>NC_136914.1:134987514-135679032 GCF_949752795.1 Hyperoodon ampullatus
GCCTGCTGAACAGACTTTCTACAATCATATGAACTATTTGACTTGCAACACCCTGGGGAATATGTTTTTGACATCAAGTGACAGAATGCTCAGATTTAAAAGAAAAATAACTGTGAAACCACATGAGCTAAAGAAAATTTTGAAACATTTTCACTGTTGTTTTGGCTTAAAAGTGAGGAATGATATTGGCAAGACTCAAGTTATTGAAATCACTGTATTCTTCACTCTTACAATACAAGGGTATGTCTGGGTGATAGACCCTTCCTGTGAATTTGCTGTTCAGCCTGAGAATTTAATGGAGAAAAGAACTATATTAGTCTGATTAGCTGCAGACTAATCATTCAAAGGAGATATAGAGTTCCTAGATAAAAGGACACAGTTAAATTTGAATAACAGATTAAAATGAAAATAATTGTTTAATATGTCTCTTTGTGCAGACAAAATCTCTATGTCCTTCTCTCAAGTTTGATCCAGAAATAAGTACAGAAAAAAAATCAAGAACTTTTTTTTATAATAAAGAGAATTTTTATTGTTTACTATTACCTTCCACATCAGTACTTTTATACGTATAAGATCTTTCAAGAGAAATCAAGAAACCAAAATATATGATCATAATTTCATACATACTTAATTTTTCTTAACCTGATTATATATTCAGCAACAAGATTCAAAATTTCATATAAAACTGTGTCTTAGGCTAGATTTTCATTCATACTGCTTTAACTTATGGTTTTAGTAGCTTTACTATTCAACACTGTCAGTAAATTTTCATGTTGCAAATAGCATGAATTAAAAGCAATTTACAACTTTAAATTAAATCTCTAGAGGCAATCTTTATGTAAATAAAATCTTATTAGATCTTAGGCCAGTTAAATAAAATGGAATTATTATATTTGTCTTATAATTTGTTAGCATTTATATAAAAAAAGAAATTTTAAAATTCCAAGGAGTGTAAACAAACTTAAGTACCTATTTTATAAAGGAAAGGTGATGAAAAATTATTTTCAGTTTTAAATTTTTAAAAAATCCACTTGCTCTTATATCATATACAATATGTTGTATGTCATTAGTATTTGCATAATAGGAATTTGTGACAAGACTTTTCAGCTTACTAAAAGAAAAAAAAGGAAAACCATGAAGTTTTCTCTTTGTACACTACTGATTTGCATTAGTGTTGATAGCTTTTCTGTAGAAAAGAAGAATCAAAGAAAAATGTCTAATATGTTGGCCAAAATGAAAATATAACTTTGTACTAAAAATTGTTTACAATTGTCATTATAGTATTATATTTACAACTTTCTGATCATGCTGATATACCATGAACTGTAGATGTAAAAATTTTTATTCAGGGGATCTTTGAGATCTGAAAATGATTTATAGGATTAATACAGGAAAACAGAGCTCTTTGTCAAATATACTACTCAGTTCATGGCATGAGATCACTATTGTTCCAAATCCATTTTTGAAGTAATTTACATGTCTCTTCCTCAGTCGCCAATAGAATTCCTCCTCTCACCAAAGAAAACTAGCATATTCTGGAAGATGATATTCACCAGACCTACTCTAAAAAAGCTTATAGTCTAATAAAGAAGAAAAATATTAAATAATAACATCACAAATAAATGATTATACATTGTGGTAGCAACTATAGGGAAAGGAATCTTCCTTTGAGAATAGATTACAGAAGTTCTGTTTGACATGCAAGTGTCAGAGAAGGTTCAGGGAAGTCCAAAAAGTGGCTTTTCAGTAAAGATCTGCAGAATGAATAGGAGTGCATGGGAAAATTTTGGATGGAAGGGTTTTTAGTGTAGAAAATGCCCGGTGGAATAAAAACACTTTATGCATTAGAGAAATTTGAGAGAAGAGTGGCATTCCCAGAGAATATTTGTCCTGTATACAAATATTTGTTGAGATCTTGTCATTTCTGTTGTTTGGGAAAGAAATATTTCTCATCATAATGAAGCTTATGATGAAGGTGGACTAGAAGATTAGAGATGGCAAGGGAGAAAATATAAAATTAGTGAAGTGGTTATAGCAATTGTCTCGATAAAAGACAATCTTGAATTATGAGTGTATAGGCAGTAGAAAAGGAGAGGAATGGATGAATTTGAGATATATTTTATAAGCTCAGTTTGATATTTTTTATATTTAAGATAAAAGAAGTGAAAATGTAACAGAGAAGAAAAATGTTTTGGGTGAAATACAGGTCACAGGCTTAAATAACTTAAACAATACATATGCCAAGCTGGTTACCAGAGAAGGATGTTCAGTTTGGGGCTTTTTAAGGTTGATATAGCTAAAGGTAGTCAAGAGTGAACCTTAAGCAGGTATTAGGTTATAAATCCTTGATCTCTGAAGAAAGATTTAGATCATATTTTTAAATTTAGAATTGCCAAAATAGGGAATTTAGTTAAAGCCATTTGAATGAGTGGGTTTTGCAAATGAGAAGTGTATAAAGATTGAGAAAAGAAGAAAGTCCAAGACACAACTTTGAAGAACAGATGTAACGGTTTGGTTAGAGAAGTAAATTGACAAAACTCAAGTAGCCAGAGAGTAAGAAGAAGCCAGAACTGTGTGTTGTCATTAAATAACGAGAAGAAAGAGAGCATGTGTTGTTCAGAATGCTGTTGAAAGACTTAAAGCAGAACTAAAATTAAACATTGTAAAGATCAGTGTGAAAATTGCGTTGGCAGTGTAAAGACAATGGTAAACTTAGCAAGAAAAATGTTGAAATACTCAAGTACAGAATCCCAACAGAAGTGAATGGAATAAAGTAGCAGATATGAACATTTTGTTTCTCCGTTCCTCCATAACCACCTTATTTTGTGTTAAGTAGCTATTTCCTAAGGTATTTTTTCTATTCTCTTGTCATTTTTTTTTTGTACTACATATTTTGAATTTGTTTCTTCATGGTTTCTCTGGGGATTATTACAGTAAACTATTTGATACATAATAATCTATCTTATATTAGTAACAACTTAATTACAAAAACATAAAAATATTTGTTTCTACATAATTCCACTCCTCTTTATGCTGTTATATTCACAAATTACATATTTATACATTGTGTGCCCTTTAACATATATTCACAAGCATTTCTTTATACAGTTTTCTTGAAATAAGATAGAAAATAACAAAAAAGTACAGTCATACTATCTTTTATTTTTACACATGTAGTTACCTATACTAGAGTTCCTTATTTTTTCATAGTTTCAAGGTACTGCCTAATTTCTTAGCATTTTTTGTACAGTAGGTAAGCTGGCAATAAAATATCCCTTTTAAAAAAAAATCTCAGAATGTCTTAATTCCTCCCGCATTTTGAAAGATATTTTTTACAAATATAGAATTTAGGTTTTGTGGTTTTTACTTTACTTTAAGCAGTTTGAATATGTCTTCTCTTTGACATCTGCCCTTCATGATTTCTCATGAGAAATCAGGTGTAATTTAATAAAATCAAATCTTACTATGGATCCCCTAGCATGTGAGTAGTCACTTCTTCCTTGCTGCTTTCAAGATTCCCTCATTGTTTTAGCTTTCATCAGTTGATGACTCATCTCCAAGTACAATAATTCTTTCTTCTGCATGCTTACAGAATATTAGTCCCTCTAGTGGATTTTTCATTTCAGTTGTGTTTTTCAACTCAACTATTTGTGTTCAATTTCTCTTTAAAATTTATATCTCTTTATTAATATTCTTTATTTAATGAGGCAACAGTTTAATGCATTCTATTAGTACTTTTAACAAGGTTTCTTTTAGCTCTTTGCACATACTAAAAATAGCTGAGTTTGTCAAGTAAATATAATGTCTGTGGTTCCTCAGATTGTTTTGATCACTGCTATTTTTGTGTATGTGCCACAACACTGGTTTCTTTGTTTGCCTCATAATTTTTGGTTAAATTTTGGACATTTTGAATATTATAATGTGGCAACTCTGGAAATCAGAGTTTCCTTCCTCTGCATAGTTTGTTGTTGCTGCTTGTTTTATTTGTTGTTTGTTTGTTTGTTTAATGAATTCTCTGAAATAATTTTATAAATTGTATATTCTTTCTCATATATAGCCACTGAAGTCTCTCCTTTGTTAGCTTATTGTCTAATGATTTAACAGAGTACTCCTCAAATGCTTTAAACCAAAAATTCTCCCAGTTCTGTGTGTGGGTTTGCAGAGGGGTTCTGTGTTTGTTAGGGCACACTTTTAAGACTCGGCCAAGAAGTTTATAACTTTACCTTAACCTTCAAATTCTGCATGTGCAGAGTCTTAAGGCCAAACAGATGTGAGAGGTCAGGGGATTTTTAGGCCTTTCCCAAGCATGTGCACAGCCCTGGACATGTGTATGTCCTTCTAGTTGACCAAGAATATGTCAAGCCTTTTCAGAGGCCTTATTCCCCAAGGAATCTCACTCTCCAGCCTTTCCTTCCAAGCTTTTTGGCTGGTTTAGTATCTGCCTCTACTACTAACCATTGACTCAGCAGCAGTGACTAAAACATTTTTCTCTAAGCATTTTGAACAAATGTCCCTAGGCAGCAGCTTTAAAAAAGGCAAGTTCTGGTTTGGTGAAATAAAGACAAGCCTTTTGACTGGGTTTTCCAGAAAATCACCAGACATATCAAATAAGGACAATTTGTGAATGAGTTTCATTCTTCTCTTACATGTCCCAGTTCTGGGAACATGGCCTGTTATTTTCAAGGCTACCACTGAACTGAGGAGCAGAACAGGAATCTAGGGTTCATTAAAACACCACAAAGCTCACTGTTCTTAAAGATATTCAATGTTTTGTTTTGTTCCAAAAGAAGTGCTCCCCACAAGCTTTTGATTAGTTTCCAAGGTTCTAATCATGTTGATTATGACAGTTTTGCCAGGTTTTTAAAATTACTTTTGTATATGAGCTGGCTTTTGGATTTCTTGCTCAGAAATAGGGCTATCAACAAAAATCACATGATCATCTCAATAGATGCAAAAAATACATTTGATAAAATTCAACATCCATTCATGATAAAAACTCTTACTAAAGCAATATAGAGGGAACATATCTCAACAATAAAAGCTATTTATGACAAGCCCCCTGCCAACATAATACTCAAGGGTAAAAAACTGAAAGCCTTCCCACTAAGATCTGGAACAAGACAAGGATGCCTACTGTCACCACTTCTATTCAACATAGTATTGAAAGCCCTAGCCACAGCAATCAGAATATATCCAAATTGGAAGAGATAAAAGAGATAAGAGATAAAAACCTACAAAAACTACCAAAACTACTAGAACTGATAAACGAATTTAACAAGGTAACAGGATACACGATTACCATACAGAAATCTGTTGCATATCTTTACACTAACGATGAAATATCAGAAAGGGAAAGTGAAAAAACAACCCCTTTTACAATTGCATCCCCACAAAAACAAATTACTTAAGAATAAACCTGACCAAGCAGGTTTATAAAACATTTATCAAGGAAACTGAAGATGATTCAAAGAAATGGAAAGATATCCCATGCTCTTGGATTGGAAGAATTAATATTGTTAAAATGGTCATACTATTCAAAGCAATCTACAGATTTAATGTGATCCCTATCAAATTGCCTATGACATTTTACACAGAGCTAGAACAAATACTCCTAAAATTTATATGGAAACATAAAAGACCCAGGATCACCAAAGCACTCTTGAGGAAAAAGAACAAATCTAGAGGCATAACCCTCTCCCACTTCATACAATACTACAAGGCTACAGGGATCAAAACTTCATGGTATTGGCACAAAAACAGACATATGGTTCAATGGAACAGAATAGAGAGAGCAGATATAAACCCACACATCTACAGTCTATTAATTGTTGACAAAGGAGGCAAGAATATACAATGGAGAAAACAAAGTCTCTTCAGCAAATGGTGTTGGAGAATTTGAACAGCTGCATGTAAATCAATGAAGTTAGAACACACCCTCTCACAATACACAAAAATAAACTCAAAATGGCTTAAATACTTAAATATAGGACATGACCCCATAAAACTCCTAGAAAAGAACATAGGCAAAACATTTTCTGACATAAATCATACCAATGTTTTCTTAGGTCAATCTCCCAAGGCAATAGAAATAAAAGCAACAATAAACAAATGAGACCTTATCAAACTAGTAAACTTTTGCAAAACAAAGGAAACCATAAACAAAACAAAAAGACAATCTATGGACTGGGAGAAAATATCTGCAAACAATGTGACTGACAAGGGCTTAATTTCCAAAATATACAAACAGCTCATACAATTCAATAACAAAAAAACAAACAACTTAATCAAAAAATGGGCAGAAGACCTAAATAGACATTTCTTCAAAGAAGACATACAGATGGCCAACAGGCACATGAAAAAATGCTCAACATCACTAATTATTAGAGAAATAAAAATCAAAACTACAATGAGGAATCACCTCACACCAGTCAAAATAGTCATTAGTGAAAGGTCTACAAACAACAAATGTTGGAGAGGGTGTAGAGAAATGGAACCCTCCTACACCGTTGGTGAGAATGTATATTGGTGCAGCCACTATGGAAAATGGTATGGAGGTTCCTTAAAAAACCAAAAATAGAGCTACCATATGATCCAGCAATCTCATTCCTGGGCATATATCTGGAGAAAACTTTAATTCGAAAAGATACATGCAACCCAATGTTCATAACAGCACTATTCATAGTAGCCAAGACATGGAAGCAACCTAAAAGTCCATCAACAGATGAATGGATAAAGAAGATGTTGTATGTTTATGCAATGGAATATTACTCAGCCATAAAAAAGAATGAAATAATGCCATTTGTAGCAACATGAATGAGCCTAGAGATTATCATACTAAGTGAAGTAAGTCAGAAAGAGAAAGATACCATATGATATCACTTATATGTGGAAGCTAAAATATGACACAAATGAACTTATTTGTGAAGCAGAAACAGACCCACAGAAATAGGGAACAAACTTATGGTTACCAAAGGGGAAAGAGAGTGAGGGACGGATAAATTAGGAGTTTGGGATTAGCAGATACAAACTACTCTATAGATAAATGATATGGTCCTAATTTTTTTAAAAAAATAGGGACATCACTGACATCACTCTATTAATACATTTGTGTTAAAGAAAACTTAAAGATGAGTACTATAGAGGATTTTTATTATTATTACTATTTCTACTAATCTTTTACTTTTTTCCACACAGAAACAATCTTACTGAAATAAATTACACAGAGCATCTTAACCATTCTTTTTTTTTTTTTTTTTTTTTTTTTGGCCATACCACATGAACTGTGGGATCTTAGTTCCCCTACCAGGGATTGAACCCAGGCTACGTCAGTGAAAGTGCCAAATCCTAACCACTGGACCACCAGGGAATTCCCTTAACTATTCTTGAAATAAGTGTTATTATTATTTATGATTGAGCATTTAAATGGTTGGCTACTATCATAGTTTATGAGCTAAACCGACCTTTCATCTTTTCTTTTCTTTTCTTTTAACTTTCATAACTTATTTTCAAACTGGTTTGGGGACAGAGACAGGTTTACCATAGTTAGGCTGTGAAAACTGGACTTGTGATAACTGTACTGAGACCTTAAAAGCCATACTGGTGTTATTGGCAGCCATGTACTGCATTTATATGGATGGTTCCACTCCAAATAACTCTGAGCCCAATTTGGGGAAATTATGTAAAATTGATGTTAAAATTATGAAAAGTTATATGTTTAGACATAACACATTATTATATTTTCATCAAGAAATCATTCTTACACGTATTAGGTGTGTGAAAGAATTCAATTCATGCTACAATATTTTTATTTTATGTTTTTAAAATAATTAGATTCCATGTTTTTACCAAAATTGTGTAGAGTTTCAGGAAGAATGAATCATCATATATTTAACAGAAGACAAAATACAATGATTCTTTTAAACTTTTAATACAATAGCCACAAGTTATAAGAAACATTTTAATGATTATTTCTTTTTTTATTTTTATTTTTATTTTTTGCGGTACGCGGGCCTCTCACTGTTGTGCCCTCTCTTGTTGCGGAGCACAGGCTCCGGACGTGCAGGCTCAGCGGCCATGGCTCATGGGCCTAGCCGCTCCATGGCATGTGGGATCTTCCCGGACTGGGGCACGAACCCGTATCCCCTTCATCAGCAGGCAGACTCTCAACCACTGTGCCACCAGGGAAGCCCTAATGGTTATTTCTTGAAGGTAATTTATCAGTTACTATAAAATATATTGCTTCCTTTATCATCATCATTATTAATCATATTCATCATCATCATAATTTACATATGTAATAAGTTTGGTTTCAATCTGTATTCTTTTTATTCGGTTGTTTTCCTAAAAACCCGTTGACAGTGGCAAGGAAATCAAATCAATAACTTGGTTACTATTTCAAATCAAGATTTTAAAATGCTAAATACTTACTTAGCGTTACATTACTAAAAAATTTTAAAGACAACACTAGAAATTTGTTTCCTGAAACCTTCGTCAAAGATTCACTTTAATGCACTACACGGCACTGATATTCCTAAATTTTGTATTGCACTGAAAAACGGTGCATATGAACATCAATTCATGGACTGAATTATACAGAAAAGGAGAATGAAGTATTTAGTGATTAGAACATGAATAAGTCTACAAAATGCTGGACTATTCTCAGTAAAATGTGAACTTTTACTTATCTAATCTCATTCTCTTGCCAATATTTCCAGCTGTGAAATGGATGTACCTGTTTCTGACTGTGAAAATATTTTCCCTGAGAACAGTATTTTCCCATTTATTTTTAATTGCCTTTAGAGACTCTGATGAGATGCAGTATAGAAAGAGATATATTATCGTTTCAGGAGATGTTATCACACTTTCTTAACACTGAAACTTCACAACTTACTACTGTGTAGAAATGGATATTTATAATGCACTTTGGTGATGATAAAAGGCATCATATTCAATAGAAATAGAAAGAGATGTTAAAAAGATTCTCAAGAATACTACAAAGAGGAAAACTATTATAATATAATAAAATAAAAATACATTCTTGTTCTTTATGTACATTTCCTACTAAAATATTATTTAACATAAACTTGAGACTGTTGAGAGCATTAAAGGGAAAATATGTATAATGAAAACATTAGTTATTTTTTTCCTTTATATTTTTTAATAGTAATAAATATTTCCTGACTCAGTTCAGAAAATTTGATTAACTCAAAAATCAAAATTCTTGGAGAATAAAAATGTCCAAATGTAGTTTAAACAGGGAGCTTCATGTGGAAAGAGATGGTCTATTGACAGTATTTTAGGTTGACATATTGCTATTCACACACATTTCTACTGAAAAGTAGTAGAATTAGCTATGTTGTCAGTGGAAAAACAGCTGCCACGTTTTAACTTATTCTATTAAAAAAATAAGGAAAGTCAAAAATAAGCAAGCTGCCCTAGTGAAAAAAAATCTTATCATATTTATTGCTTTAAAATGACAGATAAGAGTAAAGGTCTATTTTCTCTGTTCACAGATAAGTGAACTTCTGATGATTCAAGGGTGAAAACTCTAAAGTTTGATAAGAAAAACTACCATATATGGTAATTCCTATAGGTTTCTGGCACTTGTGTTGCTAATATAAAAAGATGCTGGTATATCAGAGAAGTTTCTGATTCAGCACAAAACAATATCTATGTTTGCTGACTTATCAGAAAGCAGCATTGCATAGTGCTTACCAATGCAGGGTGCCTAGGCTGGGAATTCAGCTCTGCCACCCACTGGTTGCATACAACTTGAGAACAGTTTTAATAACATCTGTGTCTCAGTTTCTTCACTTGTATAGTGAAAAAATAACCTATTTCATAATATTGTGATACAAATTAAATTAGTTAGTACATGTTAATTGTTTAGAACAATGCTTATAAGTCAGGATAGTTATTTGAAACCCTATAGACTATAGTAGCTTGAAATTGTATTTTACTTCTTTTATGTATGTAATTCTTATTTCACCAACTCCTAAGTCTTGAGGTATGGCTTTTAGTCAGAATCACATTTTTGTTATTGTTGTTTAAATTTTATTTTATTTATTTTTGTACAGCGGGTTCTTATTAGTTATCTATTTTACACATATTAGTGTATACATGTCAATCCCCATCTCCTAATTCATCCCACCACCACCACCCCACTGCTTTCCCCCCTTGGTGTCCATACATTTGTTCTCTACATCTGCATCTCTATTTCTGCCTTGCAAACCGGTTCATCTGTACCTTTTTTCTAGACAGAATCACATTTTATGTAAGAAAAATAAATGGCTGCCTTAAGGATTTAATGTCCAGGAAACCTGAAGGTCTCAAATACACAATATTTAACAACTTTCCCTTCAATGGAAATATATTAGTTGGAGAAAAAGTGCTGTCGATTTTCTTTTTTCTTTTTTTTTTAATTTTTGAATTTTATTTTATTTATTTTTTTTATACAGCAGGTTCTTATTAGTTATCCATTTTATGCATATTAGTATATATCAATTTTCTAATTCATAGAATTCAGTATTAAATATTCATTTCTTTTTAAGATAAGTTTTTCTTCTCTGATAAAATGCAAATATTTCAGGAAGCTATTGAGTCAAGCATGCTTTAATGTAAATAAACATATCACCTCCTGTTTATATACGAGAATTTATGTATTTATCTATTTATTATTTATTCAATTGTATTTAGAGAGAGATTCTCTTTTTTCTTCTTTTCTTTTCCATTTTCTTTGTGGACAATAAAGTCCTAAGATCACTAGATTTGGGACTACACAAGGTTGGCTCATTTCTGGTAGTGAATAGGGAAAATAGTGTTGCCCAGAGTAGAGTATCACAGCCCCTGCAGGATAAGGAAGGCATCCAGTTAATTTTTCAAGGAGATGAGGCAACATGTTGGCAGTTTACTACCAATAGTAATGATTTTACTTAGTTATTCATGGGAGTTTATGGAATAAGAGTGAAGAAATATGAAAAGTGAAGATATGAATTAGAAAACAAATTTTAAAATTTTATTAATTCATATACTGTTGCCCATCTTTCTATTTCTTTATTCCACATAACTTGGACTTCTATGTCTTATAGATTGACTACTCAATGTTAATAATCAATATGTACATACAATGCATAGATTACATTGTCTAACGTCATCCTCTCCAATAATTGAAAGATCAGTATTATTTTCCAAAAGTTAAAAAAAAAAAATCAAGCTTACAAAAATGGGGGAATGCCAGAAAATACTGATTTCTGACCTGAACACTTTCTGTCACACCGTTTGGCCTTATGTCACTATTTAAATCACCCTTATATAGTACAATAAATAGGCACAAGGATTTAAATAATACCTCATGATATGATAAAGACATTATTTAAGAAATCACTTCAGTATGTCACATTATTGACCCATTTAAGATGAAAGGGTAATATTTATAAATTTGTGATCTGAAGTAAACCTACCTGAATTTACATTTCAATTCTAATGTTTTCTCATTGTACAATTTGGGATGATAAATTTAAACTTTCTAAGACTCAGTCATTACATCTGTAAAAGGAAAATAATAGTAGTATTTCATTCATAGGATTGTGGTAAGGATCAAATAAGTTAATACAGTTAACAAATTTAGCTCAAAATCCAGCAAATGGTATATGCCAAAAAAATATAGAAATTAGTATCATTATTAATGTTATAATTAAGATAGACATTTATGTAATAATAACTGTTGGTGTATTTCTTGTAAAGTGAGTTATTCCAAAGGAGAAACACTATGAGGGAATTAATAAGTGGACTGATATAGAGGGGAAATTTGCAAAAGTAATTATATGCTTGCCTCTGCATAAATGAGAACAGAATGAGTAACATAACCAAATTTTAAGATTAATTTGTAATTTAGACTGTCTAGATTTCAATTACTTAAACTTTTATTATATTTCAGGAGCAGAAATGAATTTAAATGTAGTACATTCATAAATTTTCATTAAAATTCTATAAGAGCAGCTTCTAATCATTCTTGAGAATTCTTTCATAGTAAGACTTTATAAAATTATTATTGTATCAGTAATTTTTCATACATTTAAAGCTTCTTTAATGTTTTGACTGTAGCATTATTGACATGGTGACTTAAGAAACAGTAAAAGCACAAAAAAGAATTATTCTCACCAAGAAGCTACACTACGTTATGAGAACCACATTCAAATGCAATGAGAGTTTGAGATATATCTCATAGAGAAAAGGCCATTGAAAGAGAAATTAACCCAAATTTGTACAAAGATGCTAATAATTGGATGAAGAATCAAGAGATACATTTCTATGGTAGTATCATGGCTACTAGAAACCAGATCAAAACGTAGAGACAACTGAGATGAGTGTTTTTGTTAGTTCTGTAAAAATCTTTGATGACATACTATAGGAAACATTGTTACTGTATGGGACTATAGAATCAAAAGTAGGCTGAATTAAGCTCTTCCATGAATCTGTGCTGCTCTATGGACCTTAATTTTCTCTACTTATGTACGAACAAGAACTCTAGCACTATCTAGTTAGTAAAAGAATAGTTCACTTTCTTTCCGGCTCAGGGAATTTATGTGTTTTATCTTTCCTAAATTTATCTTTACTGGGTCTTTTACTCTAATTGTGTAATGGCGTATTTTGTAACCTGATAAAGAATTATCAGGCATCTTTGAACAGAGTGGAGTGGATATTTCCTGGTCAGAAGCCAAATATCAACCTATTATTTTAGGAATAAAAAGAAAAAGAGAACCTAGGAAATTTGATTTTTTTTCTGTTTCTTCCATTGCATCACCCTGCTAGACTCTAGTGATTCATTCTACAGTATGTAATTCTAATACTCAAAACAAACTCAATATACAAAACACATTGGTAATATAAAGTATTTCATAATTATTCTAAAGAAAGACCCAGATACGGTATATTTATATGATGTGTAGATAGATTTAAGGGATACTAATTTAAAAACAGATAAATACCAAGAAAGTTGTTGAAAATTAATTAATTTAACATTGCTGTAAAAAACTAAATAGTCATTTTAAAGAAAAGAATTAAAATCACACATTTTGAAGTTACCTACTAAACATAGTTACCATTTATTTTATTTATTTAAAAAAAATCAGCCATCCTCAAAATTTGCTACAAATAAGATCACTTTAGTTTGATTTTTTAAAAAAGATTGGAGCATAATAGCAAAAGGATTTCAGTAGTTCAGGAAAAATTCTCTTCTGGAAAACAATAAACACAGAATATTAAAAAATACATTAAACATAGCATGAATATTTATTTCAATCTGGATAACTTTAATGCTATTTTTCTATATTAATAATATACATTGTATATTTTTATACTTACATTTTAAACCACTTTATACTTTGCAGTATTTTAAACACCAAAATATGGGAGGAGGTGTATTTTGTGACCATCATGATAGACGACATTGATTTTTCAAATAAAATTATCTATGGACCAACAAATGCTTTGGGGGTTGAAAAATTTTAAAAAGAACTTGTATATTTACTCACAATCTTCCCCCAAAGTTTTCCTTTAATACATTACTTTTAAAGTAAATTGATAAGGTAGAAATTGTTCATGTTTTTAAGTTTGGTGCTTGGTGCTTTTTGCATGTAGATTATCCTTAAATTTTGTGAGTTTAAATCCATTTTACCAGACATAGGTAGAAACTGACACCAAGTAAATGGAACTTTATCCCCACCCAACACTTTGGAAACAATGTAAATTTTTTCAGTGTCCAAAACTCTTCAGTAAGACTCTTTATGTAGTTTTGAAAATACCTCACCAAATCAGCAAGGCTGAGGACAGAGCAAAATGCCAGCCCTTGTCAGGCCTGACTGGCTGGGCAGCCAGTTAGAATCACTCTTCACAGCCTGCTGGTTTCCATCCCTGAAGATCAAAGGAAAATGAGATTCTAGCCACAGCTGAATTCAGAGTAACCTGTTTATACCATCTAAAGATCACTGAAATGTGTTAGCCTGACAAATAGCTAAGTACGTCAAGACTGTCTTGCTCATTTCCTTAGTCTCAACACAAATTTCAAACCCTCACTCTCCACTCTGATCATCGTATCCTCTCTCTGGTCATCACCAATTATTTTACTCTTCCCTTTTCTTTGACTAAAATCCTTAGTCTCTCTCTCTCTCCAACATGCCCTCTTAAGCTTCTTATTAAACAAACATAAACTCACTTCCCTAAGCTTTCTCTGCTCAAAATGAAATCTAGGTTTCACTAAGGACTTTGTTTCCCTAAGAGCTTCCACAAAAGGAGGCTGCCCTTTGACCACACAAAAAATAGCTCAAGTTTACCACACAAATGTATCTCAGGTTCTGGTGATGAGTTCTGTGTCATTCAGTCACCCTTCCCCTTGCTCCAAGACCCCAGGCTGGCAATTTGATAACTATTTTCTTTCAAAACAAAATAAAATAATAATCAAGAAGAATTATGATGTTGGGCTTGTTTCATTTAGTTTACTATTCTCTACTTTTAAAACTTATTTTGTTATCTACCAATAATCTCTTCAAATCTACCAATAACATTAATTAAAGGTCTTGAAATCTGAATCACAATGTCTCTCTTTCTCCACCTCCAAACTATAGACTTGATTTGTATGAATGACCAATCCCTTAACAACGATGATCATTTCCTAGATCTGCTTATTTCTTCTATTCTACATCTACCTGCCATGCCCACAGTCACCATTCCAAACTGCTAAACTTCTAAAAGTTTCAATAAGTTCTGGACCAGCAGTCTTTTAATGCTATTACATTTTCTTTTCCCATCTGTCAACTGCCTTTTGGCTTGATGTTCCACTCTCTGCAGTTTGAAGTCCCTGGTCAAACTACTAACTCTCATTTGACTAAGACACCTATCATTTCACTGGGATTCTCATAGTATTCTTATATTTCAAACTAAATCCTTCTATAAATAAGCTAGGATTCTAGACTACTTGACACTTCTGCAGAGGATCAATGAAAGTAGTGGACTGATTTCATTATAATGCATACCAAGCTACCATATATAATGTACATCACTGTATACTTTTTAATAAGTCTACTTTTGCCTATTCAGCTCTTTTAATTTTCTACAACTCTTTCAATTATCTTACACTTTACTTAAAAGTTTGATTTTCCAACTCCCAGCTAATTCTAAGGCTATGATTACATTGTCAAAGTAAACAGAGAACAAAAGAAACTTTCAAATGATAAATTTCTCAACATCTAGCCGCTAAATCTATAAACTACATATATCCATAAACATCCTTTTTTTCCATCCTCTTATTAAAATGAGAGTATGGTCCTTCTTTCTGATGTCATCTCTCTACCAGTGCTCTGCAAGTAACAATTTTTCATATTCCCAGATATCTTAACATATCCTCCCTTTCTTTTCATCCTTTTCCAGTCTATTGGTACCATTTCAGTAACATTTTGTTTATTATCTTAAAAACATAATCATTAATATCAACAAAAACCTTGGCTACATATTCATTTACTAAAAAAAAATTATTTGGTAGTTATTATTTGTCAAAAAATAATCTACATCATGGAGGTACAACAGTAGACACAGTAAATAACAATCTCTGTCTTCTTTGAAAAAGAAGCAAAATAAAAAATTGTGTAGCAATTTAGAAGGTGATGAATTAGGTTTTTTTAAAGGAACCTCCATACTGTTCTCCATAGTGGCTGTACCGATTAATTGTACCAGTAAGTTCCCACCAATAGTGTAGGAGGATTCCCTTTTCTCCACACCCTCTCCAGCATTTGTTGTTTGTAGATTTTTTGATGATGGCCATGTTGACTGGTGTGAGGTGATACGTCATTGCATTTTTGATTTGCATTTCACTAATAATTAGTCATGTTGAGCATTTTTTCATGTGCCTATTGGCCATTTGTATGTCTTCTTTTTTTTTTTTTTTTTTTTTTTTTGCAGTAGGCGGGCCTCTCACTGTTGTGGCCTCTCCCCCTGTAGAGCACAGGCTCCGGACGCGCAGGCTCAGCGGCCATGGCTCACGGGCCCAGCCGCTCCGCGGCATGTGGGATCTTCCCAGACCGGGGCACGAACCCGCGTCCCCTGCATCGGCAGGCGGACTCTCAACCACTGCGCCACCAGGGAAGCCCTGTATGTCTTCTTTGGAGAAATGTCTATTTGGTCTTCTGCCCATTTTTTGATTGGGTTGTTTGTTTTTTTGATATTGAGCTGTTTGTATATTTTGGAGATTAATCCCTTGTCAGTTGCTTCATTTGCAAATATTTTCTCCCATTTTGAGGGCTGTCTTTTAATTTTGTTTATGGTTTCCTTTGCTGTGCAAACGCTTTTAAGTTTCATTAGGTCCCATTTGTTTATTTTTGTTTTTATTTTCATTATTCTAGATGGTGGATCGTAAAAGATCTTGCTGTGATTATGTCAAAGAGTGTTCTGCCTATGTTTTCCTCTAAGAGTTTTATAGTATCCAGCCTTACATTTAGGTAAAAATAGAGCTACCATATGACCCAGCAATCCCACTCCTGGACATATATCTGGAGAAAACCATAATTCTAAAGGATGCATGCATGCCGGTGTTCATTGCAACACTGTTTACAATAGCCAGGACATAGAAGCAACCTAAATGTCCATCAACAGAGGAATGGATAAAGAAGATGTGGTACATATATACTATGGAATATTACTGAGCCATATTACTGAGGAACAAAATAATATCGTTTGCAGCAACTTGGGTGGACCTAGAGATTGTCCTACAGAGTTAAGTAAGTCTGAAAGAGAAAGACAAAATCATATAATATTGCTTATATGTGGAATCTAGAAAAATGGTACAGATGAACTTATTTGTAAAGGAGAAATAGAGTCACAGATGTAGAAAACAAACTTATGGTTACCAAGGGGGGAAGTGGGGGATGGGATGGATTGGAAGATTGGGATTGACATATATACACTAATATGTGTAAAATAGATAACTAATAGGAACCTGCTGTATAAAAAAATAAAATAAAATTCAAAAAAAAAGTTCATAGTCCAAGGAAAAATTTTGAATATATTAAATTTCAATTTACATATTTTTAAATAAAGTGGTGTGATAGAGTGGTCAGAAAATGACAAGCAAAAAATATATATATTATATGAGGATTAAATACTACAGGTTAGAAGAATATAATTAGGAGTTCATACCGTACATAATATCACCTGGCATTTTTTAGTTAACAATCACCTTATTTCACGCCATTACTTTTTCATTTTCCAATACCTAATTAATATTCACATTTCCCCATTGTCCTCAAAATATTCTTAACAGCTATTTTTGCCCCAAACGGGATGCAATTCAACATCATATTTTATATTTTTAGGTTTGTTTAAGTCTCCAGCAAATACACCTCCTCAAATAAGATTGTCAGGTACAATTAGGATACCTACTTAAATTTTAATTTCCAGTGAACAATGATTATTATTTTGAGAGTATAAGTGTGTCCCAAACATAAAAAATAGATTATGAAAGCATTTAGAAGGTTAGGTTTTTGGTTTTGTTTTTGTTATCATTTGTAACTATCATTATTACTACAATTATTTTGCTACTTAATAAGTACAGAAAGCATGCTTATATCTGTTTTACATCTCTTAGCTCAAAATTGTGTTATTTATATTGCCAAAATAATTATATTTTATACCCAGGCCCCACAATTGTTTTCTCTCTTTAGTACTTAAATGTATTAAATGCCAATACTAGTCAATTTAATAAGGTCCCCCATTTCCATATTTTTTGTTACGATTCCCCTCTAGCTATGCTGGATTTTGTTATTAACATCCTTTTTAAATTAAAATCAAGATTCACTCAAGGCTGACATATTTCCTAAATTCTTACATGATTTAAAATTTCCATCAGTTGCTTTTATGATTTGGATGACAATTTGACTGGGCACCAAAGTCATGTGTCATGTTTGTTCTCCCTCAAAATTTTGTAGAATTTGCTCGACAATTTTCTGGACTTGAATGTGTTCTGGGATGTTTTGCCATTTATTTAATAACAAATATCGCCATGATTCTTCCCTTTACATCAAAATTCAGTAAATACTCTAGGTGTTTATTTGTTGCTTACAGGTTAAGTCATAAGTATCCATCAAAGAAAGTAATCAATGTGTAGTGGGTGGAGGAGACCAGAATAGTCTGAAACTTCACCAGTTTTAATTTTCTGCCCTACCTACTAGGGACCCCATCCATTATATCCTCCATTCCAGATAGATCATCTTCCCTCATTTTCCCCTCTTTCATTAGGTCAATATAGTTCACAGAAAAAAAACCTTTGTTCTGAATTCTCAATATTGTGTTGTGATCAATGCTTTCTCTTCCTTCTATACTGCCTTCAGATAAGAGAAATGTCAATATACTCAAGAGTGTTTTCTTCCTAGACAATGAAAGCTAGCCGGTCTTTCAGGTTCCCTCTTGCAATTCAGCTGTGGGCTATTTTGCATCTCTATGAGAACAGTCTCTCTCTCTTTTTTTTTTTTTTTTTTTTTTTTCTGTTCCCTAGGTCATTCACCTGAAAATTACATTTTGAGAAAGTTTGCATCATCTCTCAGTTTTCACCCAAGATTTGGTCCAAACTTTCTAGGTTTTAGAAAAAAAATTTTGTTAGTAGGGGTCATTTCAATTTTTAATTGAAGTAAGTATTTCTAGACCTTTAAAATTTTCTTGTAAGAATATTTGCAATGATTTTTAAAGAAATAAAATGGTGTAAAATATCTTCATACCAAATTTTCACTACAAGTTCTTTTTGTATTATTATTATTGTTGTTGTTGTTCTTAATTATACAAGCAATGCAGGCTAGTTTGACAAGATAAATAAATGTTGTGTAAAAATGAATAATCTTATCTTCAATCCAGTTCTTCTGACCCACCATCACCACTATTTCCTTTTTCATATAAACCAAAATTAAAGTTTGGTTCTTTTCTATACCTATAATTCTTAATACTCATACACATTCAAAACACATATACATACAAATATTTTTCACATATTTTTAAAAGAAAGGTCAGAATTTAGAGACTACTCTGTAAGTTGCACATTATAATTACACACACACATGCACACATACAAATACATATATTGTCATATCTCTTTGTTACTATATATCATATGTCTAATTATTTCAATAGGTTTAGAATATGTCATTGTAGGATTGTTAGCCTTTGGGACAAAAGCAAATAACCACCGAATCTCTGTGTCTTACAACAACAAAATCTTATTTCTGACTCACTTTATATGAAAGCTACAGTCAACTGAAATTCTGCTCCAGGCTGTAGGTCACTTGGCATTTAGTGTCCATGTGTTCTTATTCTGTGACCTAGGCTGACTGCTGAGTCCCTGTGCTACACTGTCCTCATATATGAGCAAAGGGCATATCGTAAGACACTGAGCCATATCGTAGGTGGTCAAGCCCAACAATGGGACACATGTGAATACAGCATAATTACTCTAACCATTTCTCTATTATCATGCATTCAAGTTGCTTTTGAGTTTTGTCCTTTCTCTCCTTCTATCTCTCTCTCTCTTCATTTTATTTGTCTTTTTTTTTTAATCAATACAGACTGCAGTAAAAATCCTTAAATATATCTCTTATGGAGACATATTTAATTCCAAATAGATTCTCAAGAGTGTAATTACTTGGTCAAAGTCTTTAGCAAGCATAAAATTGAATAGAAACTTCCAAATTCCAAAAAAGTTGTAGAAATTCCAGTCTTTAATGTTGTCAATCTAATTAAAGATAATTTTCTTGTTTCTATGTTTCCTTATCTCTTAATTGCATTCTTATATGTCCTTTGCTCACTTTTCCAAGATTTTTTTCTTAATGATTTGTAAGGACTCTAAAAGTTGACACATAAGTAATAAGATTAACAAGTATTAAACATTTACCATCTGCCATGCATAATACTGATATACAATTTCAAACAGAGCTCTAAGTTATATATATGTGAATTATTATCCTCATTCTCAAATGGACATAAATTTTCTCCCACCTTAGAGGGGATTTTTTGTTTTAACTTATTGAATGTTTACTTTCCAGAAAATATACTATTTTCTTAAAAAGTGTACAACCTACACATCTTGATTTTACACAGTTCTTATATTTATTGAATAGATTGTTAGTTTACACTAAAATTGTTAACAATTTTAAATTTACTTTAGTACTTTTTTGGTTATGTTCTATTTTTTTTCCAGATATATACGCAATTAGTCCAAGGCATTTTTATATATGATCTCATTTTTCAATTAAATTGAAAGGTAATTTTTGTCATTTGTTATAATTTTTAATATTTATTGAGTTATTTCATGATATAGTTTAATGAATTAGGTCATGCTTTTCATTTTTCACTCTATTTAAATACTTTTCATAGAAATAAGCATGTTCCTTCATATGAACTATAAACTATTTGGCACTTTTTTGTCATATTTTCTCAAAATTTTGTGCAAACACACTTATGTTAATTTGAGGAAACTAGACATTTTTATGAAATGAAGTAATGTGATTCAAGAACATGATGTATTTCTGAATTTATTCATATCTTTTTATCTGTCTCTCAGTATAATGGTTTAGGGTGATTTTAATTTATTTGTCTATTTTTTTACAAATCATGTCTTGGTATTTTATAAACTGTAGAAAAAACTAGGAATTTAACCACCATTAACATACTCTATAGAAATTTCTGCAACAACAAGAAAAAATATGGTTAATTAGTTCAGTTTGCCTTTCTATATTTGGTCAGAAGAATGTAGTTTATTATCTATAAATCCTTCTTTATTCACTACTAATTCTTTTTTTATTTTAATTGGAGTATAATTGCTTTACAATGTTGTGTTAGTTTCTGCTGTACAATAAAGTGAATCAGCTACATGTATACATATATCCCCTCCCTCTTGGACCTCCCTCCCCCCATGCCACCCATCTAGGTCATCACAGAGCACCGAGACAAGCTCCCTGTGCTATACAGCACGTTCCCACTAGCTATCTATTTTACACATGGTAGTGTATTGTATCACACTTTTAATCATCCAGTACCACAGCTGCTTAGAGCTTTTTGAATTGTAACTTGAAAAACTGAGTATTTTGGAAATTACTCAAATATTTTGAGAAATACTGTGACTATAATTATTTATTTCATTTTTCTATTTGGTAATTTTTGTTAATTAATACAAATAGATTTGTACATATATGTGATTCATTAGTACTCACATTTTCAATTTTAATTGATAGCAGTTGCAAGCAGTAATGTACTTTCTTTGTAAGTAAAGCATATTCAATTTAAAAACAGAATCAACTTTGTTCCTAAGCAGTATTTTTCTATGACTGTTGGAATTCTTACAAACAGATTATATTTTTTCTATACAATGAATGTAAACTGTGGTCCTGGCCTTCCCAGGCAGTAATGAAGAGACAAGCGAGAAGAGGGATTTAGGAGAGAAGTTTTGGGTAGAGTAGATACAAAATTTTTCTTCCTTTTTCTTTTTTCTAATCAATTTTTAAAAAATTACACAGTTTGATTCTTTGCATACCTCAGAGAATGCTGTTGACGACAGTGCTGACCAAACTGCTTCTTCTCAAAGGAAAACAAATCATAAAAATGCAGGAATACACTAAATAGTACAAAATAAGGTGGATCAGCAGTGGGGAAACTGGGAAACAGGATTGGGCTAAAGTAATTAAATTCACTGGGTATGCATTATTTTTTTTTAACCTGAGAGAGAAGGATAACAATTTTGCCAAAGTATTTTTTTTCTTTTATTTCCTTGAGCAGTTTATGAAATAAAAATACAGGAATAGATTAGACACTCAGAAATCTGATTTTATTTTCAGTTTTTTTTTCAATTAATCAAAGAAGAAAAAGATTATTTCAATTTTCAGGCACCTTTGTGAATTATTTAATTGTATATTTTATATAGGTACTCCAAAAATATAATACAAAAATATCAAGATAAACAATTTCCTCTACTTTTCCTCAATAAATATTCATATGTCATGTCTATATTCCTGTTATTTGAATTTTAATAAGAAGCTTTATTATAACCTCATTTCTCATTTGAGTTGTGTTTTCTAAGCGACAATGCATATATACAAACACAAACATGTGCACAAACACATACAGAAATATGGTGTTGTCAAAAGTGGATGACCTCCATTAATAAGCCATTAAATTACTTTATCTATACTAAATTAACCAAAAACTACAGACTATTCTGATTACTAGCTTTGATCTAGATTACAATACTAAATGTATACAGTTCAAACAAAGTAGTGCAGTTTTGAATGGGAAACTGCATGTGATAAAGTTTACTATAAAGTACATTTATTTTAAATTATCCAGTGACCTAATAGTGAGTTCATGTACTTCAGATGGTTTAGTTTAGCTTTTGCATCATTTACACAGTTAAATATGGGTGGCCTTAGGGTTTCCCTGGTGGCGCAGTGGTTGAGAGTCCACCTGCCGATGCAGGGGACACGGGTTCGTGCCCCGGTCTGGGAGGATCACACATGCCATGGAGCGGCTGGGCCCGTGAGCCATGGCCGCTGGGTCTGCACATCCAGAGCCTGTGCTCCGCAATGGGAGAGGCCACAGCAGTGAGAGACCTGCGTACCAAAAAAATATATATATATATATATGGGTAGCCTTGGATAAGATTTGAAGAGAACATATGTTTATATAGAACTTTAACATTATTATAAATGAATAAGAAAGTTGCATTATATGCATCTAGCTATTGAATGAAAGACAGTTAGTTGTTACTATAATAACTGATAAAATTTTACTATTTTTGACACAGTGAGGCCACCAAGAAAAACGATGATACAAAAGAATGTGAACAGTTTAGTTTTTATATTCATTTATTCTATTTATGTCTATAGATAGAAATCTATTACTTCCTCCCTATTTAAACAAGGTGATGTGAAAATTAAGTGCCATGATTAATAAGCTCTGATTTAAAAGTAAATGATAGGATGGTATGAAATTCTATTGATGTAGAATTTCTTTTCAAATTTATTTCTGTTGTTAAGTAACTTTCTATAGTAAGTTGCTTTTCTTTAGAAAATAACTCTATAAAAAATTCTCAGTTCTTCACAGTGTTGTAAAATTGTTTCAGTTACTTTTAAACAGCAAGTGATACCTTTTCTGTTTGAGTCATTAAAATACTTCTCTGAATTCCCTAACATATCTCTGAGTTATCTTGGATATAGTTAAAATTGCTTTTAACACTTTTAAATTGTTTGATTGATATTTCAAAAATGTGTTCCAATACTCTGTAGTTGTATTGTTTTTAATAAGTGCAAGTTTTTCCATGATTTCTGGTCTGGGTATTTTTGATGGCTGTGCTGCTGGATATACATCCTTTAATTAATGCAGCCTGTGCTCCCCATTTCAAAATGTTTAACGTTATTAATCTGCTTTAATGTGAATTATCTGTATTGCACCTCAAATTTTAACCCTATGGACAATTTTAGAACAGATATAATTTGAATTTAATAATTTGAAATGATTGATTATTCTGACCTTTGAAAATTGACCATACCAAAATTTATTCATAAGCATTGTTTTTCATTATATCAAGATGGCACCAGTTACTAGTGATTTTATGTACTTGTTAACTCCAAGGATGGACATTGATCAATGATGAATTTCTTTTATGTTGTTTCTTACAGCAATTATTAAATTCCAAAACTATCAGTAAGTCTGTAGTTTGTTGTACAGCTTAAAAGCATAGTAATATCGATAAATGATGATTTGTTTTTGTTGTTTCAGATTCCGTTTATTACATTTCTAAAGCTTCCTCTAAAATAGCATGGTAAAAATCCTATAATAATGTTTTAGATGATTTTTAGATGTTTAATAAGCAGTGATTTTTTTTTTTTCAGACAGGGATTGCTTTTGAAAAACATCCTGAATATGTTTTTAGTTTAAAGCTATTTTTAAGAATGCTTTTGTTTGGCAAAAAATAGAGCTTTCAAGATGGTTTTGTGTTTACAAAATTAAAACATATGTATGCCTGTATTGTTTTTGTGGCATGAGCTTTGTCCACCTGGTCACCACAGCTGACTCTGCCAAGGAATCTATTTTCACTAAATAGACTCTTCGTGAAACTGAGGGCACTCGTGTATGTTTCCTATCTGGGTCTGAGCCTCTGTCCATATCCGAAATGCATTTAAGTTTGTCTCTATCTGCATCCTTATTTTTTATTATCCTGAAAGTTGTATTATTTCAACATATCAAGATTAAATATGGAAGGCACTTAACTAAGATACTGGAAATGAATGGCTTTAAAATGGAATCCCACCTCACTATCATTGGCAAAAAATTGCCCATTCGGTAAAATGAATCTAGATTTTTAAATATTTTTGTCAAGATTAAGATCTAAAAAAATATACAAGGTAATTAATAAATTGATCCTTTAGAAATTGAATAAGGTGGGACTTCCCTGGTGGTCCAGTGGTTAAGACTTCGTGCTCCCAATGTAAGGGTCAGGGGTTTGACCCCTGGTCAGGGGAGTCCCCTGACCCCATGCCATGGAGCATGGCCAAAGGAAAAAAAAAATTGAACAAGGCAAGGAAACAAATTCTCCCCTAGAACATCTAGAAGGAACAAATCTGGATTCGTAAGTTCAGGATGCCATAACAGACCATAGACTGAGTGGCTTAAACAACAGAATTTCTTCTTTCACAATCTGGAGGCTGGAAAGTCCCAGATCAAGATTTATTTTAGCCCAGCGAGACCTATTTTAGATTTGTGACCTTCAGAATTATAAAATAATAAATTTGTGTTATTGTTATCCACTGTAAATAAATAAATAAATAAAATTGATAAATGTTCTAAGATAAGAGAAATCTAGTAGTGCACAAACTTTACTAGACTAGACCGAAATTAGTCATTCATATTTAATAACATAATATTAAATAAGAGATACTATTGCTTATTAAGTTATATTGAAGAAAATGTGGAACACGTATTTTAAATTATAACATGAATGTAATTTGTAATATAATAGGTGAGGAGTACAAATTCATGAGAGCATAATCTTTTGCATAATTGTTCAATATATAATAAAAATAAAATATCATAATTTTACACTAAAATCACAATAAGAGTTAACATCTCAAGGCTTACTGTGTTCCCTTCAGTTTGTAAAGATTAACTATTTTATTCTGAAATAACATTATGAGATAGGTATTAATGTCATTCTCTTACAAATGAAGAAATAGTGACACAACAAATGCTAAGTAACTTGCTGGAGCCAACCTATTAAATATTGGAAGTAGGAGCTGAAATGAGGCAGTTTTTCTCCAGTATAGAACCTCTTAACCATATGAAGATGGGTGCTGAAAATTAATAATGACGATGACGCTGAAAAAAATACATAAACTAACTTCAAATTAAATAAAATTTATATTAATTGATTCAAGTGAGCAGTCTGGGTGACATGGAAAATTTTTAAATACTTGTTGACATTTTACGACTAGACTGGTCAATCAGATATGTCCTTGGGTCCAGAAAGGGTCAATTCAGCCTGTTTGTAAAGTTAACACAAAGTAAGAAACATGAGGACTGACATCTGGGTTGCAGCAGGAATACTCAACAATCTGTAAATTTAGAGAGACAGAATACAATTAAATTTCAAAGCCATGATCAAGATTTAGATCTCAATTCCATACTCTGAAAAAGCTGAGGTGAAAAGGTAAATCATATTACAGAGCATTGCCAGGTTTCCAGTACTTATTTTTATTTTAAACAAATAAGGTCTTAATTTTCCTCACTGACTATTTCACCCGGCAGAAAGGAGAAATAATTGTGGGCTTCACTATGTTAGTAAACAAAGAGAATTCTTGACCAAGAAGAGCTATTGGGGACTAGACAAAAACCATCTGTTATTTTAGAATTTCTAATGGCCAGAGAGAGATCTGGGCAGACCAGATACAATCCTCCCTCAATATCCTCAGAAGATTGGTTCCAGGACTCACCACCTCCACACACACCTGGCACAGATACCAAAATCCACAGATGCTCAAGTCCCTATGTACAGTGGCATAGTACTTGCATACAACCTAAGCACATCCTCCCATATACTTTAAGTCATTTCTAGATTACTTATAATACCTAATACAGTGTAAATGCTATGTAAATAGTTGGTGGTGAACAGCAAATTCAAGTTTGGCTTTTGGAACTTTCTAGATTTTTTTTTCCTAGTATTTTCAATCCTTACTTGGTTGAATTTGAGGATACAGAACCCGCAGATGTGAAACCTGTGGATGTGGACAGCCCACTGTATGTAGACTTTTATAAGGCTTGGTGTGATAAAGTTTATCCTAATGAGAGAGGTGTCGTTCCATGGTTGATGGAGTGCTCTGACTAAAGTGGTGAGAGACTGTCATTAAAGGCATAAAGGGATTTTCTGCAAATTTGAATATATAAGTCTTAGGTAAATGAAATAGTCAAATTTCAACCTATTCTGGTTCCCAGTAATAGCAGTTGCAGGTTGAACTGGTTCAACTTTCCTACTGCAAACAAGGAAGAACGATCAGTAAAATAGCTTTTAAAGAATCTTAAAAGCATTGAAGATTGGAAAACTAATTTCCTCATGAACACTTGTAACCAGAGATAAGTTTTATATACATACAAGAACTTGACGAATGCCCTGAGGGGCATGTGCCGATATTAATTAGGAGTAGGGCCTAAATCTTCCTTCAGTTTCATATTCTGGCCTCTTAGGCTTAAGGAAGAAAATTCAATGCCCAGATTGAGGAAATGGGCGCTCTTCTAAGGGATCCCCTGATATCTGTAACAGGGCCCTGCCCCCTCTGCAGGCCCTGGGCAGCTGGCCTGTGCACCAAGCTGATCTCCAGCCCCTGCTACCTCTGTATCCCTATGAGCTCCCCTGCTGACCCCCAGGCTTTCCAAAGCCTCTGTGGCCCACACCAGTTGCTGACTGGCAGCTACCCTTTTGAATTCCAGAGAATTAACTACATTCGTAGGAATCACTTACTGTTATTATATTAACTTTTATTCCTCTTCCTGTACGTATATTTTAAAACTTTTTTGTATTGGAAATTTCTCTTCAGTTTGTGAATAGGTTAAACTGTTTTTCATTCTAAACAAGCTCTTCCATTATCCATTAATCCACTTAATCTACCTTCTATCACTTTTCCATTTCTCATGTAAACTTCTTGTCACTAGTTCTTTTTTCTCACTTACTTGTCAATACACTTAGATCTGATTTTTACCTGCTAAATTTAGTTCTAATAAGATCACTAATATTCTCCTGTTTTTCAGAATCCAATGAGGCATTTAAAATTCCTTATTTTAATTAATCTTTTGGCCAATTTTAAGTCTCTTTATCACATCGTTGTGAAATGTTTTATTCTGTTTGGTTTTTTGAAACTGTATTATGCTCCGGGTTGCTTTGGTAATAATTTTTCATGTTCCAAAAGCTTATTTCTTGTCCAGACTCTGTTAATAAACTGCTCTAAAGTAATTTTTTTAAGTCTGTCTTCTTTAAATCCATTTCCAAGTTTGTGGTCATATTTTCCCATCTCAAAGACAAATATAAAAATTTAGGACCATTGCTTTAAAGCCTTTAATAATCTGGCTCAGGTATTAATGTTCTCTTTATCAATGATCATTTATTATTTATTCATCAGAGTAAAATAAGTTGGAAAACATTATCGCAACAGAATTTTACTGGCAACTTGAACTTTATTTCTTCTCAAACAAAAAGTAATTGTCTTACCTCCAGGACATGGTAAAAAGAAGAAATTTCAAAGTAATATGGTCAACATAGTTGACGTTTCTCCTACTCCTGCATGTGTAGGACAGCAGCACTTTGCTTTCATCAGAACCTTGTTCTGTGGATTAACAAAAAATGAAAATCAAAGAGTATGAGAGAACACAGAGCTGGGGAAGTGTTTGCTATGTTTGGTGTATTCATTTTCTTTTCTCTTTTTTTTTTTTTAATTTTTATTGGAGTACAGTTGATTTACAATGTTATGTCAGGTTCAGGGGTACAGCAAAGTGACTCAGTTATACATATACATATATCCACTCTTTTTTAGATCCTTTTCCTCTATAGGTCATTACAGAGTGTTGAGTAGAGTTCCCTATGCTCTACCATAGGTCGTTATTATTGGATTGGTGAAAAGATTCTTTCGGTTTTTTTTTTTTTTTTCTGTAAGATGGCTGTAGTAGTGCTTAGTTGTCTTTAATTCATTCGAAACAATTTTGTTAGATTGTATTGTGACAGCTGTCATATCAGTGTGTATTTTTTAAAAAAACTTATCAAAATTGGTGAATTTTTGTGTAGCCATTTTAATCTTGAAGATGGAAGGAAAAGAGCAACATTTTTGGCATATTATGTTTTATTATTTCAAGAACGGTAAAACACAACTGAAAAGCGAAAAAAGATTTGTGCAGTGTATGGAGAAGGTTCTGTGATGGATTGAACATGGCAAAAGTGGCTTGTGAAGTTTTGTGTTGGAGATTTCTCGCTGGACAATGCTCCATGGTCGGGTAGACCAGTTGAAGTTGATAGTGATCAAATCGAGATATTAATTGAGAACAATCAAAGTTATACCACTTGGGATATAGCCGACATACTTAAAATATCCAAATCAAGTTTGAAAATCATTTGCACCGGCTTGGTTATGTTCATCGCTTTGATGTTTGAGTTCCACATAAGTTAAGCAAAAAAAAACCCTTCTTAACAGTATTTCCGTATGTGATTCTCTGCTGAAACGTAATGAAAACATTCAGTTTTTAAAACAAATTGTGACATACAATGAAAAGTGCATACTGTACAATAATATGGAATGGAAGACCTCATGGGGCAAGTGAAATGAACTACTGCCAACCACACCAAAGGCTGGTCTTCATCCAAAGAAGGTGATGTATATATGGTAGGATTGGAAGGGAGTCCTCTATTTTGAGCTCTGTCCTGAAAACCAAATGATTAATTCTAAGAAGTACTGCTCCTAATTAGACCAACTGAAAGCAGCACTCGACTAAAAGTGTCTGGAATTAGTCAACAGAAAACGCATAATCTTCCATCAGGATAAAGCAAGACCGCATGCTTCTTCTTTTTTTTTTTTTTTTTTTTTCTTATTGGAGTATAGTTGCTTTACAATGTTGTATTAGTTTCTACTGTACAGCAAAGTGAATCAGCTATACGTATACATATATCTCCTCTGTTTTGGATTTCCTTCCCATTTAGGTCACCACAGAGCACTGAGTAGAGTTCCCTGTTCTATACACTATGTTCTCATTAGTTATCTATTTTATACATAGTATCAGTAGTGTATATATGTCAATCCCAATCTCCCAATTCATCCCACCACCACCCTTTCCCCCTTGGTATCCATACACTTGTTCTCTACATCTGTGTCTCTATTTCTGCTTTGTAAATAAGATTGTCTATACCAATTTTTTCAGATTCCACATATATGCATTAATATACGATATTTGTTTTTCTCTTTCTGACTTATGTCACTCTAACAGTCTCTAGGTCCATCCACGTCTCTACAAATGACCCAATTTTGTTCCTTTTTATGGCTGAATAATATTTATCCATTCCTCTGTTGATGGACATTGATTACCAGGCAAAAACTTTTGCAGCTTGGCTGGGAAGTTCTGATTCACCAGACATCGCACCTTCAGATTTCAATTTATTTCAGTCTTTACAAAATTATCTTAATGGAAAAATTTCAATTCCCTGGAATACTGTAAAAGGCGCCTGGAACAGTTCTTTGCTCAAAAACATAAAACGTTTTGGGAAGATGGAACTATGAAGTTGCTTGAAAAATAGCAGAAAGTAGTGGAACAAAACAATGAATACATTGTTCAATAAAGTTCTTGGTGAAAATGAAAATGTGTCTTTTATTTTTACTTAAAAACAAAAGGAACTTTTTGGCCAACCCAATAATTATCTATTATATATATAGTAGTGTATACATGTCAATCCCAGTCTCCCAATGTATCCCTCCCCCCTCCCCATTTCCCCCGTGGTAACCATAAGTTTGTTTTTTACATCTGTGACTCTAGTTCTGTTTTGTAAATAAGTTCATTTGTATCATTCCTTTAGATTCTACATATAAGCAATATCATATGATATTTGTCTTTCACTGCCTGACTTATTTCACTCAATATGACAATCTCTAGGTCCCACTGTAACAAGTTGCACAGCCTTAGCAGTGTAAAGCAGCACCCCCTGTCATCTCACAGTTGCATGGGTTAGAAATCTGAGCACAGCGTAGCTCAGTTAGTTCTGAGAGAGCCTCCCAAGGCGGACATCAGGGTGCCGGCAGGGCTGCATTCCTTTCTGGAAACTGAGAGGAAGAACCTGCTCTCAAGGTGACTGAAGAGGTTGGCAGAATTTACTACAATGGGGGTGTCAGACTGAGTTTCCTGTATCCCTTTCTTACTATCAACCAGGGGAACATTCCAGCTTCTGGAGATGGACTGTATTCCTTGGTCATGACTCCCTTTCTCCATCTTCAAAGTCGACAATAGAAGGTCGGTTCCTTGTCCTGTTTTAAACTTCTCTGACTTCTGACTCATCTCTTCTGCCTTCCTATTCTGTTTTTAAGGGTTCATGTGATTGTTTTGTACTTACTCAGATAATCCAAGATAATATCTCAATTTTTAAGTCAGCTAATTAGCAACATGAATTGCACCAAAGTTCCTTTGTCGTAGTACCTAGATCAAGAGACAGAAATTTGAGGGGATAGCATTAAAATTCTGCTTACCATATCTGGTTAAATTCCACTCTTCTAAGAGCAGAAGTGGAAGGAGGGAGTTTCACAAAATGGAAATAATAAAAGCAGAGGATTCCTGGGAACTCATCTCATTCCTTTTTGGATTCATGTTTCCAGAGTACAGATTTAATTTGCCTAAATTTATTTTCCAATAAAAAGAAGGACTCAGTTTGCATAACATAAAAATATTCCTCAAAACTTTTAAAAATGCTTTCAAAAATGCTTATAGAACATTTATTTATAGAAAATAGCTATAGAAAAGAACTGGTTTGACTACGTAAGGGTATCATATTAAAGAAGGACATGAATTACATATGAATTGCCTCAGCCTCCAAAAGCTGTGTCCTAATCAACTTTTAAACTATATTCTAGATAGCACCTTCTGCAAAAAGATGCTCATTTTCCTCCCCATGTCCCAGATTTCATTAATTACCTCATCAGACTACTTCTATAGTTCCTTGTACATACCCCTCTTGATATAGAGTGCTTTTCACGCTGTTATTTGTGCAATTTTGTTGCCCATCAGAATAATACCTACTTGAGACCATAGCTTTATCTCTTAATTACTCATTGTTTAAATAAGTGCATCAAGTACTGCAGAAAATATGAATGGTAGAGATATAAAAACCTGGATCTCATCTTTTGTTCATTGCCTTCATTTCCTAAGAACATATAAATAAATGGTCTTTATATTCAATGGTGAGTGCAAGGAAATGGATGAAAGTATATGAAATCAGGGGTTTTTAACTGATGTTCTTATAGATTTTTGACATCAAAATCTGTTAGCATGAGACTATGATAATAATGGTGCATTACTGTCACATATATCAATCACTGCCATATCCAACTCCTGCTAAAAAGTCTAGTTATTATTCACTATTTCAGAAACTGTAAGACTATTAGAGGAGATAAAATATGATCAGAGATTGAATATTATGTATGTGTGTGACAGATCCCTTTAAATATCAGCTAATAAATGATTATTTCAAGCATCTTTATAATGCTGCAGACTGCAAGTTGGTGGTGAAATCATAAAAAAAACAAGCCATCAAAAAGAAGAAGACAATATATAAAAAACAACAACCAGAAGAAGGTGTCTATGAACATTGTAGAAACTGAGAAATTTGCAAAAACCTTCTCACCCTACCTCCTTACAACCTTTTGGTGTCTTCTTGCCAGCCAGGGCTTACAACTTCTTCTGTCACATGCAGTTGCTATTTTATTAAAAAAAAATCATCTCGCTTTCTTCTCTGTTTCCCCTAGCTATCAGTATTCCTCTCGTTCATTCCTGAGTGGGCTGTGAGAGGATGAATCAAGGCTGTGCACAGGATTAGCACCTCACAAATGTCAGTTACAGATTTGGGACAGCTGGTCAGGACCAGCTTGTCTGGACCTTGGATGGCAACGTGGAGGAAAAAGTTACACTTTTCTGCTTCATTCCAGGCACTTAGCTCCTCAAAGCAGAGGTTAGAGTTGGGAACTACCTGACTATGAGCCTTGGATTTTCTATGTAACAGAGAAGAGGCTTTGAGCCCAAGAGAAGCTGAATTACATAGATGTACTTTCTGTGATGCCAGGGTAACCAGTGGATGGCTGTAGGAGCTGCTGATTGTTGGCTTTTATCACAAGCTATTAGAAGCACGAGTAAAGGTTTCATCACTAACAGAGTGAACTGAGTCTGAATGAGGTCAATAAATGTTTGCAATATTTTACTTTATGCAATTGGAACCTAATGTGTTATGTCTATTTGCATAATTCTCGTGTCATACATAATGTGTTCCTGAAAATATGTATGAAATTATGTGTTGATTTCAAACTAGAGAGAAATTTATCATAATATTAGCTCTTTCACCTCTATAATTCTACTTACAAATTAAGTTAGTATCTTGGATAATATTGGCACCAATTTGGGGGAGAGAGGAAGAGACATGGCATAATAGAGATCTTAGATGAGTGAATTAGAATCCCCAAAAGATTTTGTCATATTGGGGTGACATAATGGGCCATATAAGATGAAATTTAGCTAGACTGCGAAGTCATTTAGAAACTTTAAGCTCCAGGCTAGTCTATAATCAAAAAAAGAAGAAGGAGAAGGAAGGGAAGGAGAAGAAGAAGAAGGGAAGGAAGGAGGAAGGTAGGAAAGGAGGTAAAGAAGGAAGAAAAATAATAAATTATAGATATTAAATATTTAATTTATTACAGTATTAAAATAAGATGGGATCTAGAATAAAAACACTTAGAACACTTATCTATAGCAATTTTCAGAGTTACAGCAGTATTGCAATCTCATCTCTGGGCCACAATTGGTAGCAATAATTATTGAATTCTGAGGGAAGGAACTAACATAATGAATATACTTAACACTTCTCTCACAAATTATCTTTGTAAAAGAACTGTGATTAAGATGTGAAGAAGTTCTTATCATTCAATTTAAAATTGGTTAGATGTCCACAAGCTAGGATAGTTTTTAAAATCATATTATGATTTAAAGTAAAAGACTAAATGAACTTTGGAACATATTATAATTCGGATAATAAAAGTATTATTCATTCGTTACTTAACTCAGATATACAGATGTTTTGTGAGAATACAGTTATTTTCATTCATTCATTCATTTATTTGACAGTTATTATTGGGAACTTACTCTGAGTATGTGCTGTTCCAATCCCAGCAAATACCAGAGTAAATAAAAGAGTCAAGGAATCTCTTGTTGAGCTAATGTTCTAGCTGAGGAAGACATAAATGCAAAATATTTATATAATAAGGTAATTCCAAATAGTGATTAGTGCCATAAAGGGGAAGATCTGCATAAAATAACAAGTATTTGTCTGTATGTTGGAGAAGGTAACTAATTCAAATAGAATTTTTGGTGAAGGTTTCCTGAGGTGAATAAACTTGAAAGATGCCAGCCAAGTGAAGTTACTAGCAAAGAGTTACTAATAGAAAGAAGAGCAAGTGATACTAACCCCTGAGATGAAAGTTAACTTATTGTCTTTATGGAAAAATCAGACATAAGTTTGTGAATGGAACTTAGTTAAGGAGTCGGTTATGAGACAAGGTCAGAAGAATCCAATCATACAGCACCTTGTAAGCTATGATTAGGAACTCAGGTTTTCTTCAAGTGAATTAGAAAGCTGTTGGAGAATTTCAAGCTGGGGCATACTATGAATTGAATTATAAGTTAGAGGACATTGCTTTATAGAGAATGGATTGTAGAAAGCCAAGAATGTCAAATAACAAATTGATAGACTGGGAGAGGAAAGTTGTTGAGATAAGGGTGACAGCATTGAAGATGCAGTAAAATGAATGAATCTGGGGTAATTGTGGAAGCAGAAATTACAAGGCTTTCCGAGGTCTGTATGTGTGTGACAGGGGAAAGAGTTAAGGGAGAGATAGCTGAGAAGTCATGACTGGCAATCCACTGGAGGATAAATTTAACCACAAGACTTCTCTGTGACCGTGCTGTAACAGGAAATGAAAAAAGGGGGAAGGAAAATATAAATAATCTGATTAACCTTATTGCAGGCTGTACAACTGGTATTATAAGAGAGTCTAAGATAGAGTCAAGTCTTCTTAAATGCCTATATATATAGTGAGAGAAAGAATAGAAAATTATGAAATCCATGCCACTAGGCATGGTATCCAGAAGGCAACAATGAGACATGACCTGTCAGCTTGCAAGTTTCTTGAGTTATCTGATGCATCCACTGTGAGACTGAGGTTAGCAAGACATCATTCTGATGTCATTATCTGGTCTTGTGTAAAAGTCATACATTTGTTGTTTGTTTCACTCATCAGTGCATGTTAGCTTTCTATATTAGTTAATAATTTTAAACAAACATAAAAGAATCACCTATTTCTCTTCTGATTAGTGGCATTTAGAGAATCTAAGTGTGAAATCTTTACTTGTTATCATAAAATCTGAAATGACTTATAAATTGGTAGAAACCATATTCTTATTTAGATATCTAAATTCTGTATAGAATGCTATTTTTAAGCACATTTCTTGGATTTCTTCCTTTTTGTAACTTCTTTAAAATGTACTTGCTTGTTTTTCATTTAAGAATGTGAGTTATGGATTAATATATTTTCATTTAATAAAGCACTCTTCAAAGTTACTAAACTGTGCATTTAAAAAAATAATTCTTCCACTGTAGTGGTGCTTGCCATGATTTTCTTAATTTACTACTTTTTTTTTTTAATCCACAAAGTCACTTTACAGGCTTCCAAATTAAAACTTGTCATTCAGTGTTTCTTGTAGCAACTCCTTAACCCTGAGGGCTTTCTGTTAGGAGATGACAATAAACCCATAACTGCACCACTGTCTTTTCTTTGTTCATGGATTCACTGATATGCCTTACCTCCCTTGTGAAGTAATTGTTCCCTTAAGTTCTTTTAAAAGCTAAACTCATGATTCTATGTACCTGGAAGTCGCCCATATTCTCTTGTGCCTGTTTTCAACTTCTGTTCTTACTTAATGGCCATTTCCCAACAATAGTTTGATAGCAGTCTCTCAGGACATGGGTAACATCTTGATAAGAACAGATAATGGAATTTTAATCTTCTCTTACCCTCTGGAATTACTAAAAACAACTCTTGAGGGACCTTCAAGATGGCGAAGAAGTAGAACGGGGAGATCACCTTCCTCCCCACAAATACATCAAAAATACTTCTACATGTGGAACAACTCCTACAGAACACCTACTGAATGCTGGTAGAAGACCTCAGACTTCCCCAAAGGCAAGAAACTCCCCACGTACCTGGGTATGGCAAAAGAAAAAAACATAGACAAAAGAATAAGGATGGGACCTGTACCTCTGGGAGGGAGCTGTGAAGGAGGAAGGGTCCTCACACACTAGGAAGCCCCTTCACCGGCAGAGACAGGGGATGGGAAGGGGGGAAGCTTCGGGGTCATGGAGGAGAGCACAGCAACAGGGGTGCAGACGGAAAAGCGGAGGGATTCCCACACAGAGGATCAGTGCCGACTAACACTCACCAGCCTGAAAGTTTGTCTGCTCACCTGCTGGGGGGGGGGGGAGCTGAGGCACGGACTTCGGAGGTCAGATCCCAGGGAGAAGATTGGTGTTGACTGCGTGAACACAGCCAGAAGGGGACTACTGCACCACAGCTAGCTGGAAGGGAGTCCAGGAAACTGTCTGGAACTGCCTAAGAGGCAAGTGACCATTGTTTCAGGTGCGCTAGGAGAGGGGATTCAGAGCACCACTTAAGCAAGTTTCAGAGATGGGCACGAGCTGCAGCTATCAGCATGGACACCAGAGATGGGCATGGAACTCTAAGGCTGCTGCTGCAGCCACCAAGAAGCCTGTGTGCAAGCACAGGTCACTATCCACAACTCCCCTCCCAGGAGCCTGTGCAGCCCACCACTGCCAGGGTCCCATGATCCAGGAACAACTTCTCCGGGAGAACACATAGCATGCCTCAGGCTGTTGCAATGTCATGCTGGCCTCTGCCACCGCAGGCTTGCCCTGCATTCCATACCCCTCACTCCCCACAGTCAGAGTGAGCCAGAGCCCCCTAATCAGCTTCTACTTTAACTCTGTCCTGTCTGGGCAGGGAACAGATGCCCTCAGGCAACCTACATACAGAGGCAGGGCCAAATCCAAAGCTGAACCCCAGGGGCTGTGCGAACAAAAAAGAGAAAGAGAAATTTCTCCCAGCAGCCTCAGGAGCAGCGGATTAAAACTCCACAATCAGCATGATGTACCCACCATCTGTGGAATACCTGAATAGACAACGAATCAACACAAAACTGAGGCAGTGGACTTTGGGAGCAACTGTAGACTTTGGGGTTTACTTTCTGCATCTAATTTGTTTCTGGTTTTATGTTTATCTTAGTTTAGTATTTAGAGCTTATTGTAGATTCATTTATTGATTTGGCTGTTCTCTTCCTTTTTTATTTTTATGTGTATAGATATATTTTTTTCCTTTTTCTATTTTAGTGAGGGTGTATATGTGTGCTTCTTTGTGTGATTCTTTTCTGAATAGCTTTGCATTTAGCATTTGTCTTAAGGTTCTTTCTGTCAGGGTTTTATTTTTTTAGTAGTTTTCAGCACTTGTTATCATTGGTGGATTTGATTTTTGGTTTGGATGCTCTCTTCTTTCTTTCTTTCTTTTTTATTACTTTTTATATTTAATAATTTTTTATTATTTATTTTAATAACTTTATTTTATTTATTTATTTATACATTCTTCTTTCTTTCTTTCATTTTCTTTCTCCCCTTTTTTCTGAGCCATGTAGCTAACAGTGTCTTGATGCTCTGGCTCGGTGTCAGTACTGAGCCTCTAAGGTGAGAGACCCGAGTTCAGGCCATTGGTCCACCAGAGACCTCCCAGCCCCATGTACTATCAAACAGCCAAAGCTCTCCCAGAGAACTCCATACCAACGTTAAGACCCAGCTCCACTCAATGACCAGCAAGCTACAGTGCTAGACACCCTATGCCAAGCAACAAGCAAGACAGTAACACAACCCCAACAATTAGCAGAGTGTTTGCCTAAAATCGTAATAAATTCACAGACAACCCAAAACACGCCAAAAGACATGGTCCTGTCTACCAGAAAGACAAGATCCAGCCTCATCTGCCAGAACACAGGGACCAGTCCCCTCCACAAGGAAGTCTATACAACACTCTGAACCAAGCTTATCCACAGGGGAAAGACACCAAAAACAACAGGAACAACAAACTTGCAGCCTGTGAACAGGAGAGCCCAAACACAGTAAGTTAAGCAAAATGAGAAGACAAAGAAATACACAACAGATGAAGGAGCAAGGTAAAAACCCAGCAGACCAAACAAATAAAGAGGAAATAGGCAGTCTACCTGAAAAAGAATTCAGAGTAATGATAGTAAAGATGATCCAAAATCTTGGAAATACAATGGAGAAAATACAAGAAACATGTAACAAAGAACTAGAAGAACTAAAAAGCAAACAAACAGTGATGTACAACACAATATACGAAATAAAAAATTCTCTAGCAGGAAGCAATTGCAGAAAAACTGAGGCAGACGAATGGATAAGTAACCTGGAAGATCAAGTAGTGGAAATAACTACCACAGAGCAGAATAGAGAAAAAAGAAGGAAAAGAATTGAGGACAGGGCCTCCCTGGTGGCGCAGTGGTTGAGAGTCCGCCTGCCGATGCAGGGGATACGGGTTCGTGCCCCGGTCTGGGAGGATCCCATATGCCGCGGAGCGGCTGGGCCCGTGAGCCATGGCTGCTGAGCCTGTGCATCCGGAGCCTGTGCTCCGCAACGGGAGAGGCCACAACAGTGAGAGGCCCGCGTACCACAAAAAAAAAAAAAAAAAAAAAAAAAAAAAAAAAAAAAAAGAATTGAGGACAGTCTCAGAGAACTCTGGGACAACATTAAATGTACCAACATTAGAATTATAGGGGTCCCAGAACAAGAAGGGAAAAAGAAAGGGGCTGAGAAAGTACTTGAACAGATTATGTTGAAAACTTCCTTTATATGGGAAAGGATACAGTCAGTCAAGTCCAGAAAGCACAGAGAGTCCCATAGAGGATAAATCCAAGGAGAAACATGCCAAGACACATATTAATCAAACTATCAAAAATTAAATACAAAGAAAAAATATTAAAAGCAGCAAGGGAAAAGCAATAAATAATATACAAGGGAATCCCCATAAGCTAACAACTGATCTTTCAGCAGAAAGTCTGCAAGCCAGAAGGGAGGGGCAAGACATATTTAAAGTGATGGAAGGGAAAAACCTACAACCAAGATTACTCTACCCAGCAAGGATCTCATCCAGTTTTGATGGAGAATTTAAAACCTTTACAGACAAGCAAAAGCTAAGAGAATTCAGCACCACCAAACCAGCTTTACAACAAATGCTAAAGGAACTTCTCTAGGCAGGAAAGAGAAGAAAAGGAAAAGACCTACAATAACAAACCCAAAACAATTAGGAAAATGGTAATAGGAACATACATATTGATAACGACCTTAAATGTAAATGGATTAAATGCTCCCACCAAAAGAAACAGACTGGCTGAATGGACACAAAAATAAGACCCATATATATGCTGTCTATAAGAGACCCACTTCAGACCTAGGGACACATACAGACTGAAAGTGAGGGATGCAAAAAGATATTCCATGCAAATGGAAATCAAAAGAAAGCTGAAGTAGCAATTCTCATATCAGACAAAATAGACTTTAAAATAAAGGCTATTACAAGAGACAAAGAGGGACACTACAAAATCATCAAGGGATCAACCCAAGAAGAAGATAAAATAATTGTAAATATTTATACACCCAACATAGGAGCAACTCAATACATAAGGCAAATGCTAACAGCCATAAAAGGGGAAATCGACAGTAACACAATCATAGTAGGGGACTTTAACACCCCACTTTCACCAATGGACAGATCATCCAAAATGAAAATAAATAAGGAAATGCAAGCTTTAAATTACACAGCAAACAAGAGGGACTTAATTGATATTTATAGGACATTCCACCCAAAAACAACAGAATACACATTCTTCTCAAGTGCTCATGGAACATTCTCCAGGATAGATCATATCTTGGGTCACAAATCAAGCCTTGGTAAATTTAAGAAAATTGAAATTGTATCAAGTATCTTTTCTGACCACAATGCTATGAGACTAGATATCAATTACAGGAAAAGATCTGTAAAAAATATAAACACATGGAGGCTAAACAATACACTACTTAAAACCAAGAGATCACTGAAGAAATCAAAGAGGAAATAAAAAAAAACCTAGAAACAAATGACAATGAAAACATGGTGACCCAAAACCTATGGGATGCAGCAAAAGCAGTTCTAAGAGGGAAATTTACAGCAATACAATCCTACCTCAAGAAACAAGAAACATCTCGAATAAACAACCTAACCTTACACCTAAAGCAATTAGAGAAAGAACAAAAAAAACCCCAAAGTTAGCAGAAGGAAAGAAATCATAAAGATCAGATGAGAAATAAATGAAAAATAAATGAAGGAAATGACAGCAAAGATCAATAAAACTAAAAGCTGGTTCTTTGAGGAAATAAACAAAATTGATAAACCATTCACCAGACTCATCAAGAAAAAAGGGAGAAGACTCAAATCAATAGAATTCGAAATGAAAAAGAAGTAAAAACTGACACTTCAGAAATACAAAGGATCATGAGAGATGACTACAAGCAACTATATGCCAATAAACTGGACAACCTGGAAGAAATGGACAAATACTTTAAAAAAGCACAATCTTCTGAGACTGAATCAGGAAGAAATAGAAAATATAGACAGACCAATCACAATCACTGAAATTGAGAGTGTGATTAAAAATCTTCCAACAAATGCTTCCCTGGTGGCGCAGTGGTTGAGAGTCCGCCTGCCGATGCAGGGGACACGGGCTCGTGTCCCAGTCCGGGAAGATCCCACATGTCGCAGAGCAGCTGGGCCTGTGAACCATGGATGCTGAGCCTGCATGTCCGGAGCCTGTGCTGCACAATGGGAGAGGCCACAACGGTGAGAGGCCCGCATACCACAAAAAAAAAAAAAAAAAAATCTTCCAACAAACAAAAGCCCAGGTCCAGACGGCTTCACAGGCAAATTCTATCAAACATTTAGAGAAGAACTAACACCTATCCTTCTCAAACCCTTCCAAAATGTAGGAGAGGGAGGAACACTCCCAAACTCATTCTACAAGGCCACCATCACCCTGATGCCAAAACCAGACAAATATGTGGCAAAAAAAAGAAAACTATAGGTTTATATAACTGATGAACATAGATGCAAAAATCCTCAACAAAATACTAACAAATAGAATCCAACAGCACATTAAAAGGTTCATACACCATGATCAAGTGGGGTTTATCCCAGGTATGCAAGGATTCTTCAATATATGCAAATCAATCTATGTGATACACCATATTAACAAATTGAAAGAGAAAAACCATATGATCATCTCAGTAGATGCAGAAAAACTTTTGACAAAATTCAACACCCATTTATGATAAAAACCCTCCAGAAACTAGGCATAGAGGGAACTTACCTCAACATAATAAAGGCCATATGTGACAAACCCACAGCCAACATCGTTCTCAATGGTGAAAAACTGAAATCATTTCCACTAAGCTCATGAACAAGACAAGGTTGCCCACTCTCACCACTATTATTCAACATAGTTTTGAAAGTTTTAGCCATGGCAATCAGAGAAGAAAAAGAAATAAAAGGAATCCAAACTGGAAAAGAAGTAAAACTGTCACTGTTTGCAGATGACATGATACTGTACATGGAGAATACTAAAGATGCTACCAGAAAACTACTAGAGCTAATCAATGAACTTGGTAAAGTAGCAGGATACAAAATTAATGCACAGAAATCTCTTGCATTCCTATACACTAATGATGAAAAATCTAAAAGAGAAATTAAGGGAACACTCCCATTTACCACTGCAACAAAAAGAATGAAATACGTGGGGATAAACCTACCTAAGGAGACAAAGACCTGTATGCAGAAAACTATAAGACACGGATGAAAGAAATTAAAGATGATACAAACAGATGGAGAGATACACCATGTTCTTGAATTGGAAGAATCGACATTTTGAAAATGACTCTACTACCCAAAGCAATCTACAGATTCAGTGCAGTACCTATCAAACTACCAATGGCATTTTTCACAGAATTAGAACAAAAAATTTCAAAATTTGTATGGAAACACAAAAGACCCCAAATAGCCAAAGCAATCTTGAGAAAGAAAAATGGAGCTGGAGGAATCAGCCTCCATGACTTCAGACTATACTACAAAGCTACAGTAATCAGACAGTATGTTGCTGGTACAAAAACAGAAATATAGATCAATGGAACAGGATAGAAAGCCCAGAGATAAACCCACGCACATATGGTCACCTTATTTTTGATACAGGAGACAAGAATATGCAATGGAGAAAAGATATCCTCTTCAATAAGTGGTCCTGGGAAAACTGGGCAGCTACATAAAAAAGAATGAAATTAGAACACTTCCTAACACCATACACAAATATAAACTCAAAATGGATTAAAGACCTAAATGTAAGACTATAAAACTCTTAGAGGAAAACATAGGAAGGACACTCTTTGACATAAATCACAGAAAGATCCTTTATGACCCACATCCTAGAGAAATGGAAATAAAAACAAAAATAAGCAAATGGGACCTAATGAAACTTAAAAGCTTTTGCACAGCAAAGGAAATCATAAATAAAACAAAAAGACAACCCTCAGAATGGGAGAAAACATTTGCCAATGAAGCAATTTACAGAGGACTAACCTCCAAATTTGACGAGGACCTCATGCAGCTCAATATCAAAAAAACAAACAACCCAATCCAAAAATGGGCAAAAGACCTAAATAGACATTTCTCCAATGAAGATATACAGATTGCCAACAAACACATGAAAGGATGCTCAACATCACTAATCATTAGAGAAATGAAAATCAAAACTACCAAGAGGTATCACCTCATGCCAGTCAGAATGGCCATCATCAAAAAAATCTACAAACAATAAATGCTGGAGAGCGTGTGGAGAAAAGGGAACCCTCTTGCACTGTTGGTGGGAATATCAATTGATACAGCCACTATGGAGAACAATATGGAGGTTCCTTAGAAAACTAAAAATAGAACTACCATATGACCCAGCAATCCCACTACTGGACATTTACCCTGAGAAAACCATAGTTCAAAGAGTCATGTACCACAATGTTCATTGCAACTCGATTTACAATAACCAGGAAGCAACCTAAGTGTCCATTGAGAGATGAATGGATAAAGAAGATGTGGCACATATATACAATGGAATATTACTTATACTAAAATGAAACAAAATTGAGTTTTTTGTAGTGAAGTGGATGGACCTAGAGACTGTCATACAGAGTGAAGTAAGTCAGAAAGAGAAAAACAAATGCCATATGCTAAAAAATATATATGGAATCTAAAAAAAAAGAAAAATGGTTCTGATGAACCTAGAGGCAGGGCAGGAATAAAGACACAGATATAGCGAATGGACTTGAGGACATGGGGAGGAGGAAGAGTAAGCTGGGATGAAGTGAGAGAATGGCATGGACATATATCCACAATCTATGTAAAACAGATAGCTAGTGGGAAGCAGCCGCATAGCACAGGGAGATCAGTTCGGTGCTTTGTGTCCACCTAGAGGGATGGGATAGGGAGGGTGGGAGGGAGATGCAAGAGAGAGGAGATATGGAGATATATATATATCAATAGCTGATTCACTTTATTATACAGCAGAAACTAACACACCATTGTAAAGCTATTATACTCCGATAAAGATGTTAAAAAAAACAAAGTCTTTCAGGCAGAGGAGGCACACTTTCAACTTCTTGATAGAGGCAAAACTACCTCTTTGCTTATCCAGTAGAATCTCTACAAGTGGTAATAAATCCATCAGCACAGTCAGCTTGCACAATTGTAGAACAAGTGAACTTATTTTACAGTAGTCTTTGGTTATTTTTGAAGCAATCTGTCCAACAAATGCAAGAAATTTTACACATCCGAAATTGTAGATTACCTATTTCATCACAAATTTCATAGTAAATGTCTAAAGAGATAAAGGAAAGGTATATAAAAATGGAATTTTTATTCCTAAAACAAATTGAAATATACATCTTTCTATGTAATTTAATTACTTTTCATTTAAATTCATTTTTGAGGGTACATTTGTAATCAATAACAATCTTAGTAACAATCTTGCATAGTTAGGTTTTATTAAAGATGTTTTCCCTTGGTGACACAATTCAAGCTAATGTGCCACACAAAATGTAGTCTAATTAGTACAAATGAAGGAAAAGAGTTAATTAGCCAAGAGGGAATAATGAGCAAAGGGAACTGTTATGTAAATCTAGATTATCCTGAAAACTTCCAGTTGGGAAGCAGACAGTTAGATGTAATCACCTGTTATTCAAAACACACCTTGGGAAATGAGGGTTCTAATTCATCCTTAGCTTGACTTTAACTTGCTGATATTTACTCAGGATTATGAGCTTGAGTTGATGTTTTTATTAGTAACTGGTATGATCCATAGGCCACACAGATTTTTAGCAGAGATATGTTATGCATATTATCACAATTTTCATTAAATATGTGATAAAAAAACACTACAGTATTCCAAAGGGTATTAGCAAAAAATTAAGACTGAAAATGCCTAACACAACAGAAACGTATTATTTATCATACTGTGATCTATATTTAAAGAAAACAGAACAAATATATTTAGTTTACCTCATCTCACATTTCTTGAAAAATCTCTGATATTAGCTCTTCAAAACAATATATTTGAATGATACATGATACATGCAATATATTCAATATATTTGAATAAAGGCTTCCCTGTTAGTCTTTTTAGTCACAGTTGATGATTTTGGAATTTTGGAATTTTTCAATTCCTCTGCAATCTAGAGGAATATTTGGAGGCAAGCATAGAGAATGAGAAAGGTAGAAATATTTGTCTGTGTTTTTCCACTACCCAATAGGAAATTATGATGTTCTGTGAATGAGATATCAAGGGATATCAAAGAGATGAGACACCAGGACAAAATAGACACTGGAAACCTCCAGTGCAACTTGTTATTATAGTATTAGGAGAAGGTGGAATTGGGGAGAGTATTTACAATACACTTGAGGTCTATAAAATCGAGAAGTGTTCATGAAGCCTTGCTCAGATTAGGGCGTTGGTTGACTCACACTTGGTGAATGTCACACTTGCTGAATGTCACACAGCCAATGCATTTCTAGGACTTTGCCACAGGTGACCCCTGCCTCCTGATGTGATCACCCAATCTCAGAAGGCCAGTACCACTTGGGGTTTGAGTCAATTCCAAAACCTCTTATGTTGGTAGATAATCGTGGAAGTTGAGAATTTATCATTTTTGGCTCAAAGACATGGGAGTTTTCATAAGAAACTCACACATTTTTATAATATTAGAAAATACATGAAAAACTATGGTTTTCATCATTTTCCTTTTTGCACTAGTGTTATATAATGGTCATAAGAAGGATAATAATGATGATAATAATAATAATGACAACTACCTGGGGAAGTGAGACTATCCATTTAATTGATGAACTTGGAAAAATAAACTGGGAGTATTTAGCCAACGCACTTTCTTTCTCCTTTCCTAGAACCCAATGTGTGCACATAGAAAAGGAGTTCTTGCCAAATCCACGTCACTGGTCTTCTGTGGACAAGTCCTCTACTCAAGGTGAGCTCTACCCAAGTTTAGCGTCATCTCTAGATGGATAAATCTGCCTTTCTGGGAAGCAGCTGTTCCACTGGTTTAGCCTTTATTAGTAACAAAAGTGACAGTTTGGCTTCTATATGCCAGTCTTAATTCTCATTTTCTTTTTCAGAATTTAGGCAGCAAAGTGGTATGCTGTTTTTGAGGACCCTCAGAGACCCCAATATTTAGTACATATTCTTGACATATTTAGATATGAGTGGACCTTAGGAAAGCACATTAAATGCATGGAGAAGCTTTGAGTGAGTCTAGAGCATGTGGCTTTTAGGTTTGAAATTCCATGTGTGGCAAGATGTTTTTGCCTGGGTATTTGGTAGAAACTAACATTTGAAGAACTGCAGTTCTACAGATGTGTGGTAGACTTTCAATGTCTGTAGACTCAGCATGGTTGAGAGGGTGATTACACACCAAGTGGCCTAGCTCTCACTTGAAAATCTCCTCCTAGAGAATGAGGACTACAGTGCCTACAAGTGAATGATACATGAACTATGATGACCTAAAACAAGGGTGGATAGGCCCTAGCAATGTTAGGGCTCAGGAAAGATTTTCAGGCTTAGTAACGTCTTGAAGCTCAGGAGAGATTGAACCTTTGAAAATTTTGCCAACTATAAGGGTGACCTTGGCAGACACTGTCTACAATTTTCAGCCACCTCTGTCTCAGCAAAAGCATAAGACTTTAGCAGGAGGAGATGATCCAAAGGGTTCTGGCTGCTTAAGCATGACTTGAACTTTATTTGATATATGTATTTGGACAGCAAGGGCCTCACCAAGTATGTGGGAGCCTTGGAATACAGTTTCAGCTTTTCTCAGCAGGTATAGCTGAGAAATATTGTGATTATAGGAAATATAAACATTCTATACATAGGACTTTTCAGCCCTTGGGGACATAGCAATATGCTTGCAATCTAACTACAAGTCAGCTGACTTCCTTGTGAGCTACAGATGATGGGATCTAGCTTTAAGTTGTTATTGCCAAGGCTGGGAGGGAAGCGCTGGCTCAGTAGTTTAAAATCCTGTTATGTAATCAGGGCCAAGGAAGGAACTGTGAAGGGACTAACTTTGATTTCCTGTGGTTTCTTCCGGGTTCCAGATTGGAAAATATCACAGTAACTCCCCTCACTGGGACCTCTCCAGTTTCTAGATTCTTCCAACAATAGGAGCCAACCTTGCCATGTCCTCTAAAATTTATAAGAGCTATTCTCCCTTTGCCTGGATAAAATATTTTTCATCAACTAAACATGAGTAAGATTCCCAAAATCTTTTCTAGCAACATTCTACAGTGGAAAAATTTTATCATAATCAGTAAGTCCCCTACACACAAACCTTCAAGTTGCAAACTTTCAAAGATGTGAACATGCATTTGCATGTCCAATCACGTAAGTTAGTTCACGAGTCTGGTGTACATTGACACATGCGTGGATCCTCTACAAGTGGTTGTTCTTTTGTGTACTTTACTGTACAGTACTGTATAGAGGGCAGTAGTACAGTATCTTTATTTCAAGCCCAGGATGTCCGGAAGCAAGCGTGAAAGCAGTGGTATATAGCCAATTGTGTTAGTTGGGTACCTAGGCTAACTTTGTTGGACTTAACGAACAAATTGGACTTAACAAAAGCACTCTCAGAACGGAACTCGTTCGTATCTAGGGGACTTACTGTAACCACTACTTATCCGATCCACATTTTATTGCATGTATGCCTTAGAATAAAACTTTTAGGTACAGGGGGCTTCCCTGGTGGCGCAGTGGTTGAGAGTCCGCCTGCCGATGCAGGGGACACGGGTTCGTGCCCCGGACCGGGAAGATCCCACATGCCGCGGAGCGGCTGGGCCCGTGAGCCATGGCCGCTGAGCCTGCGCGTCTGGAGCCTGTGCTCCACAACGGGAGAGGCCACAACAGTGAGAGGCCCGCGTACTGCAAAAAAAAAAAAAAAAAATTTTAGGTACAAATACGAAGGCACACAAAATTCTTCGTATGAACTGAAATACAAGAGCAATCTAATTTTACATTGTTAGATCAGAAAAGTTAAAGTACATCCCTAATTGCTTAAGACATCACTGAAGAATGACATACATTTGAGTTATTATCAAGAACATGAAATTATAGGAGATGAACATTAACTTGAAAAATTGAAACCAAGTTAAATCCAAATATTTTCTTTTGATTACACTGCCACTGGATAAATGTGAGCTGATTTGAGTCTTTCCTGAAAGTATATATACATTTCTAAATTGGAACAGGCCAGAATATGAATAAGTTTTCTAAATTCCTTTTCAACTAATGTTCTATTTAAGTCCTGGCATATTATATAAATATATTTAAATTATACTGAAATGCCTTGGTTGAGATGTAGTAAAACCAAATCCTAATATATTACTGATCTATTTGCCAATTTAATACAGAAACACAGAAATGCTTCTGAGTGCAGAAAGATTTACTCAAATGTAGATGTTTATAGCATATTATATGTATATTATAGTAATACATTAGTCGGAGAAATAGTATTTTCAAATTTTTTGTATATTTTATATTGTATGTTGTATATTGGGAAGTATAGTAAAGCACATTTGCTATTGTAACGTACTTTTTGTACCTGCTTTCACAGAAGTTAACATTTAACCAAAAGCTGCTTTACTTCTATTTGCAGAGAAGTAAATATTTTAGTGATAGCATGTCTGAACATAAAAACTGTTTACAGCTACTATTATAGTCTTTGTTCTCAGATTAGTAGTTGCTGGTAAATTTATCTTACTTTTTTTCTTTCTACAAGTACTTGTAAATTCTGGTTATTTGTCTAAGTGAACTCCTGCTGTTTTGTAAAAACAAACAATTAATTATTCCCAACCCCAAACACTTTATTGTCACTATAATAATACACAGTACTTTCCCCGTTCTTTGCTTATATTTAAGCCAGATTTTAATAACACTTTGTACGCAGTAGAGAGTCAGTGCATAAACTGAAAGTTATATTATAACAACTTTCTATGTTCTGCTTCATCTTGACATGGTGTCACATTCATACATGATGGAAAACATCTCTATCAAATGGGTCCCTTTCCTGACCAAATTGAGAAGGAAAGACTATAATAATTGTTTAAAGTGTCTCATTCAATACTTTCAAGACAAAGACAAAAATGAGGTTTGTATGTTATAAATTTTCTTTCAGTTAGATGATGCAGTGAAATGGTGAATAAATCTTTACTCCTGGAAAAGCATGAGGTGTAATTTTATTTAGTCATATTTATGTCCTTTTATATTTACGCTTTTATTAAGCTTGCCTTTTGACACCACGACTTTAAACAGCAGTTTCTACATGGTTAAACAGGAGAACTGAACAGAAAGGCATATAGAAAAATGAAATCTTGCCAAGTGACCATAGAAAATATATTTAATGCAAATTTAGATTTTAAATATTCCACATGCAAAAGACAAAAATAGCTGGAACCAATCATAGATATGCTTATACAATTATCACAAAACAAAGAAACTGCAAAGTGTTATTATTGGATATTAACAAATTTACAGAAACTACCATGGATAAGTGCTCCAGACAAAAACCCAGGGTGTTCTTCTTTGCTTTGGTTTGTGCCTTAAATATTTTCAAGTTGGATGCTACAAATCAGGAAATGTTGAATCCAGATCTATGAAATTTACCAAATAGAAATTTAGCATAGGGGAAAAATGCCAACAGTTGTATATAAAAAATTACAAATTCCTGTCCATGAGAATAAATGTATGTGAAAGTTATCTGCATATTAATTGTACATCTCTAGATATCTGACATTTACTGATGCAGGAAAAAAAAACTCTATATATCTATATTCTGTACATTTTTTTTAATATGGCATATATATACATATAGACCTAAATATATTCTGGAAAAGTCACTGAAATTATACATGTGACCAAGGACATGTGCACTGTAGTGTAGGCAGATGAGAGCAGTTATAACTGTCCCCCCAAACTGTCCTACATATCTAGGTGCTGACTGCGTGTGTGTGAAGTTACCTTAGAAATATCAGCAAATATGAGAGCACATTAGAGATATTCAAACAAAAAAATAATGTTTGGACATAGTATGTCAGACCCCAGAATATTATTTTGGTGCCTGAGTTGCTAATACTGTCTTATATTTTTCTCTCTTCTTTGAGATAACATAATGAAAGGAAAGAGAGCAGTGTTTAAATGGAAGAAAAAATACCTCTGCTGATCTCTACCCTTTGGAACAAAAAATCTTAATAATACCTGTGTTCCCATTTGCTAGGGCAACAGCAGAAAAATTAATTTCAGTTCCTACTCAATAAAAGGGCTTTATATGTAGTACATAGAAATAGAAGACTGCTGTCAGAAAAAGTGCCATGTGTGTCAAAGCACGTGGGAGGGAGGACTATGAATGGCTCCAATGAAAAAACTGACTTGAATGCATGGCATCTTTCATTAATGACAATAGAAGTGGAAATACTTGTGTGCATGTGTGTTTCTAACACTAAAACTATTTTAAAGGGCAAAAATCATTTGGAAGACAAAATTCAGACATCAGATTATGAAAGATTACTGGCCTTGGTGTTTCAAGAAAAGGTCATAAAAAAACATTTCTCTCTTCTCTCTGTATCTCTGTCTCTCTGTATATATGTATATATATGTATTGAATATATATATATATATATATATATATATATATATATATATATATATATATATATATATATACTGTATATTTAAAAAGGCAAAAGTAAAATCACAACCAAATACCATGTGTAAAGTTGGATAGGATCTTAGACTGAGAGGAGGGATAATTATTGGGGAAATTAAAATACAGGCTCATTATTCTGTGAGATTATTGAATTATAATTTAGGTGTTATATTTTAGGGGTTATGACTGTACTGTATTTATGTAAGAGGATGCTGAATTTCTTAGGAGATGTGAACTGAAGCATTTGAGTGAAGAGTCATGATGTCCATAGTTTGCTTTCCATTGGTACATATAAGTAGAAACACACACACACACACACACAGAGGCAGTCCTTGTTTTGTACAGTACCACATTAATTGAGACATGCAGATCAGAATGCAGTCCATGATTTCCAAGTTTTAGTGGTAATTAAGATAAAATTCCTGTTACCATCTGACTCTGCAAAGTAAGGACTGAGTATATATCAAAAGTAGCAAAATATTAGTAATAGGTTAGTCTACTTGGTGGATATATCAATGCATTGTTTATTATTTTTTATTTTTCTGTATTTATAAAAAATTCAAATCAAATATAAAAAAATAATTTATTTGACTTACCTATATTCAGATAAAATCTGAAAAATTATCCCTGTGATAGGCATGCTCTCTCTCTCTCTCTCTCTCTCTCTCTCAGAGGAGGAAACAAAGTTAAATAGATATTAGAGAAAGTATAATTATCATTACAAAAACTTATTAGAGGTATATATATAAAGCTTCATGAAATTGTTATTACAATAATTTGCATTAGTGAATACAAATAATTTGAGTTAATTAGAAATATATATGACTCAAACTTGTCAGAAAAGTACTTGCATAGGAGTCATTTCCATGTAAATACTTATTTATGAGTCAGTTTCAAATGTGTCACTGTTAATTAGAGCTATATTATCATGATCATTTTAACCAATGGATCAAATATAAAAATTTAGAATCATGTAGATAATGTTATCTATGAAATTTTTGTCCTAAATACATCCTTCTACTTATAATACCTTTCGTCACTCTTATTTGCATTTCCACCTAAACACATACACATACTTCTATGTGACAGAATTATGTTACAGAAAATTTTTTTTAATTTAACTAAAACTATAGGTCTTGCATAATTGCTAAAGGTAATGAAACATATGGAATATATAAAGTGGTCATAAATAATTTTATATAACTAAATATATCAAATGCTGAGGAAAGAGTTTGTTATAAACTAGAGAACAACAACAGGCAAAATTATTATATCTCAGCTTAGCCTAATTAAATATGGAAATCCCAGCAAAATTAGGAGAGGAGGAAAACTGAACTTGAGTCAAAGAATGTTCATTGCAGGTTACGTTCTCTGAGATGCCAATTCTGAGATGGAGTTTAGTGTGTAGGATAAATATTCAGAATCACCCTTGAGATCAATACCTATGGATGGGAGAGGGAGGGAGCAGGTTTGGACAAAGGAAGAGTTGAGTTGTCATGCAAGCCCAACAGCCTTGGACAACCCATTATGAACTGTGAAGCTAGAATGGGCCCTTCAGAGTTGACCTCAAGGTTAGAATGAGATGGATTGGTCTTTAAACTAGTACACAGATCTAACACTTGTTAGACTTGATCCACCCCAGGAAAGGGATGTGATTTGGGGCAAGGCAGCTCTGCAACTGATGCAGTTTCTGGAGGGAATGACAGCTGATGGTTAAAGGGTGGTGCATCACAACATCCCCCATTTGCAGCTTTTGAATCCACAACTTCAAATATGCTCTGAAACTTCAGTGGGATTCAAGTGGACTCTCCTCCTGGAGGAATCCTTTGAGAGGAAGATTAGCACTTTGAAAAACATTCACTGCTTCTGTAGTTGGCCAAAATTGCCATTCATTGTTTCTCTCCTTCATTATCCCCTAAAGTTTCCCCTCCTCCTCAGCTATCACTTTTGCTGGTCTCAATGGCTTACCTCTGGTGTGACTTAAATGATCATTTCTAGGTTCTGAGCCCATGCATGCCCTACTCAGGCCAGAATTGCTACACTTTCCCATTGAAGATCAAACTACAGCAAGGACATAAGAACAAATACCTAAATGAATCACCTGTGTGAAAAACAAATTCCTCCTTGAACCCAGGTATAACAGAAGTCCTAACTCCTCTTGGTAAACAAGGTCAATTATCTCTTCAAGGATATCACATATCTCACATCTTCTTGCTGATTGTCATTTGTCACAAGTAGCCCATAATGAAAAGTGCAACTCTTACCTTCTAGTTAGATGGGATTCTCCCTGGGTTTCCTGGATCCAGTGGACATGTTCCCCTTTTGAGAACCAAGACCTCTAAACCTACATAACTTAAAGTTCAAGACACAGGAAACACAAATGTTCTAAGTGGGTTATTGGGAGTGAAAGTAAGTGGGGCCACTCCTATTTCAACTCTTTGGTTCCCAAACCCATGATAGAAGATCCATGTAGTAAAGTTATCCCTACATGGCCTACTAGTATGATCAAGGAATGGTGCCACAATGGGGACTGAATGTTGGTTTTTCTTGCTGCCAGGTTGGACATTTGACAGCAGCAGGAGCTACTTGAGCCTTGGTAAGCAAAAGTCCATCCTCCTCGGTCCATGTATAGCCTCCATTTCTGCCAGCACTGTGATGGCCAATGAGAGAGGTCAGCTGATGTTAACAGGTTGAGTCACTTTGTCTAGTTGTTTATTGCCTGTTCCATGGTAGAAGCTCTCTGGTTGGCATTAACATGTGATATGAAAATCTTCATAGTTTATGCCCACTCTCATATATAATACATTTTTCTCTAATCTATACCTTCTTGTCCATGATCTTTCATGTTTTTCCCCTACCATTTGCTAGCATCCACAAGTAAGTATAAATTCTAACCTTGGGCCACATCTCTTTCCACACAAATTAGACACCACGTGCTCTGCTCATTAAGGGAATTTTCTCTTGCCAATGTCTTTCAAGGTCCACACTGGGAGAATCTGTAGAGAATTCCATCTATTTTTGGCTTACATCCACATACGTAGTTTTCTTTTTTTCCTCCTCCATCAGGTCATCATAAAAGTCCCTGCATACTGCTATAAGTGTTAGCTGGGGAAGGGGAGCTGGTACAATAATAGTTGATCATAAGGGACCCAGCTTATGCAGTTACTTTCTTAGCCCACATCTGGTACAACTATCACTGGGGTTATTCCCCAGAGAGCAGACTAAATTGAGATGAAGTTTAGTGTATTAGATATTTCCTAAGGCATGCCCTTCCTTGAAATCAGTAACTGTGGAAGAGAGAGGAAAGAAACAGATTGGGCAAAGGGAGATGTCCCACTGTAATGCAGGTCCAATGGCTGCATCACCAAATGCACTGGAGTTATGGAACTAGAACGGCCCTTCGAATTGTTCATTTGAATTGAAATGGTCAGGAATTGATATGTGGTTGGTTGAGTGGGGGGTGGCCCAGGAAGGAGCATGATATTGAAAGAAGCGACTCTCTTCAGCTGAGACAATCTCTACAGGGAAGTTGAAGGCTTTTGGCCACCAGAGCTCCAAACAGCTAGATCAAAAAACATTTCATTGAAGGTAGATCTTAGTGGCACATCACAGAATCCAATACAGATTAATGACAGACTAAATGTTTAGGCTCTATAAAATTAAAGTAAAAATGGGGGAAAAAAGGGGGATCTTACATTATTAAAATGTTGCATAATTTTAAATGTGATTTAAAGAATTCTTTGTAGGCATAACCCTGATGGTACATTAAATGAATATTAACATTATCTTCATTTTCTGGTATACTAGGAAGAGAGAGCAATCATAGCAGAAACTCTGAATTGAAAAATTATGTCTGCCACTGTTTAGACACTTAGTCTTAAGCAAATCTTTTAAATTTGTTTGAGAATCATTTTCCTTTTCTGTAAAAATATATACATCTACTAAGATTATACAAATTATGCAGAGTATAGCACTCACCCCAAAAAGCATACATATACAAACACACAAAGATAAAGGTGATAATATTACCATGTGCAAACACTAGAGGAAAATTTGGCCTAATTCTCTCATTATATGGAAAGTATGTATGTGAAAATAAATACTTCTTACATACTTCAAGTGTTTCTTCTCTTGTACTTTACATTTATTCAAGATAAATTTATCTTAATCACTTATCTTAATAGTTATCTGTCTGATAGATTTTGTGTTAGATTTCATGCTAGAGATCTCTCTTGTTCATGTTGTATCATCAGTGTTTTGAGCCTGATGCATAGTTATTTAATAGATTCATGTTGAATGAACAGATGAAAAGAATAAATAAATGAATAAGTAAGATAATTTATTAAAAAGTAATCATTCTAATATCATGAGATCCAAAAGAAGCAAGCCTGGCAATTAAGGAAACACAGATAACTCCAACAAGGCAATGTCAATGATAAGCAAGTCATTATTTGATTAATGATTTTTTAAATAAATTTATTTATTTATTTTTGGCTGCTTTGGGTCTTTGTTGCTGCGCGTGGGCTTTCTCTAGTTGTGGTGAGTGGGGTCTACTCTTCATTGTGGTGGACAGGCTTCTCACTGCAGTGGCTTCTCTTGTTGTGGAGCACGGGCTGTAGGCATGTGGGCTTCAGTAGTTGTGGCACACGGGCTCAGTAGTTGTGGCTCACGGGTTCTAGAGTGCAGACTCAGTAGTTGTGGCAAACAGGATTCGTTGCTCTGCAGCATGTTGGATCTTCCCGGACCAGGGCTTGAACCTGTGTCCCCACATTGGTAGGCGGATTCTTAACCACTGCACCACCAGGGAAGCCCTGATTAATGATTATCTTCCCCATACTGTAAGAACAATAGGGCTAAGAAAAAAATATGATTTTATACAACTTTTTGTTTCACAACCTGTCTGTGTCTGGCAATTCATTGGTAATCTATAAATATTTCTTGAAGAAACGGACAAATGAATAAATTAATGAACTGAGTCAGGAACTACAACTGATATGTAAGAATTTGAGAGGTTAACTGCAATGACTAGTTATTGCCAGAGGAGGGAAGCAAAGCGTAACAGAGCAGCTGGTACCCCTCACAAAGTCTTCAAAAAAGGAGTTACCACAGTGGCAAGTTTTGGTCAACAAGTAGAAGAGTGGTTTATGTGACAGGGATTATGTAAGAGTCAAGAGGAAAGTTCCTCCAGAAAGCCAAGTCAAGCCATTAGTCAAGACCAAAGAGCACTGTGTGAAACTGGAAAAGGAAGGCTAAAAATATGACACGCTGAGAAAGAGCCATGCATCAGACTATAATAACAAGGCTTCAGAAATGTAGTCAGGTGAAACATCTCTTCTGACAGTTCTTGCATTGTTCTGTGAGTCTTTAAACCTCTTGGTCTGGGCTTAGAACTAAAATCTATGCTTCTTAATGTTAAAGGATTCCAGGCCTATTCTTGGGGATGATTATCTAACATAGAGTATATAGTTTGAATTTTTAAGATGTTAAATATTGAAGGAAACAAGAGTTAAGGAGTTACTCTATAACCCTTTGATTATAGATTTAAGAACTTCTGCAAAGAGAGAGAATGCTAGCCATCAGAAACCAATGATGAAGTTTTAGCTCAGAAATCTGGAAAGATGGGCCATTTTACCTAATAGTGCTTATCCCTTCTGGTTGTTCTCAAATGGAATAAATGGAGCTCAGTGTCTCTTGCAGATACAGTGACAACTGCAAACAACGAAATGGGTTTATAGAAGATTTGTTTGAGTACAGACTTTCCCCATAACCTTGGCTGTGCTTCCTAATTTATAAATTCATTTATTTATTTATTTGGCTGCATTGGGTCTTCGTTGTTGTGCATGGGCTTTCTCTAGTTGTGGCAAGTGCGGGTTTGGGCAGTGCGCGGCTTCTCATTGCAGTGGCTTCTCTTGCAGTGTGCCAGCTTCTCATTGTTGTGGCTTCTTTTGTTGTGGAGCACGGGTTCTAGGCACGCGGGCTTCAGTAGTTGTGGCATGCAGGCTCAGTAGTTGTGGCACATGGGATTAGGTGCTCCGTGGCATGTGGGATCTTCCCGAACCAGGGCTTGAACCCATGTCCCCTGCATTGGCAGGTGGATTCTTAACTACTGCGCAACCGGGGAAGTCCTGTGCTTCCTAATTTAAATAGCTGTCACTCTGACTTAATCTGGTTTTTACTCTTGGTTTCTTTATTTCTAGAATTCTGATGTAAACTTCAAAATGCAGTTTAACTTTACTGTAATTACATTCAGCACATGACTGGGTCCATGCATGAATTAGAAAAATGATGCTGATTTATGATGCTGGCTCCTTTCAAATCAAAGGAAATATTTTTGATGGAGATCCATAGCCAAAGTTATTCCTGATATCTCATCCCATGTCCCTGATTCTTGGACACCAAAACAAATACAGATGAAACTTTGAGTTCATCACTTCATTTTGGATAATGATTTAAACTTGAAAATTCAAAATTCCTAAACTAGAATCCCAGCTCTATTAATGATTAATATGACTCTGGATAAGTCACATGGCCTTTCTTGGCCTACACTTCATTATCTTTTAACTGAATATTTAGATTGGGTCAGAAGTTCTTAAATTGGAGCTTTGGTAGGAAAGACTAAAATGAGGACTGTGTTTGGGCAGAAGTTATTTTAAGTCTTCCCTTTCATCTGTCCCATTCTGAGGGGGTTGGTTAAGTCTCAAAGAGGGAACGAAAGGGCTTCTAAGTACTACTTGCAGCATTTTATGTAAAAACAATATTATAGGTCCAATCATGTACCTAAGAAAATACTTTGAATTCCTAACTCCCAGTACCTCTGAATATGAATTTATTTGGGAATGGAATCATTGCAAATGTAATTAGTTGGAATAAAATTACACTGGAGTAGGATGGGATCTAATCCAATATGACTGGTGTCCTTGTAGGAAGAAGAAAATTCCATATGAATACAGAGACACACAGGGAGGAAATCCTGTGACCAGAGAGGCAGAGATTAGAACAGTGCAGATGCAAGTCAAGGAATAACAAAGTTTAGCGGTGATCGGAAGCTAGGAAGATGCAAGAATCTCAGAGGAAGGATGGCCCTGTTGATACCTTGATTTTGGACTTAATGCTTCCAGATCTGTGAGAGAATATAATTCTGTTGCTTTAAGCCTGGTTTGTGGTACTTTGTTAAGAACAGCCTCAGGAAACGAATACTGGCAAAGACAATATTAACTTATTTGTGCAAAAACAATAACAGTATTAACTTATTTATGCAGAGGTGAAGATGCTGAGGAAAACAATAAAAAACACATTTTGATTAAAGATTTAAGAAACTATACAAAAGAGAAGTTAGTTTCAACCCACTGTCCTTAAAGACCTTTTCCATATACTGTTGGCTGTATTGATCAATTTAAATCAATGATATGCTGACTTAATTTTGTTTTTTAATTTGTTTTGAAAGGTCTAAAGCAGGAGAAAGTGGTTAATGTGATAGTTCTAGTTAAGTTGCAAATAAAGCATTCATCAAGTCACACACAGACTCATCAATATAAGGCAGAAGCCTCACCTGTATGGGGGCTTAAACACAATCTCAGAGCATATACTAAGTAATAAGCTACTCTGACCCAGTGGCAACTCCTGTAAAGCCAATTCCTATAAACTCTTATAAATAAAATCATACTCACCCTTGGCAATCTGGAAGACTCAGGGAATGTCCAAGGCTGGGTCCTCTCTAGAGTGATTGGAGAGGAAATATACAAACTACTAGGCCTTGTCTGAAAATGGGACAAACACAGCTCCTTGAAGTGTAATAGTAGCCTCCAAGGCATATACATATCCAGTGGTAAATGGTAAAGATCTAACTGGTTAAGGAAGTTTAAGTATAACCTTTGACCAATAAAAAGCTCATATTTACCCATGAGTGAGCCCTAAGTAGCCAAGCTAAAAAATTTTTAAAAAGCAACAGAGAACAAACAGGTGGTTTTCAAGGGGAAAGGAGTCGGGGGAGGAAAGAAGTAGGTGAGGGAGATTGAGGTACAAACTTCCAGTTGCAAAATAAATGAATCATGGTTATGCAATGTACTGTATGGGGAATATTGTCAATAACTATGTAATATATTTGTATGGTGACATATTGTAGCTGGACTTATCCTGGTGATCATTTTAAAATGTATGGAAATATCAAATTATTATGTTATGTGACAGGAACTAACATAGTGTTGAAGGTCACTTATACTTCAAAAATAAACAAACAAGAAAACTCATAGAAAAAGAGATCAGTCAGGGGGTGGGGAGAGAGAGAGTTCAATGAGGGTAGTCAAAAGATAAAAACTTCCAGTTGCAAGACACATAAGTATCAATACTAGGGATGTAATGCACAGCATGATAAACATTGAATAATACTGTTATGTTATATATGAAAATTAAGAGAGTAAATCCTAAGACTTATCACAAGGAAAAATGTTTTTTTAAACAATTTTGTGTCTATATTAGATGATGGATGTTCACTAAACTTATTGTGGTAATCACTTCATGATATATGTAAATCAAATCATAAATGTATACAATGCTGTATGTCAATTATATTTCAGTAAAACTGGAAGAAAAAAATGAATAGGGAAATCAGAATTATACAAAAAAATGCAAGCTGAACGACCACATTATAAGTGAAGGTATAATTTATAATGCACATTTTAAAAATTTGATGTATTACATAGATTAAGAAAGTGCAGATTGTACAAAAGCTTTCAGAGTTTGATTCATGTTTATAATTAAGCACAGAGTTGGTTGTGATGATTCTTTCAGAGGATGAAGGTTTCAAATAAAGAAACTTACTAAACCAAGAGAGCCAGAGGGGTTTATTTCTTCACTGAATTAGAGAAAAGTTCCAAAGACCCCAGGCCTAACTTGATCTACAAGTAATTGAAGTGTTCCTTCAATAGAGGCATTATACAAATATACTCTGCTCTGATTATTGCTCATAGTATTAATATAATTAACATTGATTATAAAGTAATAATAATAAAGCAATCCTGCAACTAATGGGACCTGTAATAATGAAACTGCTGACTAATGATGACTTGCAATACATGGGGCAAGACTGGTTGGTCTGGGGAAAAGGGGATATAAAAGGAATAGAGATGGAGCAGATCTTATATGTTTGTTCACTTAGGAAGAAATGTAAGCTTGATGAGGACAGCTTTTTGTGCACATTACCTTCATTTGTGAGACATTTTGAGCAAAAGAGCATCGTGGAGGGCTTCCCTGGTGGCGCAGTGGTTGAGAGTCCGCCTGCCGATGCAGGGGACACGGGTTCGTGCCTCGGTCCGGGAAGATCCCACATGCCGCGGAGCAGCTAGGCCCATGAGCCATGGCCGCTGAGTCTGCGCGTCCAGAGCCTGTGCTCCGCAACGGGAGAGGCCACAACAGTGAGAGGCCTGCGTACCGAAAAAAAAAAAAAAAGAGCATCGTGGAGTTTAATGCCTTACTATGTTGTCTCCAATGCACAGTTCATGTCTGAAGCATGAAAAGTTGTGACAACTTAAACAACTGCCTTCATGCGGCCACTCTCAAGATTGACTTAGTAGATACAGTAGTAAATAAAAGATATGAAAATCCTGGGCTATTTTCATGGGCATTGTTCAAATGACTAATAGGAATCCACTTTTGGCATGTCAAGAATTAATGATGTAAAGTTAATTGTCTTTGAAAATGGTACATTGGTGAGGATCTGAATTTTACAATAAGGAGGCAGAGACAAATCACTAAGTATAAAGATGTGGGAGAGTTGGAAAGATCATACACTCTAAAATTAAAATCTTCTTTATCCTAGCAGTTCTAGGTGATGATGATATCTGTGATATAGCTATCAACAAAGATAAAAGAATATGATTTGGGGACTTCCCTGGCGGTCCAGTGCTTATGACTCTGGGCTTCCACTGCAGGGCACATGGGTTCAATTCCTGCTCAGAGAACTAATATCCCGCATGCCGCATGGCATGGCCAAAACATAAAATAATAATAATAATAAAATAAAGATAACAATTGGACAAAAAAGAATATGATTTGGATGAAGTTCTCCTGTATTTAGGAAATTGCAGAGCTCTGAGATCAATGAATCACGAGGGTCATCAATTTCCATGTTAGAGGTGTTAGTTGTTAAATGAAAAAGTACTTTCCTATTTCTACATTCAGAAAGCAAACATGTTTGCACACACAAATACACACAAATCCATCTCAAAGACTGAAAGCTCACTTGAATTTTGAAGAAAATTGGATTTAGAAGTTAGTACAGGTTTGTATTCAGTTAAATTATTAAAGTGTAAAATGAAAATGTGTTAAGAACTATGGTGAGAATGAGGTCATAAAAAGAGTAAAAAATATTGGGTTTTGTTTTCAAATCAGAAACTCATAAAAAGAGATTAATTTAACCAAATTTACTATAGGTAGTAAGCTCAATAAGTGTGTGTCAATGAGAAATTCTTAAATCTGTAGCAACAAATTAATACATCATCAAGAATGGATCTAGTGAGTGTGTATTGGTGGACAACCAGCAAGAGTATAGCACACAGCTGCAACAGCATACAATTCTGATTGTCTAGGCTCGGATAGCCCATAATTTTCCTCTTTTTCTGTACAGCTTTGAATAGGTTAATGGCATCACGGTGACATAAATACTGTCTGGGAAACTTACAGTAACGTTTTCTAGTCTTCTATACTGAGGTTTTTGTTCAAAGATTCATTCTCTGCTTAAAGATATTACTTCTAATAGCCAGTGCTCGAACTTTTCTGTGTGTTTTTTGTGTGTGTGTCTTTTTTTTTTAACTACAGTTGCCTTTTTCTCTGCAGTTGCAGGGCATAGAGATATCTACTCACATACAAAGAAAACATTCCAGTTTTACTTCTGATTTCTTGTCTATTTATAAATTTTTTGTTGCAGCTATCTTAACCTTACTGTTTGATAAGTCCATCAACTGATGATTTGGAAGTCTAAACCCCTTATCTCTTATTTTGACTTTTACATTAAAATAAATCCCAGTCTCTCCTAACCAAATTATTAATGGGACAACATCACTTTCATTTATCTTATCTTTTCATCTTAACCTGTTATTTTTCATTGTTCATTATCATGTATTATTATTTTTATTCCTTCCCGAAGTTGATTGTTAATGTCTTTAAACCTTTTCTCCTTTATAGATTAATCTCAAGTTCTTAGGAGAATTCTCTTCACCCAAGTGCTCAGCAATCCAAATCAAGAGATTTAATTGAAAAAGAGATTAGACTTCCCAGGTATTCCAGAATATAGATCTATATCTTCTTTTCTTATGTCAATTTGCAGTAAAATGTTATCTTCTCTTTTTCTGTACTCTAGGTTATACATGTCAATTCTCTTGATTTAGGAATACTATGGAGTTACTTCAGCTATTTCCTCCATATAAGTAATAATATTGAATGTAATAGATTGTACTTTTTTCTATCTATACAGCACTAGGCAGTGAACAAATATATTTTTAGTTTAAGAAATACATTATATGACTTTTTTCCCCATTTTTGAACTAAATAAGAGGAACAGAATATAAATGACCAAAAGTGTGTAAATGATATTCAGTATTATGAAAAGTTGAGAAATAACACAGCTAAATCAGTAGTCTGGATGTTCTTTTATTAGTGCAAATAAAACTTAAAAGATGAAGGCTAAGACAAATATCATGAGATGTGGGATACTATTATATGTACAATGGTATATTAGGAAATACTTCTCTCTTTTTCTGTGTTTGATAACTAAGTGATAGCTGAAATGTACTCCAGTTGTGATTGTTTGGTAGTTACATTTGTTTTATACTTGAGACTATTACAGTATGTTAATGCTAATAATGGCAATAGAAACTTAGCAAATTTATTTTTGGCCTCTGTTAACAAAAAGTATTTTTCTCATAAAATGCACTGCACTACATTATTATGGTTTCATAGCACTTGACTATTGACTGCACTTTTTAAAGAAATTGTACTATATTATTCACATTACTCATTTAGAAGATAGTATAATTTGTCCAAAATAGTGTTTAAGTGTTTGTGACATAAACAAACAAAAAAGCGCCCTCTCCTTCCATCTCCCACTTTCACCTTATGGGGAGATAAAGAAACATCCAGAAGGGGAAAAAAAAAATCATTTGTTCTTGTAGTTCCTGGTGACTTCCACCAGGTGGCGGATTTTCACAGGCATCTTCGTAATACTTTTTCATTTATAGTCTGCCTAAAATAACTCAAAAAAATGTGTATGTAAAAGAGGCTTATAAATGATTCATGTTATTTGACAATTCCTGTAAAGTGTAGGTGAAAATAATAAATTAACTTTCCTTTCTTCCTTTTTCTAATGTGTAGCGTGGTGGCCGACTCTTTCATATAAAAAAAGTAAACATGTCATTTAGCAGCTTTTTTTGTTCCAAATTCCAATGCAGTAGGATTTTGCTACATTTTTATTATCACGTTTAAAACAGTGATATAATATTTTAGCCCAATAACACAAAGGAGTTTATTTTCTTATATATCCACAAGGCAGGCACAACAATTTCTGAAAGTCTATTCTAAATCATATTGAATGAAACAAAATTCTATTGAAAACATCAACATATTTCATTATTCATGAATATAATACAAATCAGTTGCATTTTAAAATTTTTATTTATTTATTTATTTTGGCTGCACCAGGTCTTAGTTGCAGCATGCAGGATCTTGGTTGTGGTATGTGGGATCTTCTAGTTGCAGCATGCATGCAGGATCTTGTTCCCTGACCAGGGATTGAACCCAGGCCCTCTGCATTAGGAGCTTGCCGTCTTACTCACTGGGCCACCAGGGAAGTCCCTCAGTTACATTTTAATAAACTACATTCTTTAAAAAATTGAGGTGTCTGACCACATTACCCTATCTTCCTGTACTCCAGAGACAACAACTTCCATGATTTTATGCTTTTATTCCTATGAATTTCCTTATATTTTTCCACAAATTTCTATCCCTAAACAACATATTGCTTAGTTTTTCATATTGTTCATTTATTTTAGTGTAAAGAGTCTTCTATGCCTTCTTTTTTACTCAATATTGAGTTCTTGAGTTTCTGGTATATGTTGTCACAGTTCTTTCCTTGATGTTAATGTAGAAAACTGTGTGAATATTTATCCATTTTACTTCTGTTGGACACTTGCATTGTTTCTAGTTTCTTGGTTAATACAAACAAGGTTTCTATGAACATCCTTATATGCTTCCCTTGGTGCACATATGCAAATTTTCAAGTCATAAGATAGGTATATCATCAATTTTGTGAGATAACAACAAATTATTTCTGAAGGTAGTTGTAAAGGTTTATGTTCATGTTAGCAGTTTATCACAGTTTGTTTCCTGTTTAACACGTTATCAGACTTTTAATTGTTGTTGACATAATGGTTTTAATTTTGCACCAAGATTGCTAATATAGCTTCATTTTTTCCAAATCTTTTTTATCTATTTCTACAAGATTATTTGTCTTTATTAAATTTTTATGTATTCCAGATATTAATATTATACTTAGGTTAATTATATACATTTTCAATTTCTTCTTCCAGTTTCTGCCCTTTCCCTCTCTTTCTTTCTGAATATGATCATAAGCATTATCCAGAAAACAGCTCTAGGGTAACATATCTTGGATTACCTGGTAAAGAGCTGGTTGGAAATGGAGGACCCACCTTCAGCCCAGCAGGAGAGTCTGCACTCAACCCAGCATGGGACTGAAGGCTCCTCTGCCAATAGAGGGCGTTGCAACTCTCCACAGACACACTTGTTTTCCAGCAGTTGACTTCACCTAGCTATTGGTAAAACGGAATCACTAAGCTCAGGTTGCCTAGCATGCAAGCAGTCTGTTGGATACCGGGTCACTCTCATAGTCACCCACAGAAAGAAAAAGCTTTTGGTGGGAGGCTTATGAGGAGAAGCTAGTGGAGATTCTTTACTATAGCAGAGTGCTTCCAGCTCAATTCCAGCTCCATTCACACTCGATATCACGTCTATGCACAATGTGTAGAAATCAGGAAATCTACAAACAACATCAGTAGTATTTATTACATATACATCATCCTTTTCCCCAGTGGTGTTCACCATCTCCCCAAAGTTGATCACTACCTTCTCTCTAATAAATGGGATTTTCACATATTCTCTCTTTCTTTTTTTGTCCCCCTGTTGCAATTGGCTTAATTAGCACAAATACTTTACTGTATTCAATTTTAGAGTTACAGGTGATTTCATACCTGATATATGACAAATAATTTTTCTTCTTTTTTCCTATATTTACTTTTTCTTTTGCTCTGTCTCTCTCCCTCGTAGGGAAATCACTCTTCTTCAGTTTTGTTGGTTTTAATGAGAGGAAACAGATAACAGCGGTTGAAATTTTTAATATGAATCAATGGTAGTTGAAGAGAACCTATGAACCTGTATCTCTTCCTAGGTTAGAAGAGCCTGTTGCAGACCTGAGAAGGAGGCCTAAACAGCCAGTGTGGGAATAATATGTTAGAGACTTCGCTTCCAGAAAAAACAAGTGCTGATAACTGCTGAAAAATTGTGTCCTTGCGCTGTAGCACATCACAGGAAGATTTGACTCTCATAATTAGAATACGGCAGACTTAAAACAATTCTCATGAGGCCACATAGTTTATCTAATCTAAATTTATAGAAGTCTACTATTTTCTGCCCACAATTTCTCTTTCCAACTTCTCCATTTTGTCAATTTAAAAGGACAGAAGCAACATTCACAAAATGCATAGATTGTATCTGAAGAAGTTGCAATGTGTATCCAAGAAAAATAGCTCATTTCTCTTTATGTAACTCTCCAAAATCTTGATCATATTTAAAGTAATATTTTCACCAATATTTGTTAAAACCTACCATTTATTTGCACTTAGAAGTAATTATTAACACTAATATTAGAGTTAATCATGATAGTAAGTGAATTTGAGCATTAATTTACTTGAGGGAAATTCATATGCAAATATTTATTAGTTTTTGTATAAACTATATTTTGTAGGAACATCATTTTACTAACTTAATATTACAATACACTTTACATTAATGCACATCTTTAATTTCCTTCACCATTAGTTATCTCCACAACATTGTTAGTTTAAGTTTCCTAGAATATAAGCAACTAAAATGGAAAGTTTTCATTAAAGTGTAATTTCATATTTGATCACTATATTTTAACAATGCATGTGTATTTTAAATTAGAATTGTTTGATACTGACATGCCAGAATTATATTAATTAGTAAAAGCATTAAAATGTACCTGAAATCATCTATTTAATTAACAAAGAAACAAATAGTCTTAGAAAGTAACAGCCTAGATGTGTAGAAAAACAGAGATTGAATATGTGATGGAAAATGAAGGCAAAATTTAATTATCAGTGTAATATAATTAAAATTGTAAAATACATTCTATATTTTATGAATTAAGTATTATAATTAATAAATGCCTCTTAAAATCCTCATAAATAAAATATACTAGCTACCCTTGAAAATTAGAAAACCATGTCTTAGTTTCAATACACTTAAAGAGCACACTTTGATTTCATTTGAAATTCATCTACTATGATAAGCTTAACCTAATGGGAGGATGCATAAATGAATTCTCTGAATCCCACAGAAAGAGGCTTCGTAAACTATATTTGAGAGAAACATAGGTTTTGACGTTAAGAATGAAATAGAATCCTTGACCAGTTTTGTATTTTTGAGCTAGTTTGAACAATCAATTTGAAGTGTGTCTTTGGGGACTGTCCCAATGTGAATTTTCATTTTATTACTTTTACTATTGGGAATAATAATAATATGTTCACCAGAAAAAGATATTTTGATATTTAGAATTAATAAAGTGAATTTATCCACAGACAGTGAGAATTGTAGTTTTCCAGTTTCCTACAGAACCCGAAATGGACTTTCCACTGAAAACATAGTGGTTCCTTACCGTCATCTCTCTATCAGAATTTGGTGTCTGTATGTCTTCGTGTGATGGCATGGAGAGGATCTACCATTAAAGATTCAATTTTCCACTGTTATTCTGTTGTAACTATTTTGATATGATTTTCCCTTATGCAGACTTCATTCAGATTTAATTGACTAATTATGCTCTTAAATGTGTGACGCTAAAATGCGTTCAGAGCTTAGGTGAGCAAACTAAATGTTAGACGTTGCAAAGGTGACTAGAGAGTATATGTTCCACCTGAATGCATAAAATGTCTTTTTTAAAAGTTGTTATACTGGCTTTAATAATACAGGTCAGTAGCTGCCAGTGAGAAACACCTGTCCATCCTTTTTTCCTACACTTTGAACTCTGTATGCTATTCCTGGACTGTGCTTTTTTCTTGCTGGAATGACTTTACTTCTATCTGTATATGTCCAAATAGAAATTGAATCAATTAGGCTTGACTTGGCTGTATAAAAGTGAGAAATAATAAAAAGAATATTTAAACCAAGAAGAAGTTTGCTCTTCTCTCACACACACAAATCAGAGAAAAGAATACAAGGTCAGTGTGATAGCTCTATGCACATGAGAAACCAAGTCTTTTAATTGTACACTACTGAGAATGGCATGAGACTCAAACTCAAGGTTGCTTCATAAGATAATTGTCCACAGACTTGGGAGAAAAGAAGTAAAAAGAGATCATGAAAATAGTGCCCTTTCAGCTGAGTCAGAGCATACTTAAATAATGTTACAATAAGACTCATCCTAGCTGCAATGGAAACTGCAAAACAAAGCCCTTAATTTTGCCACTTTGTTGCCTGGAATAAAATTGGAGCTCCATTTTTAAAGAAGGGGAGAATGGATATTTCCTAGGCAACTAGTAGTCACTGCCACAGCATCCATGCACACACACTTCTGCTGTCTGTAATTTCCTATACCCAATTCTCCAGGTACAGATATTGAGAGTCCCTTGAGGATTTCACAGCTACAGGAGTCTATAATGGCTTTGCTCTTCATTCTTGTTCTAAGTAATAAAGCTGTCTAAGCTAAAAAAGGTCTTAACTATATCATCTTGAAATGATCTAAAAATTTGTGTCTGCCACTAAAGGTATCTGAGTATGCAATATATATCATCCACTTTCTTGGGAAGTTTCAACTTTCTGTTTCAACGTGCCATGGATATGAAGGTGTGAGTAAATATTTGCCAGATACAACTAACCACTTTTGGAGACTTCAGAGTGACTTAAAGTCGCACTTGTTGATATAGTCAACATTTTCACAGTGTAGTACTTCTAGACAGAACCAGAACATAAAGGGAGGAAGGAGTTCTTTTTTGTTTTGTTTTGTATTTGTTTCTTTTCTTTTCTTCCTTTCTTTTAAATTTTTTTTTTTTTTTTTTTTTTTTTTTACTTTCAGGGGCTTAATGACTCTGTATTTACAAGGTTTGACTTTGGAAATTGGACCCTGTTGGCATTGCTACTCCTACTATCCCCAATTAAATGGTTAGACATCAGCCATTACAATAAGAGTAAAGTGGTACAAATTCCTGACAAATCAGACGATCAAAAGGCAGGTGATATTGCTAAGGCAAAAAAGAAAACACAAGGAAGGGTTAAGAAGAAAGTGAGGGCACCTGAATGAAGTCATATGATAGGATTTTTCTATGCTTACTTTATTTTTTTTAAAATTTTTATTGGAGTATAGTTGCTTTACAATATTGTGTTAGTTTCTGCTGTACAGTGAAGTGAATCAGCTATATGTATACATATATCCCCTCTTTCTTGGATTTCCTTCCCATTTAGATCACCACAGAGCACTGAGTAGAGTCCCCTGTGCTATAGAGTAGGTTCTCATTAGTTATCTCTTTTATACATAGTATCAATAATGTATAGGTGTCAATCCCAATCTCCCAATTCCTCCCACCTCACCCCTTTCCCCCTTGGTATCCATACGTTCATTCTCTATGTGTGTCTCTATTCCTGCCCTGCAATAAGATCACCTATACCATTTTTCTAAATGCATATATATGCGTTAATATATGGTATTTGCTTTTCTCTTTCTGACCTACTTCACTCTGTATGACAGTCTCTAGGTCCATCCATGTCTCTACAAATGACCCAAATTCGTTCTTTTTATGGCTGAGTAATCTTCCATTGTGTATATGTACCACATCTTCTTTATCCATTTCTCTGCTGATGGAAATTTAAGTTCTGTGGCTGTCAGAGGAGGGTGAAATGGCCCGTCTATGCTTACTTTATATATGATATATATATATATATATATATATATATATATTTTAATCAATTTTACTGGATTTGAATAGAGGTAGGAAACTCTGAGGTGTTGAAGCAAATCTATTGCCACTAGATATAAGCAGCTGTCCATTGTCTTAACCCAAATTTTTATTCTGCCAGAATCTAAAGATTCATAGGCCTGAGGCACTGGTATTTACTGGACACCTGCAGAGCTTAGGAACTAAACTGACTCCTTGTGTTCTGATCCTGTGATCCTCTGTGCCCTTGTCCTTTCCAACACCGCCATTCGATCCTAAGATTTAGCTGACAATTGAATAAAGCCTTATTTTCTTAATTGTTCTTTGTTTTTTCTCTAAGAAACATTATTTTCCTAGTAAGTATAAAAGTAGATCATTCATACTAATGTTATTAGAAGAAATCTATTTATCTTCTAGCATTTAAAATTTTTATAAATGTCCTAAATTTTCCTTTCTGTGAAATTCCTATTCTCATTCTATGATTTTGGCTTTTAAAAAAAATACACCTGTGTAATTATTTTTTTTAAGGACAATCCTGGTAATAAAAACACTGTGGGGCTTCCCTGGTAGCTCAGTGGTTGAGAGTCCACCTGCCGATGCAGGGGACACGAGGTCGTGCCCTGATCTAGGAAGATCCCACATGCCGTGGAGTGGCTGGGCCCATGAGCCATGGCCGCTGGACCTGCACATCCAGAGCCTGTGCTCTACAACAGGAGAGGCCACAACAGTGAGAGGTCTGCGTACTGAAAAATAACAAAAAAATACACCTCTTTAATTATTTTTTTTAAGGACAACTCTGGTAATAAAAACACTGTGCACTTAGGAAAGGGAAACATAAGTAAATATATAAATTCCTGGGGCACAATGTTATACTGGTTAATGGTTTGATACAGATAGTTTTCCTTGGGCATTTGCTAAATTCAATGGCTAATTCATTTTAAAGAGTTTAAATGCATAAGTAATATATTTATTCTTCTAGAGCTCTAATACAAGTACTTTCTTTTATTTGAAATAAGACATTTGTTAATTTCATATTTAATCAATATTTTGTTACATTATATGTACACATGTATGATCTCACCCAATATAACATATACTGTATATAAGATAAATATCTCATATGTAGTCTGATATCAAGTTATTGACATTATATATAATATAGTTATAAAATTATCTATACATCATTGTAGATATAGTTCATAGAACTCTGTAAATTCTCTAATAAATATACAGTGGTTTATCTGGTTTCAAATATAGCACATTTTAACATCAAGTTATAATGACTTCAAATAAAAATAATTTCACTGACCTGAGGCAACTGCAAAATTTCCTAATATGATAAAGATTAAACTGAACTTTATAAGATAATTTTAATAGACTAATGCTTTGGGTAGTTCATGACAAAAAAAATTTTCTTAATGATGCTATTACCCTCCATCCTCTCCAATATTTTCCTCTTCATATTTAACCTCTTTCTTGTGAATCTGCCCATGGCAATCTGGATTTAACCTCAATAATTCTCATAAAACAGCTCTCTACAGTTTGCGATTATGTTCAAACTGAAAAATCCTGTAACATTTTCTGTTTGATTATTGTTATATCTCTCAACATTATTCAACACTCATAGCCACTCCTTTATTTCTTGAACCATTCTCTTTTCTTGTTTTTATGACTTTGCATTCAACTGATTTTCCTCCTACCTTCTTGCTGATCCATCCTCCTTCTCAATTTCCTTAGTAGGCTTATTTCATCTCTCAGATAAGTGTTTGTATCCCTAAAGGTTTAATAGCAGTCTTTCTCTTGTCATTCTGTCTTCTCCTTGTAGATGATGTTACTTGTGTTCATGACTCTGATGACCACCTACATACATGAATTATCTTCGATCCAAACTTCTCCTCCAAGCTCTAAATCCCTATATCCAACTTCTTATGTGAAAAATCTTCCTAAATATTTCACAAGACCTTAAAATCTCTGATGGACTTCCCCAAACCTGGCTGCCCTCTACTCCATTCTGATTGAGTTGAGTCATTTAAGTCAGAATCTTAGCATTTGTTCTCTGGACCATCTCCTCTCTTCTTTCACATATTCAAGTCTTCATCATGACATCCTGCCATCTTAATCCTCTAAATGTTTTTTCAGTTCCTCTATTCTCCGTTTCAGTCATCACAATCCTAAACCAAATTACCATCTTGCTGTGATGGTATCATAGCTATCATAGCTGTCATAGCTGTGACCCCATAAATGCCTAATTGATGCAAAGAGATTTATTCTTGCCTTACTCAAATTCATTCTCCACACTGAAATCAGAGTGATGTTTATAAGAATGAAGCTTGTTTATGTCACACTTAAATGTTCTTATTACATAAATATACCAATCTCCAAGTTTAAACTGCTGCAATTGCTTCACAATAGCCTTAGGGGGAAAAAAAAAAAACCAACTCTTTACCACCACTCCCCTTCTTCCCTCTTTAACATCATGTCACACTAATTTCCCTCTTTGTTCTAATTTGCTCCAATTTGCTCCAATTTCTTTTACCTGACATGCATCACTCAGCAAGAGGTATTTACACATCCTCTAGCCCCTGACTGGAATTTTCTTTACACTTATCCTTGCTCGGTATACAAATCAAGGAGACTTTTACCTAGTGTATCAATAATTATTCTCTGCCACTTTTCTCAGTTTTATCATAACCAAGTAAAATAGAATCTTAATATTGTCAACATTTATATCAGGTTACCTTTGCATTATCCCAAATTTGGAGGAAAATGAATACATAATACTACAGCCTAAAATTTCCAAATTAAAGTGCAGAAAAGGATTACTTCACAGCAGTTGTTACATGTAAAATGACTATTATAGTAACACACAACCACTTTGAAAAATATGACTAGCTAAAATGTCACCTTTGCATACCACATCTGCAGGACAAGCTATTTAAACATGAAAATAATTGCATATCCTACATTGTTTTATTCATGAATTTTTCTCTCAAATTGTTGAGTGCAAATATTTTGTAAAGGCTAAATGTGTTAGATTTGAAAATATAGGAGAACACGAGTGTTATGGATGGAATGTTTATGCCTCCCCCCCTCCAATTCATTATGTTGAAATTCTAGCCCAGGTTGTGACAGGGTGGAGTTCTCATGAGAAGGATTAGTTCCCTTATAAAAGGGACCTGAGAGAGATCTTTCACTCTCTTTCTGCCATGCAAAGACACAACAAAAAGACATCAGTCTGCTACCCAGAACAAGACTCTCACCAGAACCCAACCATACTGGCATCCTGATATTGGCCTTCCAGTCTCCAGAACTGTGAGAAATAAATTTCTGTTGTTTATAAGCTATCCAGTCTATGGTACTTTGTTATAGCAGCCTGAACTAAGACAATGGGAAAACCTAAAAATAAAAGTGATTCATTTGTTTATTGATCTGGTGGTTAGAAATTGGAGAATAAAAAAGAAAATATAAGTGTCACTTTAATGGAAAGAATAAAATACCATACAAAATGAGAAAATTTTCAGTAACAACTTCAATTGTTTTAAAAAAAAATTGTAATTTAGATAAAATATCTTAAATGTCTATGGTGTAAAGTACCTGACAATTAGCTTTTTTGATTGTAAGGCAAGTGCTTAACCTTAAGCTTTTGTTTGCCCAGGCATCCATTCAGAGACATCCATCTTGAATAAACACATTGCCAGCTACTCAACTAGATAAAGAGCCAGGCTGCCCCACCCATGAAGTTCCCCTTTTAGAAACCCATGCGTGACCTAGATAACTGATCATTTGTTTTTCCCTTCCTGCAAGTTAATTCTTTCTCTTATGTATTAAATTAAACAATAAACAGTGAACACCTGAAACTCCAAGTACCCCAACCTCGACCCTAACAAAGGCAGAGACCTGGTCCAGGCTTTCTCTTTCTCTTTACCCAAGACCTCCCTGTGTGACACTTGGGCATGCAAGTCCATGACCTGTTAGCAATAAACCTCTATTTTTCAAAGTTCCCCAACAGCAGTTGCTATGGTGCATCTTGCAATCACAAGAAGAACCAGTCAGACCACAACTTGGGCTCTGGTGGGAGGGGTGTGAGGGAAGGTCTCTGGGAGCTTACCACAAATAGTATGAGTCCAGGGGTGTTCCCTCCCCTAAGCATCTCTAGCTGATAGCACTGAAACTGAGCAGGACCTTATGGGGCTTCTGGGCACAAAAGCCTTTCTGTGTCCCCTTCTCTGAGTCCCAAAGAGCAGGTTTAAACAGTTGATAATCAGGGAAGAGAGAGGATGTGGAGACCAGGGGGGAGCAGTCAAGAAACAAGAGTCTAGCCTTGCGGGCAGGGTCCTGATTCCCCCTCAAGGTATATAGTCATAACAATATATTTGAGGTCTCCTGCAGAACTAAAACCCCCAAGAAATGGAAGATGCTAACTAGTAGATGAAGCACTCTTCATTCCAGAAAAGGTCATGGATCGTCCATCACCACCTGATGCCAGATGATCTGTGGATTGAAGGAATGCAGGCCATGCACGCACCCTGATCCTCCTCAGTGACCCAACCCTGGACTATAAGACTCCTCACAAGGCCCCCCAAGTTGGGACACAGTTTTGAGGGCATTAGCCCTCTGTGGCCCCCTTTGCCTGGCAAAGCAATAAAGTTATTCTTTTCTACTTCACCCAAAACTGTCTCCGAGATCTAATTCGGTGTTGGGGTACAGAGGCCAGATTCAGCTTCAACATCACTATCTAGCCTAAGACCTATACAAAACAATTTCTCTTGGTGAAATAATACATTCTTTAGAATACATGTGTACTGTTGAAATAATTTATAATATTTTAAGAGTAGCAGTTATATTTTATGCGGGCATTTCTAGGTATTAGCATTGTTTTTATTTTTCAATTCACTTATGCCTATTGAATAATTCTCATTTAAACACTATCTGCTGAAGACAAGATCTGTGGATTTTGCATTCTTTGATGTAGGAGAAAACCAATTTAAAGAAATACTTCCTTCAAATGAAGAAAGTACAACTAGGAATTGTAAGCCTTAATAAGTTATTTCTCTGGATATTAATTTACTGATGACAGATTACATTGTATTAAAAACATAAAAATATATTTTTTTAGATTATGAAAACCTATTATTCAAACATTGAAAGTAGTATTTCATGTGAAAAATAAATCTATTTTTTCCCAGACAGCTAATAAATCATTAACCAAAAAATGAAAACACCAGACCAAGATGGGCTCACAGTCAGCAGGGATCAGGGGTATCATAAAAGTCAACAAACATTTTGGTACAGTGCATGCACATCAATTAAATACTTAAATTTCCCTTAAATATCAACTTTATTTTTATACATTTATTTGCATTAAAATAATTTATTGTAAATTTTTTAAAATCAAACTTTAAAATAAATAAATATCTGTAAATTTCCACTATATAATAAATTTAAAAACAACCACAGCAAGATATATGTTCTGAAATGGTATTCCTTAGTCTCTACTTTCTACATAAATTTCCTGTACAGTCAACCTAGAAGTTTCTACCTTGCCCACTGATCCCCTCTGACTACCCAACTTGAGGCTCCATGCATGAGCCAAAGCATGACTAGCTGGTGCATCCAGTGACTGGCAGGGGCAGAAAGCATGATTCCACCTCTATGTCATATCTGGGGGGAGCTCTAGCTCCTCCTCTCCACACTGCTCAGCATACTGGCTCTAGAAGGAAGCTTCAGTTTCATTGTCTCAGGAAAGGGAAGAGTAAACAAGAAATGGGTACATCTTTCATATTAACAAGGTCTTAAAGTGAAAACTCTGTTCACCACCCAGAACAGATTCTATACACAATAAGGCAAAAAATGGAAGAAACTGGAAGTACAAATTGTAAGTCAATGAAATCCTCATGTGTTTATTTTTCACATGGATTAATAATGATAATCCATTACAAAACTGAAAATATAGTACAAATGGTAATGAGACCAGATGCTAGGATATCACGTGTAATTCAGACCTATGCCAGGCAAACTAAGCTATAAGGTCCCCTTAGGGGTGTGTGTGTTTGTGTGTATGTCTATCTGTGCATTTCCTGAGTGTTAATATTGTTTAAATTGATTTTACTGCAGAGTTTGGATAGGCCATTCACCCTATTTAATTCTTCTAGGGCAGTGGTTCTCGACTGAATGTAATTTTGTCCTGCAGGGGACAATTGGTAATGTAAAAACTGGGACATTTTTGAACATCAGCCATGGGGGGTTGTTACTGGCATCTAGTGAGTAAAGGCCAAGGATGCTGCTAAACATCCTATAACGCACAGGAATGTCATCCCAAAACAAATTAGTCTAGATTCGGTATGCCAGTAGTGCTGAAGTGGAAGAACCCTTCTCTAGATAGATCGCAACAACTTTTGGTATCTAACTATTGGATAAAAAAAAAACAAGAAAACTGTGAAAGTTTGAACTTTTAGGAAACAAGATCACTTACCCAAAAGAATGTTCAATTTAAAATACATGTATTCTCTCTTGCATTCCTATACACTAACAACAAAAAATCAGAAAGGGAAAGCAAGGAAACAGTCCCATTTACCATCCCAACAAAAAGAATAAAATACCTAGGAATAAGCCTACCTAAGTAGGCAAAAAACCTGTACTCAGAAATCTATAAAACACTGAAGAAAGAAATCAAAGATGACACAAACAGATGGAGAGATATACCATGCTCCTGGATTGGAAGAATCAATATTTTGAAAATGACTATACTACCCAAAGCAATCTACAGTTTCAATGCAATCCCTATCAACTTATCCATGGAATTTTTCACAGAATTAAAACAAAAAAATTTACAATTTGTATGGAAACACAAAAGACCCTAAATAGGCAAATCTTGAGAAAGATAAATGGAGCTGGAGGAATCAGGTTCTCTGACTTCAGACTATACTACAAAGCTGCCATAATCAAGACAGTATGGTACTGGCACAAAAACAGAAATATAGATCCATGGTACAGGATAGGAAGCCCAGAGATAAACCCATGCACCTATGGTCACCTAGTCTATGACAATGGAGGCAAGAATATACAATGGAGAAAAGACAGTCTCTTCAATAAATGGTGCTTGGAAAACTACATGTAAAATAATGAAATTAGAACACTACCTAACGCCATACACAAAAATAAACTCAAAATGGATTGAAGACCTAAATGTAAGGCCAGACACTATAAAACTCTTAGAGGAAAACCTAGGAAAAACACCCTTTGACATAAATCACAGCAAAGTCTTTTATGACACACCTCCTAGAATAATAAAAATAAAAACAGAAATAAGGAAATGGGACCTAATGAAACTTAAAAGCTTTTGCACAGCAAAGGAAACCATAAACAAGATGGAAAGACAACCCTCAGAATGGGAGAAAATATTTGCAAATGAAGCAGTGGACAAAGGATTTATCTCCAAAATATACAAACAGCTCATGCAGCTCAATATCAAAAAAACAAACCCAATCAAAAAATGGGTGGAAGACCTAAATAGACATTTCTTCAAAGAAGATATACAGATTGCCAACAAATGCATGAAAGGATACTCAACATCACTAATCATTAGAGAAATGCAAATCAAAACTACAAAGAGGTATCACCTCACACCAGTCAGAATGGCCATCATCAAAAAATTTACAAACAATAAATGCTGGAGAGGGTGCAGAGAAAAGGGAACCCTCCTGCACTGTTGGTGGGAATGTCAATTGATATAGTCACTGTGGAGAACAGTATGGAGGTTCCTTAAAAAACTAAAAACAGAACTACCAAACAACCGAGTAATCCCACTACTGAACATATACCCTGAGGATACCATAATTCAAAAAGACACATGTATCCCAATGTTCATTGCAGCACTATTTACAATAGTCAGGACATGGAAACAACCTAAATGTCCATTGACAGTTGAATGGATAAAGAAGATGTGGTACATATATATAATGGAATATTACTCAACCATAAAAAGAAATGCAATTGGGTCATTTGTAGAGATGTGAATGGACCTAGAGTCTGTCATACAAAGTGAAGTAAGTCAGAAAGAGAAAAACAAATGTTGTATATTAACGTATATATGTGGAATCTAGAAAAATGGTACAGATGAACCTATTTGCAGGGCAGGAATAGAAATGCAGACATAGAGAATGGACATATGGACACAGGGTTGGGGGGGAAGGGGAGGGTAGGATGAATTGGGAAATTAGGTTTAACATAAATATGCTACCATGTGTAAAATAGATAGCTAGTGAGAACCTGCTGTATAGCACAGGAAGCTCAGCTAGGTGCTCTGTGATGACCTAGATGGGTGGAATGGGGGGGAGGGAGGTCAAAAAGGGAGGGGGTATATGTATACATATAGCTGATTAGCATCACTGTATAGCAGAAACTAACACAACATTGTAAAGCAGTTATACTCCAATAAAATAAAATAAAATAAAAGACATATAAAACACTACAGAGGGAGTTCCCTGGAGGTCCAATGGTTAGCGTTCCACGCATCCAATGCAGGGGGCACAGGTTAGACCCCTGGTCAGGGAACTAAGATCCTGCATGCCACACAGTGCAGCCAAAAAAGAAAAAAAACAAAAAAACAAAAAACTACAAGGATGTATTGTACAACACAAATATATAGCCAATAAAAAAAACACTACAGAAATATTAGTTAAGATTTCAATTATTATTGCTACATTTCAACTCTCGTTGAACCATCAGGTCTCTGTTAGTAGTAATTGGTCAACTTAAAATTAAAAGGCTTAAAACTTAAAATTATTTTGTAAGACATTTAGACTTTGATTGTATATGATGAAAATAAAACACATAGCCTGGGACAGAAAGATCTTATAAATATAAATACCTTTCAAGCAACTAGCTTTTTAGAAATTATCTCATTAATCCTCACACTATGCCCACAGGGTAGGCAATAATAATTATTGTATCTGCTGTACAGATGAGAGAACTTGGTTACCCAGAGGTTAATTACTTACACAAGTGTAATTTGAGAGTTAGTTATAGGACTGGGGATAACACACCAATCTTATAACTTCAAACTGTAAAGCTATACATTTTTACTCTAAAAAGGTATAATTAAAATACTGTAGTTTTCATTATGATATTAGCAATTAAATTTTATCATGTACCCTAGAACTAATGTTATTTATCAATTCAGTATATTTTGATTGAATAGCTATTAGATACAGGGTATTGTGCTAACTATTGTGAGAATCTATCAGTAATGATTGGAGGAAGGATCTTGCAACTCAAGATGGGATTGTCCTCCAAATTTACCTTGTCCTCCTCAAAGGAAGAGTTTCTTGTATTCAGGAAGTTACCCCTGCCTGTAGTCTGCACAGATCCAAATCTTTGGAAAGGTCAATGCATGTATTTGGTTCTTCTATTGTAGCATAAATCTAGGTATTCACTAGCTAGTACTGATTTTTAGAATACTCATTATTCATAGATTTATCCCTTTATAAGTGGAAGTTTGAATAGAAAAATGTCTTTCCATAATTATGTTCTAAGAGAGCCTCTCTGATATTGAAGACATGGTAGCAATCAGTAAATAGGATAACACGTAAAACTTAAGAAGTGTGGCTTACACGTTCATTATTACTGTTATTATCAAAACTTCCTGGGCTTCCCTGGTGGCGCAGTGGTTGAGAGTCTGCCTGCCGATGCAGGGGAAACAAGTTCGTGCCCCGGTCTGGGAAGATCCCACATGCCGCGGAGTGGCTGGGCCCGTGAGCCATGGCCGCTGAGCCTGCGCGTCCGGAGCCTGTGCTCCGCAACGGAAGTGGCCACAACAGTGAGAAGCCCATGTATCGCAAAAAACAAACAAACAAACAAAAAAACTTCCTAGGCCAGGAATTGAATGAGTGCTTATTGAATTAAATTTTAGCTACTAAAGTTACCTCTACCGCCCTGCTCCCAAACTACTTTCCAGGTGGAATAACAACCCATATCTGTTCCAGTTGCTTTAACACTGGGCCAGGTTTCCATTAGCATATAGATCATATATTGAACTGATCTTTCTCCTTGACTTCTAAAGATACTTCACAGCAAGTAAAATTCAAGTTCTCCAATTAAACTACCAAAACAAAATTAATCTAAACTTTCTAAAATTTATGATTTTATAATGAAGCAAAATGGAGGAACAACATTTTTTATCACCTCTTTTAAATGATTATATTAGACACACAGTTTACATTCTATTAATATTTCTATATAATTTTATCAACTGAGGTAATAGTGTATTGGTTACATTTTTAGGTTCTAGAGAAGTCAAATAACCAATTGGAACCGTATGTGTTTTCGACATTGGGCAATGTCTTCAATATCTCTGTGCTATTTCCTTATCTGTAAAACAGAGGTGATGATAATAATATTATTCACATCACACAGTTTTAGTGGGAATTAATTGAGTCAATCTATCATAATGAACTTAGAATTGTACCTGGCATGAAATGAGCAATAAATATTATAAACTAATATAATCTTAGTGTTATAATGTTTTCTAATATAAAATGCCAGTTTAATTAGTTAAAATGCTTCTGTGTTTCCACCCTTGCTTTGGCATCTTTATATCATGTATAATGGACATTGATTTTTTAAAAGAAAATTAATATGATGAAAGTAGTATTTTTGGTTGTTCAATATGGTTGTTGAAGGATATCCAATAAAGGACACACTAGAACAAGAGAGACTAGGTTAGGGGTTAATAACATAGTGTAGGTGTGGAGAATAAGAGATTAAAATGGGATGATAAAAGTTTAAGTGGCCTAAAAATAGTCTGCAGAGAGAAAGCTGTAGAATGTAACCACTTCCTCTTTTGTTTGATCTCCAAATATGAAAGCAAATGCCTCCTTGGGGCTCAATCTAGAGAGAGAATTTCTCTCTTTCCAGATGTCTTGTTTTGTGTGTATGTGGTTGGAAAAGAACAATGTGATGAAACTGTTTGATAGTGAAGACAGCTTACTGGTATTTTGATAGGAGCATGATTTTCCCCCATCATTGTTTTGCTAATATGTTTGCAAAAACCAATCCCCTAAGAAGTCAGTGTTCAAAACAGCATTTCAATTTAGGCACTCACATTGAAAAATGTTATGAATATGTGTAGTTCACTTGTAGTTGACTTTGTCTAGTGAATTTCAAAAACATTTTACAGATGCAAACATAACAACAACAAAAATTAAATTTAAAATAACTGAGAACATGTTCTGCTTCCAATTTGGACACGGAAATTTGCAAGACTTCAGGTTCACACTAACAAGCATTACAATCTAAGTAAGATATACAATTATAGTTTTCCTTAAAATGAGGAAAATTTGAAGACTCAAAGAACTTAAATAAAATAAATTCCAGAAAGTGAAAAGTTTTTCAGTTGAGAGCTTCATTTATAATTGTGGAACTGTGAGTAGATAACCCAAGGCCACTATGATGAAGGTCTGTGAAAGCAACAGAACTCAAGAGACTTTGGTCATCTGCTCCTGGGCTGGCAAGAGAGATTAAAATCCCAAGGAGTCCAGGCACAAAGTGAGTCTGCACCCACCGGCTACTTCTTACATAGTTACTCACTAAATGTTCAGTGGAAGTACACCAAAAGCTGCAGCAGAAAAAGGGAGTTGAGTGTCCCCACATGTTATGGACACTCTATCCATCACGTGCAAGGTAGATAGTCTCAGAATGCAACTGGGCAGAACAGGAGAGCTGAGAAAAATAGGTCAGAGAAACTCCAGACTTTCATTTAAAAAAAAAAAGCAGAGATTGAGGAAAGAGTGCCGAGAGAAAGCATTCTAGGAGTTCACTAACTTCTGCCCTCTGAACTCCAAAGGACCTAAAGGCTGAAAAATATACTGAATAGGTGGAGGTGCTAGACCACAAAGAGCCTTCCCCAGTGACACAAACCCTAGCAAGTATTCTGAAAAACATGGAGAAATCGCCTACTATTCTGCAGACTGCTGGTTTGGCTACATTTAAATAGATATCTGGAATCCCCTCAGTTCTCAGTTCCCTGGGCTGGTAAAGGGAATGTTCTAATGTAACCATTAAAATATCCAAAGTAACAAAGAGGACCTCTTTCTACTTAGGACATAGAAGCCTACAAAGACTTTTGCTCTCAATCTAACAGTGAAAAAATAGCCAGATAAAATACAAAATTATATATTTTCTTGAATCCATCAGAGAGCTAAAGTCATAAGGCAACCAAGTAAAACACTATCATGGAGAAAATTCAAATTATCATATGAAATATCCTCAAATTTCTACCATATAATCTCAATTGACATGAAATTCATATCTATGTTTTATCATTTTCTCTCTTAATTTTGAAGCATTAGCCCTTATCTGCCATCCTCCCCACAACACCATTCAGTTACCATTCTTTTTCTCTGTTCATTTTATGTGAAAAATCTTTCAAAACACATATTTGGGTTCCAGTGCAAAAGTGGTAAAGAAAATCAGTCTGCCTGTAGTAGGTGAACTACAGAGATAAAAAAGAAAGTAGGCAGAGAATTAGGGGTTATTTCAGGACATGATCCAGGCTCTAGGAAAAGAATATAAAGATTTTTGAAAAAAAATTTCAAATAAACTAGCACAGATATCCAGGGTTATTTGGATTTTATACACTATTGATATTATATCACTTGATAGAATCATTTCAAGTATCTTTTTTTATAGTCTGAGAATGAACGGGGTTTTTCTACTTTCATGTGGCTAAAAACTTTTAATGTTAATTTCTAACAGCATAGAAATCTTGACACTTGAAAATGACAACTTTTAAGTTCTGACACCTATAAAATTTGTATTATTTAATAGCAAACATTCTGAAATTAATTACATATTATGAAAACACAATTCTTTGTTTGAAGTTACATAAATTGATCATTTTTATTATTTATAAAGAAGATGACTTAGTCATAATTGCTAAAACCTGGGAGCAATCAAGATATTTTTCAATATATGAATAGATAAATAAGTGTGGTACACCCAGACAATGGAATATTATTCAGTAATAAAAAGAAATGAACCATCAAGATGTGAAAATACATCAAGAAACAAATGCATACTACTAAGTGAAAGAAGCTAATCATATATACTGTTGGATTTCAACTCCATGACATTCTGGCAAAGGTAAAACTATGGGAATGACAAAAAGATCAGTGGTTGTCATGGGTTAAGAAGGAGAGAGGGATGATTAGGTAGAGTACAGAGGATTTTTAGGGTAGTGGAACTTCTCTGTACAATAATACTCTGATGATGGATACATGTAGTTACACATCAGTCCAAACTCACAGAACGTACAACACCAAGAGTGTACCATAATGTAAACTATGACTTTGGGTTGTTATGATGTGTTAATGTAGGTTCATCAGTTGTAACAAATGTGGAGGATATTGATAATGGGGGAGGTTATGCATGTGTGTGGGCATAGGGCCTATGAGAACGTTCTGTAATTTATACTCAGTTTTGCTGTGAACTTTAAACTGACCTAAAAATAATTCTATTAAAAAATATAGATCAATTTTAAAAGAGAGAAGATGACTAAGGAACTCCATAGAGTAATTTGTATTCAGATTATGTCACACATATTGTCGTTTGATAAAAATAAAAGGCATCTTTATCACCCAGTGTGTTGGCAAGAAGACCTTATTACTTGCCATACTGTCCTCTCCACAAGGTTGCCTGAATGTTTTTATGACGTGGCAGTTGACTTCCCCCACGGCAAGTGATCCGAGAGAGAGAGAGCAAGGAGGAAACAGAAATGCCTTTTACGACCTGATCTTGGAAATAACATCATTTCTAACAGAATCTATTGGTCACACAGACCCATCTTGATACAGAACAGGAGAAAACTACACAAGTCTATGAGTATCAAGAGGCAAAAATCATTGGGCACCATCTTGGAGTCTTGCTACCACAACGTCAAGTACAAAATGTCATATAAGAGTGTATTTTTTTACCTTGTTTGTTATTCACATGGTTCCATTCTCTCAAATGTCAAGAAATAGCCCTGTTTCTTTAGTACAAAATCTTCAGGGTTTTTTCCTATTTTTATTGAGATGTGATTGACACACAGCACTGTGTAAATTTAAGGTGTACAACATAATGACTCAATTTGCATATACTGTGAAATGAATGATTACCACAGTAAGTTTAGTTAACATCCATCATGTCATAAAGATACTTAAAAATAAAAAGAGAGAGAGAGAGAAGAAATGTTTTCTTTTCCTTGTGGTGAGAACTCTTAGGATTTATTCTCTTAACAACTTTCAAGTATGCCATACAGCAGTGTTTTCTATAGTCATCATGTACATTACAACCCCAGTCCTTACTTATTTTATAACTGTAAGTTTGTACCTCTTGTCCACTTCTGTCAAATGCCCCCCATCCCTCACCTCTGGTAATCACAAATCTGATCTCTTTTTTTATGAGTTTGGGGGTGTTTTAGGTTTTGTTTTTTGTGTGTGTTTTTTTTTTGTTTGTTTATTTGGCTGGTTGGTTTTTGCCTTTTTTTTAGCTTCCACATATAAGTGACATTATAAGGTAGTTGTCTTTTCCTGACTTATTTCATTTATCATAATGCCCTCAAGGTCTACCCAGATTGTTGCAAATTTCCTTTTTTTATTACTGAATAATATTCATATATTCATATATATATATCACAATGAGATTTCACCTCACACTTGTTAAAATGGCTATCATCAAAAGAAGAAAGAACAAATACTGGTGAAGATGTGGAGAAAATGTCACTATGGAAAATAATATGGAGGTTTCTCAAAGAATTATAAAAATAGAACTATCATAAGATCCAGCAATTCCACTTCTGGGAATATATCTGAAGGAAACAAAACACTATGTCGTAAAGAGATGATGACACCTGCATATCATAGCAGCATTATTTACAATAACCAAGACATGGAAATGACCTAAGTGAGCACTGAGGGATGAATGGAGTTAGATATTTTTAATTGATATATTTGGAAGATGAGTCAACTTGAAGAAATTTTGGATCTTATTATTTTATATCATATAATTATATAAAACCTCACAGCTGCCTTTAAATTCTGTATTTTGTTTCTTAAAAAGTGACAATATATTGCCAATAGTACATTCCCATCAGAAGTTGTTGATAAACTTCTGGTGGTGTAAAATATTTTTTATGTTATCTAACATTTTCTATATTTAGAAGAAATTGCAGATACTTACTAATACATCTTATGAATGTATTTCAATGTTTTATTTTTAAATCCACAGGAGAAACTGATTTTTCAGCTTAAGAAAGAGCTCCTACAGTGTTAGTCTACTATGTTAATCCATTAATAATGCACAAGTTACTAATAAGCACCATTAATGAATGTTAATGTCATTAAGTTCATAGTGAGATTTTGACTTAATTATATAACATGACAAAAGGATCTAAAAGGACATTAAACAAAATTCTAGTTAAGACAGATTAAGTTTCTGCATTTAACAACAAATGTTTTATAATACATAATAAAAGATTGCATATATACTATTAGAAATCCCCCCAAAATTGCTATCCTAGAGTATAGTTACATTTAAAAAAAATCTCACCAGGAAAGAAAACTTTGATAAAGCTTTTATATTGAAATGTTAAAGTCACTTTAAATGAAATAAAGGCTCTTCATTCTCAGGTTTGTGTTTCTGATACAATAAATATTGCTCAATTGTGAACTTGTATTAACAAAATGATTCGCAATTTATTTGAACAGTTTGCGAGATAATAAGCTTGAGAAGATCATTTGTGACTTCATCAGTTGAGACACCATTCAGGCAGATTGAAATTCATAGGGTCTTTTTGATATTCACAGTCACTGAGTTGGCACCACAGTCTCCAGAGATTCTTGATATCCTCCAATGCAGTGAGTCACCAATGAAGATTTGATCCTCATCCTGCACAGGTCTGTGTATCCTATAAGTCATTCATGTATATGAAAATCAGCTATTAATTATCTTCACCTAGGACATTATTCTGATTTATATGTAAACACAGTATCATGCATAAACTACTGTGTGTATAATTTTAATATAAACAGAATTATCCAGGAATTCAATCCTATATAAATTTAAGAAAGATTATACTTAGTTTTATTGGCAGTGTTACCAAAATTGTTCATCATTTAGCAGATGATCCCAGATCACACTATCTATGGTGTTTGAATTACCAGGAAAATAAATCTTTATTGGTCTGCATTTGTAGCTTTTACATTTAGGGTTAATCCACATATGGGTGCAAGCACCTGACTACTTTATTATATTATTTATGTAGTTCACTGTAGGCATTCATACACTGAAATATAACTTATCTCCTTTTTATTTCCCTTTTTTGTGAAAATTAATGCATCATTCTGATTTAAAATGCTTGAATGGTCTTAGGTGATCATTTCTATGCAACTCATTTCAGTGTAGTAAAAGGAACTCTAAATATATTTGTTGTAAAGAAGAGACATTGGATCTGATAGGATTGAGAAGCAATTTAAAAGTTGTTTTCATGCAGTATGGAACTAGCACAAGCTCTTTTCTGGAAAATATTATACAGAGCAAATAAATGTTACTATGTTGAACTTTCTGTCCTTTGATTTAAAAAATACATAAATAAGCAGTTACTATACAAAATGCACCAAATTGCTATTTTTAATATCTTAGATTGGCCTGCAAGACTGGCTTAAAACACGGCACAGAGAACTTTGTATCCATATTTTCCCTACACTCCACCAGACATTCTAAGCTCAGGTGACCATATGACAATCTCCCCAAATTTCCCCACAGATCCTTACTCACTCTGATTGCTGTTACCTCTTCACACAAAACTCTTCTTTCTAGTCACTGCATCCTGAACTTTCACCCATCTTTCAATACTAACAACAAAATAATTTTTTCCATGTACAGCTTTCCCATACCCACATTCAAAATTAATTCACATCTCTTCTTAGACAAGAAAGCAATTTATTTTTTCTTCTGCTATTAAAATAATGTACTGTCATATAATAGCTCTATTATTTCATTCTTTCCTGCAGATCTGGAACTAGATCTGAAGAATCAAAAAGTCAATAAACAGTAGGGCCATCTAACTCTTGCTGTTCAAACTGTGGTCTTTAGACCAAGACTATTGATGTTACCTCAAGATTTGTTAGAAATGCAGACTCTCAAACTCCATCCCAGACCCGCTAAATCAGAAAACACATTTTAACAAGACAGCTAGGTTATATGTTTACACATTAACGTTTGAGGGCACTGTTCTAGTCTACCTTAATCAATTTGCATGTAAAGACCCTTTGTCCATAGAGATTCTTTGACATCTTCAGGACCACCATTATCTTCTACATAGACTTTAACATACAGTTATTAAGTTGAAAGGCTATTATAAAAATTATCAATATCGCTGTCCTTTTTCAATAGTGGAAACTGCTTTAAAATTGGCTGTCTTGTTGTTTCTTTATAATTTTTAATTTATATCTATCTAATTTACTTATTTAAATTTATGCTGTAATAATGGTCAGATGATCACAGTATTAAATTTACTTTCCCCAAATTTTAATTCATACCAGCTCATTTGAGAAGAATGGTTCAATGTCATCTTTTTTTTTTTTTTTTTTGTGGTACACGGGCCTCTCACCACTGTGGCCTCCCCCGTTGTGGAGCACAGGCTCCAGATGCGCAGGCTCAGCAGCCATGGCTCACAGGCCCAGCCGCTCTGCGGCATGTGGGATCCTCCCAGACCGGGGCACGAACCCATGTCCCCTGCACTGGCAGGCGGACTCTCAACCACTGCACCACCAGGGAAGCCCTCAATGTCATTTTTGAACATGGTGTATTATTTGGATTTTCATTAAATCAATTAAAATAAATAATATTTAGAAAAATCTAATTCTTACATTTATGCAGCAAATATTCTCTCGATTTAAATGTTTTTCAATGTCCGATTTATATTATTAATACACAGATGGACTCTCAACCACTATGCCACCAGGGAAACCCCGTCTCTACTTTTTAAAAATAGTTCTATTTAGCATCACAAGAAGCTAAATTGCAACCAGTTTCAGTTTAGCTTATTAAAGATACCAGGAAAATTCAACTATCAGTTTTATGTAACACAGGAGAAGATCAATGTAATATGATGAAATAGAAAACGTTATTTTTTAATGTTACTTTGGCTTTAGAGATTTTGAGGGTATGCTTTCCCTCACACAAATATACACACACAAACAAAAAACATACCCCTTTTTTATGAAGCATGATTTTCTTAGAGGTATTTTGCCTCAATAAGCTCTCTCTTCCAGAATTCCCTCTAGAAATGGTCTGAATCAGCTTTTGAAAAAAAAAGCAAGGTAAGAGTTACCAAAGAAAAGCTGAACTAGTACTTATGTTCTTTGTAAAGCTTATCTGAGTCATAGTATTTCAGGGGCAAGGAAGTAATTGCTTGGGGCTTAAAATCTTTTTCTAACACTTTCTTCTATGAAGGTATAAACAAAATTGCTATTCTAATGAATAAATACCAAACAAGATAGAGTAGGCAACATTTTTAGTACTGCATAAATAAATAAAAGGTTTAATTTAAAATATACATAAATCAGATTGTCATCATTTAACTGTGTGGATGTATATCTAGTTTATAATAAGATATGGATTCCGCTAATAAATTTACTTTAAAAATGGGCCACTACCTGTTATTTTTTGTGTTCACTTATAGTACCATACCTTTTACTGCTAATTGTGCTTTCCACATCTTTGCTGAAGTCATGGCCACTGAATGATCCATAATACATACATATTGCTTATAAAGTACATGAACAAAATTAAAGTTCAATAGTTAGGTATTGTATGACAGAAGTAAATACTATCATTGAAAAGTATACTTCACAATTCAAAGTCACTGACATCATTATAATCAATAAACTGAGGTACATTATATCAAATACAAGAATAATTACTAGAAGCAAAGACTCCAGAGGCAGTTTTGCCTAATAACACTGATTTTTAGGGAATGATCAGATATTCTCAAATTTATATTATAGAACAATCACATTATGGATTTTAACCTCATAGAATAAAGAGCCCTTTATCGTGTAAAGCTCTTGTCATGGTGCTTAGAAAACAGAACTCACTCAGATGTTAGCTATGTTTTGTTATATTTCCAATTTTTGAAATCATTATCAATTTAGTAATAACTGATTTTTAAAACAGCCTTTGTAATCCTAATCTTATATACATTAGAATTATATAGTTTAGTAAATAAGGCAAGAAAAAATTTTATATTGTGTTGAGAGATCTCAAAACCATTCACAGTTACCACGATTTTCAAGACGTTTCTAAAAAAAAAAACATGATTATTTTCATGGTTATGGCTAACTACAGTGCAAAGATACAGCTTAAAGTCTGCAAAGTGAAAGATGCATGATGAAAATTCCAAGAAAAAACAAGAAGCAAGCATCCAGGTATCTTATCTCAGTAGAGTCACATGGAAGCATTTATTTCTCGCAACAACTATGTATGATATGTATGGAGTATTGGCAAACAAAAAAGCTCACCTAAGCTCCAGGGTATTTATTGGGTTCAGTCATGTAGGCATGTGGCACTGCATGACTGAGGTTGGCTTCTCACATGTCAACACTCCAGAGCAAAAATAGGTGTCCACTCTAAATCACAATTTAGCATCAGGCATACAACAATGATCACGTCAGGCACAAGACTGAAGGGCTTAGACCTCATCTCTCAGGAGCCATCCAATAGGCAATTCTGAAGATAGTCTGTGCAGTCAATGTGCAGGATTTGAGCTACTCAGGTGTGCTGAGTTAATCCTTTCCTGGACAACACTTTTTTAAAACACATGCTACTACTACCACTAATAATAACAACAACAACACAGGGGAAATACTTATGCAACAGATTGTTGCCTACCTGTGGATTTATTTATAAAAAAAAGAATCAATCAAAAACTGCACATTATTTATGGAATAATGTATAATCCCCACATTTTATCATTCTAATCTATGGATTTTTTTTTAAACCTACATGTTGCAAATTTACGCTCTCGTTTGTTTGTTTTTTTTTTCTTTTCCCCTCAAAGATGGGGACAAGTAAGGCAATGCATGACTGCCTATGATTGCAACATATATTGATTAAAATATAAGAATAATAAATGGACATTAACATGTGCATTAGTTTCTTATTGCAGCTGTAGCAAACTTCACAAAGTTGGCAGTTTATAATACAAAGTTATTATCTCACAGTTCTAGGGTTCATGAGTTCAAAATGAGTCTCACTGAGATAAAATCAAGGTCAGAGCAGGGCTGCATTCCTTGTGGAGACTCCAGGGAAGGAATCAACTTGCTTGTCTTTTCCATTTTCTAGATTTGACCTGCATTCCTCGGCTTGGAGCCCCACATTCCCTCAGCTATCAAATCACTATGACCTTTGTTTCTATCATTATGTTCCCTTCTCTGTCTCTTCCGCCTCTTTTTCATCTTTCAATGACCCTCATGATTACACTGGAAATACAGAGAAGATCAAGCATGATCTCCTTATTTTAAAATTCTTAATTTAATCACATTTGCAAAGACTTTTTGCCATATAAGGTAACATATTCACACATTCTGGGTATTGGAACGCGGACATCTCTGGAGATCCATTATTCTGCCTACCATAATATGTAAATCTCCTTTCTAAAATATCCTGTATTTCCTTGATTTAAATCTTAATTCCTCTCATCTGGCATTTTGAACCAATATTTAATTTAAAACTGATAGTTTTTCAAACAATTTAATTTTTTGTGAAAGTTGATTCTAAATTTCTCTGTTATTTCTCATTCTTAAGTTAACCAGTTCTCATCTATATGCTATTTTCTTATGCATTTATTCTAAAACCTTCATTGCATATATTTTATATATTTTTATTACATATATAGTGTATGTATATACATGCAGATAACATTCTTGATGATGTGGTTGTTTTTTGGGGTTTTTTTTGTGGTACGCGGGCCTCTCACTGTTGTGGCCTCTCACATTGCAGAGCACAGGCTCCGGATGCACAGACTCAGTGGCCATGGCTCACGGGTCCAGCTACTCCACGGCATGTGGGATCTTCCCGGACCGGGTCACGAACCTGTGTCCCCTGCATTGGCAGGCGGACTCTCAACCACTGCACCACCAGGGAAGCCCGATGTGATTGTTTTGAAAAAAGTTTTTATACTGTCCTGGAGCTTTTATAACTCAAAAGAAAATTGGAAAATACACAGTGGTGATAAATGCTATACTATTTATGAGTTCATGTGACAGGGAGGAACAGGAGGGAAGGGTCCACTTTAGGTTGGGGTGTCACAAAAGACTTCTGTGAGAACTGAGGGACTTGAAGGGACTCTAAATTCACAAAATTCCATAGAGAAAACTCTTTTTTTGAGGTGTTGGGGGGTATGACAACTCTTTTCTTAAAGAGAGACTTTAGTGCTTTTATATCTAGAATATATATATATATATATATATATATATATATAAAGAACCTTCCCTAGCTGAGGTTCAGGAGAAACTTTCAACAAATTTTGATAGCTATGTGTGTGTGATATGATAAATTTAATAACCCAGGGTCCCTAGTTATAGAGTGAGTCTGCACCCATCTGCCACTTCTTTCTAACGTGGTCTTCTCCAAGAGTGTAACAGCAGTGTGCTGAAAGTTTGGGACAGGGCTGGAGGGCTAAGGAGAGAAACCATAGAGGGAATACAGCCATTCACTGAGTATGGAATAGCTCCTCAACAAAGGGTAAGTGAAGAATTAGTTGTGAGAGTGAGAAACAACCCTAGCGGTGAGAGAAATCTCTAGGTATAGAAAACTGAGGGTAAGCCTTAAGAGAAATGACTCACTAGCATCTGGTTACTGGGCAGCACTGTGCTCACTTTGATGAAGAGACTTTGTTGACCTTGACTTAAAAACATTTAAAATCAGTGGTAAACTGAATCTAACTAAAACTGAAACAGCTTAAAACCGACTCAACTCTAGAGTAGACTGACTCAGTACCCTTTCACCCTAATGGCATAACAAATATAGGGCCACACATGTGTTTGGGTTAAATATTGTTAATTTCAATTTCTATGTTCTTTTGTACAAAAGCTCTGCCATGTAATAAAAAATATGATTGGAAAGATGTAGAAATGTATGAACCATAATTAAAATAAAAACAGTTAATAGAAGAATATATTTTTGACTTCCCTGGTGGCCCAGTGGTTGAGAGTCCTCCTTCCAGTGCAGGAGACGCAGTTTCAGTCCTTGGTCTGGGAACTAATATCCCACACAGAGTGGGGCAACTAAGCCTGCATGCCACAACGACAGAGCCCATGCACTCTGGAACCCACATGCCACAACTAGGGAGCCTACACACCACAACCAGAGAGCCCATGCACCATAACTACTGAGCCCGCATGCCAAAATGAATAGCCCTCACACCACAGTGAAAGATCCTGCAGGCCACAACTAAGACCCAATAGAGCCAAAAATAAATAAATATTTTAAAAAGAAGAAGAAGAATATATTTTGGGAATCAAAAAGGGACCAGCAACCTTAGCAGTAAGCTGAAGTTGAGGAGAGGCCTCACACTCAGAAAAGCCTCCTCATGGAGGGGAAATCAGCTGGGACAGAAAGGGACCTTCTGAGGAATAAAAGGAGACCACAGCAGATGGTCTTGGATGGCAGGACAGAGTAAGAACTGTGCACATGGTCTGTGCTACAGCCCCGTGCACCACAGCCTGAGTCTTATTTCTCCTGTTGTGGAGGGGGGCTGGGTACTGGAAAGTGGGGGTTGGAGTGTGGGCCCGGGGAGGACCACCTGAAAACACAGCCTAAAGGAACAGGAGTAAGGAGCTCCACAACCAGGAAAATTTGCAGACAAAACTCAAGACACCATAGAAGCAAGTTGTCATTGTTGAGTGTTACACAAGGGGTAGGTTCCCCATGGCAACCCCTTTCCCCACCTATCAACTCTTTGGTCTCCAGGAGCACTGGGAGGGACACTCATCTGAGCAGGCTCACCTGCCCCTCAAGCCAAGGCCTCCTGCATAGGCTCTGGGGTCCTGAGTGCTGCCCATCCCAAATGCTCCTTGGGAATCAGTCTGGGCAGCCCTGCCTGAGATGGGAATCACCAATGCTGACAGGGGCTGAGTGCTAACATGTAGGGTTAAAAGAGAAGATCTGGGGAGAGGAATGCTGTTGGCTTCACAGATGCAATGGAGGGGTTAGGAGTGGCTCTGTGACTGGGAATGCCCCTAGAGGAAGTGTGGTCTACCTAGGAAATGAGGCTCCATTGTTGACTGGCACACAAGGGGTGGGGCTGCTATTCCTTCTACATGCTGTTCCCTGCCTGTACAGGCACCGGGAGGGACTCCCACCAGAGTGAGCATGCCCCAGTCTGTTGCAACTGCCTGCCAGTCTGTACCACTGCAGGCAATTCACACACACCACGGTTGTGGCTGCCATACCACTCCCAGGCCTGAGTAAGTGTGCCCCAATCAGTCACTGTTTTCACTCCCTCAGTGAACCCCAGCCAACCCCTATCTCCCTCTTGCCTGGGTGGGGAAGAGATGCCTGAGGGTGGTGCACACACAGAGGTGGGGGCAAACCCAAAGCTGAGCACAGAAATATCACCTTGCAGCTGAACAAGCCATGGATTAGATCCCTGCAGTCTGCTTAATAAATCCTGTGGAAAAGATCTGTGGAATATCTGAATAGACAACAAGTATTCCCACAACTGAGACCAGTCTAGCTTTTGCTGCAGTGTACTTTGGGGACAAGTACACATGAGAGTTGGGCCAGGTCAGAATTTGAGCTGGCCTCACAGTGCCAACAGCAGACCCAGAGACCTACCTAGATATATTGCAGGGCTTGCTGGGGAGATGGGGGTTGACTGTGGCTCACTGTGGGAGCCAGAACATGGACAGAGGAGGCCTCAGTAAAATATTCTTATTACTATTATTCTTTTTTTGTTTGTTTCGTTTTTTTCAGTTGGCGGTGTTGTTTTTATTCTTTTTTATTTTTCTATCTTTTTTAATATATCTTTTTAATTTTTCCATTTCTACTTTATTTTTGTTGTTTTGTCTTTTGGTTTTTGTCCTTTGTTTATATATATATATAATTTTTTATTTATCTACTTTTTATCATTTTTCTGTGTTTATTTTATGTTTTCTTTGCTTCTTTTTAGTTTGCTTTCTGTTTTTGTTTTATTTTGCATTTTTTGTTTTTGTTAGCTTAGTCCTTATTGATTGCTCTGCTTTTTGAGATCATTTCACTGTTTGTGCTTGGTTTTTTGTTTGGTTATGTTTTCTTTTCTTCTCTGTCTGCTTCTTTGTTTCTGTTATCTTGGTTTATTCTTATCATTTGTCTTGGATTTCGTATATCTGTTTGTGTTCTTTCTTTTGTGAGTGTGTGTGTGTGTGTTGTGCTGTTGTTGCTCTCTTTTTTTGTTTTTGCTATTTCTCTTGGGTTTTGTTTGTTTCTTTTCTTTTACTTTTTTAAAATTTTCTTTTTATTTTATTTTCTTTCTTTTTTCTCTGGCCATGCTGCACAGCTTGCAGGTTCTTAGTTCCCCAGCCAGGGTTCAGGCCTGTGACTCTAGATGGGAGCCCTGAGTCCAAAATGCTGGACCACCAGAGAATTCCCAGGCCCAAGGAATATTAATAGGGGTTGCTCTCCTAGAGGTATCTATCTCGACACCAAGACTGGGCTTTACCCAACTGCTTGCAGGCTCCAGTGCTGGACACCTAACCCCAAACAACCAAAAAGACAGGAACACAGTGCCACCCAACAGCAGACAGGCTGTCTAAAGTCATACTAAGCTCACAGGCACCCCAAAACACGCCACCTGACACTGTCTTGCCCACAGAGGGAAAAGACTCAGTTCCACCCACCAGAGGGAAGGCACAAGTCCCTCTCACCAGGAAGCCTACACAAGCCCCAGGAACAACCTCACCACCAGGGGGCAGATAGCAGAAGCAAGAGGAACTATGACCCTGGAGCCTGCAGAAAAGAGACAATAAGTACAGTAAGTTAGACAAAATGAGAAGACAGGGAAATATGTTGCAGATTAAAGAGCAAGGTAAAAACCTGCAAGACCAAATAAATGAAGATGAAATAGGCAATCTACCTGAAAAAAAAATTTAGAGTAATGATAGTAAAGATGATACAGGATCTCAGAAAGAGAATGAAAGCATGAATCAAGAAGATACAAGAAATGTTTAACAAGGATCTAGAAGAACTAAAGAACAAATAAACAGTGATGAATAGCACAGTAACTGAAATGAAAAATGCACAAGAAGGAATCAATAGCAGAATAACTGAGGCAGAAAAATGCATAAATGAGCTGGAAGATAGAATGGTGGAAATAACTCCTGCAGAGCAGAAAAAAGAAAAAGGAATTAAAAGAAATGAGGACAGTCGCAGAGACCTCTGGGACAATATTAAATGCCCCAACATTCGAACCTAGGGGTCTCAGAAGAAGAAGAGAAAGAGAAAGTGTAAGAAAATATTTGAAGAGATTATAGTTGAAAATTTCCCAAACATGGGAAATGAAATATTCACCCAAGTCAAGGAAACACAGAATCTCATACAGGATAAACCCAAGGAGAAACACATCGAGACACATATTAACAAACTATCAAAAATTAAATACAAAGAAAAAATATTAAAAGAAGAAGGGAAAAGCAACAAATAACATACAAGGGAATCCCCATAAGGGTATTAGCTGATTTTTCAGCAGAAACTCTGCAGGCCAGAAGGGAGTGGCAGGATATATTTAAGATGATGAAAGGGAAAGAACTACAACCAAGATTACTCTAACCAGCAAGGATCTCTTTCAGATTCAATGGAGAAATCAAAAGCTTTACAGACAAGCAAAAGTTAAGAGAATTCAGCACCACAAAATCAGCTTTACAACAAATGCTAAAAGAACTTCTTTAGGCAGGAAATACAACAGAAGAAAAAGACCTACAAAAAGAAACACGAAACAATTAAGAAAATGGTAATAGGAGCATACATGTTGATAATCACATTAAATGTAAATGGACTAAATGTTCCAACCAAAAGGCACAGACTGGCTGAATGGATACAAACACAAGACCCATATATATGCTGTCTACAAGAAACCCACTTCAGACTTAGGGAAACATACAGACTGAATGTGAGGGGATGGAAAGAGATATTCCATGCAAATGGAAATCAAAAGAAAACTGGAGTAGGAATACTCACATCAGGCAAAATATATTTTAAAATAAAGACTGTTATAAGAGATAAGGAAGGACACTACATAATGATCAAGGGATCAATCCAAGAAGGAAATATGACAATTGTAAATATTTATGCACACAACATAGGAGCACCCCAATACCTAAGGCAAATGTTAACAGCCATAAAAGGGGAAATTGACAGTAACACAATAATATTGGGGGACTCTAACACTCCACTTACAACAATGGATACATCATCCAGACAGAAAATTAATAAGGAAACAGAAGCCTTCAATGACACATAAGACCAGATAGACTTAATTGATATTTATAGGATTTTTTATCCAAAAGCAGCAGAATACACCTTCTCAAATGCACATGAAACATACTCCAGGAGACACCACATCTTGGGTCATGTATCAAGCCCCAGTAAATTTAAGAAAATTGAAATCATACCAAGATTCTTTTCCAACCACAATGTTATGAGACTAGAAATCAATTATAGGAAGAAAACTGTAAAAAACACAAACACATGGAGGCTAAACAATATGCTACTAAATAACCAGTGGATCACTAAGAAATCAAAGAGGAAATCAAAAAAATATCTAGAAACGAATGACAATGAAAACATGATGTCCCAAAACCTATGGGATACAGCAAAAGCAGTTTTAAGAGGGAAGTTTATAGCAATACAATCCTACCTCAAGAAAAAAGAAAAACTTCAAACAGACGACCTAATATTACACCAAAAGCAACTAGAGAAAGAACAACAAAAAAAAAAATCCAAATTTAGAAGGAAAGAAATCATAAAGATCAGAGCAGAAATAAATTAAATAAAAACAAAGAAAACAATAGCAAAAATCAATGAAACTAAAAGCTGGCTCTATGAGAAGAAAAAAGAACAAAACTGATAAACCTTTAGCCAGTCTCATTAAGAAAAAAACTGAGAGGACTCAAATCAATAAAATTAAGAATGGACAAGAAGGAGTTACAACGGACACAGCAGAAACCCAAAGGATCATAAGAGACCACTATAAACAACTATATGCCAATAAAATGGACAACGTGAAAGAAATGGACAAATTCTTAGAAAAGCACAACCTTCAAAGTGTGAACTAGAAAAAAGAAATACAAGGAAGAAGTAGAAGTGAACTAGAAGAAAGAATTAGAAACTATGAACAGACCAATCACAAGTAATGAAATTGAAACTGTGTTTAAAAATCTTCCAACAAACAAAAGTCCAGGATCAAATGGCTTCACAGGCAAATTCTATCAAACATTTAGAGAAGAGCTAACACCTATCCTTCTCAGACTCTTCCAAAAAATTGCAGAGGGAGGACCACTCATAAACTCATTCTATGAGCCCACCATCACCTTTATATCAAAACTAGACAAAGAGATCACAAAAAAGAATATTACAGGCCAATATCACTGATGAACATAGACACAAAAATCCTCAACAAAATACTAGCAAATTGAATCCAACACATTAAAAGGATCATACACCATAAGCAAATGGGATTTACCCCAGGGATGCAAAGATCCTTCAATACATGTAAATCAATCAATGTGATACACCATCTTTACAAACTAAAGAATAAAAACCATTTGAGCATCTCAATAGAGGCCAAAAAACTTTTGGCAAAATTCAACACCAATTTATGATAAAAATTCTCCAGAAAGTGGGCATAGAGGGAACTTATCTCCACATGATAAAGGCCATATATGACAAATCCATAGCAAACATCTTTCTCAGTGGTGAAAAACTGAAAGCATTTCCTCTAAGATCAGGAGCAAGACAAGGGTGTACACTCTAGCTGCTCTTATTCAACATAGTTTTTGAAGTCCTATCCATGGCAATCAGAGAAGAAAAAGAAATAAAATGAATCCAAATTAGAAAATAAGAGGTAAAAATGTCCCTGTTTGCATATGACATGATACTATACATAGAAAATCCTAAAGATGCCACTAGAAAACTACTACAGTTAATCAATGAATATAGTAAAGTTACAGGATACAAAATTAACACAAAAAAAATCTCTTGAATTCCTATACACTAGCAATGAAAGATGATGAAAAGATATTAAAGAAACAATCTCATTTACTATTGCAAGAAAAAGAATCAAATACCTAGGAATTAACCTACCTAAGGAAGGAAAAGACCTGTACATGAAAAACTATAAGATACTGATGAAAAACATCAATGATGACACAAACAGATGGAGAGATATACCATGTATGTTCTTGAATTGGAAGAATCAATATTGTGAAAATGACTACACTACCCAAAGCAATCTACAGGTTCAATGCAATGCCTATTAAATTACCAATGGCAATTTTCACAGAATTAAAACAAAATTTTTTACAATTTGTATGGAAACACAAAAGACCTTGAATAGCCAAAGCAATCTTGAGAAAGAAAAACAGAGCTGGAGGAATCAGGCTTCCTATCTTCAGACTAAACTACAAAATGACAGTAATCAAGACAGTATGGTACTGGTACAAAAACAGAAATATAGATCAATGGAACAGGATAAAAAGCCCAAAGCTAAACCCATGCACCTATGGTCACCTAGTCTATGACAAAGGAGGCAAGGATATACAATGGAGAAAAGACAGTCTCTTTAGTAAGTTGTTCTGGGAAAACTGGACAGCTACATGTAAAAGAATGAAATTAGAACACTCTCTAACACCATACACAAAAATAAACTCAAACTGGATTAAAGACCTAAATGTAAGGCCAGACAGTATAAAACTCTTAGAGGAAAACATAGGCAGAACACACTTTGACATAATTTGCAGCAAGTTCTTTTTTGACTGACCTCTCAGAGTAACAAAAATTAAAAAAAAAAAAAATGGGACCTAATTAAACTTAAAATATTTTGCACAGCAGAGGAAACCATAAACAAAATGAAAAGACAACCCTCAGAATGGGAGAAAACATTTGCAAATGAAGTAACTGACAAAGAATTAATCTCCAAAATATACAAAGAGCTTCTGCAGCTCAATATAAAAAAAAAAAATGAATAATCCAATCAAAAAATGGGTGGAAGACCTAAATAGACATTTCTCCAAAAAAGACATACAGATGGCTAACAAACACATGAAAAGATGCTCAACATCACTAATTATTAGAGAAATGCAAATCAAAACTACAATGAGGTATTACCTCACACAGGTCAGAATGGCCATCATCAAAAAATCTATGAACAATAAATGCTGGAGAGAGTGTGGAGAAAAGGGAACCCTCTCACACTATTAGTGGGAATGTAAATTGGTACAGCCACTTAGAGAACATCATGGATGTTCCTTAAATAACTAAAATTATAACTACCATATGACCAAGCAATCCCACTACTGGGCATATACTCTGAGAAAACCATAATTCAAAAGGACACATGCACCCCAATGTTCACTGCAGCATTATTTACGATTGCCAGGACATGAAAGCAACCTAAATGTCCATCAACAGAGGAATGGATAAAGAAGATGTGGTACATATATACAATGGAATATTACTCAACCATAAAAAGGAACAAAATATGGTTATTTGCAAAGAGGTGGATGGACCTAGAGTCTGTCATACAGAGTGAAGTAAGTCAGGAAGAGAAAAACAAATATTGTATATTAACACATATACGTGGAATCTAGAAAAATGGTATATAGGATCTTATTTGTAAAGCAGAAATAGAGACACAGACATAGAGAAAAAATGTATGGATACCAAGGGGTAAGTGGTGGTGGTGGGATGAATTGGGAGACTGGGATTGACATATATACACTATTGGTACTATGTATAAAATAGATAACTAATGAGAACATACTGTATAGCACAGTGAACTCTACTCAGTGCTCTGTGGTGTTCCAAATGGGAAGGAAATCCAAAAGAAAGAGAATAAATGTATATGTATAGCTGATGCACTTTGCTGTACAGCAGAAACTAACACAACATTGTAAAGCAACTCTATTCCAATAAAAATGAATTTAAAAAATTTAAGAATATATGTTGATGACCATAGGTTCAAATTAACAGGTAAGGATCTTAAAATAAGTAATATAAGCTAACAAAATGATTAAATAATTTAGTGGAACAGAGAAAACTAATTCATCAGTAGATAGATAATTTTAGCAGAAATCTAGAAACTCCAAGTAAGAATCACACAGAACTTGCATATATATTATAAAATACATTTTGGAAATGAAGAAATTATTTGGTGATTTGGATATAGCTGGAGAAATAGTAAGTGATCTTGAAAACAGTATAATAAGTATCATCCTAAAAGAAAGACAATGAAAAAATATAATTTCAAAATTAAAATTGACCAAGACTTGTGGGATAATATCAAATATCTTAACATACTTACTGCATTTCAAGAAGGACAGGAAGGTGACACAGAAGAAATATTTGATGAAATAATGACAGAGACCATTCTAAATTGATGGACATTTATTCACAGTTCCAAGGAGTTCAACACACCTCTAGTAAAATAAAAACAAAGAAAATCAGACCTAGACATATCAAAGAAAACCTTTTGAAAACCAAAGACAAAAAGATAATCTTAAAAACAGATGAGAGGAGGACATATTTAATTCAGAGAACAACAATAAAACAATTGCTGATATCTGATCTGAAAAAATGGAAGCTAGCGGCAATGGAATCACACCTTCAAAAGGATAAAAGAAAAATATGTCTAGAATTGTGTAACATGGAAGAATATCCCTCAAAAATAAAGATGAATTAAATATATTTTCCAGATAAGCAAGAATTGAGAGGATTTATCTTCAGCAGATCTATATTACAAGAAATGCAATGTGTACTTCCATTAATATAAATTTTTTTAATTGGTCAAAAAAGTCATAATTAGAGATAGATGGGGAGATGATATATCTATAAATATATTCAGAAAGTGACTATAATAAAAACCAGGAAAATGTGAGGCAATCATGATATGGAAAGGGAACAAGAGAACTTGGGGATCCTGGAGTCATATCAATGCTATTTCTAGCCTGCAAATTGTGAAATGGATATCTAATGTATAATAATTCATTAATATGTACCTTAAATTTATGTATATTCTATACTATGGAGACAAACAAAGCCTTCACTTATTCTGCAGAGCTCCTCAACCAAGCCTGAGCAAGGAAACATAGTTGTGAGAAACATCCCTGGGCATAGAAAGCTGACAGTATATTGGAGAGAAAAGTTTCACTAGTGTACACATTATGATTAATAATTAAATAAACATTTTACTTTTTAAGTGCCTTAAAAGTTCTTTATTTACAAAAACAGTACATCAAAGACAATTTATCAATTTATCTATTTAAGTTGTATATCTTATTTCAAAGAAATTGAAGTATCATAATAAAAGTCAGAGAAAAAAAATATTTGTGTGTGTGGGCTAATTGTTTTACCTCATTTTTTAATTTTAGTTTTTTACTGATAAAGATGTAAGGGGAAAATACCATTGACATTATAGTGTAAACGGAGATGTCATTGCCTTCTCAAAAATTTTAAAACTAGTTAATGTAATACTGTAAACAATGTACTGCTTCAATCTGTTTAGTTTGCTTAAGAATTTCATATACATACCACAATTCTATAGGAATTTGTGAAAAATGTACTGCTGAAAGAAATAGACAGAATGAATAAGACAAGCTGGAATGATTACTAATATCCCTTAAGCAAGAAGATAGAATACGGAGGCAAAAGGTGAACCATGAAGCAGATATGTCACACATCATTTGGAATCAATTTTGTGTGTGTTGATGCCTAGTATTTGGAAACAGCAGCACTGGGAGATTACACAATTCATGTCCAATGCCAGGAGCTATAGCAAAGAGAAACCTGACACGATATTAGAGTTATGCCCTTAATGTGGCACATAGAATCAGCCAAAATGTGATTGTATACTGCCAAAAAGAGGGATAACTTGAGGATTTTCCCAGCAAAGGCAGTTTTAACAAAGAGGAAGAAAAATGTTTCACAGAAAAGATTGATTGCTTACACTGTTCACAGCCTACCCAGTTACCTCAAAATTCATACTGTTTGACCAAGGACTATGATATAACATTACCAATAAAATCACTTTTTGATCATTTCTGTACCAAACCCAGAGTGCTGTAAAAAGTGGTTTTGTAACATTTGATATCTGTTGTGATAAAAATTCCATTTTTCTTTCTAGAACTGGCCATTTTTACATATTTTTCTTCCTAGATTAAATTTAGAATAAAAATTTAAAGTTCCATTAATAAACCCTCTAGGATTTTAATTAGGGCTGAATTATATTTATAATTCAATTGGGGATAGAGCTATCATTTTTAAAAATTGAGTTTTCCCATAGAGAAACATAGTATGTCTCACCATATTTTTGAAGACAAGCATCTAAGTTAGATTAAAAAATATGAAAACAATCATTTACTAATATATCTACTTTAACATCTCCACATAAATGTCAAAAAGACATCTGTAAAGTAAATATTCACATTGGAACTCTCTCCTCAAGTTTCTTCCTATACCAAATTTTCTCATCAGTATATGGCACTTCCATTGTTTCCAATAGTTTACACTAACGCCCTTCACGTCACCCTTGATTTTTTCCTTTTCACAACACTGCTAACATCTAATGGTCAGTGCCTTTAAAGAGTCTTGACATGTATCAAGTACTCAGTAAATATTTGTTAAAGGGGTAAATCCAAAATTCCTATAGCTTTTCCCTCAAGATTTATCCCAAATTCATCGACTTTATTTCAGATTCATTGTCTGCATAGAGTCCATTTGTATTCATAATACAGATTATGTCATGCCACTGCTTAAACCACCACGTGTTTTATTTATTAGCTTTGTATTTTGTTAGCTTAAGACACACAAGTCAATAATGTAAGTCAAAATTAAATGTTAAAAATGCTAAATAATCAATATTGATTCTTATCACATTTCTACCCAGTTGCCTGTTCTCATGTCCTCCTGAATTATATCAATTTGTCCACAGTTGCTTTATGTATATACAAGTAAACAAGTGTAGAGATTCTGACTCCTTCCCTATATTTTAACAAAGATAATAATTACATATACAATACATCACCTTACTTTTCCTTTCCCTTCCAAAATATGTAAAAAGCATTTCTATTTCAGGGCATAGAGACATTAATCATCCCTTTTTAGAGCTATAATATTTTCCATTGTTTGGATATATAAAAATTTAATTAATTCATTTAATTGTTTAGATTTCACTACTCTGGTATTACAAACAAGGTTGCAATGAATAGCATTCCTGAAAGTATATCTGTGTGAAAAATTCTCTGAAGCAAAAATTTTTGGTTAAAGGTTATAGTCTTTTGTAACTTAGATATTACATATACAGGGACGCTTGAACTTAGTGGGGCTAGGGGCACCCAACTTCCACACATCTGAAAATCTGCATATAACTTAGAGTCAACCCCCCAACATACAGCATGGGTTCCTCTATCCCTGGGGTTCCAATCCATGGATTCAACCAACCACAGACAGAATGGTGCTGTAGTCTTTCTATTGAAAATGATCCACGTATAAGTAGACCCGCATGGTTCAAACCCAAATTGTTCAAGGGTCAAGTGTATATGATATTGTTCTCCATAGGTGTTGTATAAATTCGTATTCCTACCAAGCACAATATAGAACATGCTTTCCCCCAAGCCTCTTAAAAATGGATTTCCATTTAAAAATTTTTTTCAAGTTAATTTTGACTGTGTTTGGGTCAGTTTTCTCATTTCTGTTTTCCAAGTCACTTCTGTATTTTCTTTGATGGATTCTCCCTGGTATCACTTCTAATTCCATCTTCACTTGTCGGATGGTTTTATTTTTTTCCTTCAGTTTTTACCTAGGTCCTACAAATTCATGTTTCATGCCTTCATATTTTCTCATTATAACTTCTCTAACTTTTTACACTCTGCTTTGTGATTGCTCTGCATAAGACTGATTGCAAACTTCAGTGTGTGTGTGTTCATTAATTCATGGCAGAATATTTGCTTCCCACTTGCTCTGAAAAGGCTTTTCTATTTATATAATTATTTGGCAATATGAAAGTTTCGTTTCCCTTCTCCAGATTATTCTAATAACAATATTATAACAATAGACTAACATTTCCTATGTTGTTACTGAACATATTAGTTTTTATTAACTATTTGTTTGCAGAGATGTCCCATTTGGCATGAAGAGGTCAAAGCTTTTAATTATTCTTCAGACCTAGAGACAGATAGCTTCTTACAAATCACCCCTTTTGGTGTGCTCTTTGAAAATCCGTCTCCCACGTTTCTTTGTACAAAGTTGAACCTAGAGGACTTTTGCTGCTGATGCTGAACTTCTCGGTTTTATCAAAAGCCACTGCAAAATAAAATTCTTCAACTCCTGGTAAGCACATTAAGTATAGGACATGCACTTTTCTGATGCTAAAATCCCTTTTCTGTTGAGTCTCTTGACCCTTTCCACTCTCCTGCCTCCTCTCTCCATCCTTCTGGGAACATAGTCAACCTGGTCCTAATGTATTAAATTTACTTACCTGGTTATTAAAAATAAGAGATATACTGTTCACCCCTCAGGATGATTCCTTTATCTGTGGGAAGTATATTTTTGCAGTGTATCCTGGGATCTGCCACCCCTGGGCCAATTAAATAAACTTCACACTTATTTTTGCATGGCATATGCACACATTCAATTGGTTTTAGTAACCTTTACACTCTAGAATCTGTATATCACACCTGACTCCCAAGTTTCTGTAACCATAGAGAATGTAATTCTTTTTTATTTTTAAAAAGTATTTTACATGATTTCTAGAAGAAGAGGAGAAGGTAATAATCTACACAACTACTGTGTCATACCACAAGTCTCTAGGATACATTATATCACAACTATCTCTGTAAACACCTTTTGTCAATCACTTCTGAGGCACCCATAAACGTTAATAGTCACAATAGGCATTCAATACAAGTTTATATTTCTAATTGGATTCCTTTCAGTGATTTGCTGTTTAGAATACTATTTGCTGTTGTCTTTCAGGAAATAGATTGTATATTTATGTAACCTCTTTCCAGTCTGTGCTTTTATTAAAAATGCTTCAAAATTTTATCAACTGTATCTCAGCATTTATTGATGTGAACATATGGTAACTCTTTTACTTTCTTACATTCTTGGAATAAACCCTAATTTGTCATAATATATTTTGATTTTGATACAGTTTAATATTATAGCAGTGGCAAAGATGCTGAGAAAATTGTATTATATATAAATCTTTCACCCGCATTGTGTCAGTTGGAGACGTCTGAGAAGCAGTTGCCAAGACAGGCTTATATATGCACAAGATTTATTGAGAGAAATGCCTTGTGAAGAATAAAGAGGACGGTGCAGAAGGAGGCAGGAAAACCCTCAGACCACAAGGCAGGTCTGAAGCTTGTGAATACATAGGAAGAGTCTCTGTGTATACACATATTTTGCTCATTAGAGAGAACCTGTCCCTGAAGGAGCGAGCCTGCACCAGTTCCCCCAGTCATGCCAATTCTTTTTGTAGGAGCAGACTGGAAGGTGGGGTCGAAAGGGGAAGTGTGGCCTGCAGGAAGTTAGTCTTGGATTCAGAGCACAATATTTGGAGCTGCCATCAGTTATGTTCCCTGAGGCAGGAGATATCAGCATTTCCATGAGTGATACACCCATCATTCACCAAATCTTCTATCTACCTTTGTGGCTTTGTGCTTAGTGGGCAGTTGGGTTGAAATAAAATTCTTGGTGAGCTTTAGTGGGGAGAGTTGTGAGTGCTTTTCTTCCCTGTGGGATATGCAAGAGTTTGGAGACCAGGACATGAAACTGTCAGGGTCATGGAATATGCCAATCCCAGGAAGAGTTTGATAAGCAGAAATCTGTAAACTCCCGTTTGTAAAGTTGACATCAGACCTATGGGAGAGTTCATGACTTTCTTTTGCTTCAAATGTCTGAGAAGGAGCTAAAGGATTCATATGTCTACAAAAGTCTGAAGAAAGGAGAGTGTAAGAAACCAGGGAACAGGAAGTTTTCATTGTGGTCCATTGGCAAGGTAACGTTTAGCTTCATTGCTGCTACATCAACAATTTACCATAGTCAAAATATTTGCCCTCAGTTAATTACCAGATTTGTAGCACATAATGTAGACCAACTGCCAATACTAACCCTCAATGAATTATTAAAAAAAAATAATGAAGACACATACAAAGAGACTCCTTAGGTAGAAAGATGTAGGACAAATAAATACATCAATGAGTAAGTTAGAATTGTTGGAAGAAATAGATGACACATTTTACAAAATCTTTAAAATCACTTAAGATGATTTGATCATAGTGCACATACACAAAATTCTTTCTGGAAACAAAATTATTTTCTTACTTTAATTTTATTATTACTTTCACTGTATATACACATATTTGAATAATTCTTAATCTCTGTTTCATGACACACTACAGTCATTGATCCATGCCTGGCCTTCTTTTATGTATTAGTTCTTTAGTTAGTTTAAAAAAAAAAAAAAAACTCATATTTATCTAAATGTAAAAAGCACCCATGAACCCACCACACAAACAAATCTGAGACCAATAATTATTTATATAAACGTATCGCTGCTGTCATCCCATCTACCTGGCTTCCTTTTAATGAAGTTAACATTTTTCTGAATCCTGTATTCATCATTCTCTTATTTTCTTTTTTAAGTAAAGCTTTATTGTTTTTATATGGATTTATGGATTTTCTTTTCTTTTTATTTTAATTTAACTAAAAGTGTTTACATGCACATAAACTTTAAGAAATATGGCCTTAAGTAAACACAGTAAATGTTAGACATAATAATTACTTATCAGAAATTCACATTGTGCTTCATTGTATTAATATGATGAAAACTACAGTGTGCAACAAGTCTTTTCCAATTTTTTAAACACAATGCCTCACAACCTTATTAGTCTAAGTGAAGCCGAATCCTGCATGTGTACCCCAACACCAAATTAATTGATGGAGACAGCGTTTCGGGTGAAGTAGAAAAGAAGAGCTTTATTGCTTTTCCAGGCAAAGGGGGCCACAGTGGGCTAATGTTCTCACAACTGTGTGCCCTGACCTGGATGGGGTTGTTAAGAGTTTTATGGTAATGCTTCCAATAGGGTGTGATCAGCTCATGGGCATTCTTCTGATTGGTTGGTGGTGAGGTAAATGGGAGTCAGCATCTTCAACCTTCTGGTTCCAAATGGTCTGGGGTCCTGTTTGTGGGCAGCATACCTGTTAACTGTTAACTTCTCCCACCTGATGGGGGTTTCAGTATCTGTAAAACAGCTCAAAGATATTGTTATGTATATCCCTGGAGGGGGAACCAGGACCCTACCCCAAGGCATCACTATGGACTGTTCTTCCCTTATCTCCGCATCCCCTCTCTTCCTTAATTAGCATCTGTTTGAACCTGCCCACTGGAACTAAGGGAAGGTCATGGAGGCTGAATGAAGCCTATTTTCTGTAATCAGGAAACGGGGGACACTGAAAGGATTTTTGCCCAAGAGCCCCACAGGGTCCTGCTCTGTATCATAAGCACTACACTTCCTATAACAATTCCTCATGCAAAGGCCTAGGCAACACTAGTAAATGGTGCCATTTACTCAGCTCTGTTCCTGTTCTTTGCGGCTTTTATTTCAGGTTTTCTCTAGCAACTTCCCACTTCTAACTTTAACACCTCTTTCCTCACTCAATAAGAAAATCTCACATCCTTTTTCAGAATGGAAATAAATTTGTTAAATATGAGTCCTGGCATACCTATATCTTCTCCTAAACTATTCCCCTTTCATTTTCTCTTGTTAGAGTTGTCTTCAATGGGTAAAATTCTGCTTTTTTTGTACTATTGAAAGCATTTCTTCCATTATTCCATTATCATAACACTTCTTCCATGTATTCCAGAATATGGAACTGTATTCTGCAGTTTAACTATATCTCATCATAACCTTGCCTTTCCTTACTGGTTACTCCACAGTGACTTAATTTATTCAGGTTTCCTTATACCTTTAAGATTCTGTTTCAACCTCCTGATTCTTGAGCCAGTCAACAAATATTTTTTGAGCTCTTTTTCATGTTCCACAGAGATGGTTCTTGTCCTCATGGAATCTATGTAGCAGGAAAAATCAACAGTAAAAATTAATTAAAATTTGCAAATTGTATCTGTGCAAAGTGCTAATAAAGAGAAATTATGGTGTTATAGCAATACTTTCAGAAGAAAATTATTGGTCTTAGTGTACAGATAGTCTTCTATGAGAAAGTGCATTTATTGTTAATTAAACTTGGATCAACTTAGGAATCTAATGTACAGATAGTCTTCTATGAGAAAGTGCATTTATTGTTAATTAAACTTGGATCAACTTAGGTAATCAGATGCTAAATAGACTCTGGGACACCACCAGATTTTACATCTGGAATAGAATTATTACAATCAAAGTGTAGACTTCAACAATGGAACAAAGATATGTATTGAAAGGGAACCTGAGAATTTAGGAATAATCTTCTTTGTGTTTCCACCACTGCCATTGTCTCCAAGTCTCTAGACACTGCCAGCATTAGGACAAATGCCTCTCCATGAGCAAGCTCAGAGTCCGCTTGAGGTAGAGTTCTCACAAGGAGCTGATGCACAGATACATTCTAGCTATAGGGACCTCCTTAATCTTAAAATTATCTGCCCAACCCCCAGGCTTATCCAAATTCAGGTGCAAACATAAATCCACTTACAAAACAATGCTGACAGTCTGATACATCTTGCTCTAAAACTACTCACAAACCCATAGTTACAGGATACCATTTTAGTTTAGCTTCAAAGGTAATGAAGAGGAAGTTAATCATGATGCTGCAAAATGCAAACAAATCTCTAGACCAGGAGCCTGTGTACTGTGCCAGCGACACAGATGGAAAATGCTGCAGAAAATGAGGAGGCTGATTTGTTTTGGAGGAAGTTGAGAAATAGAGAAAGAAGCAACTGTTAAAACGGAGACAATTCTTCCAGTTTTTTGAAACTCCTTTAGAAAGATGTACCAACACACTGGAGCATCTTCAGGCTACGTTGGACACTTGCTGAAAGTTGTTAAGTGATAAATTATTGCCCTAATAAACTTCAAGTAGAAATTGTACAAATAGAAGTCAAGCACTCTAAAAAAAATTCATAATCTTAATAGGGAACACTGGGCTCTTTCTAGCATTTTTTTTCAAAAAAAGATATTATATGATCAATTAAATATATGGGTCTAGAAAATATGAATGTAAAAAAAAAAAACCAAAATGGTTGGAAGGTAATTTCTGAGGAAATGCAAGTTTGAGGAAAGTAAAACACATGAAGGAAAAAACTGCCCACAATGTGTTCCTTATTTTTTGTTGACTATTTTTAGAATGTTAATATGGCCAAATATATGACTTGGGATATCTGAATATTCCTCTTCAAGTTTGATTAACCTATTCCCAAACTCTTGAAAGATGTCCAACTTCTCAGATGTTGTCAAGCGTATGCGTTTTACGATGGAATTTCTTTTTGAACTTATTGAGTTATTTCCCAAATGAGATGCTAATGAAAACATAGAAAAGAGGCCAATTCAGATAATTCTAATACCTACTTGTCCCATGGGCTAGAAATAATAGACATCATGGCGGGACAGGCAGGTAAAATGACAGCAAAGAAACAGTGGCACTATGAAAATCATTAAGCAGTAAAAAGAGCAGAAAGAACACTCTTTCAAACTGCTTTTGTGTTCCTGTAACTCTTGAATGTGGAATACTAATATAAGTTTCTTTCAAGTGTTAAAATAGTTGATAATTAGTTATTGGAATAATTTTTAAATGAAAATTTAGTTTCACGAGTTATATTCTATTTCATGAAAAGAAGGCATCACATAAGGCAACAATGATGACAAAGTGGAAGAAACAGGCGTGGAAGACGATGACATAGCAGAAGAACATGATTCACAATGCCAATATCTGGCAGAATGTAAGCAGCAGTGACTCTTGGCTGTATATAGTGTAAAGGATAATCGGTAGTGCAAAGGCCTAGACACAAATATTAATTACTTAACATCTTAAATTGTTTAATTTGCTAGGGTTTGAAATTGGATATTGCATAAATATTGTATAAACAAATTCATTATATTTAGAATTTTACAGTAAGATTTTGTATGAGATATACCAGATGCAATAAATTATTGTGTATTCATTTGCTAATATAGACTTTGGGTTTTGTGAACTGCTTTTTCATATAGCAGCTGTGAAATGTATCAGAACTGTGACTGAGAGATATAGGTGTATAGAACATTTTCTTAAAAGAGCAGCCAAGGTAATTTTCAAGTCATCTCACATGAGTGATTCTTTTGTCACTTTGTAGTAGAAATGTCATCTCTTATATTAACTGAAAATGCCTTTTAAACGTTGAACTTCACATATTAATAAAGAGTTAAAAATATCCCCCAAACTTATAATTGATGTTAAAATTATGATTTCATTTGGCAGTTTTTACATTATGTGAAAATTGTTAATATCAAGATAGTTTATTGCTAGACCATTAATAAAATCTTAACTTCACCTGAAAAGAAAAATTCTGAATTTAAAGCATATAATTATAGTATTATAATTATACACAGGATTTCTGCTTATATTCATGTATTCACTTGGTTTTCTCCCTTCGTTTAGAGCAGTTGCATCAACACTCAATTGCATTAAAATCCTCTGGGACACTCTTTAAATGTACCAATATCCAAGCTCCACCCCAAATAACCAGAAACAGAATCTCTGGATATGGAATCTAGGAACTCTTCTGTTGTTGTCTACTATCTCTTTGGATGATTTTGATGTGTGGTGGAGATAGAAAACTATAGACAAAGAGAAGTGACATGCAGTAATTTTTAAAAGAAAAGAGTACTTTCTTTCAAATTCATACTTGAAATCAAGGCTTCCATTTTTCCTTATGTGTCCTTTCCTCATTTATAAAGAGACTTATTAAATCACTTTGGAAAATATGTGTGGCTTGATGATGCTGCCATTAAAAGATTATAGAGTAAATTTTATTTTAAATAGATGAAACATTTTATTTTTATTTTAAGAATTGGGTTCTTAAGACAGTATTTATTTATCAAAATAGTAGCTTTGCTAGAGTGATATAGATTCAACAGAAGAAGTACTATATTTTTTTCTTAATTGAAGAAATGTGTCATCCTAAAACTAGGTTGGTGCAAATGCTTACTGAATTTCAAATGTAAATAAACCTTACTTAGTTTAAAAACATATCTATCTTTTTCTTTATTTCAAGTTTAATGTAACAAGCCAAAGAGTGTTTCAAAAGATTTCATAGCAACAATTCCCTACACAAAACTGTGTTAATGGGAAAACATTTGGGGTTTCCTCTAATTTAATGGGACATTTTGATATGTTTAAATAAAAGGGTTCTTTAAAAATGAGATGTCCTGCTGAATAGAATCATATTGAAAAAGCAGTAGAAACCTGTCAATAATGCCCATGAGTCCTATAAAATATTTTTATTTCTTCCATGGTAGCTTATGCTTCATCAGATTCCTTAATCTGGGCTGCAGTTCACGTTGCCATTCTGAAACAGCTCACTGATCAGTAATTTCACTTCTAGCTGTGGCATAACAACCACAAATTCAGGTTATTTTGGGCACTGGGATTTGTTTTGCATAAATCAAATTTTAAAAATCATTTCCAAATTAGATTAATTTACTATGGGAAAATTATTCTTCAAAGAGATACAAAACTGGGCTTTGTTTTTTCTCAGTATAAGATCAAAGTTGTCATTTGGTGGTTATGGGTTTCACTGAGGGGGGAAAAATGACACCACAAGAGAAACCATGTGCTTCCTACATTGGCTTCAATAACTCTTTAAAATGACATTAGAAAAGAGAATGACAGATTATGTTTTCACTGAATTTTTCAGTGAAAAATTTTCAGTGCTTTAGAAGACTTGTATTTCTTTTCCATTAGGCTGAATGGTTTAGAACAATAAGATGTAACTGAGTCTGCCCTCTGAAAGGTATTAGTACCAAAGTGAAGAAGGGAGGGGGCTGTCATCTTCTAGAAGATTATTGCAATTCTTTTTCCTAGGACAAGGGCTTTTCTTTGTACCTTGTTCTCATATGTTTTTGATGAGACAATGTTGTGTGTGTGTTGAAACATTTCGGTTATTACTGTCACAGCAAGAAGATTTAAATGTCCGTATACAGAATAATTATAGAGTCTCTGAAGTGTTATTTGGCTTTAAAATTATATTCTTAAAAAAGTTATTTTAGTCTTTTACTAAATGGCATATATTGTTTATACAGGGGATTCAAGTATTTTCTCAAGTAGCTATAAAGTACTAAAGTGATGAACAAACAGCAAGTAATTTTGATTACTGTTTTCTTCTTTAATGCATCACTATTTCTAATATGAATCAACTGTATTCTTCTATAATTTTCTCAATAGATTTCACTTAGATAATTTCTAAATTTATAATTCAAGTTTCTAAATTTCTTCCATGGATAAAAATAGTCACTTTAAAAATATTTTAACTTTTTAAAAATACATAAAGCTATGAAAATACTGTTGCTTTGACTTAAATAGCCACAGTACAGCTAAGATTGAATATTTTATTTTTAAGAATATTTAGCAGACACTTTCAAGTTAAAAGGCAAAATAGCAAAAGACTCATGGGTCATAAAATTAGACAGTTTTTTTTTTTCTAAGGTGTGAAAATTGTAGTCTGTGTATATTCTGGGGCTTTGAGGATTCTGTTTTCCTCTTGGTTACCTGATGGAACTTCCCGGTTCTTCTCCCTGTTCTACACACGCCTCACCACTCCCAATTCAATCTTCCCTTTGAGGAGGAGAGTCACTCCTAAAAGTTTTGGTCCTAGAATCTGAAGAGTTAATTATTATATATTATGGGATTGCTATATGTTATATTTCATTTATTGGAAGGCTGGAATTTCTCAGGTAGTAGAAGTTAAATTCAAAAAGCAGAAGAGTTCAAAAGTAGAATACATTTCTGATTGTATTAATACCAATTTCCTTACAAGAACTTGAGCACAGTCATTGTATATAGCACAAATAGTAGTAGGATTTCCTGATATATGAAAAAAAGGAAAAAAAAACAAAAAACAACTGTGAGTGTATGTGAATTACTTCAAAAGATGGCTAAAATTTGTCAGGATTTATAATTCTTGAGCTCATAAAAATTATTTTACTATTCATATTTTAAACGTAAATTTAGTTTTCTTTGTACAGCAAACCAGAAACATTTTGCCAGAAAGTAACTAGCTTTAACGGGCTCAAAGATATTCTAATGCTCCCCAGGACATCGTAAGAGAATGTATGAGAATAGAATGTACTGTACTTATGTTTAAAGACTTTTTTTTACTACTTTGGCAACAAAATATATTAGGTAATAGAAGGTGAGCTTTGCTCTTTTTGCTAATTTTTATACTTTAAATGTCTTTATACTTCTTCCCATGTTTCTATTCTTCTCAAATAAAGGTCAAAGTACCTTTTCATAGCTCTACTTAAATAATCAATACATCTAATGATTGGATTAAATTCAATTAACAAAAACATAGAATAAGATAATATTCATAACAATTTTAAGTAGAAAGAGTATGTATCATTGACAATTCTGTCACACTAAGAGCCAGTTTGCTTCCATACAATGTCTGTTTTAGGAAACATTTAGTTTACTTTATCCTGCCTGTTTTATGATGCCAGATATATTTATATTTGTAGGACAAAAGCTTATATAATTCAGTTCATTTGTGTGTTTTTTTTAATTTATTTATTTTATTTATTTATTTTTGGCTGTGTTGGGTCTCCATTGCAGTGTGCAGGCTTCTCAATGTGGTGGCTTCTCTTGTTGCAGAGCACAGGCTCTAGGTGCGTGGGCTTCAGTAGTTGTGACACACAGGCTCAGTAGTTGTGGCTCGTGGGCTCTAGAGCATAGGTTCAGTAGTTGTGGCTCTTGGGCTTAGTTGCTCCATGGCATATGGGATCTTCCCGGACCAGGGCTCGAACCTGTGTCCCCTGCATTGGCAGGCAGATTCTTAACCCCTGCATCACCAGGGAAGCCCTCATTCATGTTTTTATCCAAGTCTCAGAACCGAATTTTGAGGAGAGCATCTTGATTCCTAAAATACTCCAACATTGCTTTAGGTTAAAAACAAAAACAAAAAACTTCACTTTACAAATTTTCCCATTTGCCAAGTCAGGCACATGGAAGGCTGGGGAAGGTAGAGGAAATGTCTGAGTGTATTATTTTTCTCTCTGCCACACTTGGTGTATATGAAATTCACACTGGTGATGCATTCAAAGAGGCAGGTGTTAAAAGATTAACTGAGGCAAATAAAAAATTTTAAGAATTTATTTCAGCAAAAAGCAATTGGAATAAGGCAGCCTCAGTGGTTAGGAGTGCTCCATCTATAGGAGCTGGGGGAAAGAACTTTTATAGAGAAAAGGCAGAAGCAACGTAAGGAAATTGATTGGCTATGGTGTAAAGTCTAGTTGGCTGTTTGTGACTGGTTGTCCTGAGGTTTCAATTTTGTAACCTTGAGGCATTTACAGTCTCAGATTTTAGTTTGCTTAAGTAGGCTGCCACTGCTCTACACCCACCTCAGTCTAATGGTTCCCTTGTTTAATTAATTTAACAAAGGTAATACTTATATACTTTCACTATTGCTGATAAGTTGTAATTGATCTTCTGAAAACTATTTATGGTTGTAATATGATATAAGTTAAATAGTCACATCTAAATTTTATTTTAGTGATTTTTCTCTGAATTAAAAAGAATACAATTAATTTGTGTTATATTTGTAAAGTACAGAAAAGCATCAAGATTCTTTTTTGACTACTTCGTTATCCTGAGTTCAGTATTAATTGTTTGGTGCCTCCATTTTTTAGTCTTAAATGTATGGATACATGGCAACATTAGAGGAAGAAATAGAGACAGAAGGCAACAAAACATGCATATGTGAGAGAAATTTAAATATCCATGTAGAAATGCTTAGGTGAATTACTGTTACTACTGAACTGTAATTTCAGTAACTAATGACTAAATAATGTTGTTCATGTAAGAAGCAACTAGATTAAAAATAAAAGGCTACAATTAAAAGCAATTGTTCATATACTTTTAAATATAGTGGTCATATTATTAACAGTTATTTGTTTATTTTTATGTTATCTTAAAATATATAGCTTGCCTCATGAGGTCAGCAGTCACAAAAGAATCTCATGCCTCGGATTGTTACTCTGTTCAAAATATCTTCTGTCCCTTTGAATGCATCACTGATGTAAATTTCAAAGAGTCTATGTGTCACAGAGACAACACTATCTATTCACCACATTTTCCTCTTCCAGGGCATAGAGCAAGGTGACATTTTCTAGTGTTCCACATGACTAATCTGGCAAATGGGATAAAATCAAACTCGAACAACAGGTGTGATTCCTACAGATCTCTGTTCTCTACAACAGTGACCACAGATCATCTTTTAAGATGTCAAAGAATTTATACAGCACCCAGAATCTCTGAGAGACCATGCAGAGTAGAGTGCCACCTCCTGCAATTCCATCCATCAACCAGGAGGAGCTACATGGAATGAGTGAGAAATAAACTTTTCCTGTATTAAGCAAGTGAGGTTTAATTTTAAGGTTTAATTGGTTGTCAAAGCACAAAAAAGGCTACCTAATTTATAAAGCATGTAGCCCAAACATATTCCCCAAATTAAATAAAAATACAACTAATAGCATTTCTGTTATATATATGTATCTCTTTCCATAAAAAGAAAAAAGCATTGAGTCTGGGTGGGTTAATGTCAGTTCCTTGATTGTAACAAATGTGCCACTCTGATGGGAGATGTTGATAATGGAGGAGGCTATGCATGACTGGTGACAAGGAGTATATGGGAAATCTCTGTGCCTTCCACTCAAGTTTTCTCTGAACCTACTACTGATCCAAAAAATAAAGCCTGGTTAAAAAGAAGATCATTGTAGGGACATGGATGGACCTAGAGGCTGTCATACAGAGTGAAGTAAGTCAGAACGAGAAAAACAAATATTGTATATTAACACATTTATGTGAAATCTAGAATAATGATATAGAGGATCTTATTTGCAAAGCAGAAATAGAGAACAAACGTATGGATACCAAGGGGGACAGGGTAGGGGGAGGAACTGGGAGACTGGGATTGACATATATACACTATTGATACTGTGTATAAAATAGATAACTAATGAGAACCAACTGTAGAGCACAGGGAACTCTACTCAATGCTCTGTGTTGACCTAAATGGGAAGGAAATCCAAAAAAGAGGGGATATATGTATGCGTATAGCTGATTCATTTTGCTGTACAGTAGAAACTAACACAACACTGTAAAGCAACTATATTCCAATAAAAATTAATTATAAAAATATAAATTTAAAAAAATCAAATAGCCATTTATTTATTTATTTAAAACTTTTTTTGTATTTTCTCATAAGCAATGTGCTTATATAACAGTTCTATTAAGGTTTATCAATTTTAAATTTAGGGACTATCATATATAATATTTTTATTTTTTTTTAAAAAATCTTAATGACAATTATTGTTTTCTTCCTAATTTTATAAGCAATACATAATCCCTGTTGACAACTAGAAATACATAAAAGCATAAACTAAAAATGAGTTACCCATAATCCCTACCCCCAGAAATAATCACCATTGGCATTTTTGATTTCAATTGATTTTTACATTTACTATATAATTTTAAAAGTTCCATGTTATTAAATATTCTAATAAAATACAAACTTTATCATTACATAGTTTTTACAATTATATTGATGTATTAAAATTTCCTGATGGACATTTAACTTGATTAAAATGCTTTACTGTTTTACACAATGTGAAAACGAACTAGAGTATGTCTTCTGTGAATACATATGTCATTATATTTATAGTAAGAGTGATTACCATAAAATTGAAGAGGCAGTTTAAATACTTAAGTACATTGTTCTCTTAGGCAAATATGCTCATTATACAGGTTGTTTTTTATGATCAATTATAAAATAGTCATGCTTCAGTAATATGCAACTAGTCTATTTTTAATTTTGAGAAATATCATAGGTCTCACGTTTCTTTACTATTAATTCCATATTACCATTAATAGCATTTGAATTAATCAAATGTGACTTCTAAGTAATGTTTATTTGTCATTAACAACACCCAATAATATATCACTATGTACTTTTACAATGGCTACATAAATCATGAATGGTGTTGTTTTTCAATATTATTTTCATAGCAGATCCATTTCAGAAAAACATTTTTAATTAATTACATTTATAAAGAACTCCTTGATACAAAGACCCAAGTAAAGATGCACATATTTAATCTACTCACTCAAAAGTAAATCTCCAAAAAAATAAAGATTGAAAATAAGCTCCATTTTCACTGACATCCCCAATCCTGGCAAACTTTGAGGCATAACTGCCAAATATTGTAAAATGTAGAATGAAGTAAAAGTAGCTGATGAAAATTGGCATCTGGTTCTTCAAAATCCAAGAACAGAGATTTTTCTAAATCTACTTTTTTTTTTGGTATGCGGGCCTCTCACTGTTGTGGCCTCTCCCGTTGCAGAGCACAGGCTCTGGACACGCGGGCTCAGCCACCATGGCTCATGGGCCCAGCCGCTCCACGGCATATGGGGTCTTCCCGGACCGGAGCATGAACCCATGTTCCCTGCATCGGCAGGTGGACTCTCAACCACTGCACCACCAGTGAAGCCCAAATCTACCTTTTTATAATACTGAAAAGCCTTTCCAAATGATCTTTTGATTACAGTGAAGATATCCAGAAGGAATAAAACCATGGATGAAACTAAGAATACTCTTGCAGAGATAATATTCAACAGGGTGAAGTGGCAGGGGGGTTAGTTGCTATTTTATTATCTACCACACAACCTCCTACCTAAGGTAAACTATTAGATGAGAAGTGGGGCGAAGCAGAAAAAGTGTCAGCATAAAGCACTAATCACTGAATGGGCTTGCTTTTAGCCATCACATCATTTTGAATGCTGTTGAAAGTGAAGGGGAGACAAGTCCTTCCAAGGCACATAAAACATGTAGTTTTGTTTAATGTGTGCTCAAGATTAAAGTCAAAAGCTAAAGCTAAAACTAAAACATAAACAAAAAAATCCCAAATTTTGTAAATCCTGTTTACCCCTACCACAAGGAGTTCTTTATGAATGTACTTTTTGCATTGTGGTCAGCTATTTTATTCATCAAATAGCTGACCTCAATGCAAAAATTACAATAACCACAAAGGAACAGCATGCTGCTTATTATGGTTTCAGTGTGTTCCCTGAATAGATATATGTTGAAATCCTAAACTCTAGGATCTCCAAATGTGACCTTATTTGGAAATGGGATCATTCAGATATAATTAGTAAGGAGGAGATCATCCTGAGATAACATGGGCCTTAATCCATTATGGCTGTGCATTATAACAGAAAAATGGCATGTGAAGGCCCAGAAACACCAGGGAGAATGCCATGTCATGATAGAGGCAAAGGTTAAGGTGCTATACATGCAAACCAAGGAATGCCAAGTCTTGACAATTACCATCAGAAGTTAGGTAGGAAAAAGGAAGGCTGTCCCCTACAGTTTTCAGAGGAAACATAGCTCTATGGACAACTTTTTGCACTTCTAACCTCCAGAACTGTGAGAAAATAAATTTCTGTTGTTTTCTTAACCACCTGGTTTGTGGTACTTTATTACAGCAACACTAGGAAACTAATACGGGGCCTATACATACAATTTTTGTAAAATGCGTTAAATATTATAATACAAAAATATAAAGAAATTAGCAACAGCTATTTTACATTAATTATACATCTTTATTTTCTCAAATAAATGCACTTAAAAGAGATACTTCAATGGATTTCAATAAATTACAAACAATAGAAATGTAAAAAGTATTTAAAATCAGATAAATCATACTTTCCCTCTTGGAGAGAAAGAAAGGAGAGAAGAAAAATAAAATCAATCATACTTGGTGAAGTCTATTTCTTCTTGAGGAGTTGAGTGGAATTCAACTCATAGAAATGAAGAGACAAGAGACAGAGCTTTCATCTAAGATCCTGTACAGTATTTCTGGAATGATCTAAAGTCTTTAAAGTCAGTTGTTTATTTCAGAAAGCATCACTTATGTTTTTAATCACAGCTGAAAAACTACTAGCATTTTAGTAACATCATGGAAAAGAAAAAAAAAAGATATTTTCTTCTTGAAACTCTGTTGGAGGGTTTTCTAAACATGGTGCCCTGAGCAAAGAAGCAGAAGACCAGGCTGCATTAAATTGTCATAAACAATATTATTAGAAGGCTGATTGTGAAACAACAACAACAACAAACCATTAAAAGGTAGTAGTATCATCTTACCTATCTTTTCTTTAAAATTAATCTAATTTCGAAGAAAAATATTTTAAGAATCTATTTCTCATCATGGTTCTGAGTAACATTTACATTTATTCATTTATAAAATCACTATGTTGTTATTCTCAAAGGTGTTATTTCCTAAACTAATCAGCCCAAATGGGTGCAATGACCTGTTAGTTGAAAATACTTATTAAAATAGCAATTAACTCTGCATAATTTTAGAAACATTTAAACTGATAATTAAGGATTTGTTGACTAGCTCTGGAAGTTCAGTGGTAGGTCAAGATTACAGTATTTGCTAAGCCTAATCAGGCTATTTTATAATCCATCATATTTATACTTTGGGGACTATTTACCTTATTCACATGTTGAATTAAAAGCTACTAAAGTCATTAGCTACGTCAGATAGTTTTTCAATTTGCTAGTTGTCTGTAGTATCCTAATTAACATGTCTATAAAAATGTGCTGCTCTATTGTTTCTACTTCTTTAACAGAAAATTATCCAATTTATAAAATTAAAGTGTTTTCTAAAAATTGAATATAATTAAGCTATTTATAGATTTGATTTTAAATTTTCCTTAGCCTTTTTAAAAACAACTCTATTTGTATTATTTTTTGAGAGTAGTCTTTCTTGTCATTGCTTCAGTATTTGCTGATTTTAATATTCAGAAGAAAATTACGTTGTCCATTAATTTGTTCATTCATTAATTTACTCATTTCACAATTATTTATTGTACCTCTCCAATAGTGCCGGTGTTGATTTTAGTACAGAGAATCTGAAGTAAACACCATATGATTTCTTCTCTCAAAGAGCTAAGAATCAGCTAAGTGCTAAATAAAGGTAAACAAGAGTTATGTTGTGATTTTAAAAGAGTATTAACTGCCTGTGATTAAGGAAGATTGCCTTAAAGAGGTAATTCTTGATCTGAACCTGCAGGGATGATTTAGAATTAGTTGGACTTAGAGTAAACTATAGCATATTTTGATCATTTTGTATAGTTTGGCATTGCTGGGTATAGTATACAAACGAGATTATTTTGAGAGCTGATACCAAAAAGACACACAGGACACTATAGGACATTCTGGAGGTTGTAGGCAGCCATCCCAGAACATTCAGTAAGTAAATTTGGTTTAGATTTACCGTTTACCAATATAACTCTGGTCAATCAGTGCTAACATAATTGAAGAAGTTGAAACTAGGATGGTAAATAATAACTAAGGGGCTATATTGTAGTTGCAGGTCCAAAATCAACATGCTGGAAATAGAGTAAGAAGGAGGTAATTAATGTAATAAACTTTTAGTGAGGAAATGGAGGAGTTGATGCGGATAACGCCCAGACCAATTTGGTATAAATGTAGGAATCATAAGTAAATAGATTTGGGGATGAATATATTATCAATAATAATAGAAATAACACCAGTACTGCTAATAATATTAGTAACATTGATTTCTGACTATATGCTAGACAATGTCATATTCATTGTATAATATTTTGAAAATATGTTATTAAAATTCACTAAATACATGTTCATCATTTCTCTATGAATTTTAAATACATGTTCATTTAGTAATTGTTTTGCAATAAAGAAGTCATTAATCCTAAAATATTAATTTTTTCTATTGATCTTTTAGTTGGGCCTATGAATAAGGGCATTTTTCAGGTGGGCTTTGTTTTTATTTAAATGTGGTGAGCCAAATTATAGTCCCTCTCTACAACTAAAAACGGTGTAACAGTGTTTTTTTCAGTGAGCAACCAATGGGATGTAGAACATGTTTAAAGGTTAAGAAATGAGTGTTGTTAAACAAAATATTAAATATACATTGTATGAGAGAAAGTCCAGATGCAACAAAGAAAGTACAATATCTTTTTGGTTAGTGGAGAAATAGAAAACATGCAACACAAAAGTATCCAAAATTCATTTATAAAGGTGAAGATGACTGAGAAAATCACATTTTAAAATTAATGGTCACTAACTTTAAGTAGCCATCAGGAGTCATTCTCTATTTCCCTATCCCAATTACCCTCCCACTCTCCTAGATAATAATTCTATACCTCTATTCTTTCTGCAGTTCTCTTGCCCATCCTCACTCGCAGGTGAATGGCCTTGTTTCATATTGAACTGAGAAAAAAATGCGTTCAATCCATCAAAAGAGAATTCCCACAACCTCCCAGCATCACAGCTCCCACACCCACCTGGTTCTGGGTTCTGTCCTGTTACTATGGAAGAATTTTCTGTGCTCCTGTATACAACAGCTTTCATCCTCACTTGCTAGGTCATGGACATTATTTTAGCTTTTCTCCTCTGTTACTCTATTCTCTATGATTATTTATCTAACAGATGTTTTCTATGATCACAAAAAATATTTCTATTTTCTGCTAAAACCTAAAATCAAAAAGTCTAGTTCTTAAACTCCGTTAACCTTTCACAGATTCTTTTCCTTTCTTTTAGGTAGAGCAAAATATCTCCAAAGAGATGTCTACGGTCATTGTCTCCAGTTGTTCTCTTCTGATTTGCTGTTGGATCATATTCAAACATTCTTTTAATTCTAATCGTCATGTGTCCCGTAAAATGTCCTTTTCTGTGTCACAAAATCCAGCTTTCAATTATTAGTCTAAATTAGCCTTGACCTATTAGAGTAAATGACACAGTTAATTATGTCCTTCTGGCTTTTGTTCTAAAATACAGCTTTCGTACTTTCTTTGGATCGGTTTCATTTTCTGTGTCCCTTACAAAACTTACTGCTTTTCTCTAGACCTTGAAGCCTTAGTGTCTGAAGGATCTATTCCTAATATTTTTTTACTGTACATTTCCTTTCTTATTGACCTTGACTTCTGTCATGACTTCAAATATCATCTATATAAGAACTTCTCTTTTGGCCATTCATCTAACTTACTGCATGAATTTCATCTCCACTTAAGAAATCTAATAGACATTCAAACTTAACATGTTCAAAACCAAAGTCCTTAGTCTACATCCACACCTTACTCTGAAATGAAACTGGCTCTGTCTGCCTCTCTTTCATCTCTTCATTAAAACCGACTTTCCTTCTATTGCTTAGGCTGAAAATTGGAATTATCCTTGATTTTCTTTTCGTCACATCCAACATCCAATTCCAGTACAAATTCTATAAGAACTTCCTCTAAAATATGTCTAGAATCTGCTACTTTTTTCTTTTAATCTATTGCTTTGTCCAAGCAACCTTTAACTCCTGCCTTTATTACTTAATATCTCTTAACTGATCTCTCTCTCTTTTTTTTATGTTTATAATCTTGTTTTACTTTATTTTTTTAGTAAGCATTAAAAAAATTGAATCTAGGGCTTCCCTGGTGGCGCAGTGGTTGAGAGTCCGCCTGCCGATGCAGGGGACACAGGTTTGTGCCCCGGTCCGGGAAGATCCCACATGCCGCGGAGCGCCTGGGCCCGTGAGCCATGGCCGCTGAGCCTGCGCGTCTGGAGCCTGTGCTCCGCAGCGGGGGAGGCCACAACAGTGAGAGGCCCGCGTACCGCAAAAAAAAAAAAAAAAAAAAAAAAAAAAAATTGAATCTAATCTCTTTAATGTTGCCTTTGCCCTTCTTTTAAATTTATATTCACAAAGCAGCCAGGGTAATCTTGTTATAATTAGGACAGATCCTATCATTATTCTGATCAAAACTTTCAAAAAGTTTTCTGTTTTCTCAATGTAAAAGCAAAATGCTTGCAAGGCTCTTCAAGGCTTTTCAGGATTTGTATCTTGTATATATGTTGCCTTCTTGCTCTATTAAACCCAGAAATCATGCTTATAGCTCAGGGCATGTGGACTTTTGCCTGCCTGAATGTCTCTTGTCCCAAGTTTACACAAGGTACACTTCCTCATGCTTCAGTCCTTATTTAAACATCATCTACTCAGTAAGGTCTTTTTGACAATCCTGTAAGAAATTGAAAGCTTCCCCCCATCCCCCAACATTCCAAATCTATCTTCTCTGCCTTATTTTTCTTCCTCACATTTTTCACTTCCTTATTTACTATGTATTTTAGTTATTTAGTTATTTTTAAATACTCCTTGTCTATTGTCTATTTCCTTCTTCTGAGGGCTGCTCTATACCTAGGTGTATCTAGGTTAGTCGTCACATAAAGAACACATTCAATATATATTGTTAAATAAATGGATGATTGTATGCATTAGGGAATATATTAAGTTTGAGAAATTCAATTATAATTCTTTTTCATAAGTCACATTATCAAATTTAATTCTAAAATCTGCTGTGTTTAGAAATATAAAGAAAAGAGAAACACAGGAAAGGAAGAGAGAAGGATAAATGAGAGAACACACAAAGGAAAAAATAGAAAAGAGAATAGGTCTTCTTTACTGGGGCTAACTTCAGTGTGATCTTTTCAAATGTTAATATAACATTACTTACCTTCAAACCTTCACTTTCTTCCTAGGGCACTTAGGATAAAATCCAAACCCTACATCCTGGCTTGCAAATTTATACAGAATGTGCTTCATCCTGCTGTCACCACTTTACCATGTGTCACTAGGTTTAAGCCCCTAACCTTTAAGATACACTTATTTCATCTCTATTTATTCAAGTCCTTGTCCTCCTGGATCAGGGTTAAACGTCATCCCCTGAGAAGGTCTTTCCTCACCACACAATTTGAAAAACTCGCCTAATAGCTCTATGATCTGTCACCCTGATATATTTCTATCATGATCTGCTACTGTATTATATTTTTATTTATTGTCTATCTCAATTAAGTAGAATTTGATCTCTATGAGAAGTAATTGTACCTGCCAAAATTAATGGCTGGACCCACTGTCCGATTCAACATAATCAGTTGAAAGAATCTATGTCCTGAATCTGCTTGAAGGAGACAGACTTCCCATTAGCCTCCCAACTGTGTTCAACCACCTTGATGACTAGAAGAAGCAGAAGCACATTGCTGAGTAGTAGGAAAAAAAGGGGGGCAGACAGAGAAAACCAGTATACATTTTTTTTACTGAAACAGTATACATTTCTGGTCATAAATCCTGGTGTGCTAGAAATTTCATTTCATTCCCCTCAAATCAGCTATGATGCTTAACTGCTATTTTTGTAGGAAAATGTATTCTTATTCCCTCCCACCTGACTTCAAAACGGCTGGAACATGACCTGTTTGTAAGTTATAGGATTCCAATATTTAGTTTTGTACTTAGAATAAAAGAAAACATCAGAAAGAGTCTTGCATTATTGCACATTTAATTTTGACTTAAAGCGTATAAATCATTTTGGCCTAGGAAAATTTAGGCATAGAGAATGAAGAGCATTAAGATTAAGTTGTTATACTGCAGTTCTAGTATTGACTATTTGCAGCATAAATGGAAAATGAATACAATCCATGTGTATTCATGATAATTGCCCCAAAGAAACTGGCTCTGAGTTTATAAAGATGATTCTATTCACAGTAAAAATAATGATGAAGCATTATAGATACTATTTGTACCTATTCCTTATAATACCAGTTATTTTAAAACTCAAGTGTTTTAGTATGTCTGGTATCTGCCTAAAAGCATAAGGGAAATTTTAGAAATATCAAATAATACAATGCTTTCAGAATAAAAGAATTCTCTCAAACAAAGCATTTACCATTCAGTACAGGAGTACAAAAAGAATTTTGAAATTCCAAATGGAAGTCTATTTGCTGGAAGAAAAATCATACAAGTGTATTTTTTTCTCAACATTAGGTATGCACTATAAATGCATTCTGGTCTATTTTTGGATTCATTTAGATTATAATTTATATGTTTTCCTTTTAAGTCCAATTTTTCTTTCATAACTACTCCTAGTTTTCTATGTTTGAAATGTTTAATTGTTTATTTTGAACTGTTTTAAATGCATGCTTTAATGAAAGAACACCAAATCACCTAACAGAAATAGTGATCATATTATGAAAGAATATATTTTCTTATGAAGGAATACTTTGAGAAAAATATAGTATAAGAGTACTTGTGAATTTGAGTTAAGAAAGTGGTTGATGTATGCTGCATTTCTCCTCCCGGTTACATATATAGAAGTATCCAGTCGTAGACTAATGCACAGTTATACGCAAAATGTTCCTAAACCAACTCAGAAAGAGGCTGCTCAGATTGTTTTCTAGCCACTGCAGTTTGTAGGCAAGTCTCTATCAGAAGTCACTGGTTCAGACATTCTTCCTGGTTTTATGGATTATGAGGTCTCTTCTATCTATAATGAAAATGTCCAAGAATGGGTCTCAATACCACTATAACCCATTAGTCACAATATCATATACTGCCTTTCTCACCTGCTCCAGTATGGCCCAGCACAGAAAAGTTGATCTCATCCTAAGCTTTTCTTCTCTTGTCCAGACTGATTACCTTACTTTGTACTGGACTTTTCACCTGAAACATTCATGAATCTCCTTCATTCCAATGGTAGTCCATCACCAACAAAGAGTATATTTGAATTTATCCCTGAAACTCCAGCATTCAGTTCGTTGCTATCCACTTCCATAGCTTATGGTGACATTTATGTTACATATGAATGACTGCCCTAGATCTTCTACAAACTTGGTATTCACTTGAATACTGCTTTCTGAATAAGAATTGAGACCCCCTGCAACGCCTAATTCCTCACCTCACACACAAACACAATGAATTTCTCTTTCAAGGCATGGCAGCTGTTGAATGGTCAGTTATTTTCCAAACATTGCTTTTACCCAAAGGGAAACATTATCCACATCTAGGGTCCACCCACTCTTATTCATCCATTCTGTCAAGGACTGGGAATTACTCAAACCTTAATTGCAACACAATTCCAAATCCCCATGCAAAAACTCAACGATTAGGCCTGAAATAGGTATTTTTGAAATAGGTATTTTTTATATCCTTTCTTTTATCATCCATAGACTAAAAGTTGCAACTACTAGTAAAAATGACAGGGAAATCTCAGGTAGAGATTTTTTTCTAGGTGGTATTGAAAGGTGTCATGTGCAATTGACCTTCCATCTTGTAAGTCAGAAAAAGAGACATTTAGTATATAGTTCAGTTAATTTCACTTTCCTTTGTAGGTAAAAATAACTTTTAATGATTACATAATAGAAACCTGGAGTTAGTGGCCCCAGGGTTGGTTCAGTGGCTTAGTGATGTCATCAGAGACTCAGACATTTTTTTTGGAATACTCTCTCTTCCTCCGTATATTGATTTTGAATCTATGACGTATATAGAAGAAAAGAAGATGTTATGGAACAGAAATGATTATAATTTTTAGAAAGAAAATAATATCATATTTTTTATTAGATAGCTAACAGTTGTGCTGGGAGAAGGAAGAGAAGTAAAGGAAAAAGAAGAAAGGATGGGGAGTAGAGACTTGAACGGAGACAGGCATTGATGGAGTCCTCAGTGTGATAAGGACCAGATAGCAGAATGGAAGAGCTTCAGAGGATGAACTGCTTTGGAATGTGTGAACACCCTCACCTCCTTCTAAACTATCATCTCTGAAAACACTGCCATTCAACAGCTCTCTTGATACATTTTAACAACTTTCTTGCCAGGAGCAGGGAGTCTGGATGAGTTTTATGCTTTAAGGAGAACAAAGAGAAATACCCACTCCTAACTGAAGTGGGACTGAACACAGCTAGATGGGAATTTTTCTAAGAGCTAGCAGTGAACTTATGGTTAGTATTATATTTTGGACACTCTATGGTTTATTGTTGTTTAGCAAATGGTGGAATTTTGATGTTATCATTGTCATAGGCATAAAAATATCTTTATGCCCCTGAGATTAATTTAAGATGGATATTAGATTATTAGAAATATTGATAGTAGAGACACTTACCTATCATGATTAGTAGGGAGTATATGGGAGATGAATTAGAATCCTTAAAGGCATTTATAGTGTGACATTAGGTGTAAGAGTGAGATAATTGCTCTTCTACTATGTTTAATAATGTCTCAGGAGATTGATTATAGAGGGAACGCAAAGACTTTGATGACAAAGGTTATAACTGGAAAATAACTCACAAACCCATCTTTACCTGAAGGTGGCAATCTTATAAGATGGCTTCACTTATTGGGCAAGATGGCCTGAACCTGGTTGATCTGCCCATTTTTATGAAGGATTCCTGCTCAGAATCAACCTGAAAACTGGATCCAATCCCAGATCACACTCAGGGAAATGATTTTCTCTTATTACGTTTACTTGAGACTATTGCCAGGAAATGCTATCCAGTACTTGGTAATGCAGTTGGTAATGTATTTTTTGCATTATGGTAGCTACCACTTATTAAATCTAGGAACATAAAACCACAGAATATAAGAATTACTTTGGGTTGATAGATTCTCAGGGATGCTCACGTGATAACTAGTACCCATTCGCAACCCAATTTCCCACTGAGGTTGCTGACCATCAGAGTAAAGAATGACCACCACATATTTATGCTTCAATTTATTTTTCATTTAACAAATACCTCTTGGACATCTATGAGTCATGGCACTGTTTTGCACTGATGTGGCAGTAAACAAGACAGCAAATAGTATGTTTCCCTTCAAAGATTGCGGCACATGTCATATGGATAGTGTTGCCAGATAAATGACCTATGAAAAAATAGTTACCCTATCCATTTTCTTAATTTTTAACTAATTTGAAATTTTAGATAATTTAGGTAGAGTATAAGATTGTTTTCTTTCCTTCTGTAGAATTATGAAAGCTTTCTAAGTAAATATATAATATTATTACAATGATATAAATGTTTTCTTAATTTTGTTGTTATCTAGAATATCTTTTCAGAGTTTATGATGCACTTAACTACCTACTATTTATATACTAATTATGTACAATGCTTGTGTATACATGTATGTATCAAGTAAGAAATGAATATTTATTCCTGGTAACGTTTTCTTATGTTATAATTATTTCTTTTTCATGTAAAATCCTGAATTTTATTTCCCTTTCTTGGAAAAAGCTGGATATGTATAATAGCTGGATTTTCTTGACATTAAAGAATATTCATTTTCCCTGAAATTGACCTCTGAAAACTATGTTAAGAAATGACAAAACAATGCAATCTGGACACAATACAAAATATTTATTAAACATATTAAATATATACCTCTCTCTATGTTCTGCCTTTATAAACATAAAGGGTAACTTTCAACATTCTGAAGTCTCTGTGAAAGAGCTACTTAGCAAATGTTTCTTTAGGCTGTAAATTGCTTTATATTATTACTCTTTAGAGCCTGAAAATAAAATATTAAATGCTTATATTTGTGTGCATGTGTGTATAAATATATATTTTTAATAATATGAAAACAATAGTATGCTATAGAGGAAACATGTCACCAACAAATAATGAAAAGCTATTCTTGAGATATTACCAAAGTGAATGAAAGAAATCAATAAATTGTTTAGACAAGGAATAAAGAAAATTTCCTCAATTAAGCTAATAGATCACCACAGAGTCTTGATGAAATGATTTCATTACTTACAAACCACAAAAGTTTTCTCTCTATAAAAAATAAATCTTTTGGGAAGATTCTAATGATTAATTATACAAATAACTTTTTTCTTTAGTAAAAGGAGTTACAAATAACATTGCAAATGTGAAATAAAGTTAATTTTATCAGATTTGTATGCAGTTCTTTGCACTCAAATGTCATTACAAGGTCTTGAAATAAATTTAACAAGAATATTCTTGACAATATTCTCTTATTTGTGTGGTGGTATTTGTATACTAACATAATATAACTTTTCTATGGTAACAATACATAGGAAATATCTAAAAAGAAAGACAAACAGAAAATAAGCACTAAAGCAATAATGGTCTATTGTGAAATTAATTAGAAGATACAGTTTTAATATAACACTATACAGTTAATATTAGAAACATGGTGTTTTATAAGAGCTTGATTGATTAGAGTACATTGATAATAAATCTATGATGATAATTTTTCCCTATACTCCAACTGCAGAGATCAGTTGCTGTCTGTCATTTAACAAGTATGTACTCTTTAATCCACTGAAAGATACATCATTCATTCTGTACTCAATCATTTATCCAGCCAAATATTTATTGACTATTTATAAGTTGTCAGGCATTGGGGCTGCATCGGGAAACACAAACAAATATTGATTGACATTATGGAATATATACAGTGTAGTGAGACAAACCTTTAAATGATCACATTATAAATGTAAAATTACAACTCAGTAGAGTAAGTAGTAATTGATTGCTTTAGAAAAAAGTTGTATGATGAAGAAGCTAGTAATATTTGATCTTAGAAAGGAAGAGTTACTAGAAATTAATGAATAAACACCATATATATGTATCTATATACACACACAGACACACATACATATGTACATACACACTCTCTGTGTAATGAAAACCATTTAAGTTTCTACTTAAATTCAATTTATATTTAAATTTAAGTTCTATACTTGTATGTGTATGATCAAAATCAAACTATTTGCACATGTCTTAGATCAGGCTGCTATAACAAAGTACCATAAGCTGCATGACTTAAACAATAAACATTTATTTCTTACAGTTCTGGAGGCTGGAAGTCCAAGATAGAGGTAATTATATGTTTGAGTTCTTGGTGAGGACTCTTTTCCCGATTCACAGATGGTCAGCTTCTTGCTGTGTGAAGTAAGAGAACCAGCTAAGTCTTTGAGCTCTTCTTATAAGGTCACCATCCTATTCATGAGAGCTCCAACCCTATGACCTAATTCCTTCCCAAAGGCTCCACTCCCACATACCATCATATTGGGATTAGGGTTTCAACATATGAGTTTGCCAGGGACACAAACATTCAGTCTATAAAAGCATACAGTATGCAATATATACGTAGACGTCCCTGTTTCTCTACGTTCTGCCATTATAATCATATAAAGCCACCTATCAAATCCTCCAATATCTTATAAAAGAAAATTATTTAGCAAAAAAACACTTTAAATGTAAATATATGTATGTATATAACTTAGAAATGTAAACTTTATACATAGATTTTATATAATTTTAACTTTTGTTATCTATACACATCAATATAAAGTACATTTATTTTAAGGACTAAATAGACAAATGTCTCTATGGCATAAGAGAAAATTCCACATTCAAGAAGTCAAGGAAGAGAATGCAGTGATATTGTATGATTTGGGTACATGTCTAAGACGTTTTCAAAATTTTGTCCCTGCCATAAAAACAATGAGAAACTGCTGAAGTGTTTTACATGGAGTTACTCTAGTGTATTTGATGCTTACAAAAGATTACTTAAGCAGAAATTTAAAGGATACATGGATTAGATCAAAACAAGATGAGTAGAAAAGAGGTACCTATAAACTTCATTGACAAAATCAGGCTCCCTGAATTCAGACTATACTACAAAGCTACAGTAATCAAGACAATATGGTACTGGCACAAAAACAGAAATATAGATCAAAGGAACAGGATAGAAAACCAAGAGATAAACCCACACAAATATGGTCACCTTATCTTTGATAAAGGAGGCAAGAATATACAATGGAGAAAAAACAGCCTCTTCAATAAGTGGTGCTGGGAAAACTGGACAGCTACATGTAATAGAATAAAATTAGAACACTTCCTAAAACCATACACAAAAATAAACTCAAAATTGATTAAAGACCTAAATGTAAGATCAGACACTATAAAACTCTTAGAGGAAAACATAGGCAGAACACTCTATGACATAAATCACAGCAAGATCCTTTTTGACCCCACTTCCTAGAGAAATGGAAATAAAAACAAAAATAAACAAATGGGACCTAATGAAACTTAAAAACTTTTGCACAGTAAAAGAAATCATAAGCAAGATGAAAAGACAACCCTCAGAATGGGAGAAAATATTTGCAAATGAAGCAACTGACAAAGAATTAATCTCTAAAATTTACAAGCAACTCATGTAGTTCAATATCAAAAAAAAACAAACAGCCCAATCCAAAAATGGGCAGAAGACCTAAATAGAAATTTCTCCAATGAAGATATACAGATTGCCAACAAACACATGAAAGGATGCTCAACATCACTAATCATTAGAGAAATGCAAATCAAAACTACAAAGAGGTATCACCTCACACCAGTCAGAATGGCCATCATCAAAAAATCTACAAACAATAAATGCTGGAGAGGGTGTGGAGAAAAGGGAACCCTCTTGCACTGTTGGTGGGAATATCAATTGATACAGCCACTATGGAGAACAGTATGGAGGTTCCTTAAAAAACTAAAAATAGAACTACCATATGTCTCAGCAATCTCACTACTGGGCATATACCCTGAGAAAACCATAATTCAGAAAGACTTATGTACCACAATGTTCATTGCAGCTCTATTTACAATAGTCAGGACATGGAAGCAACCTAAGTGTCCACCGACAGATGAATAGATAAAGACGATGTGGCACATATATACAATGGAATATTACTCAGCCATAAAAAGAAATGAAATTGAGTTATTTGTAGTGAGGTGGATAGACCTAGAGTCTGTCATACAGAGAAAAACAAATACCATATGTTAACACATATATATGGAATCTAAAAAAGAAGAAAAGGTTCTGATGATCTTTGGGGCAGGACAGGAATAAGGACTCAGATGTAGAGAATGGATTTGATGACACAGGGAAGGGGAAGGGTAAGCTGGGATGAAGTGAGAGAGTAGCATTGACATATATACACTATGAAATGTAAAATAGCTGGTGGGAAACAGCTGCATAGCACAGGGAGATCAGCTTGGTTCTTTGTGACCACCTAGAGGGGTGGGATAGGGAGGGTGGCAGGGAGATGCAAGAGGGAGGGAATATGGGGATATATGTATTCATATAGTTGATTCACTTTGTTTTACAGCAGAAACTAACACACCATTGTAAAGCAATTATACTCCAATAAAGATGTTTAAAAAAAAAGTGAAGCAATATGATTTTGATATGAATTGCAATAAATTAGTCCAGAAAGAGCTGACATCTTAATGGTATTGACTTCTGATCCATACATACAATGTATCTCTCCATTTGTATAGGTTTATTGGACTTATTTCAGCAATATTTTATAGTTTTCAGCAAACAAATATATAGAAATAAAATTTATTTTAGTACTTTAATTTGTATGTTTCAGATTTACCTAAGTCATTCATTGGTTTTAGCAGCTTATTTTGTAGATTCTCTACTTTTTTTTTTTTTTTTTTTTTTTTTTTGGTAGATTCTTTAGATACACAATCACATCATCTTCAAATAAAGACATTCAATTCTCCCTTTCAAAACTATATGTCCGGGCTTCCCTGGTGGTGCAGTGGTTGAGAGTGTGCCTGCCAATGCAGGGGACAAGGGTTCATGCCCCGGTCTGGGAAGATCCCCCACAGAGCCTGCACATCCGGAGCCTGTGCTCCACAACAGGAGAGGCCACAACAGTGAGAGGCCCACGTACCGCAAAAAACTAAACAAAACAAAAAAAACTGTATGTCCTTTATTTCTTCTTATTGCCTTGTTGCAATGGCTAAGACATCCAAACTGTGTTGAGTATAACTGGCGAGAGCAGACCACTGTTAAATATAGTATTGTGGGTAGGTTTTTATAGATGTTTTTTATCATTTCAGGGATGTTTCTTCTACTCCTAGTTTTCTGAGAGTTTATGTTTTGTTTATCATAAATGAATAAAGTTCATTTTTTTTCTGCATCGAATGAGAGTGTTTGGAGTTTTCTGCCTTTTGGGATCAGTTATTTGTTTTTTCTCATTATTTTTTGAAAAGTTCATTAAATATCTCTCCAAATATATGTTCAGAGTCATGCTCCTTCTGTGACTTTAAATACATACATTAGGTTATCTGATTTTTAAAATAGCTATTTGATACTATTTTCTTTTAAATTTCTTTTTTCTTAATTCTTTATTTCAGCATAGAACATTTATATTGAACTATATTCAAGATCAGTGATTATTTTTCTGCTGTGCTATCTGTTGATGAACACTGGGAACAAATTCTTCCTCTCTGATATCATGTATTTTTATTTTAAGCATTATATTTTCCATATCTCTACTGGACATGCCCATCTATACACATTCCCCTTTTCTACTACATATTGTATCATATTAATCATAGCTACATTGAAATCCCTGTCTGATAGATTCAACATCTTGCTGTTTTGTGGTTCTTGTTCTATTGAATACTTGATGTCTTGACAATGTTTTTTGTATTTGTTTTTCTTATTGTGGGTTTTGTAGTTAAATACCAGATAGATATTCAAACCTTGGTGAGGGAGAGGGATAGAATGAAAAAGTACTGAGAATGTATCCTCAAGTTTTCCCCTTTTTCCCTTCCCTTCTCAAACACATACACAAAAGGAGTCTCTCACAGAGGCACCTAGGAAGGCCTTGGCTGAAAGAGTGCCTGGGAATGCAAAGGTGTTTAAGAGCAGGACCAGGCAGAGTGGCCCGAGTCCTTGACTGTAACTCCCTTCAGAGACTGCAAAGCACTGATTGTGCTCCAAGTCTGGCATGGGAGAGCAGAGTTTCCCTCTGAGGCTCGCCAGTTAAAGTCTTTGTAATTTCTATGATTGGGCCTGGAAAGTCACACCTAGGTCTTTTTTTTTTCAGGAGCTGGATGCTTTATATGTGTCATGCTTATTTTTAACTATATGAAGGTCTCATTCACTTTAGTTATTATGTGTTGCTCTGTTTGCTGGAAAGGTTTGTTTCATTCAGATGGCTTGAACTATTTCATGGAATCTGAATAATACAAACCTTTCCTTAGTCTTATATATCTAGATAAACTTTGAGAAAGGAACAGATAATTTTGAAGTCAAACAGTCCCATACTCTCCATTTTGTTGTCCCCAAATCAAAAATCAACTCTGATTTAATTTGTTGGTTTGTTTTTGGCCACGCAACTTGCAAGATCTTAGTTCCTTGACCAGGGATTGAACCCACATCTTTGACAGTAGAAACGCAGATTCCTACCCACTGGACCACTAGGGAATTCCCAGGGTTTTTCCTTTAAATTTCTAAGAAGAATTGCTTCGGAAGGAGGTAGTCATCTTAGTTGCAAAGCTCCTTGGTTTTTGAGAGAGAGCATGTGAAGATGTGAATGCCAGAGGATGGCTAATCATCTTTCATCTGTTTACATCAAATCAACACACTCTAAGACCTTGGTGATAAGTATCCTCACATCCAAAATAACAGACATAGGTTATTGCAGCACACTTGGTAAGTGAAAGTACTGAAGTGGGGAAGTAAGAAATTAAAATCTACCCTCTAATCTAAGTTCCTCTCCTCTCAAGCTTTGATTCTGCACTCCAAGTTTTAATCACTATACATATTCAGTAGTTCAGAAGAGCCTTCATATTCCCCAGGAATTTCTATGTCTTTCTTATTTCTTAATTTATAAAATCTACCTGTTGAACACTTAAATGGTTCAGAATTATTTGAACATAGAGAGCAGCCTAGATTTTTTCACTTTAAATCTACAAAATTTAGTGGTGCTAGGGCCTTTGTACAGGTATCAGACTCAAAGCTCCCTTGATATCAAAGTGTTTATCATTTCTTTCTGCATATCTTAGGGTTGTCTCTTTCTAGAATGCTTGAAATTCACCCTTGAAAGAAATGGCACCTGAGTAATTCTGGGGAGATTCTCCAGTTTAGTTAAACATCATCCTACACTATAAAAATAGAAAGAAAAAGTTAGAAGGAGGAGGAAGTTGAGGAGGAGGTGGTAAGATTATTTGCATGAAGCTTGTGGAGACGTGCATGGGGAATGGTTTCCTCCATTTAACACCTGCCATTTTGGTTCCAAGTTTGTGAGTCTGAGACCCGTGTTGGTTACTGCAGTTTCAGTTCCCTGGAAGGTCTGAACACGTGCAGGAGAAGAGAAGAAGCCTGAACAATCTAGGCACTGTTCTTTCTATCTGCCACCTTATTTGTCTGACAAATGACCTCCAAATCTTGCATATGTTTCTATTTTGACCAACACTGCTTAGGAAAAGACAGGACAGGGTATTCTGTGAAGTGTAGTTCCCGCTTTCACAAAAAAGGTAGAGCACAGTCTATTCCTTGTTGACTTAACATTTATACGCATCTTTTTAAAATCATATTTCTCTTTCACAATATTTTAACTGTATCTGGCATTCTCAGACATCTCTTTTAAATATATTTAACTTTGAAATAAGAAATTAGTAATATAATGCTTTCCCCTAATATAACTATCCCTCATACATCCAGAAACATGCTAACCTTCCCCCTAAAAAAAGAATATGTCACTTTATCCATCTTTGGGTCTTGTTCATATCTTTTCCAGTTGAGGCACACTCCCCCTTCATCTCCCCTAAATGAAATACTAAGAGACAAGATTAGGCGCTAATAACACTTTGTGTTCGAGGACAATAATTCAGTGTCTACTAGGAACCTAGAGCAACCCATAAGCTTTTACTCAAAAGGAAAATACTTATCTGCAGAAGATGAAGAGTTTTGCTCCAAATTCTAAAGGGATGAACTGTCATTCACCTAAAGGTGATTGTAAGACCTTCTCCTGATACTGCTGTTTTTTTCTGTTTTGTGTCTTTACAAATTTAGAAAATGCAGGTTAGTTGTTTTCTAGTTGAAAACCCAGGTTCAACTAATATTTATAAAATCAAGGGTCTCATGACATAATAATTATGCTCTGAAGTCTATGCATTGAAAAATATAAGTATGCTATTCAAATTCTTTACTCTTAAAATTAAATAATATTAGATTATATTTTTACTTTGAAATATTTTATTATTTAATATTTTTATTAGTAGTAGCAGGTTAAAATAATAATGGTGATCATGTGTTGAGTGCTTACTAAGGAGGTAAAGGCTAATTTTTTTCCATTTCATACACAAAGTATTTTTTTTCCAAATTTGAATAAATTTTTGAGGCAACTAACAGCTGGTGGAGTGTTCTGGAACAATACTTTCAACGTCTGCATGGAGAAGAACATGTGTCAGGCCCCAACATCTACATCACCTCCTACGACTAGCTCAAATTTCAATGTCAACACGCCATCCATCTGTGATTGAGCAGGGCTAGAAAAGCCCCCTCCAGGGGCTTTCTCCTGACTCAAGCAATATAAAGCTGGAGAACTATCATCCCTAATCCTTGATAATTTGCCTAATTGTAGCAATACAAACTTCAATGCTTTTTTTGAAAATATTTTTTCTCTTTGGATTAGAAAAACTTACAAATGAAGCTGCACTGTCCTACTGTCTCTATTTTAATCTAAGCTGTAAAAGATGCTAATAGGTTGACTTTCCATTAAAAACATTGCCATGTCTTGAAAGAATAAAAGGCAGTGAACGAACCATTTGAGGTGAGAGAGGTCATAAATGAAAATGACATTATACATTAGAATCTGGCACATTCAGGAAAATTTGAAGTTTTTCTGTTTGTCACTTTTCACTTGAGTTGGTGGCAAATACATTGACATGGTGGAAAGGGGGTAATTTAAAACAAAAGAAATGTGATTGAAATGAGCCAAGACAATTACTAAGTTACTCAACTTAATATTTCTGTTGTTGTCAGGCCATGTTTTCCTGAGATGTTCTTTACTTCATTGTCAATGCCTGTGTGCATGGCATTTACCGAAACTCCCTTCTGTGATGATTCTTCAGAATGTGTGCCATGTGACTATTTTACTCACCAAGCTTCAATTTTCAGTTTCTTTTTTTCCACATACCATAATCAGTCTGGATAGGCTGAGTTTAAGTTTATTGCCAGAAAAATAAATATGATTTAAAAAATCCCAATTACTGGCAATTCGTTTTTCCATTTGATAGAAATTGAGCCTACCTTATCATTTTCTAATTTATTAAGGCAAAATTTATTCAAATACCTTGGAAAGATTGTGTAAGTACCTTCTCTTTTGGTAAGTTGCATCATGGGGTCTGAGTGATTCCACATTGTATAGATTGAAGCCATTTAATCTATTACCCAATTCCACATGATTCGCAGGAATGTCTATAAACAAACAAAATAAATGAAGTTAACTTGGATTGATATTACATAACTGTGAATTAGAAGCTGGGATGAATTCCTATTTCTAGTTATAGATCTCTATGAACATTTTATTTGGATGAGAAAGGCAGAACCCCTTTGTGGTGCCCTTTGAATTTCCACATAATCTAATTTTCTTTGACAAAATGTTTATACCATATAAGCATCTCTATATGGTATCTCTTTATATCTATGCTGATATAAAGCATCAGGTGGTTGTTGTTATTCCTTAAACATCATCGAAAGTAGCAAGGACACTGTTAATATTCTATAAAATATAATAATATATAGGCATCACTGGAAAATACTTATACTTTACTACTTGGTTTTTATTTTGCATTATTTTATTTTGCATTATTTTGCATTATTTATTTAAGGAAAATACACATGACAAAAGAAAAAATGGACATTTGTACTGTTTGTTTTTCAAATATAACTTTTGTAGTATTGAACTAAGAAAGGTAGAGAAATTGCTTTTCAGAGAAGACCAAAAATGACAAAAATTCCTATTGCTTAATTATTGATATTTCCATTCCAAATCTACTCAATCGAGGTTCTCACAATTACAGATGTCCCTTTTCTTGATAGCCAATTTATTTTTAGTATACATTGTCTGAATGTACCACAGTTTATTTAGGTACAGTTTACAGATAATAACTGTCAAAAAATAAAAGCTATTATACCTTTTTAAAAGACATTATATACATTGTTTTGAGCAGTTTTGGGTTCAGAGCAAAATTAAGTGGAAGGTACAGATATAACCCATACACACCATGCCTCAACAAATATGGAAACTCCTCCATTATCAAAACCCCTATCAGTCAAATTTTTGATAATTGATAAATCTACATCAACACATAATAATCATCCAAAGTCCATAGTTTACATTATGAGTAATTCTTGGTGTTGTACATTCTGTGGATTTGGACAAATATGTATACTATATATTCAACATATGGTATAATACACAGTGTTTTCATTGCCCTAAGAGTTCTCTGTGCCCCTCCTATTCATTCCTCTCCTTTGAGCCCACCCCCTGGCAGAAACCACTGATATTCTTGCTCTCTCCATAGTTTTGCCTTTTCATGTATGTCATATACTTGGAATCATACCATATGCAGCCTTTTCAGATTAGCTTTTTTTGCTTAGTAATATGCATTTAAGTTTCCCTCCATGTCTTTTCATGGCTTTGTAGCCAATTTATTTTAGTGTGCATTGTCTGAATATACCAGAGTTTATTTACCCATTCACCTATTGAGGGACATCTTGGTTGCTTCCAAGTTTTGGCAATTATGTATAAAGCTGCTATAAACATCCATGTGCAAGTTTTGGTGTGGACAAAAGTTTCAAATCCTTTGGGTAAATATCAAGGAGAACAATTGCTGAATCATGTAAAATTATGTTTAGTTTTCCAAGAAACCACTAAACTATCTTCCAAATAGGCAGAGTACTCTTTGATATGAATTGTAGCTATATTTTTTTGATCTGTCTCCTAAGGCAAAAGACATAAAAGCAGAAAATAAACAAATGGGACCTAATTAAACTTAAAAACTTTTGCACAGCACAGGAAAACATTGACAAAAAAAAAGACAACCTACGGAATTAGAGAAAAGATTTGCAAATGATATGACTGATAAGGGGTTAATTATCCAAAATATATAAGCAGCTCATACCACTCAATAACAAAAAGACAAAGAACCCAATTAAAAAATGGGCAGAAGACCTGAATAGATCTTTATCCAAAGAAAACATACAGATGGCCAACAGGTACATGAAAAGATGCTGAGCATCACTATTCATCAGGGAAATGCACATCAAAACAATAATGAGATATCACCTCACACGTGTCAGAATGTTTATCATCAAAAAGACCACAAATAATAATTGTAGGTGATGTGGAGAAAAAGGAACCCTAGTACACTGTTGGTGGGATTATAAATTGGTGCAGCCACTATGGAAAACAGTATGGAGGTTCCTTAAAAAATTAAAAATAGAACTACCATATGATCCAGAAATTCCACTGCTGGGTATATATCTGAAGAAAATAAAAACACTAAATTGAAAAGATACATGCACCCCAATGTTCATAACAGCATTATTTACAGTAGCCAAAGTATGAAAGCAACCAAAGTACCCATCAACAGATGAATGAATAAAGAAGATAAGGAATATGTATTCAGGACCTAATAATGAATCTAGGATTCTGAAATTGGCTAGTAATTAGTGGAAAGGAAAAATAGAATCAGATAATGAAAATTGCATAAATGACAATTTGAGTGATGTCTTATGTATTAAGATAGTATAAAGAGAAGTTGCAAAACAAAACATAAATTTCAGAATAGGTACTATAATTGGTTTCACAATGTTTGGGGCTTAAACCTAGGTACCCTTGATAACAATAAAAATTATGAAAAGTTGAGAAAGTAAATGAAAGAGAGCCTATAAAGAGAGTTCTCAGGTGAGAGCTCTTGCCCTTTTCTGAAGAGCCATGAATTGACCCTAAGTCTAGGGATGGAGGCCTCCATGGTATTTTTCTCCACATATATTAAGTCTGTCTGCATTGGGCAGTTAGTGGACTTGTGTCTAACTAAACTCCCAAATCGAGAGGGCAGGAGAGGTGGGCTGGTTCTTCCGCTTTGTTTAGTAGTTAAAATTAGATTTTATTTATTTCCCTTTCTTTTTTTTTTTTTTTTTCTTCCCAGTCTCTGTACTCTAACAAAGGTGGTTTAGGAGGTGTATTTGGCAAATGTTAAAAGTGAGTGAGAAAGACAGTGAAACTTCCTCTCAGTAAAATGAGTAAGGCCACTAAGTCTATATTTGGGACAAGAAGAAGAAACTATGGTACCGTTTATTAAATAAGTGTAATTAGAAAAGTCATATATTTGCCCCATTTTTAATATTGGGTAGAGGAAAGCTTTCTACTGTTAAATGTAAAGGGAAGAGGAGAGAGAAATTTGAAGGGTACTTTGATTATATACTCTGAATAATGCTTTCTCAATATATCAGTTAACCCAAAAGGAGAATCAAGTCCAGATCTATTGCATCCATTGGTTTGGCTTCCCCAACTGGGTGTCAACTCTACGGCTTAGTCAGTTCCTTCTTCTACCTTTAAATCCACCTAACATTTGTCTTGTCAACTTGGGTCAAAGTCTCTAGCTGAGTAGATACTATTATTCTTAGTGAAACCAGTATGAATGTTCATAATGCAAAATGAAGCTAACAATTCAGAAACATAATTTATATTATATAAAGTGATATTATTTATAGTACAATTACTTTTTGAGATAATCTGAAATTATTCAGAAGATAACAAAGAGATAATATATTTGAATGGCTTTAAGTCTTCATTAATGGAATTAAGAATGATAAGAAGGTATAAAATGCTACATATTAAAGTTATTGCAAGTGAGTATAAAAAAAAGCCAGAGCTTATGAGTACATGTTAGATGGACCCAAACCTTATATGCTGAGGTTTAAGTTAAGAAATATATATGTTTACACAAAACAAAATCCTCTTAGTAATGATAATACTCTTGCTATTGCAATTTAAGGAAAGATGACTTTCTTTTGAGGGGTGTAAACCTTTTTAGATAATTGCCTAATATTCCTTGAGATGTATGTTTTTATAATATAGTTTTGATAATTTAAGGAAATACAATAGACTGTTGAAAAATTACAGGCTAAACCCTTTAGATGGTGATAACACAATGGAAATAAAATTCTATACTTTCTCTTATTAAAAGCAAAATCTTTTCTAATGGGAAAATAAAGTGTGGTAATATAACAGAAATAAGGGATATTGGCTTCAGAGTTCTGCACATCTCAAAGCTGCTATAAAAATGTGGGAGGAGTTGATTTATAAGCTCAATGTAATTCTATGGTTAAAAGACATTCTTTTTGTAGTTCTTCTGTATTGTGATAAAAGAAATTCACAGTATGACACCAAACATGTTCTTATCAAGATCAGCTGCAAAATTGGCATATTGCCAAATGATAAACGTTTCCCTAGAAAGGTCAGATTTATTGTTAATTAAGCCAACTAAATCCAAGTATATAAATCCAAGTTTAGTGACACGTGAATTTATATTGGCTTTTCAATTTAAGGATTAGAATGATATGCCTAATAATTATCATATGGCCATGTTTGGGAATTTTCTACTTTTATAAAAAATAGATTCAAATGTATTAATCCATATGTGCAATCTGTTAATTTACAGTGTCAAGGCAATCATGTTTTTTTCTTTTTCCATGTCATAGGACTGTGTGGAATGCCAGCTGTTACTGGAAATCCCTACCCTTAAAATTAGACGGGTATTCTAAGTATAGAATTTTGGTTTTATTTCTGTTTTGTGTAAACTCAACATTCATTGCATCAAAAAGATAGGCTCCAACAGTGTGGTTTTAAATAAGTTATCTATTAAATATCAATGAAGATATGGATTATTTCATTCATTGATTATATCTTTATAATCATAAATGAGGATTCTTTCTCTTAGTAATTATGCTCAGGAAAATAAACAATATGGGGAACTTTTGATGTCATCCGAACAGAGGTGTGGAATTTCACTAGCTGTGGGGTATATCGAATGCACTAGTTTATCAAAGTCTGCAGAGTCAGAGACCACAAGTTACTCTAATAGGAGCTGTCCTTACTTATAAGGGAACACATTGTTGAAACAGTCAAGCAGAGCTAGCTAAAGAGAGATTGGGGAATTAATTTTACATTAAGATGATTTTAAGGAAATAATGTTATGCAAAATCAGGTCAAATTAGGATGGTCTTTTAAAACAGCTAATGAATTAATGATGTCCTTTAATGTGTTGTATGATGGTAAATCCCTCATTAACACTCACCCGACAAAGCACTTAGTTTGAAAATGCTGTTCGGAGAAGAGCAGGTGTTCAGTACAGAATATTTCACAGAAAATATATTTAGCATCACATTAAAAATGACATTTTAAAAAGCATTTTTAGCCCAAGATCATGGTTGTCTGCATATGCTTCTCTCTGTGCATCCATTTCACTGGCAATTCCAATGCAAAGTGTTCTTTTCCAATGTCACATCCAATATTTTATTGCATGTTTACAGCCTTCTAGAATCAATAAACCATACACTATACCCACCCTAGACCCTGGCCTTTGAAAAAAACAACAAAAAATATTAGTGGGATGTTGTGTAAGTTGAGTAAACATTAATTGATTGAAGGCTATATATAAAGTCTGCTGATTAGTGAATTGGAGCAAACAAGAATATATAATTTTAGTGTTATCTAATAAGGAGTTTTTCTTAGCCTATTCTTGTTGAACATTTTTACAAATGACTGATACTCAAAACAGAAAATGGATTCCCAGACTTGTGAGTGGGAGGAATAGCAAAGATTTTGGATGCCAATCTCTGAATCCAGCATAAGAGATTACTAACTGTCTAACCAATCTCTACTTTCCCTTTCTTTCTTTATAAATAAACTATTTTGTTGGAGTAAGAATGAGAGTATTTTCTATTTCATCTCAAAGAGAGGACCAGCAATGGTATGAACACCTGAACAATTAGATTTGGAAGATACTTCACAGAGAACACAGTAAAAAGGGTGCTGACTCAGCTGAATTCAGTCCATATGTATTTGCTAATTTCTTAATCCTACTTAGGACACGGGTATGATCACAGTAGCTTCAACAGTTATCTTTTTACCACGGGGCAAACTTGAGGATGGAGCCTCCAAAAGATGTTTAAAAAGTTGCAGGAGCTAAAAGCAACCCAAAACTTGGATACCACTGTGGAGTTGTAGCCACCAGATCTCCATTACCAAACTCTGGATTTATCAATCCATGAAGGAGACAATATGCCCATAATTTATTTAAGGCACTGTTCATCCCATGTATTCATCCAGTAGCTGAGAACAATACCTAATATTAACATGCAAAACAATGTCATATATCATGATTTAGACTATACTTTACATATGTAGCATTTTGTAGATGCAGCTGAGAAACAGAATGCTTCACACACAAAAAACCAAATTAATTGTTTTCATTGTTACTAAGTAAATATAGAGAGTATTTAAAAATATGAAAGTCCTAATACATTGTATCATTGATAGCCTGTAATATAGAATTAAGTCATTTATTTTTCTTTCTGCTCACCTTAAATATATGCTTAACTGCATAGGTTTCAAAATTTGAATTTGGCTTCACATCTGGCTTCAAAATTTGACAACTTCATTTAACAAAAATGTATGGAAAAAGGATAAAATATGTTCAGAGCAGAGCTACCAAACTGAGGAAATTAAATATTTCATGTGCAATGGTTACTGAAAGACACCACAAATTTTCATTTTAAGAGGGGTCTCAGAGGTCCGTGTAAGCTATTTTCAAACTTGACAGTGGTTATAAAATGGAAGAGGATTAACTACCTCCTGGAAGGCTATAAGAAGAAAATGGTGACTGGAGATCTGGGAGGTGATGGCTGTACATTTTGTAAAACAAAACATCCTTTTTTTCTTGGGGAGGGGAGCATGTAAGGGGAAGTTCCTGAAAAAAATGTTAAAATATGCAATTTATATGTGAGAATGCATTTATTTACTAAACTGGAACCTATCAAATACGTCCAAAGATCAAGTTACAGCCCAATTCATTAGCATGGATTGAACACACTCCTGTAACCATTACCCACGTTAAAAAATAAACAGCAGTGAACACACCAGAAGCTCCCTGTGCCCCTTGTGATTAACATCAAATTAATTAAATGAGCCCTATTAGAAGTCTGAAAATAATACTAATTATTAAATTGTGCATTTACTCATGACTCTATCAGTGCAGCAGACTGGTGGTGCTAAAGCCTGAGGAGAAAGGTTGAATGGAAAGAAAATGTGTGTACACATACACATATATATTTAAATTGTAAATATATTATATACACATACGTATGGGTTTATATATTATATACATATATACATAGGTATTTATATTTAGAGAGAGAGAATATAGCAAGATGCTATCTGAAAATGTAGTTGATAATGTTAACCATAGAACTGCATAGAAAATTATGGAATAAATACTGGAAAAAAAGAGATTTATTTTAATTTTCTATGATAGTAAATGCTAATGAGTTGGCATTCATTTGGACACTTCACTTAAAAAGATTTGGGGACTCGTTAAATAGATTTTATCCTTAGCCTTTGGAATTCAGATATTTGTTTCAGGAGGGCTGCATTCTGTTTCATTGTTTCTTTTTTTTAAATTTATAACATCGGTAAAAGCTAGATCAAATGCTTGTGTTATTCAGTATATTTTTCTTTAATGACTATAAATCAAAATTCAAGAGCTAACTTTGACAGAATTGATATGTTAATTAAGACACTGGTATTATGATCCTTAACACTCTCTGGATTCATGCCAATTTCTCAGATGAAAGTAAAAAACAATAATTGTAAGCTGATTAGTCATTTGTTTTCCTGTAACTTGATGGTAATACTATTGATACTAAATTTGGTCAAGTATCCTTTTAATACAGACATGGATTACATATATTAAGAACAAGACAATATAATCTAAAAGCACTTTAAAGTGTAACTGAAAGCTAAAAAAGCTTGAAAATTTTCAAAACAGCTGTTTAATATTTTCAAATTAATTTTGCTTATTACCCAAATAGTTTTATCAAAGCAGAGAAGGGTAAAAAATGTTGGCAGAAAAAGAAGTCAGCAAGATCATGATAATTAGGATTAATTTCTGTATTTTAAGTATTTTCTTTAGATCTTTTTTATTGTAAAATAGATTGATTTGTGGAGAAGTAAAATATTTATCACTCACTGTTGATAATATATAACTAAAAGTCAGTTGGACTATTCATTCTCATCTATACAACATTTTCATAAAAGGAACATCTGTTATATACAATAGGAATAATTACTCCAGGAATTTTTAAATCATTGACTTAACTTGAGAATAATTTCTAATATGAAACTCCTATTACTTCTATTCATAAAAGAAAAATTTAGTGACAAAAATATTAAGCAAATTTTAATAATAGGAAAGAAATTTTATTTTATAAATTGGCACATTTTAAGATCATGCAATGTTAATAGTTTATAATTCTTCAACATAGTGCATAGATAAACTAGTCCATTTGAAAACTGTTCTACGAGCCAAATTTAGCAGATAGATGAATTTTCAGCCTCATAGAAGTGGTAGCTACAGGCTTTAAGAAAAATGGGCAAAACCTCTGGGGGAGAAAAATTTCAGTTACTAATTTTCAGGAGTGAGAAGGTAGACACACTGGTCATATGCAAGTAATATGGTTTTGCTTAATTTGCCTTCACTAGAACCTCTTATTGTTTTAGTCTTGGGCATTGTGCTATATCTACAAGATTGTATAATATTTTGAAATACTCTATTATTAGATCTGGAAGAGGAAAACAAAACTTTTTCAATGGATAAAAATTGTTTATAGGAAGTACCTAGAATGCAAGAGAGTATTAACCTGTAAATCAAGATTTACTCTGATGAGAGAGATTACTATATTTTAGAAGTGTTAGAGAACACAGAAGAACACTCTGAAATTAATGTGGGTAGAGGATAATAATAAGATAAAGAAAGTTATGTCAAAAAAGAGAAGCTACCAAAAACAGTGCAAACCCAAGAATGAGTATGATAATGACATGTAACCATGAGCCTACTGATTGAGTAAACAAAGGAAGCAATGAGGTAGTGAGACAATGTAGTCCATGGATGTAGATAAGGAAGTAAAATACAAATAATGAAGCAAAGAGGTAAAGAGATTAACTCCAAATCATATTGAAGTTAAGATGTTTACCCCAATAAACCTCACTATATTTTACTGACACTTTGTATCACATCAAAATACAATATAAACAAAACTTGGTATTATTTTCTATTGTGCTCCTTCTTTAAAAATTCAAAATGTAGAAAATAAGCATTGAATTTGAATACAAACAGTTGAGGTTCTCAACTGATCAAAAAAAGCAATTATGCAGAACACACACTAACACACTTATTTAAACATTTTGATTTTTCTGAAGTTTTTATGAATGTGCCATCAATCTTTTTCTTCATAGATATTGTGATAGCCTGTTAAATGTGTAAACATAGCTAAGCTACAGTCTCCAGTTATTTAATCAAACTCTAATCAAGGTGTTGCTTTGAGAGTATTTTCCAGATGTGATTAAAGTCCATAATCAGTTGATTGTAAGAAAGTCAACTTGAAGTAAGAAAGATTATTTTAGCTAATCTGGACATGTGTTTCCATAACACACAGTCTATTTCCAGTAGTAAAAAGGAAATTTATAATCCATGGTATGTTGTGACAATAGAAATGTACAAAATATTGTCATTGCATAATCCTAATCGGATACCCATAGACAGAAAGATTTAGGGTCACCATGTATTTGCAGAATGTTTTAGTCAAAGTAAGGAGTTTAATTAGAGTGGCTGCTTCTTACTGCACTGAGACAGTGGGGAAAGAAAAAAATGTGCTCTGGGCTCCAAATTTCAATCTCAAACTCCACATACATTACCTGAAGCTTTCTTTATCTGCCCTGGAAAAATCCTTTATCTCCTGTAGCTTTGGGCCAATATTTCTGAAAATCAAACTCAGAGTCTCATTCTTTGAGTAGCTGAATTACGACACAAATTTCTGAGGGTGTGATTGGGAAGAAATAGGATCCTGAGAATTGGACTAGTGAGACATGGGACGATTCTGATGACATTGGAGACATCAATCCCCTATATTCTGATGAGTATTCTTTGCCCTCTCACCCATGCCTGAGGAGTTTAGTCTTCATTTGCCTGAGGAGCCTGCAAAGGACTCTCCTGAAATAGTTGCCTTGCAAGGTACTGCTGATGCTCCTCAGGACATAACCCCACCACTATCTTTGTTTTTAGACCAGTAAATAGATTCATGTTCCATCATGGTCAAAAGGCTGAGATACAAAGGGTTACTTCACTATTCTTAATTTTAGCTAATAGTCAAATTCTCAAATCCTAGCAATCATTCAACTTTAGATATTTTTCTACTTTATCTGCTCACTGCTTGTTCTTTATTCAAGATAAACTCAAAAGTTAAACTCACTCCAATATGCACTAAAACATTTTTCCCAGATGGGTATAGGATACAGAGGACTTTTAAGAGTTTCATGGGCTGCTATTATAAATGAATGTATCTATGCATGATTGGGATGTTATACAATCTGGCTTTCTGTCTTTTGTGGGATAGCGGGCAACCAATGGGACCTTAATTCAAATAGAATACCACATTGAACACTTAGTCCAAGATTTGTTTAATTTGAGGTGGCTGAGTACTTTGGTGTTGTTTATAATTTGAAAATTGACTCCATGGTTATGATTACAGATGGGCCGGTATTATTAATAGTTTTGTACTAAAAAATGTTTTCCTGTTTATATATTTTTCATTGGAACTCGAGTGGTAAGATATAAAAGACTGAATCATGCACACATTGCTAAATTCTTTTAGAGGTTACAATTACATATTTCAAGAGTGAGCAAAGTTATTACCTCTTTATTTGCTTCTCCCTTCAAAATGATATGTTCTAAAATCAAATCTTTTAAAGAAGCCCAGGAAATAGATCTGAAATATTTCTAGTTTTGTTTTTAATTTTCCTCCACTGTCTTGCCTAGTCTCCAGTTTTCACTTTTACTTTTTTCCTCTCTAAATATCAAAACATCTGTTGTATCATAATATGTGAAGCTTTGAGAGTATAGAATTTAAAAATATATTATCAAAATAGTCACATTTTACTATTTGGATCTTTTCAAGAATGAGGGATGAGAATGAACTCCGGGCATACTTATCTGAAGAAGTGTTGTATTAAAGCAAACTTGGATGTCCTCTTGCCCTTCCATACATGGTGAATTAGTCACAGATATCTGATAAATCAAAGCTTCTTTTGATCTGCAAGATATTAGCAAAGGCATAAGGGTAAGAGTGCATTTGAACAAACATGTAGTTGTCAAGCGTTCCTTTTGGTGATTACAACAGATTGACATGAAATTCTTTGAGATTCTGCTCTGCTTGCCTTTTGCGAATGTAGAGCGCTTCGGGTTGTGACAAATGTCTATTGCATAAATAAACTGATGGATGAGGGCAGGAGGTTGTTGACAGGTGAGGGTAGTTATTCTGGGACGTAATCTTCTTAGAAGTAACTATTATATTTTTAGAGCTGATGCTTGGAGTGGTCCAGCCGTGTTTATTTCAAGTGTGATCTACTCATGGCCAAAACCACTTCAGTTAGCTGAGATCATGAAACAAAAATAATAATACAACTACTTAAGCATTATAATGAAATATAATAGTGTGATTGGGGTTATTTTATCTGTACAACTGGAATCCTTCTAAAATAATTAGATGATCCAGGTACTAAAATGTGAAATTGTGCTATAAATGGAGGAATGTGATAAGATATATTTACCTTGCCCCATTCATTTATTGGAAATTGTCTTTTATTTTTTCTCCCTTCTCCTTTATCTTTTCCTGAAACCATTGCAAAAAGCAATCAGAAACAAAACAAATGAAAACCCACCCTACAGCAATGCATTATCTATATATTATTTTTTAATCATTGGCTTCCAAAGTCCCAATTTAACTCAAATTCCTGAGACACAGAAGCTTTACACCCAAGACACTTTCACTTTTTTTTACAGCACCATATTTTATTCTTATGAATTCAGTTAGTTTAACCAATTCAGTACCACACACATGCATTTTTAAATATACCAACTTACAAATCATCAAACAATGGATATACTCCCTACCCAAGAAAACAAGTACCTCTCCATTATAGTTCACCTCAAGACTCATTTAAATAAACTCATTCCATATTTCTTCTAAGTGACTATCTGTAGTAGCGAAGTCAGATATTGCTTTCTTAGTCACAGCCTCTTTTGAGAGAAATTAACTATACTGTCTGTTGAAGGAGTTAACCAAGTAGGACATTATTTTTCTACGTTATCCGATCCTTTCTAACCACAAATGATTGTTCCAGAAGTGAACAAAAAAAAAGAGTCAGATACCAAATGCATCATTTCTCTTATAAATTTGCTTTGGATATGGGAAACTGAGTCCATTAAAAAAACACTGGGGACTTAAGCTTTGATATTAGAGAAACTGAGTATGAGGTCTTACTGGTTCATGTTCACTCCCAAACAACAGCCTTCAACAGATGGAGCAGGGATATTGGGAAATGAATCACATAAGTCCTAAGAAAAATGGTAACAGAGACAGTGGTTGTATGATTGTATTCCAGTGCACATGAAATCTAATTTTACTCCTTGTTTTTTGATATTAGCTGATTTTAACACATTTCTATTCTAAGCAGCTCAGAATGCACTGGATAAAACCCTACTATGGCTATGTTTACTCACACTCTATTTTTTATTCTTCAGCTCAGAATTATTTACTACTTAAGTAAATAGCCAATTAAAATTTTCTCTTTTCTTGTGCAATTGTTTCAGTTTTGTTGCTTTAAATGCAATATGTATTTACATTTGTCCTCCTTTAGATATGAGTTTCATAAGAATGAGAACCATTTTCTCTCACTCTTTATTTATTTTGTAATTCCACCAGTATAGGTAACATTCTGTTATATGCTGGTTATATATACTATAGATATAAATAATATATAATATACATAAATTACACATTATATATTAATAGGATGACATATAGTATATATTATTTTGATTAAACAAACTTAATAGGATTGGCAAAGAATGCATAACTGCATGTGTTTTTATTTCTATTTTATTGTAGCATAGTTGATTTACAATGTTGTGTTAGTTTCAGGTGTACATCAAAGTGATTCAGTTATACATATACATATATTCATTCTTTTTCAGATTCTTTACCCATATAGGTTATTACAGAATATTGAATAGAGTTCCCTATGCTATACAGCAGGTCCTTGTTGGTTACCTATCTTATATATAGTAGTGTGTGTATGTTAATCTCAATCTCCTAATTTATCCCTCTCCCCATGTTTCCCCTTTGGTAACTATAAGTTTGTTTTTAAAGAACAAGAGAGAAAGATTTTATTTAGGGCTGTCACTTTCAAATATATTATCATACTTAAGCGTTAGCATGAAACCACCATTTCAAATTTAATCTCTTCTCTTGCTAAGGTAAGAAGGAAGTATTTTTACTCTCGACCGTATGCCTAAAATACATAAAAAATGAAGTCTCATAGAGAAGAAACATCTATTTTCACCTGAATGTACTAGAAAATATATTTAACCTTATGTGAGGAATATAGTTTGTGGTTAACTATGTATTTTTCTTGCCGATGCCAGTTATCTGTCCTCATAGAACCTGATTCAATTTGAGAGAGATACTTAAAATGAGATTACAGAATCACAAATTTTCTTAAAGAGAAAAACTGAGTGATACTTTTCATACTTCCCTTGAAGGAGGCATCCCCACAACAGGACAGGACAAGCATGTAATAGAACAGCAGCCACTAGCACGAATGGTATTTTGTATTCTGAAATCTCATTTTGACTTGACTGTCCTTACAATTTGTTAGGTGGACTATAATAAAGCCCCCAGATGGCATACGTCACCTTTGATGCATGCTGCATTTTACATAATATAAAAATAACTTATGATTCTACAGGGTAATAAATAGCTCAGCAAGATAATTATGATATACATGAAACTCCTGAAATGAAGTTGTCTATCCTCCTGCTGGGAAGTGTTGAGTCAGACATCCACTTCTCAGATATTACTGAGGGAAATGTTGAACCATACAATGTTAAATTAACAGTTTTATATTGACTAAAACTGAATGGGAAGCCAAAGTGAAGCTAATAAATTTGGGTTTCAAATAATTTTGTGAAAAGTTGAAAAAATTCACCTTTACCTAGTGCACTTTTGTGTTTTTTATCATCCAAAACAGAAAGATAAGTGAGATCAAATATTTCATCACTGAAAGAAAATCAGACATTAATGTAAACAGCTAAATGTAAACTAGAATTTTAAAGGATGGATGTAAATACTTTAAAAATTAATGCTATGTTCATTAGATGATTTGCTATGATGTACAATTTGTAAAAACATATATTTCGTTCTTTTTTCCTGTAAGTTTTTGGAAAACATCACCATTTTAGAAGTATGACACATTTTTCAGTGTGAAATGGTAACACAGAGTTTAGCCAAACATTGTAATTATGAAATAACAACCTTAATAATTATCTGTAAATTAGAATCATAGAGAAATTCCCCTTAGTAAAGATCAACAGTTAATATCTGATAATGTTACTAATACTGAATATTTGGAAAAAGTCCAAATATCTGCACTCCTGGTCCAGAGGTCAACTTATTTGTTTATAGGGGTTCATGTGAAATCCACTTACCTTTTTTTTTTTTTAAATCTCTAGGTCTTCAATTACTGTAAAGCTGTAACAGCCCAGGAAGATCTCTTCTGTGGATGTCCGAGGTGAGATTCATCCATAATATTGCAGGACATTTGTTGGCAATAACCTTAGAACGTTAAGAATCTCTCAGAATCATTTAGGAATCATTAGGTTCTGGAAGGTGCTTGAGGAAGAATGCTGCTATATTACTTTCCATATAATAAGTGGGCAGTGAAAATTGTCATGTTTTAATTGTCAAAAGAGAGATTAATTGAGGTGCATATACTACCTAGTTTAATATAAAACAGACTCCATTTCCAAAATTCTTCTTGACATAGAAGGAAGAATTGAGGTAACTATAACATATTCTGGTATTAAAGAAGAGAGGTTAAGGAGAGGTCAGATTCAAAGCACAAGGTTCGAAATATCGATACTTGCGATGCCATCTCTGGCTCTGAAGTTAGAGCAAGCCATGTGCCAAGAAACATGGGCAGGCTTTAGGAATTGAAAGTGGACTGCAGGCTGACAACAAACAAGGACACGGGAATCTCAGTCCACAACCTTCAGGGACTGAATTTCACCAACAACCTGAATGAGCTTGAAGGGTCTTCTTTCTCAGAGCTTCCAGATAACAGCCCAGACTGGCTGATGGTTTGATTTAGGCTATGTATGATCGTAAGTGGAGAACCCAGTTAAACTCACTCAGACTTCTGACTTAAGAACTGTAAGCTAATAAATGGTATTGTTTTAAGGTGCAAAGTCTGTGGTCAACTTTATGCTGTGATAGCAAATTAATACACATTTATAAATGCATGCAGGACCTATTGAAGATCATGGAATCTCGCTCACTGGACATCTAGGAACTAGACAATTTCTATTGTGAGGTAGCCATCAAAAGCATTTGTTTTTTCTTTGATCTTTGTGAACAATGACTATGTTAAAATGCCATCAGGATCTTGGCTGAATATTGGCAATAGGAAAATTAATACAGAATGAGTACAGATGTCCAGGATTTGAGGGTTAGGCATTGAATGAAGCAGGACATCTCCTTTTTAAGCTCATCTGATAGTGTCAGCAGCAGCATCATTAAAGAAGTTACCAACAGTACCTTCAAAACACCTACATACTAGCTCCCAGTTCCACTCAGTCCAAAGAACACGGTTGGATATCCTGGAGTGGAAGGAGGGAAAGTTTGAATTTGAAGAGCACTACAGGAGCAAAAGGGTCTCAACTTCCAACCACCCACATAAGGAACCCTATCTATAAATAGCAACAAATATCTCATATTTTCCTTGCCTGTAGCATAATCCAGATTAAAAGACTGGTAATCTCTCTCTCCTCTCCCCCCAAAAAGGGGAAATAGAGAAGCATGTAAATCCTATTTACATTTAACACATCAAATGAGTGTCTACTGTGTTATAAAGTCTAGTAGTTTTTATTTTGACTCTCATTTATGGGACCTATATGAACCAAGTGGGTGTGGCTGCTTCTCTGTCAATACACAATGTGGAGTCATAAACCATAAATGGTTAAAAGTAACAACTAGCTTGACATTCTCTATTAATCAGACAACAACAGCTAAAGCAAAAAGATGTGCTCTTTCCAATTTAGGCATGATGTTCTCTAGACAGTGAGAGTGACTTTGAAGCATAAAAAGTAGTTAACCTTCCTGGCATGATGCTGTAAAAGTTGTCTTCTTATATCTGTCTGCTTCCAGAATCATTTGGATCAAAGAAAGGTGCCACTAGTCTGGTTTTCTCTTGTGATTCAGACTTCCATTTCAGGGGAAGTAGCAACGTCTTGTTTATTTTCAATCAATTAGCCGTTTTGCCTGTTGCCATAGAGCTGTGCTCTTGTTGTGTTGTGAGAAATAAACTTGGACAAGTAGTTTCAGAACAATGCATGTTTTTAGCTTAAAGCAGTTATGGTCACATCCTTAACACTTAGTAACACTTACAGATTTTTATTAGCTTCTTTCTTCATTAAAATGACAGCATCTAGAAAATATTAGAAAGTAGATGTTGTAGGATTATATTAAATGTGAAACTAAGGAGGCAGAGAAGGTGACGTTGGTCGATTATCTGACCAAAGGCAAGATGAAAATTTAAGCAAGCATTCTTGAAAGATAAACAGATAAAAGACAAAAATTCATTTTTACGGATACTTCAGTATGTATACTTCAACATACTTCAGTAATAATACTTCAGTATATTCAGTATGTATACTTCAGTAATAATACTTCAGCATTATTCAGCTGCGTGATGGAATTTCTGCACCAGACTGTCAAGAAACAGATACTTAAAAAGTCTGTCTCAGAGTGGATGAATTTGTTATATTCTTTTTTTTTTTTTTTTTTTTTTTTTTGTGGTACATGGGCCTCTCACTGTTGTGGCCTCTCCTGTTGTGGAGGACAGGCTCTGGACACATAGGCTCAGTGGCCATGGTTCACGGGCCCAGCCGTTCCGCGGCATGTGGGATCTTCCCAGACCGGGGCATGAACCCGTGTCCCCTGCATCGGCAGGCGGACTCTCAACCACTGCACCACCAGGGAAGCCCCGAATTTGTTATATTCTTGTCAATGAGTAGTAGTGGCTAGAGAAAGGACTCCTGATGACAAACATTTGAGAGCAGAATAGGAGTGTAGCACCATGTGCACTTGCAGCTGGAGTTGATAACATTATTTTGTTTGATATGACGTTTGATTTAAATCCATCCTGCAGTTTGAGAGATTTTATAATTGCTAAGTGATATACTGAGTTTCAAGAGTTGAAAAAAATAACAGTTTTAATTAACAAAATAAGAAGCAATGCTGATATAACTTTCTCACTGCCAAAGTTAACAGCAACCTGCTCTAGAGATTCAGAATGACACACAACAGTGAGATGAGTCATCAAGGCAAACCCAGGCGCTAGGCTGTGGAGGTCGAACATTTGGCAACAGAACAGACACTGAGATAAAAGAGGGTCATTAAGGGGAAGTTTAGATAGTTAAAGAGAAATTATAAAGAGCCCTATATCTAGGCACTCAGGATTTCTTCAAGAAAAAACAGGAATCTATTTCTGGGGCAAATAAAAAAGCCATGCACAGTACACTGTTTGTCATTTATCAGATTGATAAAAATCAAAATGTGCTGTAAGTAGAATCTCCTAGGGTTGGTAAGCTGAGACTTTAATATACCATTGGTGGAAATGTCAACTTGTAAACACCATGAATGACAATTTAAATGTTTACTGACAATTTAAAATGTACACATTAGTTTTCAAAGCAATACAGATTCTAGGAAAATTTCCCTCAGATATCTCTATATATATGCAGAAAAACAGAAGTGCAGTGTAATCATTAAATAATTATTTGTATTAACTAAAGATTAGAAACTATGAACATTGAATAATAGAAAACGTTAAATAATGCACATTCATATCAGAGGAGGTCTTGCAGCCATTTAAAGACTGAGACTGATCTATGAATACTTATTGAAAACTCCAAGATATATAGTTAAATGAGGAAAATCAAGCTTCAAATGAAGATGTACACATGCTATAAGTTGCAGGGTTTGGTTCCCACTTCCAGATTCTTCCATCTGATCAGGACAGTGAGGGCTGATCAGATGGAAGGCATATTCCAAAGTAGACAGTAAAAAGTTCCTGGCTTCCTGGTGATGTCGTTAAACCTCTGTACTTATTTCAAAGTTCTCATGGGATGGGAGATATAATTTCATTTGTACTTACATTTATATCAACAGGATCTTTTTTTTTTAACTTCCAACTGATGCATGTATTTATCATACTTTGACTGTTAGTATTAGTGAGTTGTTAAATGTTAATCTCTTTGGAAGGTATAAAGTAATAGAGAGAGTTAGTGTTTTATTGTGCTCCTTTAAGGGATAATAATAATAATAATAATGAATATATTTATATTTCCTTAAGGAATATAACAATATAAATCTACTTACATATTTTTATATATAGCATCAATAATTAACATATACATATATTTCATTATATTCATTAAGGAAATATATATGTATTCCTTAAAAGGAATGCAATAAATTAGTATTAGAGAAAAAAAGAGGAAAGGCTATTTCTATGAATTGCCTTAAAATATTTTAAATTCTAAAAACTTTATAAATCTTACAATTATCGATTATAAAGTGTGAAACTTTATGTTAGTGGTTCCAAGGTTTTTATTAGGGTTTTTATGTTGTTGAGTAGAAAAAAATTCTCTACTGAAATTTGCTTTCTTGATATCAGAAAGAACATATTTCTTACAATTTTTCTGAAAGAAGATAATTGTTATGTGGTTGAGATGGTATGTTGGCTATAATTTTGTTAACAATTCTTCATTTTAATAAGGATTTTAACTATACTCTTTCTACTTCAATGCTCAAGTTATGAATAGATTTAGGTTTTGGTAGAAATGTATGCCTATATTCAATATCTGCTTATAGGATTTAATGTAGAGCTGACATAAGGATATTGTGTAGGGATTAAGATATTATATAAACAGGTATTCCAATCCTTCCACATATATTTTACTAATAAAATGGTTAAGATTATAAAGGACACATTTTACCATAGTAAGGCCCTAAGAAAATAAATCTTGACAATTGGTGCAGCTGCGGTATAATTTCCTTCCAGGCAGGTGGTTTGGTTGTGAGACAGGTAATCCCCTGGGTAATCAGAATTGCAAAAGGCATTGATGATCATTTAGATAAAATAGTATAATACTAGAAATAAATCTGAGTGAGAAGTCCAGCCATGTAACACAAACAGCACAGAAGTGAATTAAAAACAGATTTATTTAAAATCCTCCAGGAAAGAAGAAATATCCCGTCAGTAGCATAAGTGAAGAAAATATGTCATCTGCCCTTTTATGTAATTCTGGTCTTTAAACAGAAAAAGACTTCAAAAGCAAAATTAGTAATACTAAATATTATGTCAAATGGTACAAAATAAGACTTCAACCTCTTGCAGGAAAACCATCAATAATGCTGCTTCACGTCAATTGTTCCAAAAATGGACTTGCACATTTTTATCATGAATTTGAGGGAACCAGAACTTTTGAGGACACCAGCAGCAGAAAGAAATATAAACTGGGGTGAATGTTGCATTGATTATGAAGGATTAGAGAAAACTGTCATTTGTTGTCATAAACGTTGTCAGATATAGTGCAAGGTAACAGATATGTGATACTATAATGACTCAGAAACCACTTTTTTACAAAGTGATTTTGGGGGTACAAGAAAATGACATATCTATATTCTCTATTTTGGGATTGTATGGGGAGAGTTAATAGTAGACTCAGAAAACCCTTCAGAACAAGTTCCACAGTACACCTGTAGTAGAAGAGGGTTGAGCAGTAACCTTAATGATATATCATTACTGTGTATCTGTATACTGTAGAACTCTATATTGTTAACTAATGACATATACAATATGATACCTTTTTACGTATACACTATAAGTAGACATGCTTTACTGGCTGAAGGGCGTGAAAATAATGTAGAAGCAGACTCAAATAAGAAGATGAAATAATTTTACATTAAATAAAACTTTGGCTTAGTAAAGGATAAAACTGCATGCCAAACAGCCTTGCTTTTTCACACAAAGATTGTGAAGACAAACTTTGTTCACTCTGCACAAAGAGAAATGGAAGGCGGTTGCTGTTGAGACCATATACCCCTTCACACCTTTTAAATTCCCAGCCTCTCTCCCTTGATCATAACATCTACTAGTACCAATATCTTTTAGCCCATGTAATGACCGAAGGGAAGAAAGTCAGGCAAAGCTTTAAGAAGATTTTACCATTATGAATACTCAAGACCTGGGTAACTTGAATATATACATTGTATATACATAAAACACACAGAGTAACATTGACATATATATAATGTTACTGTGTGTTTTTATATTTATAACATTGAGTGTGTGTGTATATATACACACACATATGCACACACATATATGTGTATATTTACATACACCAACATGAATAAAAAGTATCTTTGGATGAGATGCTGGAAATAGGTGTTAGCCTCATATTCTCATCTTTTTACACTTTTCTAAATTTTCTACTTGTTTATGCATTTAGTGATTTTATCATTTAGGGAAGTAAAACATTTAAACATATAGAAAGTTAAAAAACAAGCATAAAATAAATTCGGGCCATTGAAGAAAAATATACACTATAGGCAAAACACAGTAATTCATATACAAAGTACAATACAATAAATAATGCAGCAATAAATAAAAGTTCCAGATATGTGAAACAAGGATAACATTAGGATAGATGAGAATGGGTATAGATGAGATAATAGGATGGCTAGCAAATAGAATTTCCACAATCTAGAAGTGGAGTTAGAAAAGGTGAAGAAGAAATGAGGATGACAAAGGAACATATGCGAAGGTAATCTGATAAGAAATGGAGATGGTAGAGTGTGCTAATACTAGAAATAAAGAGGGATAGTGCAGATAAGATGAAATCTGTAAGAAGATATTAGTGAACAATTTCACTTAAAATGTTAAGAGGGATGTGCAAAAGGCAGAAATAGAGTTGCATTTGAGAATACATTGAGATTATTATGTATTTGTGTTAAGAATACCCATCTATGAGCAAAGAGAGGAAAATAAATAGAAACATTTAATCTAAATTAACGTTAAGGGTTTTCTAAAACAAATGGTTATGTTATAATGTTAAATGAGTTTATTAGAGAGTAATACCAATATTAGTTTTACTTTATTTACTATATTGATTTGTTCTTGTTTTGTTTGCACATGTTCAAATTTAGTTAATGTGCACACTGATAAAAATAACATTTGCTTTTAGGCATATGCTGACCATTGTAAAGAAGGAATAGTTTTTAAGATGTCTAATAGAAACTAGATAAGTACTGTTTATTTTTCTCTAGAAAATGAGAGACATCACATGGTGTTTTTTTTCTATTTTCTGCTGTTTCCCTATGTACCTTTTTTGTTATGAATCAACAGCTTGATGTAAATGCCATGACTTATTTTCTACATGCATATGTGCAATTCAGTAAATAAAGAGAATGGTATAAATAGGATAAAATCATAACAAATTATAATAAAAATCATTAATAGCTAATATGTGCCAGGTACTGTTCTTACTGCTTTACATATCTTAACTAATCTAATCTTTCTCAACAGCCCCATTATGTAGGCATTATTATTATTATCCACATTTGCAGAAACTTAGTCTTGTGTAAACAATGTACGTTTCCAAAGATCTTCCAACCACTATGTGGCAGAGCTGAAATTGAGGACGTGTGGCATGGTCCCAGAGTTTGTACTCTCAGCCATCAAGTTGTATTACCAAACAATGGGTAAAATGTATTCCATTAATATTAATGTATGAATGCCATTTTATATTCACAGATAACTTCTATTGCTTTAAACAACTTTAATACAAATACGAATTATATCTGTTTAGTAGACTTCAGCCAAAAATATTCTCTTCCTGTGCTATCTTTTTCCAACAAAGAACATTTTTATATTAAAAAAAATCAAAATCTCTCTCTCTATTTACATTATTACAAAGTTCATTGGATCATGGCTTTGTGTAACCATGAACAAAATCATCTCATCTCCATTTCCTGAGCTTCTAATTACATGTGGCATGTTAAATCAAGTCCACATGGGGAAAGGCCACTTAATTAATTAATTTAATTAACAGTAAGACAGAAGAGAGGATATGGTTATCATACTATAATCACTCCTTTGGGATATTTTTCTGGCAAAATGTGTTCCATATTTGAGTGGTAAAAGAATAGCCACTCTTTATTAGTTTTATTTATTTGCACCTAAATGAACTCCTCAACACAAAGCCTAGGATAATATATTTCTACTTAGAATTCAGACAAGGGGAATTTTTATATAATCTAAAAATATTTAGGAGCCTTTAAGTTTTCATAATATGATATTTTTGCATTGGGAATGAGGGATTAATGATAAATACAGTTCCTTTTCTGGCCTGTGTGATTTGCTTCCAGGTAACAGTTGTATAAAGGTGAACACTCATAACTAGTCAAGTTCCAACTCAGAGGTAATACTACCTGGAATAGAATCTTGAACAAAATATTGAGGTTTTATTTTCATCAGTTTGCTACGAATTCAATTAAATCCAAGAGCTCTTTATTACTTAGAAATTGGGTACTATAAGATGTGACCTCGGGCTTCCCTGGTGGCGCAGTGGTTGAGAGTCTGCCTGCCAATTCAAGGGACACGGGTTTGTGCCCCGGTCCGGGAAGATCCCACATGCCGTGGAGTGGCTGGGCCCGTGAGCCATGGCCGCTGAGCCTGCATGTCCGGAGCCTGTAATCCACAATGGGAGAGGCCACAACAGTGAGAGGCCCGCGTACCGCAAAAAAAAAAAAAAAAAGTGACCTTTTTAAATTGAACGTAGTCATGGAGATTGGCTGGTAAACTAGATGTATATATCTGTTGGTACATATAGAGAAGTACATAGACTAATGGTTAATTTTTTTTTTATATTGTAGTAATAATACTTATAAAATATTACATAAAAGTTGCCATATTAATACGTTTTAACTGTACAGTACTGTGGAAATAAGTATATTCACATTGTCTGGCAAACATCACCACCATCCATCTCCAGAACTTTTTCTTCTTCCTAAACTGAAACTCTGTACTCATTAAACACTAATTCCCCATACCTTCCTTCCCCCAGTTGCTAACAACCACCATTCTAGTTTTTGACCCTACAAATTTGACTAATCTAGGTACCTCACATAAGTGGAATAATACAGTATTTGTCCTTTTGTGACTGGCTTATTTCACTTAGCATAATATCTTCGAGTTTCATCCATGTTGTAACATGAGTCAGAATTTCCATCTTTTTTTTTAATGCTGAATGATATTCCATTGTATTTACACACCACATTTTGCCTATCTGTCCATCCATCCATGGACACTTGGGTTGCTTTCCCCCTTTTGGCTATTGTGAGTAATGTTGCTATGAACATGGATGTACAAATATCTGTGTGAGTCTCTGCTTTCAATCCTTTTGGGTATATTCCCAGAATATATATATATATATATATATATATATATATATATATATATATATATGTATGTATTCCTAAGTATTTTACCTTACATTTGATGCTATTAGAAGTGGAATTGTTTAATTTTCTTTTTGGATTATTCAATGTTAGTGTATAGAAACACAAATATTTTTTGAGTGCTAATTTTGTATCCTGCAACTTTGCTGAATTTATTAATTCTAACAGGTATGTGTGTGTGTGCATTCATGCATTGTGTGGACTCTTTTAGATTTTCTACATATAAGACCATGTTGTCTGTGAACAGATTGCTTCCTTTCCAATTTTCATGGCTTTTATTTCTTTTGCTTACCTAATTGCTCTGGTTAGGACTTCTAGTACTATGTTAAATAGAGGTGGTGAAAGTGAAAATACTTGTCTTATTCCTGATCTTAGAGAAAAATATTTAGCTTTTACCATTGAATATATGTGGTTTTTCATATATGACCTTTATTATATTGAAGTAATTTCCTTCTATTCCTAGTTTATTGAGTATTTTTACCATGAAAGGGAGTTGAATTTTGTCAAACACTTTTTGTACATTAATTGACAGTATAACATGTGTTTTTTTCTTTATCTGTTAATAAATGGAAAATAAAACAGACCATTTTTTATTATTCTAAAGAGTTATTAAAGTGACATTGCATGTTGACTTTGCCAAATAAAGCAAAGCAAATTGCATACAACAGATTGCTATGTCAGTGACTAAAATTTACAATCCTTTCTTGCTTGCTATTAAAAAAAAAACTTGTCTGAGCTTTCTATTATCCAATTTAAATGATTCATTTGATAATTACTGAAAATTATCCATAATTTTCTACAGAATAAAGCCAAATTTTCTTTTAATAGCATCTAAATAGCTTATGCAGCCCTTTGCTAATGTTAACACTGTTCCTTTTGCTTTGAATACACATCTCAATTTGTCTACTGTTGATGAATCTTCCAAGTCACCCTTTAAAATAGAGTTCAAATGTTACATCTTCTAAGTTGCATGAGCACCTTTTATATCACTGCATCATCAAACATTACTCTTTAATATAGTTTAATTTTTTTTTTCTCTTTCACAAAAATTCACGATTTTAAGGGCATCTTCGACTCCTGGGTAATGTGACTGGCATGAAATGGGCTCTTGGTATCTATTTGTTGAATTAAATGAATAAATAACTAATGACCAGACAAAATTATTTTTTTCAAAACTTTTTAAAATTTAAATTTCCAATTGGGCACTTATATATTTATGTTTATATTACTGACTTCTACATTGAAAACATCATATGGAAGCAGACAGTATCTTAATTTAATGTCTATAGTATCTAGCATATGTATTAGTTGACTCTATTGTAGAAGTTTATAATTTTTCAGTTTATTCTTTAATCATGAACCATTTACTCTTCTAACTATAGGTAAATAAGATATTTAAAGTATGAAATGTTTTTCTAAAATAAAATGTGAATATGAATTAATCTTAAAAAATATTCTTTTGAACCTTTCAAAACAAAGGCAACTATGTAAGATCTGCCCCTTCAGTTAAAAGTATTTTTAGTATTCAGCAACAAAATACAATGGGAGAGTAGAATGAACATATGATGTGTCTAAAGCTGTATATTCAAACTCAGATAACAACAAACTACTGAGTTTTATATGGGGATTCAATTTGCAAAATATCATTAGAATACTTTGAATTGAGGGTCAGTTTCAGTGTAATTGAAATCTTCTCAATATGCATTTATGCATAATAATGGATTTCTAAATCCCCAAGTATTTCCTACTGTGAAAAGACTTTAAGCATGTAAATTATAGTTTAATATAATTTAGCAGTTCAATCAAATGAATAAATAATTGATAAATTAACATGTTTAGTTTTCAGGGCTCCAGTGAAATGTCTGTAACTCTTGGTATTCAAACTGCTTGATTTTTTCTCCCTGACAGTTCCAAATCATTCTGCTGTTGTTCTTTATTTTGAAGATCTATTTGACCAATTTAAGCAGTATAATTTCAGTTTAAGTGTATACATCTAAAATTATAATCCAGAAACCAAAGATAATTTCCTATAATATTTGTTGAAATGTTTTTGTAGCCTGTGCTATGACCACAGCAGAAACTCAAAATCTGTTTGCTAAATAAATGAATAAATAAATGAATGAGTAAATCTGAAATAAAACAGAACTATTTTTTAGGATTATGAATTATAAAAAAACTTACAGTGATATCTGTAACATTAGAAATTAATCATATCCAATTTTCTCTTTTTCCCAATCAAAAATTGAAGCCTGGAGAGATTAAATGATATGTCCTGATCACAGTGAGACCAGAGACTTCGGTCATGAAAGTTTTAAATCTAGTGTTTCTCGATCCCTATGTAAGTGTGAAGCCAAAGATTAAATGCTCCCTTCCCCCACACATACAGTTCCATGTTTTGGAAACCACTCCTGTGTTCTACTCCAGGTGAGTCTGATCAAGAAGACCAAGACTTCCTTTCCCCTCCTCCCCAAACCTCAGTCTAAGGCTACAGTTTTACTTCAGTAAGAGCAGGTGGAAGTTTTCTCATCACAAAAAAGGCCCATGTTGGAGAAGTTCTATTCCACACATGTACAGCTGAAAAGACCTGGCTCCCTTTCCCAAACCAAACCTGCACACCTAGAGAAGAAGCCCTGCATCAGGAACAGCAGGCTGAGGTACTGGGCAGTGATTTCTCCTGCCCCTGTTCCAACCCCAGCCCAGTCATGGAGCAGAGCTTCAATACAAAGAAGGGCAAGCTGAGGAGACCTGGAGCTATCACCTGGCCCAGAGCTTGCTGGTAGACCATGGATATGTGTCATTCTGGGAGAAGCCCTAGTCTGTCCATAGTGCAGATAATCTACCCAATGTGGAAGAGTAGGCCACAAGGACAAGAAGTTCCACTGCTCTACTTGAGGAGATTGACTTGACATGGAACACAGCTTGAAGAATGTCATGCCTAAGAGCATTATTGAAAAGAATGAAGACATTAGTGGAGAGCAGTTAAGAGGGTACTGGAGGCTCCATGAAACTGAGAGGAACAAGCAGGATAACAGAGCAACTGGAAGTCTAACAGAGACAACCAGGGAAGACACAGCCATTGAGCACCCTCCAGGGATTACATTCAACCTTGAGCTGGGGAATTCTATGTATGCACTAGACTGAACCTGCTCAAGAACAGCCAGAGAAAGACAGAGGCCAGTTGAAAGCATTCCCCAAGCTGCACACATATCTAGCAACAAAAAGCAACAAACAGACCTCACTGGCGCTAGGGTCTTAAGCAAAACATCTGACCAAACACCAGCTGAACAATAAGCTATACTGATCCAGAGGCAACTTCTAAGGAACCATGTTTAAAAATAAAATTACATACTTCCTTGGATGTCTGGAAGACTGTATGCATGGCATACAGAAGCAATCAGAGAGGAAAATTCCAAGCTACAAGACCTGGTTGAATGTGGGCAAAAACATAAACATTCTGAACTGTGATAACAACATACCAGTCACACACATACATCCAAATAAAAAAGCAAGGACACAAAGGATGCTGTAGAAACAATGATGAGTCCTTTGGGCAATAAGCCATGGATCTACATTCTCCTTTTCAAATAAGAAGTTTCAATACATCTATGTCTATATGAAGCTCACTTATGTACTTCCCAACATGTGAAAAATCTAAAGTCCCATCCAGGAAGTACTATAAGCAGCTCCAGGTGCAATACTTCTGGGTAATATGCTATTCTCTTTCCCAAGTCTAAACAGTGTTCTTCAGAGTAAGAAATTTTTCATACATTTTGGGATCCCCATGTGTGTGTTCTGTTCCAAAAAGCCAAATTTTAAAAAATTGCAAATAAGAAAGAAAATTCAAAATCACATAAAAATATAGTATTTAATGTTAATTACCAAATTTAAATTTATTCCTAATAAATTATTTAATGTTAACTAGCAGAGTTTTTATTTATTCTTAATTAATTTAATAGTAAATGAAAAGCTTTACATTATTTATCTATATGCTATTAAATTGTCATATCTTCTTTTAAATATCTGAATTACCACATGATTTAATAAGCAGTGATGGATGAAATTTTCACATTTTGCCGTATGGGGAAGTCATTCTGGCTTATACGTGACTTGGCTTGAACTTTATGCTAACTAGAACAGACTTTCTTATGGCCTGCTAAACATGCATTGTACATCTGCTTTAACCATTAAAGAAAAAATTGCATTTAAAAATAAAAATGGAGTAACTGTGGTTCAGGCATCCAAAACGGAGCTGGGTGGCCAATGTGGATATGATTTCAGGTAAGTTCCTGCATTACTGAGAACTTGAATTTTCTGAATTGTATCAAATTCAAGGACACTACCAGCTTTTCTCAAAACAGTATCTGCTAGCAGCTGCCAGGTGCAACCTTACAGCTCAAGTTCTCCCCTTATAACTGTGTAATCATTTTGGACCTCAACCAATCCTTGCTTAACAAGCACACTTATTTCTTGCCAGCTCCAATTATAATTCTTGGAAAATAACGCATATAACTAACTGTAACCTTGCGATTTTTGACTATACAAACCTTCCCCATTTTGTAGTTTGACTGAACACAATTCAGGTGCTTCTTGAATCTGTCTCCCAAGCTATAGTCCTCAGTTTGGCTCAACTAAAAGTCTTTTCTATTTCAATTATTGATATGTATTGATTATTTCCGTTGATAGCAGTATAGAGTAGTGCTAAAACAAAGTGCATTATAATCCTATTAGTTTGTTCAGACCTTAGTTCTCTCAGCTACTAGAAATGTAAAGGGGCATGTTATGTTAACTCTCTGTCATTAAAACTGAGAAACTATTTTGCTTTATTTGGTTTTTGTATTAAATGACATGATATATGAAAAACGCTTAAAAGACTACTTGGCATGTACTAAAAACTCTGCTAGCTTTTATTGAAAGTAAAAATTTATTGATACTTTACTAAGTTGAGTGGAGACAATGAAATAATAATTATATTAAATTCTAACCCTGCCACCTAAATCTTAGCCTAAAAGTATGAATAGAAGGCTGACATATCTGCAAGATTTACTGAATTCAAGATTTAAATATAAGGAATTAATTTATTGTATTGCTGAAAGTTAAATAGCTTCAAATTTGAATGGTGCTTGCTGAAATAAAAGAAAGTGAAGTTTAAATATACAGGTTCATATTCCGTGACTCATACTCAAAAACATATACTTATTTTTATCAGTTGCTCTTTAAGTTATAGTTGGCTATTTTTGCTCTTGAATATTTGAACTTTTAAACAGATCTATAAAAGAATCAAACATTATGCAGACCAATAACTCAGGTTGTCCAGTGTTATTTCAGGCATTCATTTAAGTTGCCTTGATACTGTTTCACTTTCTTAACAAGCATATCTATTTAGATATGAATTCATTCTGTAAAGTTAACAACATTGGGTCTACATCAATCATATTGAAAAGTTAGTGAAAATGAAATATAACACTCATTTCATTTCAGTTTATAAAGTATAACATGCTCTTACAACCAAAAACTTTTGGATTTATATAAATAAACCGAATCCAGTTAGTCCATTTTCACGTCTATGCAATGGTAATTTCTAACGTCAGGGTTTCTTTCACATGAAAAGGAGGAGGTGTTTCTAAAGAGAGATATTCTAAAACAAGATGAAAAGGGACTTCCCTGGTGGTGCAGTGGTTAAGAATCCTCTGCCAATGCAGGGGACATGGGTTTGAGCCCTGGTCCAGGAAGATCCCACATACACCACAACTACCGATCCTGCACTCCAAAGCCCGAGAACCACAAATACTGAGCCTGCGAGCCACAACTACTGAATCCTGTTCACCTAGAGCCCGTGCTCCTCAACAAGAGAAGCCACCAAAATGAGAAGCCTGCAATGAAGAGTAGCACCTGTTCGCCACAACTAAAGAAAGCCTGTGCGCAGCAAAAAAGACACAACGCAGCCGAAAATAAATAAATAAATAAATTTAAAAAAGAAATAAAGCAAGATGAAGAAATATAACACTTTCAACCATTTTATGATGCTGCTTCTCAACCTCTTGTTTTACTTTCTTTCTTTTTTTTTTTTTTTTTTTTTTTTTTTTAGAACATACCAGAGTGCATTGACAAATGTTAACTGTCTCTCTGGGTAAAACAGCACTGGCTTGTAGGATTTGCCAATTTCATAATGTACTTTCTCCCAGGGTGACTGATTTCTTTCTACCAATGTGATGCCACTGAATGGAGGACCAAGAAGAAATGCGCACAGTGCTTCTTGTGAGCAGTGGACAGGAGCCAGCTCAAGGCACATTCATTAGAGTGATTTTCAGAGAATGTCTTTCTGGAAAGGATCAGAATTCAGGGCCAGGAGTAGTGAAGCAATTGTGTAGTTGACTCTGTCTATGCTGTACACATAATATATTTAGCTTAATGCATATCAAGTCTTTGTTTACTTAATATCGTATCTCCTTTTATCCTTTAAAGTAATCATTTTTACTTATGTTCACATAAAACTTTTCAGTTTCTAAGAGGATGTTTTTGAGTCTTTTAGGAAGATGAGCTCTTTTTTTTATTTTATTATTATTTATTTTTGGCTGCGTTGGGTTTTCGTTGCTGGGCACGGGCTATCCCTAGTTGCAGTGAACGGGGCTCCTCTTCATTGGTGTGTGCAGGCTTCTCATTGCGGTGGCTTCTCTTATTGTGGAGCACGGGCTCCAGGCTCTGGCTCAGTAGTTGTGGATCGTGGGCTCAGTAGTTGTGGTGCATGGGCTTAGTTGCTCCATGGCATGTGGGATCTTCCTGGACCAGGACTCGAACCTGTGTCCCCTGCATTGGCAGGCAGATTCTTAACCACTGTGCCACCAGCGAAACCCTAGGAAGATGAGCTCTTATAAAAAGAAGTATAGCTAAAAGAGTAGTTATTAAGCAGTCTCCATGGAACAGAGGTGTTATTGAGGTGCTCCAAAAGGAGCAAATGAGGTTTATCTCTTTTACTTGTTTGTTTCCTTTCAAGATTTTGTTCAAACAAAATAAATAAGTGATTTGTTGCTTAAAAATTGAAAAGAACAAACATAGCTAATAAAGTACAGAATTTGAAATCACATGGGTAAGCTTTCCAATCCCATCTGGGTAAAATCATGTGACCTCAGTAAGTAAATTTTACCTCTCCGGGCAGCAGCTATGAAGATTATACAAATGGTTAGCAAGATACCCGCCACTTTTGCAACAGATTTTAGTTACAAGTTGTTACTGCTCATGATGACATCCAAATGATTACAGTAAGCCTCCTGCATACAAACGAGTTCCGTTCTGAGAGCGCATTCGTAAGTCCAACAAAGTTAGCTTAGGTACCCAACTCACATAATTGTCTATATAGTACTGTACAGTAATAGGTTTATAATACTTTTACAAAATAATACATAAAAACACAACAAAAAATAAAGAAAACATTTTTAATCTTATAGTACAGGACCTTGGAAAGTACAGTAATAGAGTACAACAGCTGGCATACAGGGACTGGCACTGAGTGAACAGGCAAGAAGAGTTACTGACTGGAGGAGGGAGAGGAGGTGGGAGATGGCAGAGCTGAAGGATCGTTAGCAATAGGAGACGGAGGGCAATCTGCAATATCACTCACGCCTGATATTGATGGCACAGGTTCTGGTTCCTTGCTGGATTCAATTCTATCTACCCTCTTGAAAAAATGATCCAATGGTGTCTGGGTAGTAGCTCCTTTTTTTTTCTCATCATAGATGACACGGTAACACTGGATTGCATTCTGAACGGCTGCTGCAGCCTTTGTGTACCGTTCTACGTTCAGGTCCTGTGCCTCAAAAACTAACGGTGCCTCCTCAAATAAAGAGAATCCCCTTGCCATTTCCTGCGTCGTGAAACTCTTCGGTCCTTCAGTTATTTCCTCTTCCTCTTGTCTCTCTTCGTCCTTTCTCTGGGCATGTTTGCATCTTTGAAAGTTTGCAACTTGAAAGTTCATATATAGGGAACTTACTGTACTAAATTACCGGGAGTTTTACTGTTGTGATAATGTATAACAATTGTTAAATAGCTCAAATTTGATTTATTTAACTCTAGAGCAATAATTAAGACTTTCTATATGTGTATTTAATTGTCTGGAACCATTATAACTGTCCTAAAGTTCTCTTAGTTCTCTTCCATGAGGAAACTGCTTTTTCCTTAGCCACTTCTATATCCTCACACAAACTAAAACAACAAAATCTTCTTATCCTATATTCCTATTTTTTTCTTTAGGTTAGATTCCTTGTTTTAACAGTGAATTTCATAAATTGAAAAGTTTATCAAACCCCCGTCAAACCTTTTTTTGTCATTAATTCAGCAATAAACCTGCAGGATTTTATGAGTATTAAATGAATTCATATATATGAAACAGAACAGTACCTGAATTACAGAAAAGGCTTAATAAATGTTAGCTGCTACTAATACATACTTATTGATTTTCTGCTATGTTTTGTGCTCTGTGAAAGGTACTAGTGGTAAAACAACTAACACAATTGATGTCTACTACTCCTAAAATATACTGATATTCTAAAATGAAATAAGTAAATAGAAAATGGTTTAGAAGATACGTAATATTATCATAGAAAACAAAGCGGTGAAAATTAAGGAATAATCGTTGGAAGAAGGAGTATCTAAGCTAATATTATTCAATATTAAGATTTTCATCCATGTCACTCATAAAATATGCTCTACAAAGGAATGTACCAGATTTTAAAATATAATATTGTTTAGCAATATTTAAGATGGATGTAAATTGAAAGAATGTCTAGTTCTATCTTTTATTGTATGAATAAGAAGACTCAGACTCAAAGAAGCTAAATAATACATCTGTGGTTTCAGATAACATTTCAAATATTTTTATTATTGAAATACAAGGGTAGTGTAATCATTGAAAACCAGAGGAACTCAATAAACTATTTTTTGGCCTAAAACAACGTTTTAGTAATCTTGTATTCCTGTTTCCTATGAGGGAAAACTGCTAATGAATGAAATGGAAATCTTGGTTAATCCATTTGAGAATTTTTTTTTCTTGAGTACAAAAAATATGTTATATTTCAAGTAGCAAAAATAAGTAAATCTACAATCTACTTTACTTCTAGCTACTTATATTCACATAGAAGAGGACAAATAATAAACATATAACATTAAGAATAAATAGTAAGCCAGCTGGTAAATTTTTCTCTGGAGAAAAATAAGGTGGATGGGGGGACAGAGAATGCTTGAATGGGGTTATTATTTTTAAATAATATCACCACTTTTAAAGGTGACATGTTATCAGAGATCTGAAGGAGATGAGTGAACAAACCAGGAAATAGGTTTCCAGGCAGTAGGAAGATCAAGGACAAGCACATTGTTTGTAAAGTTCTTTGGCTTATTTAAGTTACAGCAATGAGACTATTATTGCTGCAGTGAGTGAAAAAAGAAGAGAAGAGAGAGGTCGAGAGCTATAGGTAAAAATTCTGGTAGGGCTTTAGGTGAAAGTGAAGAGCTTGAGGATGTGTGTCAGGAATTAATATACCTGATGGACCCTGGTATATAAACTGGAAAAAAAAAAAGAAAAGTAAGGGCATGTTAGATTTTGAAATAGACTAATTATATATCAGAATATGACAATTCAGTATGAACTATAATGATATGTAGACATACATATAATGATTCTCAATCCATGAAATGACTACCTTGTAATAAGAAGAGATTCTAGAGGGAAAGTATCAAAAAATCTCTTCTACAAAGCAAATAGTAGAAATTTAGTATAATTAAATATATGTTAGTATTGAACCACGAATTTTAAAAAATGTTTTATACAATTTTGAAAGGTGACTTTCTATTTACAGTTATTACAAAATATTGGCTATATTCCCCATGTTGTACAATACATCCTTGAGCCTCTCTTACAACAAATAGTTTGTAGCTCCCATTCTCCAAGCCCTTTATTGTCCTTCCCCCCTCCCCACCGGGGACCACTAGTTTGTTCTCTATATCTGTGAGTCTGCTTCTTTTCTGTTATATCCACTAGTTTGTTTTATTTTTTAGATTCCACATCCAGTGATATCATACAGTGTTTGTCTTTCTCTGTCTGACTTGTTTCACTTAGCATAATGCCCTCCACATCCATTTTTGTTGCTGCAAATGGTAAAATTTTGTTATTTTTTGTGGCTGACTAGTATTTCATATATATATATATATATATATATATATATATATATATATATATATATATATATATATATATATATATATACCACATCTCCTTTATCCATTAATCTGTTGATGGACACTTAGGTTGTTTCCATATCTTGGCAATTGTAAATAGTGCTGCTATGAACATTGGGGTGCAAATAATAAGTGTTTTGTACCAGTTGTGCCCATAATAGTTTGGGTTTATAATGTTAAAATAATGTCTCACTATATCAGAAATATTTTCACCTAAAGAGAAACAACCATATAATAAAATATTAGAATAACGGAACCTATACTCTCAACTATAAAAACCCCTAATTTTTGAGATACATTAAAGAAACACTTGAGTGGTTGATAGATGAAAGCCTTCAGTTGTGATTGAATAAACAGAAAGAGAGAGAAAAACATTACTCAAGGAACAATGAAAATAATAGGAAATTGTATTGAGTTAGTATATCGAATTAATTGGAACAAAAATATTTTCTAGTCTAGAAGATTGATTTTCATGCAAATTCTTAGAATAAATTTAATGTTGGTGTTGCATGTTGCTGTTGAATTATTCCAAAGTATTTTGGCTTTTATATTGAAGAGGAACAAGAGTCAACTTTTCAGGAAATTTAAAATGTTTTATATTAATTTGTGTGTATTTAGGTAGATCTGATATATGAGTACTGTATATGAGTTTTATGTACTTGATGTCTGGAAGTAAATTTAAAAGATTATTTCACTCCCTTGGCATATTTGATTTGAAAGTAAATTTTCTTCAATGATTGAATAAATTCGAGTTTTAAAAACTATAAGAGAATTTTATTTTTCCTATATGTGGTATAATTTTGTTTATGCTAATAAAAGAAACTGTCATTAATTAACATTTTAATCACTGTAGGCATTTCTGGTAATTACATGTTTTCGATGCTGTCATATTCTCTTCCAAAAAGATTCCAATTTATAAATATTCAATCACTTGGGTTCATTTTCATCATAAAAACATCAATCCCTATGTTATTTATAGGAAAAGTAATATAATTACAGCTATGGCTTCAAAACCTAAATGCTTTCAATTGCTATTATTAGTGCATGGAAATATGACTAGATAGTTAATATGGGGGGGGGAAAGGATACAAAAAGAGAAATGAAGTATTAAAATAAAGGATAGATCATTCTATCAGACTTATAGGAAATTTCCACTTAAATTTTGTACTTATACAGAAAATTTCTAATAAAAAGATGAATAATTGGTCTCTGAATTTAATCAGTATATTCAGTCAAACATGCTATTATTCTTTACAAAAATCTCTATTTCAAGGCCACCTCTGTGTTATAATAGCAGTTACTGAATTAGTGGAGTATTTTTTTTTAACTTAGCAATTTGGTGGCCCTTGAAAAGTACTTCTTAACCCAGGTACAAAAGAAATGCCCTCAGCAATTCTGAATCAGTTGACTAGCATGTAGTTCAGAAATGCTTCTTTTAAATGACTGAAACAGGTGACTAAAATTCAGATGTCTATGTCCATTCATTGAGAAACTTTTCTAGAAGAATTATTTTCTTTTTTTTTTTTTTTTTTTTTTTTTTGGCTTCAGTGACCTCTTACAAGGTATTTCTTCAAGTTTGGTATAAAACTGCTTTTACCTAGATTTTATTTTCAAGACTCATATTTTGCTTCAGTGAAGCGAGTTCTTCGGTCTGTATATATGTTTGAAAATACAACAACAACAAAAAAGACAAACCATATGATGTTTCTTTGCTTTCTCAGATTGTAACTTTGGGTTATCTATTCCAGGTATAATTAGTGGAATTGTACTATTATTTTTTTTAGTCACAAATACATCAATTTTCTCTTTGTCGGTAGTATCAAAGAAAAATACATATCCAGACAGTAATTAAAACAGTAAAATGGTACTATTTATTCAGGACTATTGCTATAGGGAAAAGAGACATCCACCTAGAACTGCAGCCATTTTCAAATACAGCAAGGCCAAATGGGATTTATAACCAAGGAGCAGGGTGGGGGTCAGTGGATGGAAAATTACTAAGAGGAAGCATCAGGGGTAAGAGGGGATTCTGTTTCCACTGACTTGACAGGATTTATGCTGAAGGCAGAACAAGGTGATTTGATACCAAGGCTAGAGAATGATAAATCTGATCAGATATGGAGAGTGGGGATTCTTGCTAAGTTGACTTAGCAGGATTTTTGTTAAAATTGGGGGATGAAAGGATGAACACAGAAGTTCAAACGTAGAGGCTTAGTTGAGAAGGCCCTTCAGGGGAACATGACCAAAGTTTGCTTGAGGAAGGCATCATGTCAGCGACACATGGTTTCCAATCAGAATTTTAATTATTAAGACTTTCAACTTTTATTTAAGATGCAAAAAATCTAATTCTTTCAGGGTCTTTTCCTATTTCTCAATTCTTCTTCCAAGTCATTACTGCCTTTTTTTGATTGTGGAGAGGCTTTGTGAATTTTGAATTATTTTAGCTTCTGGCATGTTCTGAAATAAGACATGAGTTTTTATGACTTATTTCAAATAATTATCATTTGATTTTTTAATACAAACAAATTTAAGTCAGTAAAGATTATGCCAGTCACAGTGTATAAAGCAAAAACTGTCAAGAAAACACTCTGCCACTGAGATTTTCAAATTCATGATTGCACGTCCTAATCTGTATCTCCAGTAAAATAGTGTATTTCTTGCTTTGAACTTAGTTTGTATAATAATACATCCAAATGGAATGATATTGGCTCTCCTGGTTAGTATATATTATTTTTCCCTTTTCTGGACTGTATTCCTTGGAAGTTAAGTCACTGTGTTCAGGGCACACTATAGAAGTGAGATATTATTTTCTCCTGCATTTAGGATGGGGTCTACATAGTTTGAAATTCTTCTGTATAAGATATTTGTCACCTCTTCCTTATTTATTGATTCATTCAATCACTTATTTATGTCAGCATGTATTAAGGATATTTATTGGATTGGCCAAAAAGTTCGTTCGGGTTTGTCTGTAACATCTTACAGAAAACCTGAATGAACTTTTTGGCCAATATGATACTTTATACTTTGGGTGATAATCCAATAGTTATTTATTTATTTTCATACTTAAATTGTTTCACCTTTGGCCTTTGGCTCTTCTGCCTCGTTGATGTACTCTCATGTAAGTTTTTTCATTGGCTGATTAGTTTCAAGTATTTCTTTGCTTTCTGGCACTACAAGATACTCCAGCCTCAACTTGTATATGTCTTGCTCCAGTTCCAGAAGCAATCATTTCTCCAAGAGGTCTTCATTCTTTTTACTGGGGAATGGTATTAGAAACCAAAGTCTGAGAACTAGATATGCTCACTGGATAACAGAAAGAGACCCCAAAATGATCCCATTAATGGAGTTTTCAGACATGGACTTTAAAACAATGTCTTGAACAGGTTTAGGGAAATATAAACAAAGATTAAGACAACATGGCCAAGAACTGAAAACCATAGGGTATGTACTTAAATTCTGAACAGTTGGTAGTTACCAAAAGTTAACAACCATAATACGAACAATCAAGTGAAACATGCTGTTACTTAAAATAAATGTTGAATACATTCAAACTTGACATTAGTGAATGCACTTAATATTTTGAAGAGTCTGACATGATGCTTCTAGTACTACAATCAAAGTAAATTTTGTTTTATATTGTCTGATATCCAATGTGAAATAGTTTATTCATTGAACAAATATATTGGAAACCTATCGTGTTGTTAGAATTTAACTAAGTTCTAAATGAACAGTTCATTCTTACACTTACTAATTTAGGTAATTGACTTTTGAAACTTCACATCACTTTTAACATGATGCAGCATTAAAAAGTCAATTTTCTTCTTGGAGTAACTGTAGATTTTAAAATTTGAATGGAAGTGGGAGGATAGACAGGGTAAGAAGTTGTTTCCTTATTATAATTTTTAACTTCCTGATGTCATCAGCCACTTAGCTATTCAGACACCTGCTTAATCTCTTTAAAACTTTTTTTCTGATTATCTGGGTGCCCCAAAATTTAGCCTGGAAACTTTAGTTTGAATGATTATGTAAATCGCTTTATGAGAGAATATAACCTTATGGCCTCCTGATGGAAACAGAAATTGAAAGAGGCAATCCTGAATTAATGATTCCATCCCTGAAGAGTCTCAAGAGTGAATGGCTCACAAGGGATGCTTATGAATTTTATTCTTTCCACGTCCACCCTTGACTCTCAACCAGTGTTGAGTAAGGGTTATATGAGTAATTTTATTCTCTATTCCTAACAATTTAAAACCAGAACAATTGTTCTTTATGAAAAGATGCAAAAAAAAGATTAATCTATTAAATTAAGAATTACCAATGACATGAAAAAGGAATATGGATTTTATCATATATCCAAATATTTTAATTACAATTGTGTATTTTTACCATGGCATACAATAGAGAAAATATATTATGTCTGATAAGCAAATCTGCAACCTGCAATGCTCAGTTGTATGATAACGAGACATAGTGGGGTACACACTCTTTACAGAGAAATTTTATGAAAATTATTGAAGACTATGTTTATAGTCTGTTAGTTATTAGTAGCAGAAGTTATATCTGCTAGATAAAGATTATACTTCTTATTAGGAGGAAAGCTAGTTCACACTTTAAGATTTGATAATGTTTTCCCTTTTTCCTATGTTTCTAGCTATGTGGGCATTTCTATTGGGGACTATTTAAGTGGCTCAATACAGGCCCTAATCATAAGAATACCACTGAAAGTTATAGAAAGTGTTAACTAAATCACCATTCCATTTTCTGCATCTTTTACTATTCCTCAAATCTTTTTTTTTTTTTTTTTACGGTACGAGGGCCTCTCACTGTCACGGCCTGTCCCATTGTGGAGCACAGGCTCCGGACGCGCAGGCTCAGCGGCCATGGCTTACAGGCCCAGCCACTCTGGGGCATGTGGCATCCTCTCAGACCGGGGCACAAACCCGTGTCCCCTTCATCGGCAGGTGGACTCTCAACCACTGCGCCACCAGGGAAGACTTCCACAAATCTTTTAATACCTATCTCCGGGATACAGAGAAAATAGTCTCTCTCCCCATACAAAAGAAGGGAAGCTGCATAGCCTGGTTTTCTGGTTTTAACCATAAGAAATATCTATCTATCTATCTATCTATCTATCTATACATGCATATGTATGTATACATATGTACATGTGTAGTTGTATATGTTTTATTTTTCTATTCATAGTTTAAAAATTATAGTTGATAACCAAATCTACAATTGAGTCACTGTCTAAACATACCTATTGACAAAAGATTCTTGCATTGATCAAAGAAGATTCAGTGAAATCTTGCCATTGTTTTTGCTTTTATTTGCACAGTCTATGATTCAAAACACTACTGGATCCTTTTTGTTGCTTTTGGAGCCATTGAAATTCTGGGACTCCCTCAACTGATAATGTGTTTATCAACTTCATTACAAACTACTGCCATCTCTCAGAACAGATCATGACAAATCAGGTAGTCTTTTCACCACTCTTGATGAGCTCCAACACCACAACAACTCTAAAAAACTCTTACTCTTTTCCATCGCTCACATTGTGAACAAGCATTTATTCAGAAACAATGAGTCCCTCTCTTACTTCTTCTAAGTTTTTATTCATTTAATCTGATCTTCAGTAAAAAAGAGAAGGCAGCAGCGTTCTGGCTGGAATTACAGATAAAGCAAGTGAAAGCTCAAGGGAGGTAAAAACCTCCAAAATATTTATGCTATGAGGAGATATAAACCTAACACATAAAATAAGGCAAAATTGATAATTTCATGGTCATTGTAATACTAAGAAATGAACACTGTTGATTTTACGCTGTTTGTCTAAAGTATAATCCCAAAGTAAGATGTTTTCTTATATTAATTCATGCATTTTACCTCATGGCCTGATATATGAACATGTAAATATTAGATTCATATATTAGGTGATTGGATTAAATATTAGATTAGATTTTTAGGTTGATAAGATTTGTAATGTAAAAGATGTTATTTATACTTTTTTAGCATAAAAAATAAAAAAGTAAAACAAAGTAGAAAGTGCATTTTATGTTGTTTTACATTTTATAATTTAAAAAAATACTTTATATGTTGAAATTTTTACTCCACTAAAAATTTGTAATTATCAGTTCTGTAGTCAGCTGAATCATACTATTTTCATTTAAAGATTAAGATGATAGCCCATGAGTTCCAAATTGGTTGAGTTTAAATCCAAATTGTACCTAAATGAGATGGAAGTATCTATTTATTATTGAATATGTAAACTTCCTTGTTGAAGATCAAGGTATATTGTAGTATTTCAAATTTAAAATCCATGTTGGTTTTGCATGCAATTCATATAACTGGTTTTACATTATTGAATGATACTTTTTCTTCTGTTTAAGGAAAGGAAGGTGGCTCTTGAAGCAAAGCTTTATGGTGACTATAGTGCAAAACATATTTTTAAGATACATATTTTATTAACATCGATTGAGGCATGAAGCTTTCTGGACATGGAATATCTCTGAATAATTGAAATTTAACTCTTTTTTTTTTTTTTTTTTTTTTTTTTTTTTTGTGGTACACAGGCCTCTCACTGTTGTGGCCTCTCCTGTTACAGAGCACAGGCTCTGGATGGTCAGGCTCAGCGGCCATGGCTCACGGGCCCAGCCACTCCGCGGCATGTGGGATCTTCCTGGACCGGGGCATGAATCATGTCCCCTGCATCGGCAGGTGGACTCTCAACCACTGCGTCACCAGGGAAGCCTGAAATTTAACTCTTAAAAGATAAAAATATCTAAATTTCTCTTACATATACATATATTTCCTACTATATTATTCACTTTATTGAAAGGGAAGTATATTATGCTGATTCTTATGTGATACACAGCATCACTCTTTGAGATATTACTACAGTAATAAAAATTGTAACTTTTGTCATGTGCATAGAGATCACTTTAGGATCACTCACATTTAATATTTTATATAATTTAGACAACCGTTTAAAGTAGGTACCAATATAATCCTCGCTTTACAGATAAGGAATCAGAGGTAGTAGTACCTTTTTGGAAGTAAAAAGAAAATGTGCCTTAGAAGCAAATTTGAGTTTGGACTCTGGACTCATCAAACTACACTCTATCAAGCAACAATCACCATTATAATACTGGTGTAGTGATAATGTCAGAAACTATTAAAATATTTGGTATTCTTCTCTCTCTACTATCTAGATATAAACAGATTTCACTTTCTGAATTTCTTCTTTCCTACTTTAGTGTCATCCAGCTATCAATTAAGGTTTGATAATGCCAGCTATCAATTTTTTAAAAAAATTATTGGAGTATAGTTGATTTACAATGTTGTTGTAGCCTCAGGTGTACAGCACAGTGAATCAGTTATACATATACATATATCCACTCTTTTTTTTTTAATTCTTTTCCCATATAGGCCATTACACAGTATTGAGTAGAGTTCTCTGTGCTATACAGCAGGTTCCTATTAGTTATCTATTTTATATGTAGTAGTGTGTGTATGTCAATCCCAATCTCCCAATTTATCCCTCCCCCTGCTTTATCCCCTGGTAACCAGAAGCCTGTCTTCCAACATCCGTGACGCTACTTCTGTTTGGTAAATAAGTTCATTTGTACCCATTTTTTAGATTCCACATATAAGCGATATCATATGATATTAGTCTTTGTCTGATTTACTTCACTCAATATGACAATCTCTAGGTCCATCCATGTTGCTGCAAATGGCATTATTTTTTCTTTTTTATGGCTGAGTAATATTCCTTTATATATATGTACCACATCTTCTTTATCCATTCCTCTGTTGATGGACATTTAGGTTGCTTCCATTTCCTGGCTATTGTAAATAGTGTTGCAATGAACATTGGGGTGCATGTATCCTTTCAAATTATGGTTTTCTCCAGGTATATGCCCAGTAGTGGGATTGCTGGGTCATATGGTAGTTTTATTTTTAGTTTTTTCAGGAACCTCCATACTGTTCTCCATGGTGGCTGCACCAATTTACATTCCCACCAACAGTGTAGGATGGTTCCCTTTTCTCCACACCCTCTTCAGCATTTATTGTTTGTAGATTTTTTGATGATGGCCATTCTGACTGGTGTGAGGTGATAGCTCATTGTAGTTTTGATTTGCATTCCTCTAATAATTATTGATGTTGAGCATCTTTTCATGTGCTTTTTGGCCATCTGCATGTCTTCTTTCGAGAAATGTCTATTTAGATCTTCTGCACATTTTTTGATTAGGTTTTTTTTTTTTATATTGAACTGCATGAGCTGTTTGTATATTTTGGAAATTAATTTCTTTTCAGTTGCTTCATTTGCAAATATTTTCTCCCATACTGAGGGTTGTCTTTTTGTTTTTTTATGATTTCCTTTGCTGTGCAAAAGCTTTTAAGTTTAATTAGGTCCCATTTGTTTATTTTTGTTTTTATCTCCATTACTCTAGGAGGTGGATCAAAAAGATCTGTCAAAGAGTGTCCTGCCTGTGTTTTCCTCTAAGAGCTTTATAGTGTTCAGCCTTACATTTAGGTCTTTAATCCATTTTGGGCTCATTTTTGTGTATGGTGTTAGGTAGTGTCCTAATTTCATTCTTTCACGTGTAACTGTCCTGTTTTCCCAGCACCACTTATTGAAGAGACTCTATTTTCCATTGTATATTCTTGCTTCCTTTGTCATAGATTAGGTGGCCATATGGTCGTGGGTTTATCTCTGGGCTGGTTATTCTTGAAGCTGTGTTGTTTCTCTTATTTTCTACATAGTTTTCTGTATATTATCTAAATTTCATGGGAAGTTTTGAGTCAAAGGAAATGTCTTGAAGTTGACCTGTGAAACTTTGAATACATAGATGTTATGCACATAATATCATAGTTTATTTCTTTCTATATTATTCACATAAATTCCATTTGAGTTGTTAACCTGGCTGAGATCTCTGGATAATAGAATGCTTCACAATTTGTCAGTAAATACCTCAAGTACAGTTAATTCATTAGGGATGTCCTATTTTAACATATACTGAAATAATATTTTATAAGTTTGCACATTCGCTTTTGATGTGACCACAGAGGCAGAGTGATGGGGCCACAAATTAACAAATGCTGGCAGTTACCAGAAGCTGGAGAAAGCAAGACACAGATGATCTCCTAGGGCCTCTGCAGGGAGGCTGTAATACCTCCCTGCACTGCTAACACCTTTATTTCAGCCAGTGATACTGATTTAGGATATCTGTCCTCAGAATTGTGAGCTGTCATATGTCATGTGTATAATGCTCTCCTATGTGGCTTCTATGTGTTCCCATCTCTATACTTACTTGTAGAATATTTTTACACCTCTTTTCCATTTTGTTGATCTATTATTAAATATTTTGAACTCATAATTTCAGTTCTATTTGTCAGATAAGAAAATTTTATTTGACTTTTTAAAAATTCTCCAGTTATCTCCTGAAAATCTTTATCTCATCATCTCATTTTAATATATTACTTATAACAATTATTTTAAAATCTTTACTCTGAAAACTCTAATGTGTGGTTCTAGCATAATCTATCTTCAGCTGTTTCTATTACTTACTCTTTTTTTCTTCGTTTCCAGTCATGTCAATTTATCACTCAGTATGTCTGATTATTTTGTTCAGTTTAATAATAAAATACAAGCTACTGGGCTTCCCTGGTGGCGCAGTGGTTGAGAGTCCACCTGCCAATGCATGGGACATGGGTTCATGCCCCGGTCTGGGAAGATCTCACATGCCACGGAGCAGCTAGGCCTGTGAGTCATAGCCACTGACCCTGTGCATCCGGAGCCAGTGTTCCACAATGGGAGAGGCCACAACAGTGAGAGGCCCATGTACCGAAAAAAAATACAAGCTACTGTGTATAGAAAAAAATAGAGAGAATTTGGGGCTATTAGTAATGTTATTTTTTTCTCAGTTAGGATTTTGATTTGCTTCTGGGAAGAGAGCTAGAGGGAGGAGAGATCACATTAGACTGTTAGCGTATTTAAAACAAGGCATCAAATTTAATGACAGCTATATTTTCCCGGTTCACCCTTATTTCCATACTGGCAACTTCTCTGGTGTCCTAAGTAGATATCTAGTGTGTATCAGTGTCCCCACCCCTTGGTGAGTTTAGAACTCCATTATTTACACACTCAAGCCTAAAATACTGACATAAATTCTGTTCAACCCTCAATCTCTCAGAAGCAGTTTCCATGAAGCTTCCCTCCTTCCTTCTTGTCTTTTTTTTTTGAATCCATACATGATTTAAAGAGAAAGTAGTACTGAATGTCATACAAACTTTCCTGCCTCCTCTTCTTTTTAGGATTTTGTTTCCTCAAGATATTGGTACCTTGGTAACTTTTCAATTTCAGTAAACAAATTTCTTGACATCTGTATCATTAGAGAGGGGAAGGAAGAGAGAGATTAACTTTTTATTTCTTCTTTGAAGGTTAATTAGCTAAAATAGTTTTCCATCCCTGGAAAAAGTAATGTAAATGCATTCTTCTAAACATAAAAGCTTCAATTCTAGAATTGTAAAAAACTTAAAATTTATACTTTCCAGCATAAATGTCATAAAATAGATTAGATATTAGACAGCTATACATTTTAATATCATTTTTTTCTCTGTAAATAATGTCTATTGAAGAAATAGGCCTTGAGAAATGTGCTATTTAAATCATGAATTCTTTTAACAAATATTTATTTGGCAAGTGCATTGAGCTAAACTTTGTGCAACGTTCATTAGCCCTGTGCTTCTTTAATTCAGAATTAAGCAGACTACTACATACTACTAGAGGAGATGTGGACAGATAGTTAGTCTGCCCACTTGAACCATAGTTAGTCTGCCAACTCTTGCATTAATTGGATGTGAGCTAAGCCTGCTTTCAACATTTTTAAATGTTTGAGAGCATAACAAGAAGAATCTTGACATGTGAATATTGCATAAAATTTTAATTTCCGTGACCATAAAAAAGTCTTATTGGAATGGAGCCACACATTTGTTCACACACTTTTCTGTGGCTTCTTTTACACTGCAATGTCAGAATTGAGTATGATCCTGAAAGCCTAAAAATTTACTATCTGGTCCATACAGAAAATGTTGACTAATGCTTTACTGGACTCTTGATTTTGTTGTTTGACCCAAAACAAAATGGATTACATTTTGAAACTTGATTTTCCTTTTTGGCATAAAAAAATAAAAACTTTATTTTACAAAGTTTTCTGAAGAAGCACTCATATTGATTTTTTCCTACCTGCATAAACTTAGAAGGTATATCTGCACTTTGATTTTCTTTGGTTATACATAGGCAATGAGGTTTTGGATATTCCTATTGTGTATATAGCATCCCTTATGGTTCACCTTTAAAATAACCCAGAGTTTCTAATTTGTAGGAAAAGTTATCTTGAAAAATTGTGTTAACATGTCAACTTCAGCTCATTGAATCCTTTAGAGTTTTAGCCTGTATTTATCTCACTCTCCATGGTTATATAAAAACTCTTTTAAAATACTTTAGGAGTTCTATATGTCACTTTTCAGTATAAAATGCCACATCTATTTGAACATGTACATTTGCTCTTCAGTTATTTAGAAAATGATTTGTTTTTTTATATTCTAAAAAAAATAAGGCATATATAGAAAAACGCCTTGATAATAATTTCCAGAAATAGTTGCAAGTGAATACGGCTTAAGACAGTTTGGTTGGTGGGAAGCCAGATAAAAAACTCTTTTTTATTTTTTTTATAGCTTACCTCGTACACTACAAAAGCTTTAAAAATTTTGCTTTTCTCTAGCGTGGCTTTAAGTTTAAAAAAAAATTACTGGGCAACTTAAATATTTTCAAGCAAATGATTTGTGAATCAGGTCCAAGTGTTAATCCAAGCTTTAATATTTCTAATTAATTAACTTTGGCTACAGCAGCTATAAGCTGCAAAGCAAGGGATTACTGGTGACTTATCTGAGAATAAAACAAATCCATTATTTGAACAAAATATGTTTAAAATTTTTGCCTAAAACCTACAAAAGCTTTGAAGCATGTTGATATAAAAATCACTCTCAGAAGCCATTTAATTCCTTTACAATACTAAAACCCATTCAACTTAAAAAAATTAAAAAGTAAAAGAACTCTCAAACTTTAAAGACTTGGAGATTAATTCCCTTGTCTTAAAACTCAAATTAAACCATTCTAGTGTTTGAATAGTCATTGAAGTAGAACACGTATGCAAACCGGAGGACACATTACTTTCTAGAGGAAAAGTGTGTTGATTGGGTTGGGACACTTCTATTTTTTATGTACTTTTCTAGAAAATCTTGAATTAGGTAGTAAAATAATTTTATATTTAATGCAAAATTCAGAGAAGTGTGAATTTTGGAGCTATAAAGAAACTTATTAATTCTATGATTTTATATTGTCTTGAAATATAGTTTTGTATGTTGACTTTACATAAAATAATGGCAGCAGAAATTCAAAATCAAAATGTATAAAGTCATGTCAATTCTCATAACATATATTTTTAAATTATTGATCACATTCTTTAGGCCTTGAGGAATATAAATGAAGTGGAAATGAATCTGAATTCCCTCTTAGTGTCACTTCAATATAACTATAATCAATATTAATGTATTTGTGGCATTATATTCCTATTATAACCATAAGTTTACAAAAATTAGAGAAGTATTGGAAAGGTGCACGTTCACCTTTTCTTAAATCATAGTTTATAGGCAATTACAAACCCTATAATACATGCACCCTCAAATGTATATATTTTTAATTTTTCAGCTTAGACAATATCAAAAATAAAATGGGAAAATCTGGGTTAAAAGGACATATTAAACATATATTTTTGCTTCCATCTGAAACACTTAATAAAGAGCATTGACTAGATTTTTAGATCACAAGCCCATAAAGGTGAGGCAAACAAAAGAGAGAGAGAAAAAAAAAAAAGCAACTAAATTTTGGAGAGCTTAGAGTAAATTGATAAATGGTAACTGAGTAGCAGACCAGAGTATGATGAATTCTAATCAGACAGTAAAGAGTCTCATGCAACTTACATCTTAGAGTCCTTCAACTCTTAACAATTTTGAGTTGAATTACCTCTAGAAGTAAGGGATCAATGGAGTGTCACTAAAATAAGATTTATTTTTTAAAGCAAAGAGATTCTCTAGGTGTGCTTTCTAATATTCTATAGGTAAAAAAAAAAAAAAATCATCTCCCATTGCAGCACAAAATTACAAAGATAAAGCTTATTTTTGGAGCTTAAAACATAGTTAATGACCTACATGCTGACCATGGTAGCCCTCTTCTACTCTTCAGATCCCAGTATTCTGGATTATAGGACGTTGACATCCAGGTAAAATGGGGGAAGTATTTTCTTGGAAAATCCAACCATTCTCATAAGATTGGAAAAGAGATGTTATCAACACATATTCTCCAAAGAAACTACCCATCTAGATAATCTGGAACATATCCTACATTTGGTAAGCCATACCTTCTATGGAGCTTCCAAACAGCTTTTTAATCAGTAACTCTTAATTATGATCAGGCAACCAACGATTATCTATGAAAACCCTCTAATTTGAAAGAGAAAAAATGTAATAAAGAGAAAATTTTAACTTGGAGGATACAATGACTATTTGTAGCAAAGGAAATATCAAATACTTTTGCATACAATTTAGATCAATTTAAGTTAATTTTATGTTTGGGCAGTTCTATTTGGAAAAATTAATGCTTTGAGTATTTCTTTTTATATATATATAAATTTATTTATTTATTTATTTATTTTTGGCTGTGTTGTGTCTTCGTTTCTGTGCAAGGGCTTGTGGTGAGTGGGGGCCACTCTTCATTGTGGTGCACGGGCATCTCACTGTCCATGGCCTCTGTCGTTGCAGAGCACAGGCTCCAGACATGCAGGCTCAGTAGTTGTGGCTCACGGTCCTAGTTGCTCCACAGCATGTGGGATCTTCCCAGACCAGGGCTCGAACCCGTGTCCCCTGCATTAGAAGGCAGATTCTCAACCACTGTGTCACCAGAGAAGCCCAGTATTTCTTATTATGTGGAACAATTAATATATTAGAACTTTTAATTCTCTCTTAGAGGTCTTCCAAGAAAGGGAGACAAATTATTTTTTAAAACTCATTCTATCTTTCAATTACCATATAGGTCCATTTGACACTCTTATAAATCTAAGATACATTTCAGAACCTTAGTAATCATTTTCTTAAAACAAAATATTTCAGTATTTCATTAATCTGTGAATTATTCATTAGTCATCTATTACTCCCAAATAAGGGTTCAAATTATTTTTTTTTAAGAAAAGAATGTTGGAATCACATAGAACAATGATGCAACAGTGAAATAAATTATTCTCCTTTAGTGATTTTTTGTTTATTTTTTTGTTTTGTTTTGTTTTGGCATTGTACAAGGTACTGCATCATTTCTCACAAAGTGTAAGAGAAAAGTAGGGAATCAATCTCTGCAGTGTGCTTTTAGATTTCTTTAAATAAAACAGAGAAGTAAGATTTTTCATGTTTGGCCTATGATAGAAAAGAGAAGAAAATTGACAGAGGATTATATTGCACAATTATTAGATAAATCAGAAGATGAATTCAATGAGACTAAATAGACTTTGATTATGATGATAAAACTGATCATAAAAGTGAAATCTCAGACTCTTAGTCACTTGATATCTTACTTCATTTTCCCAACCTCACAAATTAATAAGAGAACAATATATTTCTAAAGACAAAAAAGAAAAATGTATTCTCATGCAGTTAGTAATTCAAAAGGAAGAACTTGATGATACAATATTTTGGGCCAAAAGCTTAGTCTAAGCTAGTTTTCTGAAAGAATGTTAATAGTAGTTTTTTTAATCTTTTATAATGTTTGCATACCAAAATTTATTGACATGAAAAGATTTAAATGTTTAAGTTATTATTAAAATTTCTTTAAAAATTTACTATCCTTTGATTATCCTTTTATTTTATCCTTTAAAAAAAACATCATTATTTACTATCCCTTTATTCTTATATTTGAAATTAATCTTTTTAAACACATAAAACATTGAAAGTGTCCACTGGAATCTTGTAGAAAATGATGATGATATTTTCTGAGGGATAATATTTCCAGAGATAAGACAATGCATCCATGAGGAAACAACAGAATACTACAAAAAAGAGGGTCAAATTAACAAATTAGTATTCTCAGAAAACACAAATATGTAATAGAAATGACAAAAAAAATCAAAAGAAGAAGTGGAAAATAAAGATAAATATCTCATCAAACATTCAATTAAAAGACAATAACTGGAGAACAGTGGGAAACAACAATAGTCAGAAATACTTTCTAGAAGATACAGCGTGCAGCTAGCTATGAGTTCTAGAAAAAAAAAAAGAGTCTTGATTAAAATATAAACTATCAAACGTAAAGTAGATAGCTAGTGGGAAGCAGCCTCATAGCACAAGGAGATCAGCTTGGTGGTTTGTGACCACCTAGAGGGGTGGGATAGGGATGGTGGGAGGGAGGGAGATGCAAGAAGGAAGAGATATGGGAACATATGTATATGTATAACTGATTCACTTTGTTATAAAGCAGAAACTAACACACCATTGTAAAGCAATTATACTCCAATAAAGATGTTAAAAAAAAAAGATATCATCATTGAAATAATTGAAGAAAAATTTTTAACACTGAAGGATGTTGACTTTACAAGCTGAAAGAGTTCAGTTAATACCCAGCACAAACTACAAAAAAACATGCCCAAGTTTCATTGCTGTGAAATGTTGTAACTGTGGAAACAAAGCCACTGTAAGATTTCAGAGAAAATACAAGTGGTACACAGAGGATTAATAACACCAGCATTGAAATTCACAAAAGAAACATCAGAAACTCAAAACATATCTTCACAGTTCTGAAGAGAAATAGTTTCTAAACTAGACTTCTATACCTATCAACTAAATATGAGGACAAAAATTGTAAATAAGTTATAGAAGTGGTTAACAATGAAAAAAAAATATCTTATATGAAACATTTAAAATAAGCTAATAGGGGATATAGCCACCAAATGGAGAGAGGAGGCCAGGAATAACAAAAAATATGTGAGCCAGAAAAAAGGAGATCCTACAAAAACAAAGATGTGAAGGATTTACCAGTATGATGATGAAGTGAGATCCCAGTTATACACAAATGTAAGGCAACAATCATGTTAAAACAGTGGAACTTAGAAGATAGTTATGTTAAAGATTCTCATCACCAAAGCATCTTCTCTAATTTCCCACTAATTTAAATCCAACTTAAGGAAAACTATATTGAAAGAAATTATATATTTCACTGTAAAAACTGGCTCCCCAAAATATTTAAGGCATCACACTGATTAATGAAATTGATGCCTTTCTCAAGTGACTAAAAATCAGCTGCACTTTAATCTTGTTTATGTTTTCTTGCTTTAGTTAAAAATCAAGCTCAGTCCATGAATATATAAACTTACTAGGAATAAGGAATTATCCTGCAACAATTTCTCACAATATTAATAATCAATGAATGCTTCAGCACTAATTTGTCATAAGTTAAATTTACTTCCATATAGTAATTTTAAGTATATGAAAGAAGAAATTGTCTCATTTTTAGTATTTTCTATATTTCAATATTTTAGATAATTTTGAAAAACTCCTGATATTATCATTATTTTACTAAGTCTAGAAATCTGACCAAACACATTAGCTTAAAGGGACTTATTTGAGTGAAGCTGAAAAATTACCAATTTCCTGGGATGTAATCATAACAAATTAATCTCTCTTTCTCAGAATATACCAGAAAATCTGCACATTAAATACCCCAGGGATTTTGAGTTAAGCATAAATTTCAGGTTAATTCCCTTAAAAATGATTGTTAGCGTGATTTTTTGCAGTTTGTTCTTCGAAAAAGAATAATTGTATAAAATGCCATTAAAGGGTAGAACATGGGGCCAATTATAACTGCTTATTAAACATAGAGTGATTATATCAGTTAAATATACTGCATATAATAAAATTGGGCAGTTGTGGAGATTCGGGAAAACTGGTGAGAGAAAATGCTCCATCAACAGAGAATAATGTGTTGCCAGCTGATGGTTGCCAATAAGACATTGATCTTAGCATTGCCAGATCTTATTTCTCAAAGGATGATGAAAATAGACATTTCTAAATTTAAAGTCTCTTACCTTTTAAATCTAGGCAATCACTTTTTTTACACACTGATGGGCACCAACATGGACAACAAACACACCAATTTGTGAGCCGCCTTTATATAGCAGGCTGACAATTTGTGACACTTTACCTGTTACCATTTCCATGTGATGGGTAAGATGTTCATTGTATGCTGAAATTTATTTACTTTGTTTATTTTCCAACCTTTATAGATTAAAAAAAAAAGAACACACCAACTATATTTTTCCTTTGAGGAGTAACGTTTTAATGAATGTGTACCCATATTTTTACTCCCCAAATCATTTACAAGCAGGCACTTTTGTATTCAGAGAAGAAAATTGAAATTCTATTAGAATCTCTGATCTTCTCAGTGATTGTGTAATGAACAGTAGGACTGACTTGGGAGCACAAAACTCTTGGCATGTGATTTATGTAAGTGAAGGACCAAGTTGTTTGTCTATAGGTAATATCAGATCAGGAAAAACTAAGATTAGAGATTCAAAGTACTAGAAGTTCACTACAAGAAAATCCTAGAACATCCTAGAAACATAAGCCAGGGAACTACAATAATTTTATCTGTCTCTTCTCTCACTGTATACCTTCCCTATCCCTTCCTCCCCTCTGCCTTTCAATGGAAAGTCTCTATAACTAGGTAAGAGTGTGAATATAGAATCAGTATTGTCAAATTTAATATCATATAAACATATGTACTAACATAAAGATGCTGTAGAGCCCAGATCCAAAATGTTTCTTTGACTCCCCCTCCCCATTCCACCCCACTGAAATATAAGTTCTATGAGGTAAGAACACAGTCAGAATCAACTCTGTCTCCCAAGTGTAGAGAAAAGAGCCTGTAACATAGCAAATGATAAATAAACATTTGCTTAAAGATGAAATTACAGTACATATAACAATATATATTGGATTCCTTGGGGGTTTTCAAAATATTTGGATTTACTTTGTGTCGACATTTTTAGACTTTTCTTAAAAGATTGTATTGGAAATGAAAGCATGAATTACAAGATTACTGTTTACTGACTGCCTATTATGTGTCAACAATGTGTGATGGGTTGTAACAGTGAATGTTTTTTTTTTTTAGCCACCTCATAAAATTTTCATCACTGGGGAGATACTGATGAACTTAACAGTCATTAAGCACAAATGTGATACCTGCTGCAATAAGAATTAGAGATCACAAGGTGGATGGTGTACCTAAGCCAGAGTTAAGGGATTTCCTGGAGGAAATCACTTCTAAACTAAGACTTGGAAAATGAATAGTAATTAACTAAGGGAAATGTTCTAGTCGCTGAAGTTAACATGGAGGGAAAGAGTAAGGGACATGAGGCTGAAACAATCAGGGACTAGGTTGTTTTAATAATCCTGTAGGTCATGACAGCGAGTTTGATCTTTACCTTTGAAGGGACTACCTGAGTGCAATACAGATCATAACCAAGAGAGAATGTATTATACCAATCTATATTGTAATACCAGAGAAGTTGTATTGAGACCATCAGGATGGATGCTATTTCAATAATACAAGGGAGAATGGATTTTGATACAAATCACCAGGACATCAGTAATGGGATGAAGATTGGAGAGATTTGAACCCTTGAATTTGCTGTGTGCTAGGTAAAGTAGAGTTGAATATCAGTGATTTCATAAGGTTTAATATGTTAAATTGATAAAATTTCTTGGTTTATTGGCAGAACTGGAGAGATAAAAGGAACCAACTATGATGCTGAAGTTTCTGGCTGGTGAGTTACTGGTAGTGATGTGATTAAAGAGGACATTTTCTCATTAATGAAGCCTTTAAAGAGTAACTCTTTGTTTTCTGTCTAAACTTGCCAATGTCAAAACTAATAAACTGACAAGGCATTCACACTTTTTCTTTCTCTGTAAAATATTTAGCTTCTCCAGATTGGTTTCTGCTGGTTTCATGTTTGTGGAGATGTGTGTGTTTGCTAAGAAATGTGGTGTTGTTTGGAGAACTCTCTCACCTTGTTTAGATAAGACCGACTTATTGAAGAATAAGTTCAAGAATTATTGTTACATGCACACACACAGAAGCCACTAGTCGATACCTTGTGGAAAATCAGTAAAGATATATTTATTTATAAAACATATTTTTCAATAAAATATTTATTATGACAGATTTTTTTCTGTCACTTGTCATTTTCAAAGCTATGAGCAAAATTCAGTACAAAATGAAGAGCATAGTATCAGAAATGACAATAACATACGTATTCATACTTTTATATGACCTACCCTATGTTAATTTCTAATTTCTTTAGCCTGGGTGAGTTGGGCTGTTTCATCTAACATTATTATTAAAAATATAAATTAAGTAAAGGTTAGGACAGGTAGAGATTCTGTGTTTTTATTAATTTTAAAACATATGGTTAAAAAACAGCAATTTCATAGCATTGTAAAATCCATACTGAAAAAATATTTAAAACATATATTAATTTTAAAAGTTTGTTTAACATTTTGCTTAATAGAATTTAGCTCATTATAGGTAATTCAGTTTCCATAATACTCCTTTTTAACACAGAACCAAAAATGGTATCTCTTATTTGTTGGAACTTGCTCAGTGCTATAGTTAAATCTCTATGTATCTGTCAAACTGTCTTTCCCTAGCTGGAGCTCCTGTCAGAAATAATCATTTCATGGTCTCACATTCACAAAGGTGCAAACCCCAGATATTCTTGCCTTTTTAATGTCAAAAATTGTGCAGACATGAAATGTTTGATAAAACTACTATGGACACACAAGTAAGCCCATCCTTTTTGTTTTCGTGTTTTGTTCTGTTTTATTTTTTCAAGAGCAGGTCCTGAAATACAGGTAATTTGCAGGTTTTAAAAGATGTAGCCAGGATAATTTATTAGTTTACTAAGATAGGTTAAATAAGAAATTCTTCCACTACAGTACGTCAATGGATATTTCAAAAGTAGAATCTCTAATATAAAGTTATCGAGAATGTTTGTTTATAAGAGCTAACACCTTCAAGATTTTGTTTAAATAAGAAATCTAGAATAGGTTTATTATCTTCATGCATGTCGTAAAAGAAAGAATGACAATAAAGTTCTTATGATTCAATATGAAAACACTAAATTATACACATACTAGAGAAAGCAGAGCTATTAGCTTATATATTATTACAGGTCATACATAATTTAAATAAATCATTTAAAAAATCAGAGATTTTAGAGATTAAATACCATTTTACGATATTGAAAGTTCTGTATCCTACAAAACACTTTTATTGGAAATAGCATTTGCAAGGATGTTTAAATTATGTAGAATTTTATCTACAATTTTATCTGTATTTTCTGTAGATGTAAAAATATAGATATATTTCCTTCTTATATTGATGATATATTTTCCACTAGCATTTAGTAATCTTCAGTTTCAAGGCCAAATACTGTAATTTTATTTGTTAGAATAATGGAACATGATACTTTAGTTCTACAAGATAATTCCCAACATAATCATACGAAGAAATATTGGTAAAATGTCCAGCAGTGCAACATTTAAATCAGTATGGAAATGATATAATTTCATTGAGAAAAATTCTAATTTCTATGCTAATTTCATGAGATTGCACAACAGATGTTCATTTAGGATAGAGCCTTCATGGGAATTATAAAGATATCTACTGGCAGATTTTATCTCTGCTATTTATTCCTAAAATATCTGTTAAAAATATGGATAGCTTGTTTTTGCAGGACTGAAATTTGCTTCTGGAGCTTCATAGTAGTGCCAGAACTTCTTATTTTAAAATTAATTAATTAATTTAGCCTCTTATTTTTAGCAAGCTTCTTGGTCCTTGCTAAATCTGATGATCAATCAAGTTGAAGAACCACTCTTTGAAATATTAAAAGAAATTTCCTGGTGTTTCTTCAAAATATCAGACTTTTCCCCTCTGGGTAATCACCTTTATTCTACCCCACTGGAGTGGATAAATGGCCGGATAGCTTGAACTAAAAGAAAATGTTAGAAAAGGGTTTAATGTGTAGCACTCAGGACTAGTTTACTCGCTGTGTAATTACTTACCCAATAATTAGAGTGCTTGGTTTCCAATTCAGACTCTATTCCTACTTAACTTTGAGTTTAAATAAGCTACCCAACCTCACTAAATCTCATTTTCTTTATCATTAAGATAAGAATTATAATGATATTTCTCAGCTGGGGAGAGAATTAACAGATCAATATGTTACAATATTTAGAATAATGTGTGGTATATAGAGTTTATTTTTTATAAACCATTATTATGTTTACTTTAATTATTATAGTTATTATTGATATTATTTAATATTGGCATTAGAAAGCATACTTGATAACCCAGAATATTTGTATGGAAAAAGAATTATAATTCCTGAATATATTCATAATCCCACAATATAAAAGTAGTGTCAAAATACCATCATATAATGAAACAAGAGTAATTATCCTGGTTGGACTAAGTTTTAGACATACCAATTATCTCATATAAAGGCAAAAACAAGCAAGCGAACAAAACAAAACAAAACAAAACAAGAACAAAAACTTTTCCTTGATCACACATTGTTTTCCCAATGAGACATATGCATGAATAGAGCAACACTTCTATTTTCTTATTCTCAGTTACTACATAAAAATTTCCTTGCCAACAGTGTTAATTTGGCACACAACATGCTTTAACATGTGAAGACCCTCAGGCAAAAAATAATAACAGATTTGTTAAAGTTATGAATGGACTTTTTCCTATGAAACAAAATGACCTAAAACTTACACCTGAATAACGTGGCATTGAAATCCAGGCTCTGAACTCCCATTTCAAATCTCTCTCTACTACTAAAATTAAAAGAGCAAATTAGAAAAAAATGATTTAATTTGATATGCCTTTCAATAAATGTTCTCTTTTCCATGGTTTCTGTTTTTGAAGCCAATAAAATTTTTGTGTAAGCTTCCTGTTTTTATCACTTATTATGTATTCCTCCTATCCATCTACATTCAAAACGGAATATACTGTTATCTCCCACTTACCAACTGACAATCTTCCACCCCTTCATTCATTTAATATTCATCCTTACATCTGATCTCTTCCAAAATATGTTCTTATGCTATTTAGGAAGGTAAATCAAAATTATAAGATCTTAAACAAATAGTTACTACATTAAATTTACCAAAGATAGAAGTAATTTACAACAGATAGGAAAAGTGTTATACATGTGTTAAAAGTTTAGTTAAAAATGTTAATAAATAAAATGGAAAGATGTAAGGAATTTTCTGCCTTAATATGTACTTAAAGATATTAAATAGAAATAAGATAGTAACAATTTAAAAATGATAATGACAATAGCCAAGAACAAGGGAATGATAATGATTTTCACAGATTTATTTGTTGTTAACTGCGACCATAACAATTTGCCACAAATTTAGTGGCTTAATATAACACAAATTTATTATCTTAGAGTTCTGTAGTTCAGAAATTTGGTGGGCTTGGCTGGTATCTCTGCTTCAGATTTCATGAGTTTGAAATGAAATTATCAGCAGTGTTAGCCTCTGAGGGTGAAATCACTTCCAGACTCATTCAAGCTGTTGGTGGAATTCAGTTGGGAGCACTGTGATCTTCGTTTGCTCGAGGGCTTTTGGCTGAGGGTTAGTCTCAGTTTCTAGAGACAGTGTACATTCCTGGCTCTTGGCTGTCTTCATTTTTAATGTAAGCAACAGGGAGCAAGCCCCTCTCACCTTTAAAATATCTCCTGGTCTTCTTCCTATCTATCTCTCTGCTTGATACTTCTGCCTCTCTCTTCCACTTTTAAGGACTCATGTGATTATATTGAGCCCACCCTGATAATTCAAGAAAATTTTGGAAAATCTGAAAAGTCCCATTTGCAATGTAATATAAAATACTGTCGCATTCTAGAAATTAAGACATGGACATCTTTGGCAGAGTATGGGAAAGTGGGAAAGGTAGGCATTATCTACCCACCTCAGTATAGTTAAAAGAGGATGATAAGGTGATAAATAAAGTATTTATTGAGCACTTACTCTGTGATGGGCTCTATTCTAGGCATACAACTAAAGAAGTAATGTCCTTGCACTTGTGGAGTTACAAACTAGTGAAGGAAACAATCAATAATGTTTTATTACAATCTAAGATCATGTCAATTGCAATGAATGAATTAAAAACGCAAGTAAGAAGGTAGACATTGAGGTGGGAATGAGAATGTACTTTAGGAGATGAATCACTTAGAATCTGAGGTAAGAAAATTTCAGGAAGAGGGAACAGAATGAGTAAGGGTGACAGTAGTGAAGGAGCTTGAACTCTTCAAGGAAGAGCAAGAGGGCAAAAGTGAATAAGACAAAAGGAGGGCAATTACATTAGAGAAGTAGAACACGGTGAAGAATTTGATTACTAGTCTTGGGATAACAAGAAGGTTTTGAACAAGATGTTAATATTTTTGTAGTCCAATGTATATTTTATTATTTTACTATTTTTTGCCTTTGGATTTCCTCTATAATCGCTCTATTTTTATAACATCTAGACTAAATGAGGTTTAGAGTTGTTAAAATTATATTTCATCATGAGAAAGGACTCATTATTCTCATTAAGTATAAATTCTAATTCTTTTTAACTCAAGAGATTTAGTAAACGTTCTAATACAACAAAAAACAATGTAAGTATTCAATGCTTTAGATTTATAAGATTTAAAAGTGATTTAATAATATGGCCCCACAAACATAAAAATAGCCTTTCTTGAGATTTTGATTTGGTATAAAAATAAAAGAGAAAAAAGTTTGATTTATAAATATGTAAAAATGATGCAGAGATGAACAACATAATGAAAGCAAATAACTGTATTGAATGTGTTCTTTAGTCAAAGTAAATTTTGATTCATATTTTAACTTTCTATGAACAAGTTTCTCCAGATTTCATAAATGGCACACAAAGTAATTTTACTATCAAAGTCTTAGTTCTGACCAATTTATGCAAAAGAAAATGTAGATTTTAAGAAATTTGCTTTCTACCTTTGTAAAGTAATGAGGCAAATAAACTACAGTTGTACTTTATTAAGCAGTAGATAAAACAAGATATGCACATTTTCTACATAGAATATAGAAATGATTAAATCAACATCACTGACTGCACTTTATGGTTAAAAATATTTAATTAGAAATAAAATAATGTTGTTTAATTGAATTGAACATTGTCTCAAAGAGGCAAAGAAGTCACACTTTTCAAATAAAAGATGCATAAACTTGAGTATTTCTTTTTCTTCTGCATCCCAAATACGTCAAGATGTCCCAATGTTAAGATTGTTGCTAAATTCTCGTGTCAAAGTAAGCAAGCTCTCCTGAATCTATTTAGAAGGGTTTATAGGAATTATAGATCCTGGGCTATCAGGCTATTTTCCAGATATGCTCTGAGCAGACAGTAAAGCCAAAAATGCTATTAGAAAAGTGGGATGTATTTTCTTTCAGGATATATTTACAAAAAAAATGCAGCTTAGGATAAATTAAAATGAAGTAATCATTTTTTATAAAGCTGTCAGTTTTAATGCATACATTACCAAAAATGTTTGAAAGAATATACTATTCTATAGCAATTTAGGTTATCCTATTTTAATCATTTAAGGAAATACTCATACCTTTAAATTAATGTATACAAAATAATTTGATCATGTTTTAAAGATTTAGAAGCATGCAAGAGTGAAACTGTGTTGAAAGTACTTCTGCCTTCCTTTTCTAGAAACATTTTTGTGTTTATGCTGTTTTTTTATGAGATTATCTTCATGAGTGAAGCTTGATTATCTAGAAGACAAATTGAATACTATTAAATTAAAATTAACTTTACTAATATACTGAACTCATGTTTGCCAAGATTAAAACTTCTATAATGTGCTCATATTACAGATGGTCCCCAGTTGCTCTTTTTCTAGAAAAAAAAATTCATTGAAAAATGAGGGCATGTTAACAGATTATGACTAAGTGTTAATATAGAATCATTATAGAACATTACCTACAGTACTGGGAAAAAGAATTCTGCATAATTGTCCAGAAGATCCTGAAAGACTGTATCTGAAAATCAACTGGTCCTGGGATTTTGAGATCTACAACCTTCCCAGTGGCATCACCCATTCAAAAGACTTGGCAAAGGAATCAAAAACTAGAATCAAAATAAAAAATGTCAAGAATGATCTCTAGTTTCCTGCTTTCACTATGGATGCAGAATACTACAAAGATCGCTCAAATTTTAAGAATAAACCAAATAAATTACAAAATTATAACTTCACATGTGTCCATCAGAGACCAGAGAACAACCAAGTCACCTGAATTTCTGAAACCAGAAGAGGACAAGAAAACCAAGTAACATGAATTCTGAAGAAAAACAAGTCCCTTGAAGAAGAAGAAAGAGAACATACAAACTATTTTCCTTATTAAAGAGCATAGGAGGAAGAGGAATCCGTCACCAGACAAACTGGTAAGTCTTAGTTTGCTAGCTCTCTTCCTCTCCTTCAAATCAAATCCTTAAGCTCCCGAGGGAAGACAGAAAGTATTCTAAACCATAGGCAAAAACGTATTGTTGAGGAAGGATAGAAGAAGAAGCTATAACTGGGAGAGAGCCAGGGAACTTCATTGGCATTGGATCCTATAATAATACCAACCTGAGATCAGCTACTGATGGGAGAGGGGCAGAAAACACCCCTCCAAATGCAATCTCAGACACAAGGTAATGTTTAGAGCACGGAGAAACTGCACTCTCCCGAGGTCCAGAAGCAGGGGGATGCCTAACATTTTGGCAGAAACTGGCCAACTGAGACATCATCACCCGAGACCACATCACGCATGCTTAACACAAGCCTAGAGGGTGTAGTAATACAGAGAATTTGGCCACAGGGAGGGAGTGTGAAGAGCGTGGTGATTGCCCCATCTGGAATGCAGTGATGCCATGTTGGTTGAAAACTGAGAGTGTGGAACAGTCACTGAGGAAAACACCTTTTGCGACCTTATCCCAAACCCTCAGTATGTGGCAGCTTTAGCTCATCACTATGAAAATTTGAAGTCTGTGCTAAACAGAAGAAGCATTTCTAGGATTAAATAGCAGCTTGTCTCAATTACTACTGTCCTACAAATGATGTTCATCATTTCAGGAAAAAAGTATCAAATACACAAAGAAAACAAGAAAATAAACTTTGTCAAACGATAAAGCAACTACGTAAACAAGACATGGGAATAACGTAGATGTTGGAACTATCAGAAAGTGTCTTTAAAATAATTAACATTTTAAAGGACATAGGGAATGTAGGAGGTGGCATACATAAAGAGGTACATAATTTTGCAGAGACATGGAAAATATGAGAAAGGATCAATGGCACAGCTGAAGAAGGAACGTCAAGATAGGCCACTATAAAGTATTCAGATTTTTCAAAATGAGAAGACAGAGTGAAAAATAAAAAAATATCGAACACAGCATCCAAGAGCTGTGTAAAACACATGGATTTCAAATCCAAAAGAAGAAGAAAGAATAATACTGAGAAAATACTTGAAGACTGAAATATTCTAAAATTAATTTTTTAAAAAAAATCAAACCATAGATTAACTCAGAGAATGCTAACCAGCGTAAATGCTAAATTTGAGTCATATCCGATGTTAGTGGACTTAAGAAATCGATTTGTAAGGTGTCATTTTTCCCAAATTCATCTAGACATACAACATAATAAAATCAGAATGTACTCCTTTTTTTATTTGTGGTGATAGAAATTAACAAAGTGGTTCTAAAATTTATATAAGGGCAAAGGACCTTCAGTAGCCAAACAATTTTGAAAAAAACATATTTGGAAGGCTTGCCCTACCTGATTTAGGATTGCTAAACAAAGCCACAGTCCATCTAAAAGCTGCAGTAAACACAGCACTGTGGTGTTGACATAAAGATAGACATATAGATCAATGAAACAGAATAGAGAGTTCAAATATAGAAGCACACATAAATGGTCATTTTTTGTTTTACATAGGTGCCAAGGCCATTCAATGTTAGAAGCAGAGTCTTTGCAATAAATAGTGTGGAGAAAAAAATGGGTATCCATATATAAAACAATGACCTTCAACCCAACCTCTCAAAATATATAAAAAATAACTCAAAATGAATTAGAGACCAACATGTAAAAGTGAAACTGTAACATGTTCTATGAGAAAGAACAGGAAAATTTTTTGTGACATAGATACAAAGATTTCATAGATAAGACATCAAATGTGCAATCCATTAGATAAAATGAATGACACATTAGACTTCATTCAAATTAAAAACGTGCTGTTTGAAAGACAGCCTATTAAAACAAGGAAAAGACAAGCAACAGGCTGGAAGAAATATTCATAAGACATATAAATGATAAATGCCTAGTATCTAGAGAATATAAAGGACTCTCAAAATGCAGTGCATAATTAGAAAACATACAACAAAAGTGTTGAAGAGACAATTTACCTTAAATGATATAAAGACAACAAATAAGCTGATGAAAAGATTCTTAACATCATAAGTCACTTGGAAAATTAAAATCTAAATCACAACAGGGTACCACTATAGACATATTAGAGTGACTGAACTTAAAACGATCAAAAATGCTTGAAGTACCAAATTATGGAAGGAAAGAAAGTAGAACTCTCCTACACTGCTGATGAGAATTCTAAATGATACCACCACTGAGGAAAATAATTAAGCATTTTTTTTTATAAAATTAAGTGCCATAAGACCCAATTATTCCAGCCTAAGTGCTTTACCTAAGAGAGATCTGGGTAAAACATACCCAGATCTGTATATTTGTAAAAGAGATTTATGCATAACAGCAAAACTAGAAGTGACCCAAATATCCACATTGTGAAAATGGATAAACAAATGGGGTGCATATGTTTAATATACCATGCAATAATGAAAAGGAACATACTACTTATACCTGAGATGATACAGATGATTCCAAACATTATGCTAAGTAAAGACTACATACTCTGATTACAGGCATATGATTTTTTAAACTACATGGACAGATATCAGATTGTAGGTTCTAAGGTCTGGAGTGAAAGAGGAAATGGTTAGAAAGAGGTAAAGGAAACTTTTTAGATAATAAATGTGTTCAGTTGACCTAAATCACAGGAAAATCCTTATGTATTAATCACTTCCTAATTTTAATTTTAACATATGTATATATAGTTGTCATTCTCATGTTTGTTTTTTATTTATGTATTTTGTACTGTTTTTACGATTTGGTGCTGCATCAAGTGTTTCTTCTAGAATGATGGACATTCCTTCCTTTCAAAAATATGTTAGATACTTCAGATATATGCTCCTATTGTATTTCTTCTACCATTGTTTTATGTTCTATTTTATTTGCTAATGCAATTATTTGTTCCCTTTATACTTAATATTCTTGAAGACGGACACTATGAATGACTTATGAGTTATGAGGTTCTTCACTGAGCCTAGAAATCTTCACATAGATGATGGTTAATTATTATTTTGAATGAACATGTTTCAAGTGATAATAAGAAATTTAAATTTTTACTCCTAAAATAAAATCTAGTGAAGTCAAAATTGAATGTTATTGTGTAAAAATGTATATGTCTATTTATTTATCTAAAGACAACCTAAATGAGGTGTCAGTGGCTAAATACCTGGATCTCTCCAGGATTCAAGCGTCCTTGAAGATAAATGATCTTTACTGAAGACTAAGTTTTAAAAGACATTAATCAATACAGTGCATCTTAATCACACCCCAACACTGATTTAAATAATAAAGCTGAGAGTGTACTTGGCAAGTGGAGACTTCAAAAGGGATATTGTGAAGAACATTTAAACTGAGGTATTAAACTTGAAGTTTCCTCTAAGTTCACTAAGAATTGATTTTTAGTGTGACTCTTATTTGTGAACTTCTGTGTGTGTGTGTGTGTGTGTAAATTCTGCATGCATTAATATGCATTATTCTAATTTTTCTTTTTTTCTTTCCTTTTTTTTAACAAAAAGGCATAAAATCCTTACAGCTTTGTCATTAACGAAATAGACAGTGGAGATAAATGGACTGGAATCAAATCATGACCCTAATATTTGTTAATTAAGTGGCCTTGAATCTTCTATGCCTTAATTTCATCATCTGTAAAATGGGGATGACATTAACTGACTAATCTTATTAGATTATTTTAAAAATTATATAATATAGTATGCATATAAATATGTAATATGTTAACTAAAACATTAAAACCTGTATATAAGCATTAGATTTTTATATCATATCTAATTTTAAATTTATTTAGTATGCATTACATTTATTTAGTATGTTGGTTAAATTCTTATATATTTTTCCATTTGTTAAAATTATATAATTATAAATTTTAAAAATAATAAGCTTATCAAATCAAAATATATAGATGTGCTTGCCTGTGCTAAAACCTAAAGATATAATATTTAAAGAAAACATGGCACTCTAATCAACAAATTAGCAAATTTTTCTAAAAGAAATGTATTTTCCTTGAGAATAGGTCAGTCTTTGAAATATATACCACCTCTAGGAATTTGAGTTAAAGGATCTGGGGAAAATATTGAAGTATGTACTTAAACTTATGTATATAATGAGTCAAAATGAAAGATAAGGCTGTAAAGCAAACCAATTTATGAGCAAATAAAGTGTCCATTTCTTCATTAAGATATTTCTCCTTGGTCTCAAAAGACTAAAAACAATCTAAATGATAATTGCCTCTATGCACAAGATACCCCTGCAGTGGGTAGATGGAAAGGAAAATCAATATTCTGTAGAGAAAATACTGTTTGGATATTTAGAATGCTCTATTCGAATATAGGGTGCACTGTTTATGATTTTTCTCTTATTTCTTTTGATCCCACTTATCCAGATTCCTCTCTTTACCCCATTATTAAAATTTAATAGGATAATCTACACTATCTTAAGGGGTTTTCAGAGATTTATGCAGAGTATTAACAACAATCATCTCTGGGCTATATTAGTATGTATACCTATATCATAAGATCTATTTCTGCACGGCATATCCAGCCTTACATACCATGTAAAGTTTGTGCTCTTGGCACTATGCCAAATATGTTAACTTCTTAAAGTTGGAAAGGTTTTACTTTCTTTAAGTATGATGGAATATAATTATTTCATATCTGACCAAGGCGTTAAAGAACCTGGTGCAATATTACAACTCCCAATGTCTCATTTTTGAAATTGTTTTCTTTAGTGCTGATACTCATTTTTAGTATGTAAATATGCTTTCATAGAGTGCTTTTGTGAAAATAGAACAATTTTAAATATTTGAACAATTGTAAATGTTTTAAAAGGCAGAATGACCTTAAATGGTTTGTGTTCACTTTGGCTTCATCTCAGGAATACAGAGAGTTGGAAAGGGCATCACTCCACACTCACAAAAAGAAAAAAAATCCAGACAAAATTCCAGTCAGGTCCATGACTTTACTTGAACCCATCAGAACCTGACATTTCAGAGCAACCAAATAATCCAAAATCTAAAGAGACATAGACTCCTGTGAGGAGGTATAGGAAGCAAACACTATATTAGAAGGGCAAAGGATACAGGATGCTGGGTAAGAAGAATCAGCTAGAATAGTTGATGAATTGGTGATGACCAAGAACAGACTGGCAGAAGAGCATAAAGCCCTGAATGACCACAGGTATAGGAAGGAATTGCACCTTCTTTTTTTCTTTCTTTTTCATTTTTTTCTTTTTATTTTTTTTAATTAGAGGCTGCTGTAAGTGTGTACCATCCTGTTCTTGCCACTCCCTCCAGGAAGGAGTCTGGGGACCTGAGCACAAAGCAGAGACACTGAGACCAGTGGCACCACTGATACTGGTGCTGGCGTAGCTGCCTTGGGGATGACCCAGCACTGGTGAAGAAGCCTCTTAGCCATGACCGTGCTCCCCCGTCCCACCCTGCACTACCCGTCAGCTCCCAGTGCCCAAGGGCTGCTGTCCCTCACTCTTGCTGGAATTCCAGCTTCTTGATGGCCTTTTTTTCCATGAACCCCAACAGAAGCGCACAGAAAAGGGGGTGAGTCCTGAGAAAATTTGCCTTCTAAAAATGGCCTGGGGTAAAGGGCAGCAGCTGTTGTGGGAAGGGCAAAACACTGCCTAAGACTCATTTTCCAGCATCAACTACGTGGAGGGGAAAAAAAATAAGCTTTAGTCTGTGAGAAGAGTAACACAAACTGCCATCACTGAGGCACTGGGAACAACCATTATATATGGGAAAAGGAGGGGCCTTCTACCTCTGAGGGAGGCTCAAGAATATCTTCTGGGAGCTGAACTACAGCTGGTAGGGGAACAGAACAAATTCAAAAGACACCCCCAGACATCTAGGGACACAGTGACTTGGAGAGGGCTAATCAGAGCAGCTGAGAATATCACTCCCCTGTCCCTCAACCCTGGGCTACCAAGTAAAGGATAATAGTAACATGGAATGTTGCTGTGAGATTTGGTAGACAAACTGTATTACTCAGGGCTCTCTGGAGGAACAGAACAAATAGGATATACAGAGAGCTATAACAAGAGATTTATTACAGAAATTGGTTCACACAGTTATGGAGGCTGAAAAGTCCCATGATATGCCATCCGCAAAACTGAAGTAAGTCAGAAAGAGAAAGACAAATGCCGTATGCTAACACATATGTATGGAATTTAAGAAAAAAAAAATGTCATGAAGAACCCAGGGGTAAGACAGGAATAAAGACACAGACCTACTTGAGAATGAACTTGAGGATACAGGGAGGGGTAAGGGTAAGCTGTGACAAAGTGAGAGAGACATGGATATATACACTACCAAACGTAAGGTAGATAGCTAGTGGGAAGCAGCCGCATAGCACAGGGAGATCAACTCGGTTCTTTGTGACCGCCTGGAGGGGTGGGATAGGGAGGGTGGGAGGGAGGGAGATGCAAGAGGGAAGAGATATGGGAATATATGTATATGTATAACTGATTCACTTTGTTATAAAGCAGAAACTAACACACCATTGTAAAGCAATTATACTCCAATAAAGATGTAAAAAAAACAAAAAACAAAAAAAAACAACTGAGAACCAGGAACGCTAATGGTATAATTCAGTCCACTCCAAAGGCCTGAGAATTGGGGCTTGGGGGCTGGGGAAGGGTGCGGATGGGGTAAGTCCTGGTGAAAGTCTGAAGACCCAAGAACCGGGAGTGCTGATGTCCAAGGACAAGGGAACAGGGATGTCCTAGCTCAAGCAAAAAGAGCAAATTCACCCTTTCTCTCTTTTTTAGTTCTATTCAGGCCCTCAATGGATTGCCTGAGGCCCACTCTGTTGGTGAGGGTGATCTTCTTTGATCAGTCTACTGATTGAAGTGCTAATCACTTCTGGAAACACCCTCCCAGAAATACCCAGAAATAATGTTTTCCCAGCTATCTGGGCATCCCTTAACTTCTAAGTTGGTACATAAAATTAATCATCACACAGAATCCCTCTGAGGCACAGCACAACCCAAAACAATGCTGGTGAGGCGACAGTCATCGAGTAACCCCTCATAACCAGCCTTCACACTAATCATGAGGTAGTTAGAGCAGTTGGAAGCCTGTGGTAAACTGTGGGTAACCATTGCACAACATATGTTAAAACCAGCCTGGCTTGACTAGATTAACATAAAGCCCAACCTCGTGACAAACAGACAGAAAGGCATGACCATCTTCAAATAGGAAAAAAAAATTATATCAGTCTCTACTGTTCTACACGAGATATCTTGTTTCAGCAAAATATTAGAGTGTTTTCTAAAAAAGGGGAAAAAAAATCCCAACCAAAGTGACAGAGAGGTTGTAACTCTCTGGCATGGGATTTGAGTAACTGTGAGTAATATGTTAAAGGTTCAACTAGAGAAGGTGAACGATATGAAAAAGCAGGTTGGTTATTTCAACAGAGATAGAAAATGTGAGAAAGAATAAAATGGAAATGTTCCAAATGTACAACACTATAACAGAGATGAATAATGCCTTCAATGAGCTCACTGGTAGACCTGACAGCTGAAGAAACAGCGACCTTGAAGATACGTCTATAGCAATTACACATACTAAACAGCAAAGAAAAAAGAAGACTAAAAAACAAACCAAAAAAAGGCATCTAAGACCTGTAGGACAGTATCAAATGGTATATGGTAGATATATATCTTATGTATTTGGAATATCAGAAGAGAGAACAGGGCAGAAGAAAATATGTGAGGAAATAATGTTTGAGAATTTCCCAAAATTAATCACAGACATTAAACTTAAAAATCAGGAAGCTCAGGAACATCAAACAGAATACATACAAACCAGAACAGCAAACACTTAGACCCATTATATTCAGACTGGTGAACACAAAATAAAGAGAAAAATCCTAAAGGTGACAAGAGAAATAAAAGACAGATGCAGGGGATAAAAAGATAAGAATTATAGGAGTACACGTTCTTGCCAGCAAGAAACCATGCAAGCAAAAGTACAATGGAGTAACGTCTTTAAAGTGATGCAGGAAAAACAGAAACAAAATGATGTCCATCCAGAATTCTGTCCTCAGGTTTCTCAGATAAACCAAAAATGGGAGAATTCACCACCAGCAGAATGACAATGAAGAAATATTAAAGAAAAAAATTCAGACTAAAAGAATATGATACCAGAAAAAAAAGAATTTATAGCAAGGAATTAAGTGCACTGGGGATGGGATAAATATTAAATGAAGATAATAAAATAAAATTAGCTTTCTCTTGTATACTATTTTAATTGTCTGAAACCATTTTTATGTAAATATATAACAATACTGAAGGAATAAAAATGCACTCAGATCAATTCAATGAAGGGTTGAACATGCAAGCACTTTTATGTAGAAAATAGACAAAGTTGAGAAAATGACACAAGTTCTCACATTTTTTTCCCATGAGTTCTACATAGACATCAGTATGGGCAACTCTAGATTTGCATGCCTCATTTCCTGATAAACATATATGTAGGGCATTGACTGTCTAAGGCATATGTTTAAGAATGAAAAATTATGTGAATAAGTTAATATGGAGGGGTTCATTTTATTTTCTAACTTGTATGGTTTAGAATCTGATATGAGAGGAGGATTGAGTCAAAGTACAGTCCCTGATGGGGGTACCCATCAAACGGTTTCTTCTCCAAATGTGTGTGCTCTTAATTGAATATACTTCCTAATCATTTCATCAATTTCTATAAGAAAACAAAAGTTGATAAAATTGTGCCAATAGCTCAAAATATAATGAATAATTATTTTTAAATGTATCTGTTTACTCACTGTGAACATAAAGTACTTATAATTAGATCTCTTATATGAGTATAGAGGCAGTATTACAGTAAATTACATGTAGTTTCTATTATGTAATTATGATATAGGGTCAGGCCATTGTCACTGATTCTCTGAGAAGTAATCTTCAAGAGGAATAGGAAGTGGTATTTTTATTTTTTATTTTTTTATTTTATTTTTTATTTTTGCGGTACGCGGGCCTCTCACTGTTGTGGCCTCTCCCGTTGTGGAGCACAGGCTCTGGACACGCAGGCTCAGCAGCCATGGCTCACGAGCCCAGCTGCTCTGTGGCATGTGGGATCTTCCCGGACCGGGACACGAACCCGTGTCCCCTGCATCGGCAGGCAGACTCTCAACCACTGCATCACCAGGGAAGCCCAGAAGTGGTATTTTTAAATTGCTGTTTTCATAATTTAACTTTTTCATGGAATGCAGGTATGTCTTTTCTAGATTCTGTTAGTATGAAGTCTGACATTTGTTGGGTATAAAGAGCATGATTCAGTTCATTATTGACTTATTATCACCATCAAGTAATTTCCTCACCAGGGAGTAGTAAAACTCCTCCTTTTCTATCAATTACATCTAGCTGAGTCAGTAATAAGAATTTCACAGCTACTTTTACAAACACTAAATCTTGTAAATGTCTAAGGACATTTACTTTGGCCAAGTAAATGTCCTAAATGTCACGGTCACCATATCTATACTTTAATCATGTCTTTCAATATTCTTTTAGTTTTCTTTTCAGAATACTTTATTTCCACTGAAAAAAAAAATTGATTGCTTAGGATTAGCCAATGCAATAAATTGAATTGGTCCTTTTTTGTTCAAAAAATATTTACTATGTCCTAAAATGTCAAAATACTTTAGCTTAGTGTTTTCAAAAACTATGATTTATCATGCTGCCAGAGGTGAACAATTAGGTTTCCTTCTTGAAGCAGATAATAAAAACAAACTGATGTTTTAAAATTTATGTATTTCAAAATCCATGGAATCAAGTTTCATTTCACATTTTCAGCTATATTATATAAAGTCTTTTGTATTAATAAAAATTTATCTGACACACTTCTCATTCCTAAAAAATAAAATAAAAGTTAGTCAAGATGTTAAGCTTTGCTAAGGAGAATTCATTCTAATTTGTAACGATTCCACATTTCCTTACTTTTAATAACAATTCCCTCCACATCCAGAAAACCATGCACAGTGATTATATGGCACAGTGGGGAATAAAATTTTCCTTTCACTCCACCAGCATTTCATATATAATTTTTTTCTTTATCCCACTTGTTTATAATAGGCTTAAAGGAAGAATGGCTTCTCAGATATCAAAAGGCAGTGAAGCAGCTAACATAGAATTTCATAAGGTTTTTGCTGGGTGGCAGAGCAGTAACAGCTGCATAAGTAGAAGCATTGCTGGGTGCACATGGCCTTTATCACTAATTCCAGGGCACAGTTCTCTTTGGTGCATGGCCAGTTTTATAATCAGGAGACAACAGAGAAGCTGCATAATGATGACTTTAATGATCGTTTTAAGAGAGTGGAGAACTAATGTTTACTATCTTCATGGTTAACGATGAAACATAAGTGATCATGCATACTTCTAGAAATATGTTTGAAATTCAGGTTTCAGGTCTTTCTAATGAGTAAATTAAGCAATATTGTGGTATTACAGAAGATACATGAGGAATACTTTTCCAGAGACATCTTCAAAATGAAGGAGAGTATTGTATAGAAGAAAAAAATGATAAATCATTTTAATACTAGGAATAAAATTTAATCAAATGTATGTAAATCATTTTAAATATATTTGTGAATTTATTTTCACCATACATAATGTACTTTTGTGGTTAAAAAAAAACAGTTTTTACATGCTACTTATGTCTTAACTTTAAAAAAGTTATTAAATACAATAACATGCTCACATTATATATTAAAATATTTATAACTGTTAACATTACAGCCTCAAGAAACTGCTTTATTTCAATGTAAGTGCCACCATGACAGATTTTTGAAGAGATTTATTTCAGCAATAAAAATAAATATTAAATTTGGATTGTACATTTAAAGTAATTACATAATGTAAACACACATGTTGGAGTAAGAATATGACATTTCTTGAGATGTCTTTCTATTTTGAATGACATAGTCATCTTTTTTTAAAAAATACATTTATTTATTTATTTATTTATTTTTGGCTTTGTTGGGTCTTTGTTGCTGCACGCGGGCTTTCTCTAGTTGCGGTGAGCGGGGGCTACTCTTCGTTGCCGTGCATGGGCTTCCCATCACAGTGGCTTCTCTTGTTGTGGAGCACGGGCTCTAAGCGCTTCCGTAGTTGTGGTGCATGTGCTCAGTAGTTGTGGCTCATGAGCTTAGTTGCTCTGTGGCTCATGGGATCTCCCTAGACCAGGGCTTGAACCCGTGTCCCCTGGATTGTGAGGCGGATTCTTAACCACTGCATCACCAGGGAAGTCCCAGTCATCATTTTTAAACTAATGTTTTTCATGAGTAAGTTTTTAAAGTTCTTTTCATTGAGTCTGAATTTGTGTGACAGTTGGATGGTCTATCTGTATGTGATCAAAATTCCATCACCTGCTTCTCATGATTCTCGCCAATAGTTAGATTTGTGGGTATTACTTACAGATCCAACAAAAATTAGTCCTATGATCTTGCTAAGGTATGTAATTTGAGTTTCAGTTTTCTCATCCCTAAATCAATGGTGTAGGAATATATGAAGTAGACAGACCCTGCATACTCTCCTAGTTCTGTACGTCTGTAATTATTTGTGTACGTGAATGTCATGCTGTATTAGAACTGAGAAATATGAGGCCAAAAACATATATATTTTGTCTAGTGTGTCATTCTATTATGAAATTTTGTGTTACTACTTAAAGACTAGAACGAGACACTGTGTCTAACACAAATAAGAGGAAATTAGTTAATAGTAACTTATCTGAAAAAAACCAACAAACATGGACTTATATCATTTGGAAAAGCTTCCATGCCCCTCCTTCTCTGACCATGTGTGCACACACACACATCACACACCCCCAGGCACATAAAAGTGTGCCTTCATGTAACACACAGTTCTCAGCCTATAGAGTGCTGTCAATTTTCCTTTGTGACTAAGGTAAGAACTCTAAAGCATAAAAGCTGGAAGATATTTTCCTTTGATTTATTTTGCTTCCATTTCTTCTTTTTCTTTCTCTCATAGTTCTTCAAGATTTAACAATGTTAAGGAACCATGCTGTAGGTGCTGGAAAAAAGGGAGCACTTCTGTTTTACTAACCTCAGAAAGGTTAGGAATCTCTATATTTCTTCTTATAAATGCCATCCAAAGTTTTCAATTTTAATTTTTGTGTCAGAAACACCTACCACACTATTTCTGAACTACATTTTTTTATCCTGATGCTATGTCTTTGCTCACCTTCCTTCAATTTCTCCCTCACCATTCTCAATGTTATATATTGTTTTGTGGATTAATTTTTACAATATAATCAAAGTACTACATGCAACATAATTCTTTAAAAATGTCAAATAATTACAGTACAGTTCAATCATGAAAATCAAGAGTTCCCACCATCATCCATCCTCTCCCTAATATTTTATTGGTTCTAGTAAAAACTCTGAATTAATTAATGGCCATAATCATTGATCCTTGGCTGTCAGAGTAAAATAATGTTAGGTTAGTTTTGTTTTTTATATATTATATAGTAGTTTTTTAACGATCTTATATCTATACCTAAATAAAATGCCTTAAAATTTTAAAAAATGAAATGCTATTTTCTGCATTAAAAATGATATAGGCTAATTTTTTAATTATATAAAAACCTCACATTTCAGACACTTAAATTGTACTTAAGAAGTATTATTTCTCTCCCCCAGAACAGCCAATTGTAGTTGGACAGTCAGGTAACATAACTGGTTATACTCAATGAATTTACCCAGGCACACAGGTGTCTTCATTCTCTGCTTTCCTCCAGGGTGTCTTACTCACCTGCTTGATAGAAGCTGGCTCACTAGCACTACATTTATTTTCCTTGGGAATGAAGAAAGAAAGCAAATAAAAGACCGTCATTTTAATTTTTAAAATTTGTGACCAGAAGCTGCTCCTATACCATTGGCTTTAATTTAGTCACATGGCCATATCTGTCAGTAAGACAGCCTGGGAAGGAAGGTTTCTAGCTTTGCATAGAGTCTTATCCCTAAATGGAATTAGGGAAGAATAGGTAATGGGGAAAATTTAGAAGTCTGTCATAGGAGAAAACCAGTAAAGACTTAGAAATAACTAAAGATCTCAAAACTTCTCAGACACCTTAAATACAGAGAGACTAAGGGATGTATTGTTTTCAAATTATAAACTTGCTGATTAAATATGCATAAGACTAAGGGAAGTATTTAGAGCTGTGGCTTTTCCTACCATTCTCCAGCTTTCTGGTCTCACACTGTGGCAGCTGGCATCACAAGCGGGATATTGTTGTAAAAAAAAAAAAAGAACCTAAATTGGTGAAACAGCCAGGTAGTGAACTGTAGCAAAATATTTGGTAAATGTTGCCTGTGTGATGGCCTAAGCTGGAGATCCTGAATTTGAGATAAATGAAGTAAGTAGAGAAAACTCTTGTAGTTTCTCCTGTTGAAGGGGTGAGTATGGTGCATTTAAAGTAAAAAGCCTGCATTTAGACAGTCAGTGGCAGGAGGGTGAATTGTGGAGGATAACACTAATTGCCCCCAATATCCATTTTCCTTTGCTTTTATGGTAATAGAAACACTCATGTTTTAGCAGGTATACAGCTACCCAGATGGAAACTACATTGTCCAGTCTCTCCCACAGCCAGGTATGACCGTGAGATTAATTTTCCATCCACCAGAGTGAGTGAAATTCTCATGTCATGTTATTTAAAAAGGAAGTTGTCTGCCTTCCACATTCTCTCTCCATCCATGTGTTAGTGTGTGAAGGGGTGGTGTTGTCCAGTCAGCTCTAATCAAATAGATTGGATAACATCCCATGATGAATGAGAAAAAAGACCAGGAACCTGGGTGCTTGGGAAACTTTGCAGAATAAAATGTCTTACCTAGTTTTGAACTTCTTACCTTTCACCTTATAAGAGAAAAATAAACTCTATTTCATCTGAACCACTATAAATGTTTATGGCATCTTGGCATGTATTCTTACTAATACATAGATGCTTCTTGAAGTATTATGCTTAAACAGATTTTTTTTCTTTTTTTATCAACTTGAGCTACATTCTCTTTGCTTCCTCCTTTAATAGATAAGGACACAATTGACATAATTTTTCATCCCTTCCTACCACTTCAAGGGTTAACTCTACATTTCAAAAAGTATATTTGTATTTCTATTTCATATTCCATTACCCACAACAATATTTCTATTCCTATTTCATATGTTAAAGATATTAGACTTCCCTACCTTCCATTTACCTTTCTTCCCAAATTTCAGTTCCCAGACTTACCAATTGTGTCTTTTATGTCTTCCATGATGATAGCAATTTTTATTCTCTTTGTAGCACTAGTTCAATCTTTTGTGATTTCAATTTGATTTTCAATTGTAGGATTTAAATTGATTCTCCACATTGAAAGTAATTATTAAATTTTAGAATTCTATGGCTATGTAAGTACATCAATTTTGAGAAAAATACTGTGCTAACATTGGATTTCTCTTGTGCATGGGTCTAATGTCACAATCTCAGTAACACGCAAGGAATGTTCCCAGAACTTAGTTAGGGATTTTCTTTTTTCCCTTAGAGCTCTCCTTCCTGGTGAATTCCATTCAGTTACTTCATTATAATGCATACTTCTCTAGATTTGCAATTTATATAATTTCATGGGACTCCCATTTATTACTGTCCTGAGTTGAACTGCCCTTTCCTTAGGTCTTTGTCCTTGTTGTCTTCCTTAGTCCCACTGGGGGTGCAGAATCTGAAGTTAAAATCAAAAGGAGGTAACTGGAAATAGAATTATCAGTTCAAAATAATTTTCCTTAAATTCTGAAGCAGTTTTCCCATCATCTTTTGATAACTAGCTGAAGAAATTTTATAACAGTGTGATTCTCATTCTGTTAGATTCATTATGTATTTTTGTTCTCTTTGTTTTTAAGTCTTTGGAATATTTAGATTTGCATTTTTTAAATGGTATACCAATATATATTTTGACATATTTAAAATATTTCTTTAAAGGTGAACAATTTTTCATTGATTCTGTTTAGACATTATAATATTTTCTTTTTTAATTCCTATGCCATTCAGCTGTGGGATAGTTTTTACTATTATATTCCTGATATTTTTCTTCTCCCCATTTTCTTTCAATGCCCTGAGATGTCTAATGTCTAGCTCAGATCCCATTTGCTACTTGAAATCACACCAGAAACGTGCAGCCTACCTTAGTTTCCTTAAACATTAATAGCATTAATGTTCCTCTTAACATTAATAGCATTTAAAATTAGCATGTGAGGTTTGATATGTGTATGTACCTCTATGTGGAGAGGTGTGGGCATACCTTTAAGAATTCTCACTATAGTTTTTCATAGTAGTTTTACCTCCATAACTGAATTACAAAATCTTGAGACACTCATAATATTTTAACTCCTGTGCTTACTTTGTCCTGTGCTTACTTCTTCTGCTAAATCCTCCATAATTTATAGTGATTAACAAAATATAGGTAATCAAAAATACCTACCTTGCAGTTGATATAAATGGTTTATGACCCTACTTATCACATTAGAGCTGCACAATTTTAAAAATTTTCATTTGGTATATCTTTGACTTAGGAAGTGTTAAATACAAATGTTGTTAATAGTATGTTGAACAGCAACTTTTCTTTTGAACAATCAACACTCTTTTTTTCTCATTTTATATATCTGGTCATCTCCTGTACATCCTTCAATCTATTTCATTCTTTGTTTTCCCGATATATGCATATAAGTTTTCTCTGTGGTATGACATCATCTTTGAATAACTTTTTTACACTACTCAATTTATTAGTAATGTTGCTTTGCTTAAATCCATCCCTTTCAACATATCTGTAGGGTAGCTACTTGGTCTTCTATTTTGTCCTTTACCCGTTAGTACCACTAGTACCATTAGAACCATTAACAGCAAATCAATACATGTTTTTTGAATGAAATCAATTTAATAAACAGAAAACAATTTAGCAAACAGTAGGCATGAGATGGCTTATTAATGTTGAAAATATCACATTTTAAATGTTCTCATTTCTTCCATACAATCCCTACTGGTTTTACAGAGCCCATTTTTGAGGCCACATGCACCCTTGCCTCCACAGTCAGTGTCATCTTGCCCAGAATACAGGCTAAACTCATTCAGGTCAGTGTTAATAAATCCTACCTTTGGTCCTGTAAGTTAGTTTCCCAGGGCTGTCATAACAAATTATCAAAAACTTGGTTCTTAAAACACAGAATTTTATTCTCTCATAGTTCTTGAGCCAGAAGCCTGAAATCAAAGTTTTGGCAGGGCTGCGTTCTCTCCAGATGGTCTAGGGAGAATCTGTTTTTTACCTCTTACAGCTTCTGGTGGCTGCCAGCATTCCTTCTCTTGTGTTTACATTGCTCCAATCTTTGCCTCTTGCTCTTCTGTCTTTTTCTGTGGGTCTGTTATAAGAAACTTGTTATTGAATATAGGGCCCACCTGGATAATCCACGATGCTGTCTTCATCTCAAGACTCTTAACTTAATTATATCTGCAAAAACTGTTTTTTCCAAATAAAGTAACATTCACAGATTCTGGGGATTAGGGTGTGAATGTGCCTTTTTTAAAGGGCCACTGTTCAACCCACTACACTCTGATCACTTACTTAGCACTCTCCTCTTTGATAAATACACACAGATTTTTACCTCTTTCATCAACACAGGAATTGAACAGGAACAGGCAGCACATTTTTAAAAAGAGCATAAAAGGGGTTTTTCAGTTTCTTTCTGTACCCATTATTGCACTGTCAGAGATTGAGAGGTATCATTTCTAGCTATTTGTCTTATCTCTTCTATTAATAGGACAGGAAAATTGTAAAGAATTTTGCACTGCTCTCTGCTCCAGCTTTCTCCAAGATAATATTTCACTGTGGGAAATTCTGCTCTTAACAAAACAAGATCATTCTCACTTTCTTTCCCTCTCAGCTCCTTTTCTGCTTTGCAGTTACCTTTATTAATTAACATCTTTATTGGATTACAATTGCTTTACAATGGTGTGTTAGTTTCTGCTTTATAGCAAAGTGAATCAGTTATACATATATATATATATATATATATGTCCCCATATCTCTTCCCTCTTGCATCTCCCTCCCTCCCACCTTCCCTATCCCACCCCTCTAGGTGGTCACGAAGCACCGAGCTGATCTCCCTGTGCTATGCAGCTGCTTCCCACTAGCTAACTATATTATGTTTGGTGGTGTATATAAGTCTATGCCACTCTCTCACTTTGTCCCAGCTTACCCTTCCCCCTCCCCATATCCTCAAGTCCATTCTCTAGTAGGTCTGTGTCTTTATTCCCGTCTTACCTCTAGGTTTTTCATGACCTTTTTTTTTTAGATTCCACATAGGTATATGTTAATGTACGGTATTTGTTTTTCTCTTTCTGACATACTTCACTTGTATGACAGACTCTACGTCCACCCACCTCACTACAAATAACTCAATTTTATTTCTTTTTATGGCTGAGTAATATTCCATTGTATAAATGTGCCACATATTCCTTATACATTCATGTGTTGATAGACACTTAGGTTGCTTCCATGTCCTGGCTACTGTAAATAGAGCTGCAATGAACATTGTGGTACATGACTCTTTTTGAATTATGGTTTTCTCAGGGTATATGCCCCATAGTGAGATTGCTGGGTCGTATGGTAGTTCTGTTTTTGGATTTTTAAGGAACCTCCATACTGTTCTCCTTAGTGGCTGTATCAATTTACATTCTCACCAACAGTGCAAGAGGGTTCCCTTTTCTCCACACCCTCTTCAGCATTTATTGTTTGTAGATTTTTTGATGATGACCATTCTGACCAGTGTGACATGATATCTCATTGTAGTTTTGATTTGCATTTCTCTAATGATTAATGATGTTGAACATTCTTTCACATGTTTGTTGGCAATCTGTATATCTTCTTTGGAGAAATGTCAGTTTAGGTCTTCTGCCCATTTTTGGATTGGGTTGTTTGTTTTTTTGATATTGAGCTGCATGAGCTGCTTGCAAATTTTAGAGGTTAATCATTTGTCAGTTGCTTCATTTGCAAATATTTTCTCCCATTCTGAGGGTTGTCTTTTCATCTTGTTTAAGTTTTCCTTTGTTGTGCAAAAGCTTTTAAGTTTCATTAGGTCCCATTTGTTTATTTTTGTTTTTATTTCCATTTCTCTAGGAGGTGGTTCAAAAAGGATCTTGCTGTGATTTATGTCATAGAGTGTTCTGCCTATGTTTTCCTCCAAGAGTTTGATGGTGTCGGGCCTTACATTTAGGTCTTTAATCCATTTTGAGTTTATTTTTGTATATGGTGTTAAGGAGTGTTCTAATTTCATTCTTTTACATGTAGCTGTTCAGTTTTCCCAGCACCACTTATTGAAGAGGCTCTGTTTTCTCCATTGTATATTCTTGCCTCCTTTATCAAAGATAAGGTGACCATATGTGCATGGGTTTATCTCTGGGCTTTCTAGACTGTTCCATTGATCTATATTTCTGTTTTTGTGCCAGTACCATACTGTCTTGATTACTGTAGCTTTGTAGTATAGTCTGAAGTAAGGGAGCCTGATTCCTTCAGCTTCGTTTTTCTTTCTCAAGATTGTTTTGGCTATTCGGGGTCTTTTGTGTTTCCATACAAATTTTGAAATTTTTTGTTCTAGTTCTGTGAAAAATGTCAGTGGTAGTTTGATTGGGATTGTACTGAATCTGTAGATTGCTTTGGGTAGTATACTCATTTTCACAATGTTTTGATTCTTCCAATCCAAGAACATGGATATATCTCTCCATCTATTTGTATGATCTTTAATTTCTTTCATCAGTGTCTTATAATTTTCAGCATACAGGTCTTTTGTCTCCTTATGTATGTTTATTCCTAGATATTTTATTCTTTTTTTTGCAGTGGTAAATGGGGGTGTTTTCTTAATTTCACTTTCAGATTTTTCATCATTAGTGTATAGGAATGCAAGAGATTTCTGTGCATTAATTTTTTATACTGCTACTTTACCTAATTCTTTGATTAGGTCCAGTAGTTTTCTGGTAGCATCTTTAGGATTCTCTATGTATAGTATCATGTCATCTGCAAACAGTGACAACTTTACTTTTCTTTTGTGCTTTGGATTCTTTTTATTTCTTTTTCTTCTCTGGTTGCTCTGGCTAAAACTTCGAAAACTATGTTGAATAATAGTGGTGAGAGTGGGCAACATTGTCTTGTTCCTGATCTTAGTAGAAATGGTTTCAGTTTTTCACCATTGAGGACGATGTTGGCTGTGGGTTTGTCATATATGGCCTTTATTATGTTGAGGAAAGTTCCCTCTATGCCTACTTTCTGGAGGGTTTTTTCATTAATGGATGTTGAATTTTGTCAAAAGTTTTATCTGCTTCTACTGAGGTGATCATATGTTTCTTCTCCTTCAGTTTGTTAATATACTGTATCACATTGATTGATTTGCGTATATTGAAGAATTCTTGCATTCCTGGGATACACCCAACTTGATCATGGTGTATGATCCTTTTAATGTGCTGCTGGAATATGTTTGCTAGTATTTTGTTGAGGATTTTTGCATCTATGTTCATCAGTGATATTGGCCTGTAGTTTTCTTTCTTTGTGAAATCTTTGGTTTTGGTATCAGGGTGATGGTGGCCTCATAGAATGAGTTTGGGACTGTTCCTCCCTCTGCTATATTTTGGAAGAGTTTTGAGAAGGATAGGTGTTAGCTCTTCTCTACATGTTTGATAGAATTTGCCTGTGAACCCATCTGGTCCTGGGCTTTTGTTTGTTGGAATATTTTTAATCACAGTGTCAATTTCAGTGCTTGTGATGGGTCTGTTCATATTTTCTATTTCTTCCTGATTCAGTCTTGGCAGGTTGTGCATTTCTAAGGATTTGTCCACTTCTTCCAGGTTGTCCATTTTATTGGCATATAGTTGCTCGTAGTAATCTCTTATGATCCATTGTATTTCTGCCATGTTAGTTGTTACATCTCCTTTCTCATTTCTAATTCTATTGATTTGAGTCTTCTTTTTTTTCTTGATGAGTCTGGCTTATGGTTTATCAATTTTGTTTATCTTCTCAAAGAACCAGCTTTTAGTTTTATTGATCTTTGCCATCGTTTCCTTCATTTCTTTTTCATTTATTTCTGTTCTGATGTTTATGATTTCTTTCCTTCTGCTAACTTTGGGGTTTTTTTGTTCTTTCTCTAACTGCTTGCTGTTACTATTTAACCTCACCTCTTTTCAATTTGAGTCAGATCATTCTTAGAGTAACTATATTAATCTTCATTGACTAAACACTTAATGCAGACTCTAATTGACATAAGTTGTTTTTACTCTTTTTGTATTTTTTTTTCCTCTTCTGTGAGATATCACCTTATACCTGTCATAGTGGCTATCATCAAAAGACAAGGGATAACAAATGTTGGCAAGAATGTGGATAAAAGGGAACCCTTTTTAAAACAGTAATGTCCCTCTTTCTGTCTTTGCTCCCCAACAGCTAACTGTTAATAAAACAATTGGAATAATTCCCTCTAAGCATAGGATAGATCTTTTCACTCTTCTCCTCCGAATCCTCCAGTGGATTCCCATTTCATTCAATGAATATTATTTTATTCAATAGATAATGTTATTCAATAAATCAAGTTCAATAAATAATTCTAATATAGGCTTACAAATCTTATCATAACACCACTATGATCTATCTGACTCCATTTTCATTTTTTGTGACCCAGATTCTTTTCAAGCCATATTCCTCTAGCTTATTCCTTACTGTTTCTTGACCATACTGGATGTTCTACTGTCCAAGGGTCTTGGTCCTTTCCTCTTTCTAGAACTATATTCCTTCAATTAGTTGCATTTCTCATACCCTCCATTAGGTCTTTGCTTAAATGTCACCTTCTCAATGATTCTTTAGCTAACATCCTGTTTAAGTTTCAGTTCATTTCTTGGCACTTTCTTTCCCTTTTCATTGCCTTGTTTTTATCCATAGCAAATGGATACAGTTTTATCCATATCCATATTCATATCCACCATCTGAATTACATACTATGTATTTGTCTGGTTATTTATATTATGTATTTAGAAAGTAACCTGCATGAGGTCAGAAATATGCTTCCTTCACTTCTGTACTGACATACACATGGTGCTCACTAAATAGTTGTTGAATGGAAGGATATTTTAAATGCTCAGAATGCACTTATTTGAAAATTATTTCCTATATGTTTTTATTACTTCTTGAATAAAAATAATCTATTTATATAGAAGGAAATACATGACTCGTTAACAAAATATTAGGAACATAACCTTCAGGTTACTGCCTTTTTAATATGAACTCTCCTCAATGCTCTGTAGTGACCTAAATAGGAAGGAAATCCAAAAAAGAGGAGATATATGTGTATGTATAGCTGATTCACTTTGCTGTACAGTAGAAACTAACACAAAATTGTAAAGCAGGGCTTCCCTGGTGGCGCAGTGGTTGAGAGTCCGCCTGCCGATGCAGGGGACACGGGTTCGTGCCCCGGTCTGGGAAGATCCCACATGCCGCGGAGCGGCTGGGCCCATGAGCCATGGCTGCTGGGCCTGCGCGTCCACAGCCTGTGCTCCGCAACGGGAGAGGCCACAGCAGTGAGAAGCCCGTGTAATGCAAAAAAAAAAAAAAAAAAAAAAATTGTAAAGCAAATATGGTTCAGTAAAAATTAATTAAAAAAAGAATTGAGAAATAAATGTAAATCCTCTAAGTGAACTTATACATTTCTCAGCATATTATTTTTGCAAGTCAACAACATTGTTTTTAGGTTTCATAATTAAAATCAATTGAGATTAATCATGAACAATTTACTTACTTTATTATTCTCATGCTAATTATTTTTTGCTGTTGCAAAATGTAAACAATTTTTGTTTCTATAGTATTTTAAAAACTCCTATTTAGCCTATCAGTGAATGCTAAGGAAAATATGTTCAGAAGATTTTGGTATGAAAAATGGGCAATTTTGATCATCACTCTATGAAATTTTAAAAAGTGAAAGTTAAGGTATGAGGGAAAGAAAATAACTAACACATTAGAATTCAGATTTCAAAAAACATATTGGAGGTAAATACAGTGAATCCAACAAGTGTTCAAAGTTTCATCATTCACAGTATAAAGCATATCCACAAATGAAACATGTTAATTAGTTTTGTTTTTCTTAAAGTCAGCAGTTTTCATAAAGTGTTTAAAGGCAATCTTTTTTAAACAATATATAGTAATTCACACATTTGTGACCTCTAGCTTTATGAACAAATATAATAAAGTTGAAGCTATGTCCAATTACCTAAATTGTAAATAAAGAAATTGTTAAAGTGGAGGCTTAATGCTTATTCCTCTCCTCAAGTGTATGCAAGTGTTAATGGAGTTTTTGCCTAAATAGCCCATGTAATTGTCACTGAAATCTTCAGTCATTGCTCATAGTGGTTATTAAATCTGAACAAATATGGCCCCCACCCTTTTACCCACTCCATATTTTTTATGCCTTGAAATATCTTTCTCAGTGAAATGTTTTTGTTTGTGCAAAAATTTTTGGTGAAACTTCAGAGTATATAAATATAATTATGATGCAAGAATTTTCTCTCTTCTGAGAGAATTTGCCCCACCCATGACCCTTCTAAGAAAATCTTGTATACTCAGAGTCCTAGAGCTCTCAGGAGGAACCTAAGCTGGTATGTTTATTAAAGAAGACCTCACCCTTTCTTTCCTTTGCACAGACTTAGGGTTGAGAATAGAAACCTGACAAAAGTAGGGTTTCCTTTCTGGAATTTATAATTGGGTCCCTGAGTGAGCGAGTCAATGATCTTAGGACTGACTTGCTATAGTGACCTGTAAAATCAAAGTGCGCTGAGAAATTTGAAAGGTTCAGTTTTGAGGGTATAGCAGCAGGGCCCTTGAAGAATGACACTTATCTTCAAAGAGAGTATGGACCAGTTGTATAGGGCAGGACTTCACTGTTGTATTTGGCTGTTGCTTCCAGCCAGGTGCCTGAGAATCAATACAGTAACTCCTAGAGGTTTCAGAATCAAAAACTTTAAGGTGAATCCCAACTCATTTAGATTTCTTCTGTTTAAAAATATCTTTAACCCCATTTTAATTAACATAGTTATATAATAGCTATTTATATGATTGTAGATATACCCATTAAATGGTAGCTCTTGTGAGCTCTATTTTCTAACTAGAAATAAATATTAAAATGCTATATTAGTATTGTATCATTGTGTTAAAATAATAAAAATATTAGTAACAGAAGTCATCCTATCTTGAGATGACTTATGTGTATACAAGCAAAAAGTTTTTTTCTGGCTAGTAAAAATGACTTTTTTTTTTTTTTTTAGTTTGTGAATTATAGAGCCTGAGCCTGAGCTTTAATAAAGTAATAAAATGAAATATAATAATTTTTACTTGGAATTAGTTTATTTATAGTTAACCAGTTACAAGTTCACAACAGTTTTGGGAGACGGTTATCTTTATACCTATATGGAGCAGCCTCTGTTTAGAAAGGAGAAGGTATAATTTAATGAAAGGGACTTTGTCCTGGTATTTGTAAGACTTGACCTCTACCTCATTGACAATCTTATGCTAACTTTCATAAGATAATTAAACTCTTTGATATGTGAAGTAAATGTATCATGTTATAAATAGAAATATTATGTGGGATCCAAAATAGCAACTGACCTATGAAAGCTATATTTCCATTTCATATGAAAGTCTAGGACATATGAGAGGAATTAGAATGCAATATGGTTTGATCCCCCAAATGTACCATATGCTATTCATTTTGATATGAATAACAAGCCTTTTTGTAGTTTCAAACAATGCCTTTTGGGATATATTCTACGATGCTTATGTAAAATGTCTTGCAGATGCTTTATTCCTCTAACATTTGCAAAATTTGTATTTCATCCTCATGAGCCTTCTGTTTTGTTTAAGGCCGGATCGGGTAAATGTTGGTGCAAACTAATTAGCATCAAAAAATACCAACTTGATTAGATAATAATTCAAAAGCAAATGTACATGGACCTGTTATAGAGTTGCCTAGATTTTACTTTAATGCTCAGTAGACGAAAAGCATGTTTTACAAGTATGTATTCAGACTGGCTTTCTTAACTTTGTTTAGAATTATACAATTCTTTTATTTTTTAATAATTATTATATTTAATACATTTATTTCACATATTTCTAGTAACTTTCACTTAATTTGGAAGTATTCTCAGGTTTCTGTTTCTAGGTAAAGAATATTTATTATTGAAGTGCTTGAAATACAAGTAACTATTAGTAGTTATGTATTTTCATTTCATCAACTTCATTAATATCAGCTTGATAAAAGGATAAGAATAAAACAATATTATGTAAATATCAATATTAGAACAGCATTACCTTGATATTTTGGCTCCTATGTGTTTTGTCACTAAAAAACCCCCAAATATTTCTAATTTCACATGTCACCAAGAAGCAATATCATTAAAAAAACAAGCAAAAATACATTACTCTGTTGTATCTTTAAAACAAGTTCTTTTCACTTATATCTGCACATATATCTTGACGGGAGGTAGAGACTTGGGCTTTTTGAGCGGCACTGTTGTTTATGGAATGGTAAAGAAACATAAAATCCTAGAATTCTGAATTTGAATACTGGTTTTGTCAATTAACAGCTACATAAATTTCAGGTATCACTTAATATCCCTAAATCTCAGTGACCTCATCTAAAGAAAAGTAGGTCATGTCTACCTTGATGAATTGTTTATATGCTTAATTTTCAAAATTTAGATAAAATGCCTAATATATTACTTAGTAAATATTATTAGTAGCAATAGCATATTTTACTTTTTATACTCCAGTTTTTGTAGAAAAATCAACAAATAATATCCAGAAAGTTTGGAAAGAAATGAAAAAATATTTTTGTTATTCTAGCAGCACTGTTAATATATGCTTCTATTTTTCCCTCTGCATATTGTACTTGTAGATACAATTTATAGGCTTTCACATTTTAATTTATGTCAGATATTTTCCATGATTGGACATGGTTGTATTTCTCATAGTCCCAAAGAGTTTATTCAGATGCAGAGATGAAAATTCCAGTTATATAATTTGAAAAGAGAGTGATCTGTACACAGGTGTTTAACACCACTTATCTCGAAAACAAAAATGCACACACACACAAATGACCAAAGGGATATAAAAAACAATATTGAGGGTATCCATCAGAAGAAGCCTGAATATGGTACCACAAAATCTGAAAAATTCCTGTTAGACATACTGAAGATGTACACATTGAGAAGGAATTTGTGATACATTAAAGAACTAATACAGAAATACAATCAAGAAACTGCAACTCCCTAGTTTGGAGGGTCAAGAAGAAGCTAGAACACTGAAGAGGCAGGACTACCTCACTTGGAAGTGCTTTTAATGTGATGGAGCCATAGATTTCAAAACGCACCCTGTTGCTTGGATATCTATACCCAAGTATAGACACATTGGACAGAAAACTCCAGTTGTTGCCAGAGAGGCATATTGACCTGAATTGCCCCTAATACTCTGGATTTATCTTGAACTAATAGAGCACTTTGCTGACTTGGCTGTAGTTTTCCATGACATGGCAGGATCTTGACATGTTGTTGCATATCTCTGAAAAGTCACAGAAAGAAACATCCCAGTATTGAGGCTAGACATAGTCACATCTTGTATCTACCCAAACAAAAAAAGTGAATTACAAATACAGTCCTTAGAACAGTATGTTCAATAAACATAGAAAAATAATCAAGCAGAAAGTTCCATCGAATCATTTTCCATATTCAATTTATATGCTGAATCACAGGAATGTAATATTTGCATAATTTAGTGTTTCAGCTAAAAATATAAGCACACATTAATAATGAAAGGAAGTAATAAAATCCATGAATAATTTATTCATAAGTATGTGATGAAGAGAAACTTTTCCAGTCATTGATAAATATAAGGAAACAACACATGGACCCTATAAACATATTAACTAAACAGATTAAATGAACTCTATTTTGAAACATGACTGTATTACATAGATTCAAAGAACATAATCACATTATTTCAGTTCAATCAGAGAATTTGTCATTATTAAATTCTAGAATTCTCCAATAATTTTAGTAATTCATTTGACATAATTTCTTAATAATTTAGAAGACTTAAACTAGACATATGTGTGTAAATACATATGTGTTCATCACATATTTATATTTAATCAGGGTTCCAAGAAGTTCTTATGAAACCAAGAGTTATCTCAGTTAATTTTTATATACATTATATGTTTCAATGTATTCTTAAACAAGGATTCATCTAATAAAAAAAATGTGTGCAACTAACATATAGTTCAGGGTGGCTTCTGAGTTTTCAAGGATATGAGACTAAAAGTGGTGGGGGAAATTTTCCCTTAAAGAAAATAATTTTAACCTAAGAGTGTGTAAGGGAAATATTCTTGAGAAGATGGTGCATAGCACACCTCCCCATAATCTCTTCACATGAACCAATCAAAATTAGCATCTTTAGTGACTGTTATTAGTTTCTTAGGGCTGTCATAATAAAAGTACCACTAACTGGTGGCTTAAAAAACAAGATAAATTTATTATCTCACAGTTTTGGAGGTTTGAAGTCTAAAATCAATATTAACATTACTGGTTCCTTCTAAGGGCTCTTGAGTGATCAACGGCAATGTCCTGTTTAACTCCATACAATGGATACAGGCAAATTCAGGCGTTAAAATAGTGGTTTCAATCTGGACATTGTGTAACAAAAGTCCAAAGTGTAAAAATACAAGCTGTTTACATGTGCTTCAATTAGAATGAAGATTGTTGACTTGTCATTGTAAAATAAATTACCAGGATATAGCACTAACATTTTTGTAGATTCTATCAGATTTTCTGATTTAAAGTCCACTTGATAAAATGTATGTTTTATTATAATAAGGTGGGCTGAGTTTGACATGAGTATCTATAAAGTTTCTATAATTTCCTATATGTGGGCAAACACCATTTCTTACAGGAAGTAGCTTTTAACTGCCTTATACATCCTTTCTGCAAAAGTTCTAAAGACCACATTTTATAGAAATTTTAAAATTTATTCAGTTATATTTGTTAATAATAATTGAAATTCAAACATTTAGATATCTTTTAACTAGAGAAATTTAGAGACACTTCATATGTAATGTTATAAAAATTTGTACTTTATAAAGAAAAGGCTTACCAGATATCTACTTGAATTTATTGATTATATATTATTGTTGAGTACACTTGATAACTTTGTTGACATAATTCCAAACCCTAATGGGCATTAAAAGTAATGGTTGAGCTACTAAAATCTCTATTAGAGTAATTTGATCTAAAAAGCAGTGTATTGGAGTTCATGACTAAACAAACCACAAAGTTATTGAGAGCACTTGTCATTTACCAAAATGGAGTAATATCTGTAAACATCTAAAAAAATGAGTATGGCTTTCAACTACATGGCATATTGGGGACACAAATCAATAGAAAGTAAAGCAAACAAATCAAACAACACTTCTGCTCATCAAGACCTTTAACCTTTTTCTGTGGACTTAAATTCATAATCACATTGGTTCTCAGGGCCAGCTGCCTTATTGATTACATGTGAGGCACATTTCTTTCATCATTAAGGAAATAAAGGATCACATTTTAATGGAGTTATGAGTAGTCTTTTTTTTTTTTTTTTCTGTACACGGGCCTCTCACTGTTGTGGCCTCTCCCGTTGCGGAGCACAGGCTCCGGACATGCAGGCTCAGCGGCCATGGATCACGGGCCCAGCCGCTCCATGGTACATGGGATCTTCCCAGACCAGGGCACGAACCCGTGTACCCTGCATCAGCAGGCGGACTCTCAACCACTGCGCCACCAGGGGAGCCCCATGAGTAGTCTTCTAAAGAGATAATACCATAAATTCAGCATATTTTTGATACTAATTTTTTTATTTTGAATGTGTTTTAGTTTCTCTTATGGTTATTGGACAGTTTCTGTTTGTTTCTCTCTTTCTGACAATTATGATAAATTAGGTATTGTTTGAAAACCATCCATTTCATTATATTAGAATATGTTATTACCATACAGTTATGCATAGATTTGGTTAATGTTTTATCACTCTCCTCTGTATTTTCAACAGCATTCTCATTTTTATTTTTGTGTATTCCTGTTTTCCATTTTTTAATTGTTAATAACAATGAATACATTACAATTTTATTCCTTTTTTTTTTTTAAGCAGCTCCTAGGTTTATCAGTTCTTATTTATTCTTTTCAAACCCATTAATTCCTGCTTTTGTTCATATTTACTTGTTTTTTCTGCTTTCCTTTGTTTTGTGTTGCTATAAATTTTCATATTTCATGAATTAAATGGTTATTCTTATCTTTTCCTTGATTAATATTAAAAGTATTTAAAAACTATACTACGACTACTTACCCTTCTGGCCCTAGCCAGTTTCAATGAGATATGTACAATGACACCCCTTGGGGCAGTGTTCTAGTTTAGGAAACATGGTTTCATTTGTATCATATAACAGTAAAATGTGAATAATAGATAACATAGATTGTTTACACTAGTCTAAGTATTTAAGTCCTTAAGTATATAGACAATTAAGGTACCCCCATGAGGAAGATACCGTTCCATATTTATTTTATTGATGACATAATTAACACATAGACATTCTCATATCTTGCTCAAGATCTTCATTTATGAAACAGCAAAACAAAAAAACCAGTGTGATTGTTAGTCTCATGTGTCAGCTTGGCTGGGCTATGGTCCCCAATTGTTTGGTCAAACACTAGATGATACTATGAAGGTATTTCATAGATGTGATTAATATTTGGAATCAGTTGACTTAATTAAAGGAGATTACCATCAAACAAGTGGCTGGATTTCATTCAGTCAGCCTTAAAAACAAAAACTGAGTTTTCACAAAGAAGAAGAAATTCTGCCTCAACACTGTAACAGAAATTATGCCTGAGTGTCCAGCCTCCTGGCCTGCCGTATAAACTTACCAGCCCCCAACACTGCATGAGCCAACTGGTTAAAATCAATCTCTCTCTCTCCACAATACCCATCCTCAGCCTTATCGCTCTCTCTCTCACTCTCTTTCTCTTTCAGTGAATCACACTTCTTACCCATTCACCCAACACACAGACACAAACTGATGCGAATATTTCATTAAAAAGCTGCTATGATTCCTATCTGTCACCCCATGAATTTTAAAAGAGGCTTTGCTTCTTTTTATGCTTATTATTTGCTGATTTATCAGTTTTTTTAAAAAAATCTTATGAGGGTTCCATAAATATCCCTGAATCATATTAACTCAGAGATCAGAATCTTGTCATGTCACCCTCTTATTTCGCTGATGTCCCCAGACTTAATATTGGTTTACTCTCAGCTCGTGGTTTCTTTCTTTTTTTTTTTTTACAACTTTATTGGAGTATAATTGCTTTACAATGGTGTATTAGTTTCTGCTTTATAACAAAGTGAATCAGTTATACATATACATCTGTTCCCATAACCCTTCCCTTTTGCATCTCCCTCCCTTGTGGTTTCTGATACATGCTCATCCTCTCCATGAACTATGAGAAGAGGCGATAGGTACCCCACCCTTCTTCAGTCCATCGAATACCACCTGACTAGGCCTGATAGCTCTATAAACCCTAATGAAAAACACAAACAAAAACAACACCAAAAACATGACAGAAGTGGAATATAAAAAGCACATGATTAAAAACGTGTATTTTTCAGTTTGTCTCTTGACTGACCTCCCTGGGGAACTTGACATATCCAACCACTCTTTCCTTATTGAAACTTTCCCATTTTGATATCCAGGAGATAGTCAGGTCATATTTGTTAGTTCTTTTAATACTTTCCTTAGTTTATCTCTGAAATATTCGTGTGCTTTTTCTTTACCAGGACAATTTCCTGTATAAACATGGCTTCAAATATTACTGATATCCTAATATCTCCAGACAACTCTATTACCTATGCAACTGTACAATTCAGTCATGCCAGTCATTTTCAAGTGGTCCAGAGTCACTTCATGTTATGTAAAATATTAAGTTGTCACCCCTCCAATTTCTAGTCTATTCCAATCTTGCTCTCTACCTCACGATCTGTTATCTCAGGGACTCTCTATTACCTAGCCAATCTGAAAACTACAAATCTTGGAGGAAGAATAGCCTGCCTAAGATGAACTTTCAATGATACCAATTTCCATTTTCTTCTATCTCCACTATGTTGATGAATTTATTTTACTTATTTGTGCACATTATATGTTTACTAGATTGCAAAACTTGTGAAGGCAGAAATGATGCATTTTACTGTTATATTGCCATAGGAAGTCTGCCATAAATATGTGGAAAATAAATGAGATAATAAATTATGAGTATGATACCTATATAAGCAAATATGTTCTCATAGTTTTATGCTTCTTATTGAATGTTATCATACATTGCATTTGAGACATATTTGAGACATGTGTCTAAAATTTTGATAGTCAAATGAGTCCAAAACATATATCTCTAATGCCACAAGATGAAATATCCAATTGGGGAAAAACATACAAGCAGAGAAATAGTAGGGACAAGTCATTATCTCATTATTTCCAGCTAGGCATAAATTGAGCTAGCTCATAAAATAAGTCAGGCTTATTATTCTAGGCTAGGCATAAATGGTAAATAATTTGGTAGAGATCCCCCTTCCCATCCCCAGTAATGCTCTGTACATCTTATCTATAAGGTTAGGGGACAGAAATATCTCTGTGACCACGTAATGATGAAAATGCCTGGTTGTGGAATGATTTGCTGGAGAAGGGGAGACTCTGGAGCCCAATGGCTGATGTCACCTTGTTTTTCTGTTTAGCTAACTTGGACCTTCTGAATCAACTCTCTACTCAGCTGTCAGAGAAAGAAAACGAGCCAATGAGACTCTTCAAATTTGTTGCCTTATCAGCATTCGAGTGGAAAATACATTTCCAAGGGCAGTATGGTATAGTGGGATAACACTGTGATTTTGTGATTTTTAAAATCAGACAAATGCTTGTTGAAACCTCAGGTGTTCCATTTACAAGTTGTGTTCTTTAAATTCTTTTAATAAAAAGGAATTTTAAAATTGAGTTTATAATATAGACCATTACTATTATTGGGTGCGTTAACTAAAAAAATACATATTAGCTCAATGATTGTACTAATTATGTACTAACTTATGTACTAATTAAGCAAGTACTGAACAACATGCATAGAAAGCCTTCTATATCCAATACTAATTAACTTTTCAAGACACTCTTCTCATTTTTAAAATTTACATTAAGAAATTAACTCTCCATGGTCTCCTAAAACTACAAAAAAAGACAGAATTTTATTTATTTTATTTATTATTTCACTTCATGATAAATGATAGTCACCAGAAACCAATTTTTTCATTAATGAGACTTAAATTATAAAAGAAATAAAGGATTCTGTAATCATTCATTTCACTTGCTCATTATTTGGAAACTGGATCTACATAGAATTCTTGACATTCTTATATTTTAATGTGGTAGGAAATTATTACTATTTAGCTTCTTTTCCTATAATGCAATACTTTTCAAATATAAGACCACTTTAGCTGCCAGAGGAAGTAAATGGATGAGAAATTAGTTGGTAACTATAGGAGAGAGACTCCTCTAATTTAGGGACTAAAAATGTAGATAATTGCAATTTTGGAAGTTCTTAATTTAGTTATGAAGAAAACTGACAAGTGAATGGGATTTCTGATCATTTTAGGGAAAAAACTTAGAGTGAAAAAGATATATTTGGATATGAACACATTTAATGTAATGGCCTTGGGTTTTTAAGATAATAAGAATATTAAAGAAATAATGTCAACCTCTTCAATGCAAGTGCAGAATATATGAATTTTCTGTTTTTTAAATATTTATAAAAATGATTGGATAAACATTACTGAAGGCCAATATGCCATCACAGCCAAGATTATCTGATGATCAATACAAGATAAAAGCTGTCACCATGATGAACTGTGATTGCTAAAGATCTTCAAGAACCCAAGGACATTCAGGTGTAATTTAAAAAAATAGATTAGGGAAAAAAACACACTATAATGGTAATTTGGAAAAAAAACTTACAGAAGTGTTTTTTCCCCTCATATTTTCCCCTAATTCATTCTATGATATGTAAGCATTAAGAAACAAAATAATGTTATATAATAAATAACTTTTATATTAAACAATATTTTATCTTAAAAATGAGTATTTTAAAAATCACAACAAAATATAGGGCAGATGATATACTGCAAATGTTCTTACAATATATCTTTTTATAAAGTTTTATGAGGAAAATTTTATCTACTTGTGCCCAGATATTTAATCTCCTTAGTTCACTAAAATTTAAATTTAAAATATCTATTGTATTGTATAAAAATGTCATTATTTTGACACAGAGTTATGTATTCCAAATGTGGACAAGATATGCATCAAAAAATCAGCCTTTATTAAAAACTAAATAAACTGATGAAGAAACTTGTTTCCATAGGAAAACTAACAAAGTGTTGCCCTTTGGATTTAGCTATAAATTTTAAAGTGGTAAAAAAAAATTACATCTATATTAAAATTTTACATATACTTTTGTATTCAATCAACAAAATTACTTCAAGCTTAGAAGTCAATGGATATTTTTAAATTTTAAGATGAAATGAAAGAACAGAATTTAATTCTAAATTTAAAAAAAATCATAAGGAAGTTTACTTTTTTGTAAAGAAGTTCACTTCTTTGTAAAGAAGTTTCTGGGACTTCCCTGGTGGTCCAGTGGTTAGGACTCCATGCTTCCACTGCAGGGGCCATGGGTTCAGTCCCTAGTCAGGGAACTAAGATACTGTAAGCCTCGAGGCACATTCAAAAAAAAATTAATTAATAATAAAACTTCATCAAAAAGAAAGTTTGTAAAGAAATCCCATAAGTGACCATAGCATAACAATTGACATATATTTGCATTTAACAGCTCTGAAAAATTCTTTGCTTAATAGTTCAGAATTTGTAAGGTCACCATACAAGCTTCCACTTTGCTTTTTCTTGTGTAAACTCTTTTGCATAGTTGGTTACTACCACTCTGTGAATGATGTATATTTATTCACTACACAAAACTTAAAGAATGCTAAAAGATACTATTATACCAGTTTTAGTTGCAAAATTCTGGTTTGTGCATCAATATATTTTCATAGAATGTAAAAATTTCTGTACTTAATATTGCTGCCACTATCACTGTCCACTGTGGGAGTTTCTACCATTCTGAAAAATGATAAATACCAAATGCTTTCTGAATCCTTCTCTCTCCTTTGGGTATACAGCTTAATTCAGTAACTATTTGCCTCTTTTCCCTCAGGATTAGAAACAGAAACTATATGACAAAACTCAGATGCATACCTTTCCTCCAGTCTTCATAATATGTCCATTCAAATTTAATATAATTTTTTCAATTGATAAAATTAAGTAATGTTTGTGTTCTCAATAATGGTTTACTTCATCGTCAGTATTCAAATATGAGTAGGCATAAGAATTCAGATATTCATTTGTTCTTTTTAAACTTAGTCTATCTTCATTTATTGTTTATGATTTTAATTTTAGATTTTGAACCTAGAATTTCTTAGTCAAATGATTGTTTTCCAGAAAACATTGTATGTTCTGATTTACTGCTACCATCAAAATGATTTAATTTTCTCTAAATAAAACAATTTTTTGTATCATTATTTGTTCCTACTCTTCATCATCTTTTCTGTTTCTTATGCAAGGATTTTAAGGATTCCTTTCTATGCTTATGCTATGTGTTTTTAAAGACAAAATAATTCAAATTTGTTTTCCATCTGATTGAAGTAATTTAATTCTTCTTCTACCTTTCTAAATTTATTAAGTTCTCTTAATTTGGGCTTTTCTCATATCTGCATCTACTATGCTATTTTGATTTGTCTTAATAAGACTGATATTACTTTCTCTGTCATAAAAATACATTGGCTTTTGCCACAAATAACTTTCCTAATCAACTCTAAATGTATTCATCGATTAGAAATCTAACATAAATAATATTTATCATTTTCTTAAAAATGCTAAATAGGATATTTTAATTCCCTGAAAATAATTCTCTTATTTTCCCTTATTATCTACCTTAAAGAATGTTTTGAGTGTTTACTCTGAAAATTTACATTTTAGAAGATTTTTGGATTGAACCCTAAGGGAATGCTTTTTCTCTGCAATTACCCTTGTTTATCATCCCTGTGATTTTATTTAACACATTATCTGACAACAAGAAAAGATCCACGACCTTAATCCTGCTGACCCTTCTATATCCGTTAGGCAAGTGCTTAATTTAACAAATGAGTCTTCTGCTTTGCCCTAAAACCAGAAAACGCATTTTTTCCTAAAACTAATCGATGAAGCAAACTCAGAGAATCAGATTTTATTTTATTTTTTTAGGGGAAGAAACATAACAAAGATAAAAAGAAAAACCATCACTTAAGGTTAGTGTTTAAACATGAAAACCACATGTTCATGTAAAACTATGAATCTAGATTATTTAAATATTCTGAATGTTATTAGAGCATCAGCACATCAGCACCTGCAGCTGGAGAACCTCCACTTATTGCATGAATTTTATTTTTGTTAGTTGAAGACTGACAAACCAGTGGACAATACAATAGTATTACTACAATTGTAATGGCCTGCAATGGTGTCTGAGATATTGTACACTTTTCATAAATATATGTTAAATTCATATGACTTAACCTCACTTCGATATTACATGTATGATGTATACTTAACAAAAACTTTCTTGTTCCTACTCTTTTAGTTTTAAAAAGCCTGAAAATTTTGCTTTGGTTATATCCTGAATGAGAATCACATTTCAGTTTGGTTCTGTATTCTGTAAATAAGCAGTGACTTCATTCATTTTCATATAACTTAATTTTCCAGAGATTTAAATTTAAACAACAACACCAAAAAATCATTGAAACACTGTGAAAGACCTCACATTGAATATCATTAACACAGGAAGGTGATCAAGTCATGATTCCACTTCTGATGAAATTTATAGTTCTGTTAGAGATTGTAAAGATATATACAAATTACCATTAAATAAGCAAAATCACAATTTCATTCAATAATTAAGAACAAATTTTCTAGAACTTCTAGAAATTCATAGACTAAAATAGCACTATCTAATAATTTATTTATATCTTCTCAATTTATTTATGTCTTCTATATTGTCTCAAGAATCATTTCTATCTTCATTCTTCTCATCAAGCCCTTTCCTATGTTCACTAGGCATTTTTGGTTGCTCAACTACTAAAAGATGAGGGGACATTTATTTTACTGATACACATTGAAAAATGGAAAAAAGAATTTCTTTGACAAGACTAAACTTCACTAACTATTAAAAATAGCCACAAAACACACCTACCTGGAAGAGGAGGCACTGGGATATACTGGGTCACATGGAGATTGGAACTGAAAATTTATTCATGATTCAAAGCAGCTTTATGGAGTAGTTTCTTATTTTAACTGCATACTTCCCTACTAAACATAATAGTATTAAGAATAATAATCATAATAAACTATAACAGTCACAACAAATAATAATTCATGGATTTCTACTAGGGACCTTATCTTTATGAAACTTTCTCTCTATATTTCCATGCCCCACTCCACATCAAAACATAACAGCAGGGCTTCCCTGGTGGCGCAGTGGTTAGGAGTCTGCCTGACGATGCAGGTTCGTGCCCTGGTCCGGGAGGATCCCACATGCCGTGTAGCGGCTGGGCCCGTGAGTCATGGCTGCTGAGCCTGTGCGTCCAGAGCCTGTGCTCCGCAATGGGAGAGGCCACAGCGGTGAGAGGTCCGTGTACAGCAAAATAAATAAATAAATAAAAATAAATAAAAATAAAAATAACAGCAACTACAACAAGAGCAAGCTCACTTTCCCTTTGAATTTCATGTTGACCCTTGGGAAGAAACTCAGACAGATCTCTTTCTTCTCATTTACGTTTTCACTGTCCTTCTTGGGCAAGTATATTACAGCACAGCACCAGATAAGTCATTTGCCACCCTATGGATTGCCTGGCATGTCACTCCTGATAATCCACTGTGAGTACATGAAAGAGCCATGTGGTAGAGAAAATCTTATGGCTATCTATGAGCAGAATGGATTAACAAGAAGTTTTAAATCAATGCTTGCCTCCCACCAAAGCCCAGGATTTTACATGCTTGCTACCCTCTCTCTCTGTGAATGGTAATTTCATCCACATACAAGTTTGCACCTAACGGTAGGGAAAACATGATTCCTAAAACTATTTCCTGATCTCTTTCAAAAAATACTCCTTTATATTTTCCAAAAGTCTGGGTTTAGGTGCTCTTATAAAACACTGTTTATAAGTGTTTTGAAATTTTAATTTTTTCTACTCATCTCTTTATACTTATTTCTCTCAACAGACCACTCTTTGAAGGGAGTTAACATTATAATATATTTATGCTTTGTGTATATGTATCTACAGTACTTAGCCTAGGCCTGGTATATAGGCAGTTGCTATTTAAATGTTTGGGAAATAAATTAAAATTTAATTTATTAAGAGAAAAATGTTTTAAAAGAACTTGTTCAAAAAATGAGTATTTAATAGACTCGCTTTATAATGTTAGAGATTTCTTCATATGTAATAAGAACTTCCCTGACACTTGAAACATAGTATATATTCCAGGAGGCTTGTTAAGCTAATATGCTAAGAATGATGGCATCTACAGGGAAAGAAACATTTTGTGCCCTATCCAGTGTTGGGGTGAAAAATAATTTTTCTCTACCCTTCCAGGTTCTTCTGGCTGGTCTAAGAATTACATTGACATGACACAGATTAACAGCAGAAAATTAAATTTAATTTCATACATTCAGGAACCCCCGACATACATGAAATGTTCAAAGACAGAAGGGTAAAAATGAGGTACATACACCATCCTGAGCTAAAAAATAGAATAGGGCTCTAGGATTTCCAAGGACAGGAGCCTTATTTCCAGAAAAGTAAGAAGAAAAGCAGATGCTTTGTTATTATATGTTTGCTCTGTCATACGTGTGCCACTCAGATAAAAATTATCTCTGGTAATAACTCTCATTCTGGGAAAGCCCCCAATTTAAATGTTTCTAGATAGTTGAATGAGGGGCAAGAGTTTCTTTTGAGACTGCAGGACATCAAATGCTTTTAGTTCAAAAGAATCCTCATGCAAAAGTGGCACATTTGTGGTAGACTCATTCTGAACCCCTTCACCAGTAACTTGGAAATTCTATGGTAAACATGACGTGTATTTTCTTGCACAGCTTCCTGGATTGAGGGGATTGTGCATTGACATTGCATCACTTAGTAGAGCAGATAGTTCTCCTAGGTCACATGACAAGCATACAGACTTTCCATAAGGAAAAAAATAATATTGTATTCATATGTATTATTACTAATATTTGTGCAAACATTTGTAAAATTTATTGTCTCCTAATACGGATTAGAAAATATTAAAGATTTATATACATGGTTTTGATCCATTCAATTGGAATTGTACTCTGGAATTATTTTAAAACAATAATTTATTGGAATTGTACTCGGTCTGAGTACAAAAAATCTCCTGATAAGACTTTTAATGTTGATACATAGGGCCTTAGTGGTTTTATAACTAAAGACTATAACCTTAAAATTAATAGTTAACGGCTTTTCCTTTGAAAAAGTGGTTTTCTATGACAAATAATGTTTTTATTAATCTTCTCATCAAAATATTTAAGTTTAAGGGATTCTGTGTGTCCATTTAATGTTCCAAACAGATCATAAGTGCTCTGAAGTTAGAGTCTATATATTTAATATACTTCCCTTTCATGCTACCTCATCTCTTTATTCTTATTCAGCACAAAATGAGCACATAATAAATGACTGTCATTGACATAACTTCCCATCTGGACACCACTAACATGGGGAGAAATATATCCTTATAGGATTTTCTGATAAAACTTCGCATTGAACCTCAAATCATTGGTGACAAACTTTCTTTTTTACATCCCTTGAAAAAATTAACTACAAATAATATTTTTAAAATATTTTTAGGTAGTATATAGTTTTAAAAACTAAACATTGTTACTATTGTATGTTATTTAAGGATTAATAGTTAAAGGAAATTTTTTGTTAAAATATTTGAGAGACTTCCCTGGTGACACAGTGGTTAAGAATCCGCCTACCAGTGCAGGGGACATGGATTTGATCCCTGGTCCAGGAAGATCCCACATGCTGCGGAGCATCTGGGCCCGTGCACCACAACTACTGAGCCTGCACTCTAGAGCCCACAAGCCACAATTACTGAGCCCACGTGCTGCAGCTACTGAAGCCCGTGCACCTAGAGCCGGTGCTCAGCAACAAGAGAAGCCACCGCAATGAAAAGCCTGTGCACCGCAACAAAGAGTAGCCCCACTGGCCACAACTAGAGAAAGCCCACATGCAGCAATGAAGACCCAACACAATCAAAAAAATAAATAAATAAAATAAAATAAAATAAAAAATATTTGAGAAGTGGCATCAAATGAATAGTTTTGAACAGATCCAGACAAGATTGACCAAGAGAAAATTAACTTATTTTCCTGTTGTATTTCTGCCAAGTAAGGGAGTGCAAGTAGGACTTGGTTTAGGTAAGTGCTGATGTGTATATTTCTGGGAAGTTACTGATTATGTAATTTTATTCTTACTTATGTATTTACAAGAGTACAGGCTTTGACATTTTTAACAGATATCTCTTTTCCATGTTTTAGTCTTCAACTACTGTCTGGCTATGGCCTCTTTATCACTGATTCTCTCTCCTTGCCTCTGCTTTAATACTCACTTTCTCATTGTGTTGATATTATTATTTTGCTTTATTTAAAACAAACAAGAATAGTACACTTACCCTACATCATGTCCTATGTAAAACTGCATGTGGTAGACCCTAGAAGGATGAATTCAAAGGATCTTTTCTTGTGAATGAGATCAAAAGTATAAGATCCTAATTGAACCCCAGTGACTAGCATGATAATTGAATAGGTTACCAAAAAGCTCTTCCTATATATAATTTGTGAAAAGACTGTAAGTTGACAAAGTAACTACAGCAGCATCAAAAGTATTATCATAAAAGAAGGAGGAAGTTTGTTGTCACAAGGATTATTTTTTCATATAAAAAAAGTGTTCAGAAAGTTAAACACCTAATCGAAATATCAGAAAGCACTGGTTCATTTGCCAATGACCCAATAAAAATACTTTAAAACCTAAGCACCCAAGAATATTGATTGCATACCATTGCACTTTGAAGTCTGCACATATTTGATACAGACTATAGAAAGGATGAGAATCTAGTGGGGTTGAAAATGACTCCTAATTGAAAGGGACCAAGTTTGGGTCCATCCAGCCCTATGCTTAGTTCTCTTATTGAAATTTAGCTAGTGATTGCTGAGCCTCTTTGGAAAGTATTTCGCTGATGACAAATTCTATTCTACTATCTGATTGTTCTGTGACTTAGAATTACATTCTTTTCCTTTATAAATTAGAATTGTTGTTATAGTTTTGCTTTCAAGAACAACAAATATAAGTAACTTACCCATTCTTTATAACATCTCTTTCAAAATTTAAAGACTTCTGACTGCAAATTTGGTGTTTTATGGAACAAGATAAAGAGTTAAGATTTAAAATTTTCACTATATGGTGTAGCCAAATCCTGAGAAGAAATATCTTGGTAAAATTCACATATGATTTTACTATAATTAGTTAAAAAATTTTTCTGTATCTCCTCCTAGATTGAAAGGTAGAAATCATGTCATCGTCTTACACTGTGAGTGGATACTACTCTCCTGACACTACAGTTACTGGAATATTGAATGGGTACACCATTGCTAAAAAAAAGAAAGAAAGAAAAATACACTACTAATTGAACTATTACATGCCTTCTGTTTCAGAGATGAAAAAGTGAAAAACATGTGCAAAGAACCAGTGAATATAGTAGTAGTTGTTTGATAAATGTGCAAAGGAATTTTTTGTGATATTGAAACAGAAGGTAATCATCAGCTAGACCCATTACCTCAAGCTAACTTTGCTGCTACAGAAGACTTGCATGTCTTCTAAGCATCATGTAGCCTAAAGAATAAGATGTTTGCTTGAGTTGTTTTTTGGGTACCTGAAGTCAGCTGTATCTAGCGTGAGCTAGAGCTAGTTAAAACTGGTTAAGACCATTGACCCTCCGTCTGGGCAAATGCAAGCGTCCACTTGATGACTTTTTGACCTCAGAGCGCCCCAGACTCCACCCTCAGATCATGCTAACACTGATATTTTCTGAGCATGCGTCCCATGATGAAGACTTATGGGTAGCTTATTTGCCTCTGTGCAGAACATTACCTCACCTTTTTCTTGTCTCTAGTCACCTTTCCCCAACCTCCCCACAGGTCAGCATTATCCCATAAATACCCTGAGCCCCGAGCCTTTGGGAGGCAGGTTTGAGACTTGTTCCCCTGTCTCCTAGTTTGGCTGCCTCCTGAATAAACCCTTTCTCTGCTGCAAACTTTGGTGTCTCAGCATTTGGCAAACGAACCTCATTCCATAACAATATAATATTAGGCTATCTTCTTGTAAGAATTAATATAGTCTATATTTGAATAAAACATTTAGTTTATTTAGATACTTCTGAGATTATTATTTGACTATAACACATAAAATTCAAAAATTCTTACACATACTATAAATTTTTTAAAAGTGTCCTCATTATAAGACAAAATTAAAGAAAAATTGTAGAACAAGAGGTTTATCTATACACAGTTACAGTGATTTATTAAGACCTGACATTTAGAAGAATACTAAAAAGGAAGACTCAAAATTCAGAGGTTTCCAAATATTTTAAATTATAATCATTTCAAAGAAATTCATTCAGTTTAAGAAAATCACTTTATTATAATTTTAATATTATAGATGAATAAACTGCTTTACTTTCTCACAGGCTCTCTGAGTTATCATAATATCACTCATTGTTTTAAAGCCAGTTGGTAAAGTTGTATAATTGTTCAATTAAGGTCTGACCCTAAGGAAAGCAATCTGAAAGCTCATGAATTGCACTCACACAAAAATATTTTACCCATCTTTCAGTCTGACAAATTAATATTGTGGTAATACTATTTAAAAGTTCTTCAAGAAAAGGCTTCAGGCTTATGACTTCAATTCACTTCTACTGGGTGATTTAAAAATTAAAACACTAAACAAAATCTTTCCAATAACATGTGTATTTAAGCAAATTATTTTATTATAGACTATTGTGAGCCTCTGAATATCTGAAAGGAGTCTGCAATCTAGGAGGATCATGTATATTAAATTTCTATTAATATTTAAATATACTTATTAATTAAATAGGTTTTCTTTCAGTCCATAAGAAAAATGCTTATTCACAAAATACATGTTTGTCCTACTATAAACTGAAAGTAAATTAGGGGAAAATGCTCTGAAGATGTGTCCAAAGTTCAACATGATGCCTCCTTTAAGGTTTCACCATCTGTACTCCTTTGTAATATTTAAGGGAATATCACTATGTTTCATGCAAAGCAGAACAAATTCCGTTTAGTTGCATTTGATAACAGTCAAGGGGCCTATCTCATTCTTTAGGTGAGAAAATGGTGACAGTGAGACAGTAGAGTTAGCCTCAATACCTATTTAAAATAAGAAAGAACTAACTAATTCAGGGCACCATTATATATCACAATTTCTTGACATTTTAATCCATGATTGTAAGATTATTCATTTAGTATCATTAACATTAAATGCATGCACCTTGAATTTGGATGCTAAAATAAGTATTCTTCTTATTTGTGTTGTGATCCCAGTGTTATCTACAGAGTACTTCCTGACTGATAAACTAAGGGAAACTACTTTGTTAGCTCACAGCTCAAGCCATGACCTTGACTTGTTATCTTACCTGGGCTCTTATATATTGAAATAATAAAGGTAAAAATGCCAAATACATTATTTGGAACAGATGCAGGCACATTATTTATGCACATGTATATATTTCTGTCCATTTTATATCTGTACATGGATTTTAAAAGTAAAATATATCAGTACTATTTACATATTTTCTACTCAGCAAATTACTGGAGATAAATACTGAGTTTTCTCCCCTTTTCCACTTAAGAACAAACCAAAAAAAAAAAAAAAAGAGAGAGAGAAACTATTTAATTTTCTTGTCAAAGTGATAAATGTTTAATGTGTCTACCAAGGGAGGATTTTCTTGTTTCTTTTTTTTTTTTTTTTTTGAGTTGAAGCGGGGCTAAGGGCAGAAAGAGAACATGGACAACATTATGTATGAGAGTATTCCAAAACTTACTTCTTTGAAACCAGGAGATGATAACCATTTAGTCTTCCCCAATTCCAATTCAGGAATCTATGAAGATATTTTTAAGAAAAATGAAGTTATTTTATTTCTATATATATCTTGTCCAAATTTTATGATTTTCCAATAATTTTTAAAATTTTCAAATAATTTAATTTGTAAAAAAAAAGCTCTTTAGTGTTTCTAATATATCAGAACTATCAGTCATTAATAAATTGGCAAAAATAAGTTTGTTTATTTCTTTACTTGTTTCTTTAATTCTGCAATAGAAAGCCATAGTGACTTTTCTTCTACCTATGAAGAGTATGGTAGCTATTAGGCATAAACTGTTAGTAGCTATTAACATAAGCTGTTACTCATGGGGTAAGAAGTAATTGCTTTGCCTATGATTAAACATAAGGATTCAGAAAACTTATTTGTTATATATTTTACAGTCCCAGAATACCATTTTTTTACACCAATTATTCTATTTTTTTCACAGGAAAAGTAAGGGAATAGTGAATAAGAAAATTGTACAATTAAAGCCTTTAGTTTTAGAAGAAACATTTGAAAAGGTTTAATCTTAGTACATTTAAAGAAAAATAAATCACATTCTGAGTAACAAAGCATGAATATTTTAAAATTTGAAATACTATCAACAGTAAAAAGAGGAGACTAGGGCTTCCCTGGTGGCACAGTGGTTGAGAGTCCGCCTGCCGATGCAGGGGACACGGGTTTGTGCCCCGGTCTGGGAGGATCCCACATGCCGCAGAGCGGCTGGGCCCGTGAGCAATGGCCGCCGAGCCTGTGCATCTGGAGCCTGTGGTCTGCAACGGGAGAGGCCACAATGGTGAGAGACACGCGTACCGAGAAAAAAAAAAAAAAAGAGGAGACTTATTGACCAATGAATTAACCTGTTGAATATCTATATATTTCAATTATTAATTAACTTACTACTAATTATAAATTTAATCACAAGGGCAAACCATACACATATAATTTGATAACCTCAGATATATATATTAAAATTCATCTTCCAATTTTTTTTTTTCCTTGAAGACAAATAAGAATTTTTTCCATTATAGTTCCACAAACCTGGTATGGAGAATATCATTGTTAAATATCTGTTGAAAGTATGAATTAACTTTTTAAGTTTTGTGCCTAAAGGCAAGGCATTGAATAATTAGTTCATCATCTGGATCAAAGAAATCACCAGAAGTCAGCAAATATTCAGCTTTGTTTTAAATATATTTATCAGAATCTACTAGAAAAAAGTATGTCTAATTCATAGATCACTATGAAGAGGGAAAAAAACCCACTCTGAGGATAGAAAACAATGATTAAGAGAATAAACTGGGAATATATGTTATAGGGAAAAGAAATTTTAAAATGAAGTAAAGAAAAAGGTCAATTAATAGATATATAAGACCTATTAATTGAACCATGCTGCTGTCAATTATGAAATGTTTATCACAGTAAACATTAAGGACTGTTAATGAACTTTAGAAATACATCTTATTCAACAAAGACCACTGGGAAAATCTTTCTAGAGCCAAAACACTTCAGGGAAAGAATAAAATGAAGAACAACTTCTAAACTTCTAACGCTCTGTCTCCTGAGGGACAAATGACCAAAACTGAAAAAACTAAAGTGTGAACTGAAAAAAAGTGGCACCGTAAAAACAGTGGTTGAATAAAATTCATTGGAACGTGGCATCAATAGCAATATTAAACTTTATGTGACAAGATTTTTAAGTAATTTTAAGAACTGCTATGACAATAATTAGATTATCAGGAAATATTATCAGCCTCAATTTTGAGATGTACCAATATTTAATATTAAATGTTAAGACTGGTTTATAATCAACCAGATTACTGTAACATAATCCTTGCCTTTGCATAGAATGTCCTCACTAAAATCATTGGTTATGTCTCTATTATTATTTGTGTTTGTGTTCTTACCCAAACTAGTTTTGTGTATAATTTTATTACTGAAGAAAATAAGATAGGATAATATGTATTTTAAATATTTTCCAGTTATTATTTTAAACTCAAAGTTTAAATTCATGTTTAATTTATGCTCTAGTGACTGAGTTAACATGAGTTGACTGATTGCATATATCATGAGATAACAGTTGTGAAAATCAATATATTTGCAAAATATAATCCCTTTTTCTAATAGTGACAGACTAGGCTAGTCCCCCATTGAATACCCATTTCACTATGAAACTCATTATCTTTACCTTTCTTCACAAAGGTGTGTAGCAATGCAGCAGATTGTGAAGTAAATAAACCTTGATTAGATTTGGTGTTTATAATTTCATTAATTCATGAAATATTTAAAGAAATATATATTTTCTTTGGTTATTAATAAGGCTTTAGCAATCATAAAATATAAATATATGTTTATATATATATACACGTACAATTAAGTGTATATGTATAATTTTCTGTGTTAAAAATGTGACAGAATATGAAATAAAATTTAACATGGTTTATATAAACTGTTTACTTCTTTAAATTACTTGGGGTTTAGATTTACACTCTTGCTACATTGATTGCCCAAATATTTCATTCTCTAAATTTTAATGTTTAATTTTTAAAGAATAAGTGAAATTACAGAACCATTTTGAGTTTCTAAATTTGAGCAACTTAAAAAAATTAAAAGAAATTTATACATAGAATATTTTTGATTACTTTGAATTATTCCTCAAATTCTTTGGAGAGCACAGTTCCCACAAATCATTATTTTTAAAAAGTCTACTTTCACAAAAGTGTTACCACAATGTCATTTTCTGGTCATTCATCAATCATTATACAGTATAAAAGTGATGGGACCACATGATAACTACCTCTAAAATAGCTAATATTAGGCACTGATTTTCGCAAAATAAATACTTACAGTTGTTAATTAGAATTGTTTTTACAGGCCTTTTAGCAATCACTTTCTCCAAAAAAACAGGGTTGTTAAGGGGAGGAAATATTTTAGAATTCAGTTACTGAATCTGATGTCATGAGAGTGTTGTGATATCTTCTAATTAATTAATAAATCATTTTGAAGAGTACATTTCAAAAAGGAAAACTGCTTAGATTGATGTCATATGGAAAATTTTATATAAAAATTTACATAAGGAATTTTAAATGATTGGGTAATGCAGCCTGGCTACAGGTCATAAACATTAATAGAATTTACATTTAAAAATACTTAGTGTTAGGTAAATTAAATTAAATGGAAGATATATGTTTTATTAGACACATTTATTAAATATGGTTTTTCACGTGTATAGTGTAGTCTATTCATATCAGTGATTCCTTTAATCGATGCTGTCATTATAGTAATTTTGCAGAAAAGGTGCATTTAGAACTTTGTAATAAGATGTTCCATGTGTGTCATCAGCTTTTTGCTAGAATTTTGTTAATGTTTCTAAGTTTGAGAACAATTAAATAGGGCCAAGTACTTGATATCCTATTATGATATCCTTGATATCCTATTGTGAGAGTTAGGATATCTATGCAGGATGTGCTACAATATTATAAAAAATAATTCTGTCAGATTTAGTGAACATGTGGTTAGCTTTTCAAATGAGCCAACCTGAAATAAATTAGGAAAGAGAGAGAGTTCCTTTGAAGACAGTTCTGAGGTAGCTTCCACCATGTTAGGGAGAGGCCAGAGAGGTGCTTCCTCCATACCTGAGGTCAGATGAGAGAGGACTCCATCAGGTCCACCTGAACATTAGGCAGAATCAGTAGTAATGTGGGACTCAGCCTGAGATGTCCAGGGCTGCAGGAGACCGAGGGCTATATTGAAAGAAGTTTCAAATACAAAAAACATTGGGGCTCCAGAATGGGAGAAAAAGGGGGTTGTTTTCTTTAGACCAGATGTAGGCAATGCAGGAGAGAACTTTCCTGGAGCTGCCTTAGACATGTCACCCAAGACTTCACCTGGAGTGTGAACTGACTTCAGGAAGACTGGCAGAGACCATGTCCGGTGGACAGGGGCCAGCTGGAGAAAGGAACAAGACCACAGCCTGGGAAATGTATCTGCGCAACCTTTGTGCTCTTGTAGAAATACCTCTTAATCATTATGTGATATTGAAAAATGAAACAAACAAAAAAAAACCCACACCACAGCACGATAGGCGATATACACTATTGTACTTCTATATTTTCAAAACTTTTCTGAGTATAAAATACAAAACTAAAACACATCTGAAAGTTAACTCGAGTGTGAGAATTTTATACACTCATTCTATGAATGGGTAGTTTAGAAAAATAAGATTTTCAACCAAAAACATAGTCATATTTCTTCTCATTCTTCCTCATTTTGTATTTACTATGGAATCATAGCCACAGATACATGATAGAACACACTTGTTTGAACATTTGCCTCATGTATTTACCTAAACAAGCACTTTGTTTCTATTTTTAAAAATAAATTTCAAATAACTAATGAATCATGGAAGCATACATATTATTCTGTATTTGACTTACCCTTGTATGAAATAAGCAATTTGAGAGTCTTGAGACATTTGACATTCAACAATTTCTGAAAAGCTGTTTAACTGTTAAAGATTTTATTCTCACTAATTTTTTTTCAGTTCAGTATAACTTTAATAAAAACTATCAGCCTTTTAACAAACATTAACTGTCCCAGCACTAGAGGAAAACATAATGATGACAAGATATTCTACATGGAGGGACCCTGGGTAGTAGAAGATATGATAAAATCTATTTAGGCATCTACTCTAAGTTATTCAAGCTCTCAAGTAATACTATTTTGTTATACACGACCAAAAATTATTTCTGTCCCATTGGAACTCCTGAATACAGCACGATTTACCTCATTTTATATTTTAAAGGCATTGTGTCTTCACAGTAAGAGTTACACAACCACACATGAAGTCGTTTAACAGCAGTCCTTTTGTTTGAAACGTTTGACCTTTAAGAGAATATGGTTAAAATAAGAAGAAAGAAAACAACTTTCAAGTCAATGATGAAAGATGAAAGGCCAACAGTGAATTACCAAATTTCAATTCAAATTTTTAAATAAGACTGTCCAAGAAATGTCTCCATCACCTAAAAGACAGAAAAAGTGCACAGTTTTGCCACTCCAGGTAAAGGAGACTCAGGTGGCTTTCCTGGTGCTCCTTCTCTTGGAGCTGTCTTTGTTCTCCTGCCCCTTTCTCCAACATCTCAGAGCATCAACAACTCTCAGAAGAGAAGTTCCTGGGCTCAAAATGTAGTGTAGGGCAGACAGTTTGGGCACCCTGTAACCCCTTCCTTGGGATTCAGGAAAGGGACACATGCCTCCTACCCACAACCCACAACACACGGGCAGGTGAGGAGAGAGCTTCTCTACACAATACTCACCAAGAGGCCACCTCCCTCTTCCACGCCTCTTCTTATTCCAGTTGGGAGAGGGAAGCCCTGCAGAGAGGGAGGTGGCATCTGATTCTCACTAAATTTAATCCAACAGGACAATGTCCTTTTGACTAACATACTCTTTACATTTTCTTTCATCAATGTGAATAATTTTTTGCTAATATTATGCTTAATGTAAATCTCCTTTTAATTTTTAATTTAAAAGAGACTAAAACAGGGTTTTTATTTAATGCATCGGGATCACTAATTATAGTACTAAGTTACTTTGCTTTCCAAAGTTCTTTTCTAAATTTCTTCTTTGAAGTTTTTATAGAAAACTGCAATTAAATTTTTATAAGAGACTTTATTTCAATAATATATTACATCCAAACAATTTGATTATTGTACATTTCAAAAGCATTTCTATCACAACTTTTGCAAAGTGGGCTATTTAACCTATAATTTTTAAACGTGTGTTTATTATATCACAACAACATATATTCAGGGATGTTTTCTTCAATTTGAAATATCTTTAGTATATGTGAGAGACTCTGGGGAAAATGATCACCACTGAGATAATACAAAAACATTTTACAACTCATGGTTGCAATATACTCTAAAAGAGTATGATTATTTTGCCTTCAAAATCTTCATTAAGTTTTTCTTTATGTATAAGACTTCATGTAATTTTTCCAGAACTTAGTCCATTTTCTTGGACAAAACAAAAAAGTGCTTTGAAAAATGTTAAAGAATAAGATTAGTTAACTTAATTATGACAAAAATGGAAATAGTTCAAAAAACTCAATTATTTAAAAGTTACCCTTTATATTATATGAGAAATATAGGCAATTTTTATATGGTCATTGGATTTATCTCTATTTCCACATTGTTTAATAAAAATACAGAGTCAAAATGTTTCACTTAGCAAATTTGAACAAATCTTTACCAGTGTGAAATACTACTCTATTAAAGATTATAATCATCGTGCATTGCTACTACGTGTAAGGCATTCACTTAGGCATACGTATATAGTCACAGTGTTGATTCTTATGATTAAAACTGTATAAATATTTGTCCAAAACCCTGGGATATATAACACTAAGTGTGAATCCTAATGTTAAACTATGCACTTTGGGGTGATAATGGTTTTTCAATGTAGAGTCATTAACTGCCACAAATGTACCACTCTGGTGGGGAATGTTAATTGTGGGGAAGGCTCTACATATATGAGAGCAGGAGCTACATGCAGAAGTCTCTGTTTTCACTCAGTTTTTCTGTGAACCTAAAACTGCTCTGAAAATAAATTCTATTAAAATATCGTGTAAATATACTTAATATACTATAAGTATGAAATAAAGTTAATCAGATGAAAAGAAAGTCTTATGTAAAAAATATAATATCTCAATATAAATCTATACAAATAGACTCCTTAGATTCTGATAGGTACACTTTTTAATATAAGCAATACATTAACTTTCAATATATGTATATTACCTGAAAATATAAGCAAAACGAGATAGGCATTTCCCTTTAAAAATGAAACTCTCCTAATGTTTTCAACATTGTGTTTTCCAAAGAATGTTGTCATACGTGCTCAAGCAGTCATTATATATTCAGTTGCAGTTGAGGTTATTCAGTCAGAATAACAACATTTTGTCAGCAACCTTCCTGATCTGTATAAAAGCCAATAAATACTGTACATAGTGGTATTATCTGAGAAGAGCAATCTTGCCCCGGACACAGAAGGATTGTTCCTATCTTCCTTTAAGTGCTTTCATGAAATATTTATGGTGCAAATATAAGAGAAGGAATTGCAGATTAATATCTACTGTGTTGAAGCATGCATTAGTCTTTCCATGTGGATTTTGAAAGCATGATTTTGGATTGTAATAATAAATCAAGAGAGCCAACTGTTAATTATTTGTAATGAATGGGGAAAATGAACACTGACATGAATTGTTCTAATTAAATAATTAATGCTATATATGTGAAATGCACTTTTACGTTATTTAAAATTGAACCCCCAATCTCCATATCTCAAGGGACTCAGTAGCACAGTCATTCCAGACCCTGTTTAAGAAATGCAATCGAGATGCAGATGCAGATTGAAAAACAGATAAATTATAATCTTAATTAATGTGAAATTAATCTTGAAAAAAAAGTTTGTAAAAGATAAACTGAACCAGATAACTCTAAAACCTTTTACGTGGAACTAAGGGGAAAAATCTATTTATGAATTACACATTTTAATAAACTATTTCTAAACTGAAAGAAACAGAAATAAATTCCACACAACTGGGGACTGCATATTTATAGAGATTCCAATACCCTTTTTAATATCCTACAGAAACTCTTGAGATGTGTTCTAATCAATCCAAAAATATGTTGTAGTTTATGTTGTTTACAAACACATAATTTTGTCTCCACCACATAAGTGATTACATTTCAATATTTTATTATTTGCCAGGGATTTTGGTCTACTTTGCGGAAAAGCAACAAGTGTCAGTCTATCTGTTTCCACTGGATCATCTTTTCCATAAAGTTTGTCTGATAACATTTTTTTTGAGTGTGAAAAAATTATAAAGTATAAAATAGCCTAATTCCAAGATATGACAATACAGCAAGGAAGGCAACATACACTCTGGAGCCACAAACCTTTACTTGTTTTGTTATCTAAAGAACATCTGGATTCCAAACTATACTGATTGTTTTACACCCCGGATGTCATTCCATTTGATGTCTACTTATTATGACCTCTTTCAGAAAAAAATTACATTAGAAAAAGCCATATGGGGGGCTTCCCTGGTGGCGCAGTGGTTGAGAGTCCGCCTGTCGAAGCAGGGGACACAGGTTCGTGCCCCGGTCCGGGAATATCCCACATGTCGCGGGGCGGCTGGGCCCATGAGCCATGGCCGCTGAGCCTGCGCGTCCGGAGCCTGTGTTCCGCAACGGGAGAGGCTGCAACAGTGAGAGGCCCGCGTACCGGAAAAAAAAAACAAAAAACAGCCGTATGGGAAAATGAGCACTGTCTTGAGATTTGAGCAGCATATTGATCTAAAATCAACAACTAACTAGTACGGTGACTTGAGGTAAGATAAGTTATTGAGACTATGTTTTATCATCTGTAAAAAGAGCAAAGTGGAACTAGATAATAACTCAGATACTCTAGCTATTGGTGTCTGTGAAATATATATTTTCCATTCTTTTTCTATCTAGGACATGTTAAAAATTTTCACCACTTATTTCTTCACACTCACAGACACACTCACAGAGGGAAAGAACTGGATATATTTTCTTTTAAATTATATATATATATATATATATATATATATATATATGTATATATATATATATATATATATATATATATATATATATATATATATATTTGAATTACTAGTAATTCAAAGAATACAGGCAAGAGCAAAACATAAACCAAACATTCATCTTCTGAAAAGGTCCAAAAACATCAATTCAACTGCATGTATCTTCTCTCTTGCTTGGGACATATTTTAGTTTGGATTTACATATAATATTTAAGCAGCGAATGTGGAATATAGCTTAAAGAGAAAGAAAATTTCTGTTGTGACATAATTCAATCATATCCCCCGTTAGAAAACTTACCTGATAGTCTCCAGTAAGTAATGTTGTCCACATCCAAAAATTTCACATTTATTTATAAGTTTCCTAGACAGATTAGGCATATTCTGCCAAATGCATCCAGTAGATAAGAACTCCCTGTTATCTTTCTACTAGTAAATACTCTGAGTATGTTCACCAGGATAGCTGTTTTCCCTGATAAAGACAAGAAATAGGTTAGAGCCTTGCTGAACATTTTTTCAGGTTATGAATTTATCAGGAAACAATATTGGTTACAGGGAAAGTGTAAGAATGGATTCTCAAAGTGGACTGAGAATCTGAGACAGTTTGTGTCCTGTGTCATGTTTACTGAGGACACCCACTGCTGGTATCCATCATCAAGTAAACAATATGACTTATTTAATGGATATCAATGAGCAATCTAAGTGCTTGTCAACCACGTCTGAAACGACGTGGCCATAATGGCAATGATGAAGTTTATCATGAACTCAAAACCACGGATGCCTTTTAATCAAAAGACACAAATAAATTGATACATAAAATTACCCAATCTGCCAGCAGTGGAAACCAACACTGAGCTCCCAATATGGTGCTCTACCCAAGAAAAAACAGTCACCAGGAGAAAGGTGGATTTTTCCAAACTGTGTTCATCATGGCAAGGGATAGCAATTTGCCATCACTGGAATAACACCATTTTGGGATACTAGTATCATTTCCTTAGACAACATACTTTGATCAGCCACCAAAAAAGTTTTTACCAAGTTTTATATTAACACTAAAGCTATCCCATATATTTTGCTTCTTATTCACAGGCTTCAATTACATTGACACGTGTGCCTGGTGCATAATAGTAATGATACATCTACTGTCCATCTTCTAAGCAACTAGCCCAGTAGAATGATAAAATGGCTTATTGAAGACATTTTCCATGTTGGCTGGGGCCACCCTCTTGGGTTATAGGAAGATGGGCCTTTATGATGCAGTATATTCTGAAGCAGTGACACTTATAAGGTATTATTTCTTCCATAGTCAAGGTCTAAGGATCCAAGGACAAGTATGTAAAAGTGATTTTCTTACAAAATAGCTTGTTCTTCATCCCAGTGACTTTGAGATCTTCTCTCTAAAAGGTGTTACTATTCTCTTTGGGAAATATTTCTAAAAGGTGATACAATGGACTGTCAGTATAGATCTGTCCATTTTGGACATAGGAGTGAACCAGCAGACAAAACAAAGAGTTAAAATGTTGCCTACTGTGTTCGAGTCTCAGGTGACAAAGCAGAACAAAACGAAGTGGTTAATAGCATGAATTCTGGAGTCAAATTGCATTGGCTCAAATTTCAGATAAATAACCATGGGCAAAGTTACTCAGCATCTAGGTCTCAATTTTCTCACCTGTAAAATTGGTGAGATATTGATAGTTAAATTTGCCAAGCTTTTTGAAAAGTACCTGGCACATAATATATGATACATGATGCTTACTATTAGTCTTAGTATTAATATGAAGATGAAATAATGTTGCCCAGATTGGGAAAGTAAGGAGTATGTATGGAGCCCTTGTAGTACTCTGGGACACAGTGAAAATGGTTAAATGATTGTAATCCTATACAGACAAGACCAGCGAAGTTCAGACCACTCAAGATAAAGTTTTGGATTAGCCCACAAGAGGGACAAATAACACCTAATATTTGAGGTTTTGAGGGAATTTAAATGAGTGCAGAAAAAAATGGAAGAAGAAAATAAACGCACGTGAATTCATGATCAATTTAAGGTGTGTCTCAAGTAGATTCCTATATTTTGATCTCTCTCTCTCTCAAGTACATCCTCTCTCTAGTGTACTCTCACTCTCTGTTCTCTCTGCTTCTCTTGTACTTCATCATCATTGGAATTATTATCCTTTTCTCTTTCGTCATCTCTATGAATTTATTTTCATCTCCTTTTTATTCCCTACAATTTTATATAGAATGTGTATCTATGGCTTAGTGTGATGCTTGTTAACTCATATGAAGAAGGGTGTCTGAGTGAACAGAGGAGCAGGTGGTGGTGTTGCTCTTGTTGCTAGGACATTAAGTAGGGGAAGAGGAATGTTGATTATACAAAATAACAGTCTAGACAAACTTGTAATGAGCTGTGAAAAAAATAACTCCAATTTATATTTATGTAATGTTAAGGCAGAAAAGCAGCTAACCTTTATGAGTATCATCTGTTCCAGGATGTCCAAAGTTTTAGCTCTTTATACTCCCAAAACCACTCCTACAAAGTACAAAAAGAAGATATTTCTTTGTTATCAAGTCAAACATTGAGCCAAGTGTTGTATATCTTACTTGAGAAAAACTTATAAAAACCCTTTATAATGTATTCTTAATATTTATCATAATAATAATGAAAAGATATGATTCCTAGGGTATGTTTTATAACCTTCCCAAAGTCATATAGCTACAGAACAGCAGGATCAAACTAGATCTCAAACTAATTCAGTTGAATCCAAAACCAACCCATCATTTTTCTACTATTCCATGCTTCCTTGAATGATGTGAAATCATGGTTAAGAAGGCTGTTAAGATAATATTATATTACAAAAATTTTCACATAGGAAGCTAGAAGAAAAGTATCTTAGGGCGGAATAAATATTATGGAGAAAGGCACACAATTTTGAAAATTTCCAAATGATCAGAGAGAGGTGAAAAGTTATTTATGGTTTGAGTTTAGAAACTTGAAAGGGTGATGAAAATGGAGACAGGATTTGGTGCTTGTGATGGGGTAGTTGGATTAAATTTAATGACTCTATCCTGTTGGTATTGAGAAATCAGAATTTTTAAGCTTAAACCCAATTGTGGGAATGCAGTATTTAATACACCATAGGAAAGAGTATAAGTAAGAATGTATCTTGGTACTCAGAAATCTAGATTTTATATGATGGAAAAGAAGATGTGAAGCCCTATTATATAAAAGAAAGACAAGAATAATCCTATTTTCAAACCATAGAAGTGACAAACAGTTTTAAAAAATAGTTTACAAGTGCATAACATTACTTCCTGCAGAGTAGTCAGTTCACAGAAGAAAGAGATAATTTTACAGCTCTTGTTTTTAGTCAAATGAGAGCAATATGCACACTAAACATGTTCTAAAACATTTTCATCCATGCATAAGCAGTCTGAGTACTTTGGGCAGAAGTCAAAGGGTTGTAAATATAAGAGAGATTTACTGCTATTATTTATATTTGATTGAATTTCATTTTACTTTTCTTTGAACATCATCAACTCTATTTCTTCTTTTTGTTGTCGCTAGAAAGAAACATGAAGAGGTAATAATTCTCTTAATTTTAATTTCAAATGTAGAAGCCTTTTTGCATTTAAAATTTTATTTCTTTTCTTGGTATGAGATATTTTTGATCATATACCTGTGCATAATACTAAGAATTTTGACAAAAAGAGCAAGTTAAATAGAAATAATCCTGGCTTACTTTTGTCAGATTAAACTATAAAATAACTAAAAAATATAAACAAAGTTCTATCATCTTCTGATTCGTTTTCTTACTTTTATTTGGAGCCAAAGGCATGTTTTACGTCTTTTATCCCTCTAATGTTGCATTAAGCCTTCATATTGAAATCTTTATATATTTAAAACTTTGACATATGATTATTGTTTGTTTTCTAAACTATCTCCTCTGGAATTTTAGGAATTTGTAGGTGGTTAGAACTAAAGCCACAAGTGAAAGTAGAGCCCACAGATAATTTAACGTAGTTTTAGAGCTGACATCTACTTGGCCTTGATTTAAAGGGGAGTTGCACTATCAACAGTTTTCAGTCAATTCAGAGAATAGAGGATATTAGAAGTCATGAGAGAATTCCCAGATTGTTGCGAAGTTTAGACAGCGAAGTAAATTATACAAAGGAGGAAAACAAAGTCCAGAAATTACGCTAAGTTATTGTGACACATTCTGAATGCCATGCATAGTAGTCAGAATAATGCCTCTCCACAAATATGTCCATGCCTTAAACCCCAGAACCTATGAAAATGTTATTTCATATGGCTAAAAAAAATTACAGATGTGATTAGTAAGGAGTCTGTCTCAGGCCACTTATCAAGCAAACCCTGATCCTTCTCAATGCCTCAGTACCTCTCTCCATATCCCTTGGTCTTCAAGAGAAAAGTCTTTCTCTTCTAAACTGAAAGTGAAAGGGGCAGGAAGAACCTTATTTGATTCTCCTTATTCATTTGAATGTTTTCTCATATGAATTCATACTCTCTTTTTTAATAATCTAAGTCCTGTTTAGTTAGGCTTCTGTTTTCCAGCTTTAGGTGTATTGGAGAAGGAATATTCATAGAGGCTATACAGGGAAACTAAATAATGACTAAATTAGAGATACCAGTTAGTCTTAATGAGACACATTACAACGACTCCAATCAAATATTTAAAATATTGTCTGCTATGAACATTTGTAATTTTTCTCAGATAAACTTTATTCTCACCAATTTCTCTTTTATAGTGAGTACAGTAGTGTTAGTTTAAGCAACTATATCCATTGTTATATATATCTGCTATTATAGGTCTGTTGTCATAGATTTCTGGTATAACTCCTTATGTCCCACAGAGTTAATGTTGTTCTAGAAACATTTCTTGACATGAAAAAGATAATTATTATTTTTGTGGTATCCCTAAATAGTATGTTAAATTTTATTAATGTTTTATTAATGTGGTAATTTTAATAGCCATAGATATTTATAACAGTTCACACAGTTTGTCTAGTTGTCCTCTAATTAAATATTGGATAACTTAATTCTTGTAACTGCCTTTGAAATTCAAGTGTATTTACTCTATTAGATCAATTAAATCTAAGACAACTTGTAATTTCCCCATTCTTAAATCTAATATCCATATATAAGTGCACTAATATACAATAGTAAACAAATGCATATTGAAATATTACTCTATGAATTACTAATATATAGGCATTAATTTTTGCTTTAATATAATTTTCCTCAAGACATTCATCAAATTGTGTAATATCAAGCTTCCTACGTTTAATACATTTCTATTCTAATTATCAACTTAGGTTTTGGTGTGTTTATAATTTGGGAGATATGATGGGGAAGCAAAATGAAAAAAATATAGAGGATATCTTAAAATAATTATAAGAAGGGGAAAGCCCTGAGAAGATTGGAAACTCAGTAGATGCTAATCTTTTTAACTGTCTACAAATTTTTTCAAAATGACTTTTCATCCTTAACATAAATTTGGGTGGGAGAAAAAGGAAGAAAATTTACAGTCCTGTGGAAAGAGAGGGAGAGAGAGAGAGAAGAGGGAAAGGTAGAAAGGAAGAAAAGGAGGAAGAATACTCTTCCTTATTTGATTTCCTGACTGAAGATTTTTTTATTTCCCTGTACGCGGGCCTCTCACTGTTGTGGCCTCTGTGCTCTGGATGCGCAGGCTCAGCGGCCATGGCTCATGGTCCCAGCCACTCCACGGCATGTGGGATCTTCCCGGACCGGGGCATGAACCCGTGTCCCCTGCTTTGGCAGGCGGACTCTCAACCACTGGGCCACCAGGGAAGCCCTGAGGATTTTAAGTTAAAGGGCATCTCTTTCTTTTCCTATTTATTGCTACAACTACCTCCCATATAATTAAATTATCTGATATTTGATCTTTATTGTATTCTATATTACCTAATCTGGTGTGTGCAAATTTGCAAAAAACATTTTCATTTGTTCTGGTCTTGTATTTCTATGCTTTGTACATTGTACAGAGTTAATGCATTCTTCAGCTGGGGTAATTTTAGAAAAGAAGAGCATATAATTTTTTTTGAAAGCAGTTTGAATATCTGTGATGTTTGTTTATCTCTTTGGAAATTAATGAAGGATTTCTTTCCTCTCAAAATAATGGTCATGTAACCCAGAGCCTGGGAAAATTATCAATATCTTATCTAAAATAAAATCTAAATTAAACCATTTTTTCTCCCTATGATCCAACTTCTTATTGGTGAGTATTCAATTATTGTAGTGAATTTACTGTTGTTCTGAAACTGGAGAAACATTAAAAACATTGAAGGAATTACTCAGAGCAAAGTCATTTAGCACTCTATCCAAAGAAAAAAGGTGTAAGAACTGGTGTGAGAACAGAACAAAAGTGAGACTGGGAATTAGAAGCTCATGAAGGTTGTGCAGCAAATGAAACCACCAAGATAATGACAAGGCAACCTGCAAAATGGTAGAAAATATTTGCAAATCATCTATCTAATAAGGGTTTAATATCCAAAGTTTATAAAGAAATCATATACTTCAATATAAAAAAAATCTAATTAAAATTGGATAGAGGAACAGAATTGACATTCTTCCAGTGAAGATATACAGATGGCCAACAGGTACATGAAAAGATGCTCAACATCACTAAACATCAAGGAAATGCAAATCAAAACCACAATGAGATATCACCTCACACCTTTTAGAATTGTTATCATCAAGAAGACAAGAGATAACAAGTGTTGGTGAGGATGTGCTCTGTTAGTGGGAATGTAAATTAGTGTAGCCACTATGGAAAATAGTATGGAAGTTCCTCAAAAAAATAAAAATAGAACTACCATATGGTCCAGCAATCTTACTTCTGGGTATGAATCCAAAGTAAATGGAAACAGTATCTTGAAGAGATATCTGCATTCCTGTGTCCACTGTAGCATTATGAAAACACCTAAGCTTTCTGTCTTTCAAAGGATGAATGGATAAACAATAAGTGGTATATAGGTGCCATATATGGACAAAGTACACACACACACACACACACACACACACACAATGGAATATTATTTGGCCATGAAAAATAAGGTCATTAATTCATTAATCCATTAATCAATTTATAGATATAAATACAATATCATTCAAAAATAAATAAGAATTTAAACACACTATAATAAATCAATATAATTAAACCATAGCCATCTACATTCATTTGTCTCCTAGCTATTTGGTGAAGTTACTGAAGCACAGAGCCAAACAACTAATACCATATTTAGTTTTGTTTATTAAAATAATGAAAGTATGTTAATGACAAAGTGCAAAAATACATAATAGAAATTAATGTACTGTGAATAAAATTTTGTTTGAAAATCAAGACAAGTTTAGTAAAAGCTTATCTTTAAATGAACATTGCATAATGTGCATTTAATAACGATTAAATCATTTTTATTGAAGTGTATCTGCAAATTATACACCATGAAAAATGATGGCAATATGCTCAAAACAGTCTAAGTCTTGTGTATGGAATTACATTAATTTTAAACAGTACTCGTTATTTTGTATAATCACAAAAGACAGGAGTTTAGAAACATCTGCATAAATTTTATTTATTCTTTTTAGTGTTTACATCAATGTATGATTTAATCTCATTCTAGTATAATTAATTCTTACACCTAATAATTCCTTTATAAAAGTTCCATTTTGATTCAAATGCAAATAAACCCTTAGTATCACATATATAGTACAGTTATCATAAACATTATATAGTATATGCACATATAGGGAAATTTGAGGGGACACATAATATAATCAGATTTTATATATGATCTTACTGATAAAGAATATCAAAGATTACTAATTTTAACATATTTGAAATCTTGTCTAATTTATAAATGAATTAAGTCCTCAAAAATACAATATCATATATGTATAGGCTACAATTTAAAATATGTTATATATATCTTAAGTGAATAAAGAAAAATATGTAATTTTATCAGCATTAATGATTAAATGATATTATTTAATAAAGACTTTCAAATGAAACAATTATGATTTTATTTATTTATTTATATTGACATATAGTTGATTTACAATATTACACTAGCTTCAGGTGAACAACACAGTTATTCAATATTTTTATAGATTATATTTCATTTAAAGTTATTTTAAAGTAATGGCTATATTTCCCTATGTTGTACGATATATCCTTGTAGCTCATCTATTTTATACATAATTGTTTGAACCTTTCAATCCCTTACCCCTATCTTGTTCCTTCCTCCCCTTCACTCTCTAGCCTGGTAACCATTAGTTTCTTCTCTATACCTATGATTCTGCTTCTGTTTTCTTATATTTATTTATTTGTTTTATTTTTTTATATTCCACACATAAGTGATAACATACACTATTAGTCTTTCTCTGTCTGACTTATTTCACTAGGTATAATACTGTCTAGGTCCAACCATGTTACTGCAAACAGCAGAATTCCATTATTTTATGGCTGAGTAATATTCCACTGTGTATGTGTGTGTGTGTGTGTGTGTGTGTGTGTGTCACATCTTCTTTAATTAATTCATCTGTTGATGGACACAGTTCATTTCCACATTTTGGCTATTGTAAATAATGCTGCTATGAACATTGGGGCGTATGTGTCTTTTCGAATTAGTGTTTTTGTTTTCTTCAGATATATACTCAGGAATGGAATTGTTGGATCATATTGTAGTTAGTTCTATTTTTTCCTTTTCTGAGGAAATTCCATACTGTTTTCCATAGAGGGTTCATCAATTTGTATTCTCACTGACACTACACTAAGGTTCCCTTTGCTTCACATCTTCACCAACATTTGTTAATTGTGGTCTTTTTGTTGATAGCCATTCTGATAAGAATGAGGTGATATCTCATTATGGTTTTGATATGCATTTTTCTGATGATTAGCAATGTTGAGCATCTTTTCATGTGTCTGTTGGCTCTCTGATGTCTTCTTTGGATAAATATATATTCAGGTCTTCTGCCCATTTTTTAATCAGGTTTTTAAAAAATAAATTGATCTGTATGAGCTGTTTATACATTTTGCATACTAACCCTTGTAGTTTATATCATTTAAAATATTTTCTCCCATTCAGTAGGTTGTCTTTTCATTTTGTCCATGCTTGCATTTGCTGTGCAAAAACTTTTAAGGTTCATTAGGTCTCATTTGTTTATTTTTGCTTTTGTTTCCTTTGCCTTGAGACAGATCCAAAAAAATTGTTAGAATTTATGTCAAAGAGTGTTCTGTTTATGTTTTCCTCCAGGAGCTTCATGGATTTTGGTCTTACACTTAGGTCTTTACTCCACTTTGAGTTTATTTTTGTATATAGTGTAAGAAAATGTTATAATTTCGTTCTTTTACATGAAGGTGTCCAATTTTCCCAGTATCACTTTTTAAAGAAACTGTCTTTTCTCCATTGTATTTTTTTTTTTTTTTTTGCTTTTTATCCCTGGTCTTTAGTGATTTTTGCTATTCAAGGAAAAAAGAAATGTTACATAGCATTGTTCATGACCTTTTCACAGGTTATATTGGCTTAGAGGTGTCTTGTTCCATTATATATTTTTGCCTCCATACTTAAGATTTTAATAACAAAAATATATTTTTACTCTCACCACTTTCTTTCCAATTATCTGAAGTGTTAATAATACATCAACATTGTAAAGTCTTTGTTGGTACTAAATTATAAAATATGTCCACAATCACGTTGCTTCCATTAAATGTTTAAAATAGAGTAAACAAAAATGCATGTTCCATAGTATTAATGTGACTTCCAATATAAAACTAGACAGTGTAAATACTTCCTAACTCATACTATAGGATCAGCATTACTATAATGTGAAGACCAGACAAAGATATTATAAGAAAGACAACTAGAGACCAATATCTCTCAAGAATATACATTCACAAAGTTCTCATTAAAATATTAACAAATCATATCCAGCAATGTATAAAAAATTTTAAACTGCAAGACTGATTCAACCTTAAAAATAAATAAATGTAATCCATCACATCAACAAACTAAAGAAGGATAATATCAATGAAATAATATCAATAGATGCTGAAATAGCATTTGAAAAAATTTGAAAAAATTCAATACCCATTCACGATAAAAACTGTCAATAAACTAGGAATAGAGTGAAATTTCCTCAATTTGATAAAGAAAAATACCTATAGCTAACATCATACTTAATGGGGAAAAATGAAAAGCTTTCTTACTAAGATCAGGAACAAGGCAAGGATGATCTATCTCACCACTCCTTTTCAATTCTGTACTGGAAAGCTTAACTAATGTATAAAACAAGAAAAATAATTAAAAATTTACTGAGTAGAAAGGAAGAAATAAAACTGTTTTTGTTCACAGATTACACAATCATCTATGTAGAAAATCCAAAAGAATAAAAAAAACTCTGGGCACTTATAAGTGACCATAACACTTTTGCAAAATGCACCATTAATATTCAAGAGTCAAGCGTTTCCCTATCTACCAGCAATGAACAAGTAGAATTTCACATACAAAAACACAATACCATTAATTTTAGCACCTCACAGAATTAAATACTTAGTTATAAATCTAACCAAATATGTACAAGATCTATATGGGTGAAATTACAAAACTCTAATGAAAGAAATCAAAGGAGAACTAAATAAATGGAGAGATATTCCAGTCCTTGGATAGAAGCAATCAATATTATCAAGATATCAGTTCTTCCCAAGTTCATCTATAGATTCAGTGCAATCCTACTCAAAATCCCAGTGACTTATTTAATCTATATTGACAAACTGATTCTAAAGTTTATATGGAGAGAAAAAAGACTCAGAATAGTAACACAATATTGAATGAAAACAAAGTTGGAACACTGACAATACCTGACTTCAAGACATAGTGTAAAGCTAAAGTAATCAAGAGTGTGGTATTAGCAAAAAAAAAAAAAAAAAAAAAAAAAAGACAAATAGAGCTTACAGTTTTAAATATGATTTTTAAAAAGTAAAAATTTAATAATGAAATTATATACAGAGACAAGTTTTATATATTTGTTAGACATTTTGAACTTCACTTAAAAATGTACACATGCTCGTATATTATAGTTTATTTGTTCTGGCTCTGAATTCTCTGTAACACGTATCTTGCAACTGCCTTTTGGTATATTTTGATCTGACTATATCTTTTTCAGAGGAAACATCCATTAGGTAACCACTACCCTATGTTTAGAAATGAAACCAAGCAGGACCCTTCAGGGCCTCCCCAGGGAAAGACCCCACCCCTACCCAGGAGAAGCACCAGAACGGTGCTCATAGACCCAACAGGTCCTCCCTCTTTCCCACAGTCTTTGTGAAAAATCACAAACTACTGGGCCAGAGGGGAAAAGGAAAGAATCATTAACTGCTTTAAGTTAAACAAAAATTCCCCAGTGATGATTTGTATTGCCCACTGCACTGTCAGAGTCCTGGACTAGATTGGCCAATGATAAAACCTAGTATAGCATTTTATAACCTCTAATAAGTTAATTAACTTCACTTTGGTATAGCATTCTTGTCTCTTGTGAAAGTGACAAAGTAATGAACATGTTAAATCCCACTGAATTGCAAATGAACATTGCTGCCAAGTTGCTACTTGTGGAATATTAATAACTAGTACTTCCTTAACCTAACTGTGTACTGGAATCGCAATGAAGGTTAAAAAAGAAATGCAGATTCCCAAACATCTGCACATGGCTAGTGGATCACAATCTTGAGCTCTAGTTGCCCCTGTCTGTCAATTGCAGCCAGAGTTGCTAATGAATGTCTTAAACAGCTAAGGCTGTCAGTGTGTACTGATAAACAATCTTAGGACAAAGGTGATAGTTGGTAAAAAGTTTCTTGTTACTAAGAGAAGTAAGAGATTAAATAACAGCAAAAATAAGATGTGTAATCTATATACTGGAAAATAGTTTTGATTAATGAGATATGAGACGGCTTGGCACTTGTGTGAAAAATGAGCCTGGTTAAACTCAAAGAAGGTTAAGAAAGAGGAAGGAGTCAGAGAAATTGGCATAAATATATGGTCCACCTACCGAGAGATCAGAATCCCAACTGCAGCTTTGAGTAAGTCAGACTTGAGAGTTTGGAAGTGTAAATGCAACAGGCTCTTGTGTAAAGTATGTTATTTTGGTATTCACACTTGGATCGAAAATGTGGAGGACAAGCCTATATTTTTCTGAATGTGCTTTTAGTTTAGCCAGGCTCATTTTTATAACACACTGCATTGAAAAGTCAGCCCACACCTTCATGTTCCACAACATGAAATACCCAACCTCTCGCTACCCTTAGGACATTATTCTAAGGTGTTTAAGATTTGTTTTCTGAAACTAAAGAGAGGAAGGTAAGTGTTTGGAATATAGAAAAGATCAATAAATAAAAGCTTTTTAAAATTGTTGTTATTCTTATTATCATTGTTATTGCAAATCTCCAATATTATTTTTTTTTCTTTTCTTTTTTTGCAGTACGCAGGCCTCTCACTGTTGTGGCCTCTCCGGTTGCAGTGTACAGGCTCTGGATGCGCAGGCTCAGTGACCATGGCTCACGGACCCAGCCACTCCATGGCATGTGGGATCTTCCCGGACCGGGGCATGAACCCTTGTCCCCTTCATCAGCAGGCGGACTCCCAACCACTGGGCCACCAGGGAAACCCGCGTTTTATTTATTTAACTTAAATTTTGGATTTTTCAAACTCTTGGATCAAATGCCCCTCATTCAATTAAAAAGACATTCCCAATATTATCTTCCTTTGCTTTATATTCCTTTAAAAACTTGTTTTTTCTGAAAGACGATGCAGTTTTGAAGTTATATACTAAGTTCTTATGCCTAGCATCAAGACTTTTATTATATTCATATTTCCTTTGAGGTGAAACTAGTGTTCTTCTAATCCTTATTACCACCTTTACATGACTCTATCAATTAGTGTTTTACTTACCCTATGTTTCTCTTAATATATGTGCTTTCCACTTTGATGAGAGCAAACTTACTTATAATTACAAATCTAACTGAAATTTAATGAAATACAAAGATCAATTTTGAAAGTATATACAGTGAAGATAAGATCATGAATTATTCATCTTTGTGTCTGTAATGCTTAGCTTAGATCATATAAAAGTGCTCAGTGTTTATTGTGTAGAAATAGAACAGTACATAAGAGATGCAAGACACTGATATCAGTACTAAAAATCATTAAAAATAAACCACATGCACAAACAAAAATACTCTTATTCTTTCAGTACAAAGGATCAGTGAGGTTCTGTCACTTTTTCACACCATAGAATCAGAGAAAGGCAGAAGATGACTTTGTATCATTTCACATCACCAAGTATCAGTGTATTTAGTTGTAAACAGAGGAGTGGAAGGCATATCCTCCCTTCATCAAAAGATATTGATTTTTGTGATATTGAAGGAGATAAAATACACAATATATAGCTTTCTTATTTTTAAATTGCTCTATACATATGTATCAAGTAATTAATATTACTATAAAAAATTGAGAAGCACTGCTATGTTAATTGATCTTGTAAAATATCAGAATAAATCTGTCCCCAATCTTCCATACCATTTATCTAACAGGAAGTTAATCTGCTATTTGGGGAGCTGCTTGGATTTTCCCACCCCACTGGTTAGTATAAAGGTCTTCATAGCACAGATAGAGAAAGCCCCTTTGATCTTCCACCCATAGTGGTTACTGCAGTTCTATTGTTTCTATGTTAAGAATTATCATGGAAGAGCCAGGCACCCTTTTGGAAAGAGTAGTGTTAAGGTATGGAGTCCAAACTTCCAGAGTGTACCACAAAGTCATTTCTCACCTCTCCTGAATGACTGAAGGAAGTCTAGTACACAAAACAGAACCAACAGTCTCCTTCCTCATGTAAGGGAAACTTTCCCTTCTTTCCATTTCTAACATATCTGTATTGAAAACTCAGCCCCTAACTTCCTATCCCACACCCCCAAATACCCCACTTTTCACTAGCCTTCGGACAATCTTCTAAGATGTTTATGTTTTCTGAAACAAAAGACTGGAAGGTAAATGTTTGGAATATAGAAAAGACTCAATAAATTCAAGCTTTTAAATGTTGTTATTGTTATAATTATTATTGTTATACCAAATCTCTAATATTAGTTCTAGTTTTTAAATTATGTAAAGAGACTAATTTCTCACCAGTATTAAGGTGATGGTGGGTTTGGTTTTCATGTGATTTTACCTTTTGTTTAGAAATAGTATCTTTCTATTTTTTTTTTGTAACTCTAAGTCTATGAGCAAACCATTTAACCAATTCTAAAAAGGTGAAAAAAGGTATAAGCAAAATTAGGTTCGCTTAGAAAAGTGTAAGTAAAACAACTTAGAAAAAGTTGTCGGTAAATTTTAGTTCCCTTCTGCCTAGTCTCAATTTCTATACACTAAAATCCTTGCTTACTTAGTACAATTATTGTAAAAAATCAGTGAAAGAAAATGCTCTGTGCTGTTTATAAAATGTAAAATATGATTTAATATATATTCATAAATAGCTTTTGACTTCTTAGGAAGTTGTTCAAGTTTATGCTCACCATACCACATGACTGAACATCTAAAATGATTGTGTTTGTGTGATGAACCAAGTGAATGCTTGCGGCCTATGAAGAGAAGATCAGAGTACTGGAACGCTGTAATTCAAATCTGTTAGCTCTGTTGATCTTGTTTTTAAAAAGTCTTAAAACTATGCTACAGTGAAAGCAAAACTAGAAGCTGCCTAGTTTGTAGTCCTAAAAGCAATATCACTTATATTTCATTTTTTGATTCAACTGCTCATTAGAGGAATTGATGTTTATCACATGACTTTCTAGTGTTTATAATCTCTGAGTCTTTTTGCCTGTTGTTATGGGCAACAGCGGGAAACTAATGATGACTAAGACAAGGTTAGCTAAAGACGGGGATTAAAAATTTAGAGATTAAATAATTTTTAAAAACAGCTTATAAATGGATATGAATATGTCTCTGTACACATGTGTACACACAAACACATACGTATTCCCAAACAAAACAGCTTATATATTTAATTACATCTTCATTGATAAATATGTTTCAAAGGTATTCATTTCTGCCTCACATAATTTTATCAATCCCATTTCATATAGTCATGTTATCCATCTTTTAAAAAATAATTTTTACTTGCTTATCAATTGGGAATTTTAAAGTAGATTTAAATACTTTATTATACATACATTTGAAGTAAGTGCAGCCTGTTTCAAACACTTATTTAATGTTTCATGGGATGGGAATTTAGCAAAAATATCCATTTAAAATTACTTCTTCAAGCTCAGAGTAAAAGTGTTCAGATGTATCCAAGCATCCACAGAGCTCACCACATGCACGGTGATGTGATCATTTATAAGCTCGGCTGGGCTGTGTGTGTGAGGCATAAGAGCTGCTCAGCGGGCCCAGTCTTACACAGAATCGGCACAGTCAGATCCATCAGTAAGCTCTTGTGTCTAACTCTCTGTTACAGCAGCCCTTCTGGTACCCCACATTTAAAGAGAATATCCAATAAAGTCCATATGCGTATTTAAATATTTAGGATGCTATTTTGATTTTTAAAATTCCTGTTATAATATTACAAATACTCAGAGTTTATAAAAATCAGAATAGTGCTCTAAAAGCAAATACTGTTTTATCTTTTGAAGCAATAGAATTGTGAAACTTTTGATGATATATGACTGGGATAATATATTATGTAGTACCTAGGGCCAGTGTGGTTGATTTTAAGATGCCATCGTGTTGGTACATTTATACTTAAAATTTTCTATGCAAGGTAAGTAGTATGCATATAATAATGGCAATGTAATACATCGAAAAGAACAGAAAAATACAAGACAAATATAGCTTTGTAACAGTAGTATATATACATTTAAAATTTACTCTTTAATGTAAGTAAAATATGTTTTTATGAAATTCCACATTTCAGGGATATAACATATTGTCTCTAAGTATTTAAGTCATTTGGCTAAAAAGAAGAATAGAATAAGCAGCTATCAGTAAAATTCAAAGGGAGACGTGAGTCAGCAAACTCAGAATGCTATATTACAAAATAATTATACAATACAGTGCTGTTAATGTATTTTCCATATTTTGGATTAAATTTCCATATATTCTAACATAGGATTTCATCAACAATGTCATCTTTTACAGGACCTAGATCACACCAAACAGTATATATTTTTTATTCCTGTGAAAAGCTCTAGCTGCCAAGAAGTTGATCACATAGATTCCACAAAATATTCAGGTTGCTTTAATTTCTAACAGCAGTTAGTTAATGTTATGTATTTTAAAAATCTTTTATATTTGTTAGTCTTCTCAGTGTATTAATAGACTGATCAATAGGCTAAATAAGTTCTAATAGTATAAAAAGCAGATGTATAGAAATCTGTTAACATGAATTTTCAATCATATTCTGAGAAAATAAGAACTCCCAATGGAAATGGAAATGGAAATCCAAATTGTTCACATTTTTAGGGAAAATACACACAGCCTCTACCCAACAATTTCACTGCTAAACACTAAGCCACCAGTATATTTGAAAAAGTACATCAATAAATATGTAAGAGAATATTTATTGTTTATACTATGTGTATTGAGGTAGGGGTGTGGGCTAAAACCAACAACTGTTAATTAATAGAGGACTAATTATTAAATTTTGTTACATTCATACAACAAACTACTCTGGAAATGTTTAAAATAATGAGGTTGTACATATTTAGTGCAGGCATGGGAACTATATTATAAAAATAATATCAGTAGCTAAAAATATTTTTCTGGAAGGATAAGCAAGAAAATGCTTTCAATAATATATTTGGGGAGAAGTATTCAATATTAGTGAGGTTAAAAAGCTATGGGGTGACATTCATTTCTACTTCACACCTTAATGGATTGGTTGATTACTCTTACCTTTTGCATGCATTAAATTTATGCTTATTTTTAATATTCAGAGTGATTATCAGGCATAAAAGGTCATTTTAATATTAATTTGTATTATTATTTATTTTTAAAGTGAATAAGTACTATTAAACATTTAAAAAGCAGATGCCAGCCAGAGCACAATTTTATTTTATTTAAAAAAATCACTGTAAAACTAGTTTGCTTCTTATGGAATCTCTTATTCAGCTCTAGAAGTTTGACAACTTGAATTTCCTATTTCTTCATCTATCGATATTCAAAAAGCTTACAGAAACAATTCACTTGTTTAATATTTTAGTACTATCTTCCAGGGAAAAATGATTATGAATATTGAAAAAGTCACTATCATGTAGAAGTATAATGATTTTACAGATTAGAACAAAAAAATAACCATTTTCACCCAAAGTGCTGATTATCATTTCAATTCATGAATTTCACCATCGGCACCTCCTTATTTAATTCTGAATTCAGACATTTGCTTTACTAATTAAGTAATTTTTAACATTTAAAAAAAGAAATTGAGGCCACTTTTGCAACTGGTGACACATATTAACATAATTTTGTGAAATTGAACTTTTTGTACAATTGTATTTTTACTACTTTCAGTAATTTCTAAAGTTATCTGTAGCAGCCTATTAAAGTTTTCCTTTTCCAATTTTGGATCAGTAACAACCAATAAAGATTATTTCTTGGTTTTGATATATATGTTCTCATTAAATAAAGAAGTATTAAACTATTTACATACTTCATTAAATAAAACTGAATTAGCTATAGATATTTATGCAAACTTCTAACAGTTGCTCCACAAGCAAACAAGAGGGAGGCATGTCCTCGTATCATGACACTCGTTTCTCTACAGCTTTAGGAGAAATGGAAATATCTTATTTTCTACTCTGAATTCCTTTCAGTGTAGAAGAGGGAGAATGCAAGGTCTCTGCAATGCCCACGCAATCTACAGTGCTTGGGTCCATGTTTGGGAGTTGGGAGAGGGGAACACAAATATTTGTGTTGATGGAGGGTGGAGTTTTTGGCTCTCTGATATCGAAATGTCATCCATCCATCTGGCACTCAGGCAAGCCCAGTCCAATGTTTGGTGGTCTTGACCAGTTTCAGCTGGGCAATAACTAGCTCCAAGTTCATGAAAACAACTTAGGCAACCATTACTACAGCAACCCATACCTCAGAAGTGTTATATTTATAGGGGGACAATTGAAGGAATCTTGTGATATATTGTCTAAGCTACATGAAGCTTGGATGGTATGCAGTTTGCAAGAACAATTAAATCAAGCTTGACCTTGGTCAGTGAAGGTAGGTTTCAAAAATATATGCACCCCAGTGTTCATAGCAGCATTATTTACAATAACCAAGATATGGAAACAACCTAAATGTCCATCAATAGATGAATGTTATGTGGTACATATAAGTAAAATGGAATACTACTCAGCTATAAAAAGAATAAAATTTTGCCATTTGCAACAACATGGATGGACTTCAAAGGTCTTAGGCTTAATAAAATAAGTCAGAGGAAAAAGACAAATACTGTATGATATCACTTGTATGTGGAATCTAAAAAATACAACAAACTAGTGAACATAACAAAAAAAGAAGACTCACAGATATAAAGAACAACTGGTGGTTACTAGAGGGGAGAGGTAAGGGGGGAAGAAGCCATATAGGGGTAGGGGATTAAGAGGTACAAACTATTGTTGTACAACACAGGAATATAACCAATATTTTATAAAAAATATAAATGGATTATAACCTTTGAAAATTTTGAATCACTATGTTGTACACCTGTAACTTGTATAATACTGTACATCAATAAATAAAATCAATTAATAACTTTAAAAGTGCAGATAATTAAAAAATATGTAGACCATATGTTTCATCTATTCATAGGAAACTTTTCTAAGGACAAAAGGGGGATGAAAGAATATATGTGTGAGATACTATTTATCATAATAATCTAATTAAAAAAATGGAAAATTTATGTATGGCTAATTTAAAAATAAAGTATGTATTTAATAAATATATTATGATAAATTACAGATGGGATTATATTCAAACAATAAATCCTTTGTAGATAAGCAGGTTTTTTTTCTTTAATACTTTAGTATTTAGAGCAGTTTTAGGTTCACAGCAAAATTGAGGAAGATACAGAAGTTTCCCATATGCCCACGTACCCACACATGGCACAGCTTCTTTGTTGTGAATATACTCCATCAGAGTGGTACATGTAAATTTGGGAAAGTGCCAAGGAGTGCAGTTACTGGACTGTAGGTAAGAGTGTTTAGTTTTATAAGGATCCATCAAACTGTCTTCTAAAGTGACCGTGTCCTTTTGCATTCTCACCAACAATGGATGAGAGCTCCTGTTGTTCCACATCCTCGTCAGCCTTCGGTGTTGTCAGTATTCCGGATTTTGGTCATTCTCATAGGAGTATGGTGGTATCGCGTTGTTTTCATTTGCATTTCCCTGACGACAGATGATGTGGAACATCTTTTCATATGCTTGTTGCTATCTGTATATCTATTTTGGTGAGGTGTCTCTTAAAGTATTTGGCCCACTTTTAAACGGGGTTGGCTGATTTCTTATGATTGAGATTTCTTTTTATGTTTTGGATAACAGTCCTTGATCACATATGTCTTTTGCAAATATTTTCTTGTAGTTTGTGGCTGGTTTCATATTAATGTATTAGCAATTACTAGTCCATATTGAAAACAAGGTAGAATTTGTCAGGGCTAGTACATTAAAAACAGCAAACACAACATGCTGGTTAAATATTCTCTAAGATAACTAAAAATTATTTACATTTAATTATGAATAAGGGTTAAACTTTCATTTAATTATGAATAAGGGCTAAACTTTAGGTGGATGGGATTTGAAATATGGTAGACATAAATATTCAGAATTAGAGGATACACACACACACACACTTATGTCTCTCATTTGGATCATTTTTGCGGTATGTGGGCCTCTCACTGTTGTGGCCTCTTCCGTTGCGGAGCACAGGCTCCAGACGCGCAGGCTCAGAGGCCATGGCTCACGGGCCCAGCCGCTCCACGGCATGTGCGATCGTCCTGGACCGGGGCACGAACCCCTGTCCCTTGCATCAGCAACCGGACTCTCAACCACTGTGCCACCAGGGAAGCCATGTTATTCTTGTTTAAGATAATTTTTTAATGCTCTCATGATGAACAGGATGTCATTTCTCTTGTGATATTTTGGTGACAGCAGTATTCTATAGGCATAAACTAAATTTTTGATAAAAGATGTTCAGGAGTTTAAGAACCAATTATTTTCATTTCTGATTTTAGTGAGTGGTTTTGAACTCAGAGTGCAAAATGATAGATAATGCATCTTAATAACTTTTCTTTGGAAATTATTTAGATACACAAAACCCCTAAGCAATCCTCCTATGCATTTTGAATTTCATAAAATACAGAAGAATACTTTCATATCCAATTACTACATATCTGATACAAATTTGATGGGGATGGAGAGGAGTAATTCTTAAAAAGTATTCTGTCACAATTTGATGAAAAAGGATATCATCCAAATGGAGAAGATGATGAGATAACACTAGTGCCCTAAAAGTAACCAAAACTCCAGAAGACTGTCAAGCTGGAAGGGAAGAAAATACAGTTGTGCCATTTTTTTAAAAATCACTACCAAGTTTAATGTTGTCAAACTTGGTATTCATTAATAAGTCATTACATATGGAAACAATAAGTAGATTAGATTCTCCTCATGTCACAAATGTTCCCAATATAAATGATAATTATTGAAAAATCATAGCTAATTGCAAATTAAATAAATTACTTGTAACCAAAGCTTTTCAAGGGCGAAATTAGAAAAATTCTTCCTATTTTTTTAGTCTCAGGTTTTTTGGGGGGAGGGTTTAATTGAGCTGTAGTTAATTTAGAATGTTCTGTTAGTTTCAATTGTACAGCAAAGTGATTCGGTTGTGTGTGTGTATGTGTGTGTATATATATATATACATATATATATATATATATATATATATATATATATGTATGTATATTCTTTTTCAGATTCTTTTCCATTATACGTTATTACAAGAATCTGAGTATAGTTCCCTGTGCTATGCAGTAGGTCATTATTAGTTACCTATTTTATATATAGTAGTGCGTGTATGTTAAAACCAAACTCCTCATCCAGGGTAATTTAGCAGTTTGGGAAATTGTGCTATTTTTTAATTAAACAATTTACATTATTAAAAATGTTACCATTATTTAAATTCATGGAACTTGAATGTATGAATATAAAAGAAACAATTGTTTATGTCTTTTCAATGTAGTAGTAAATTAATTTAAAGCAGCTTTCTGTGAATAAATATAGAATAAACATACTAATCTGAACGTAAATTTGTTCTTCTTACCTATAACAGGTTTAGGTAAGTTGGAAAGATGTATTTAAAATATATGCTGTTGTTTTCCCTGTTTTCCTTTTAGTTTCAAATCAAGAGTTGCTGTGCTGGAATTCACCCCCCCACACACACACACACACACATAATGCTCTAAATCTCAGGTTGTGGAGTTCACTTTTCTCATTTAAAGGCGTGAATATAACTGCTATAAATGGCTCAGCCATCTCTAGAATCATAACACAACTGTCTGAATTCTATCTATAGTGGTAAGTAGCTGTCTTTCTGAATCAGCTTTTATTACTGACTGTGGTGACCTCAACTTGGTATTGATTTGGCCACCATTAGATGAAGAAGATTTCTATTATCTGCTGTCTCACCCATTACCATCAGTTTTCAAAATATTTTCTACAATATCAGACACAAATAATTTTATTCTCTGAAGAATCATAAAACTTGACAGAAAGAATTTCAGAACACGATAGGGTGAGAAACGTATTCTTAGTTTGTAGCTACATTTTAAAAAGACCAAGTACTTATCTAGGTTGACATCCTCTTATAGCAGAATAATTACCGTATAAACTATACTGAAAAATTTGTTTTATAAAAGGTATTTAACAAAGATGTATATGTAATTATTAAAAATAATCTCTACTGATATTATTTTAGCTTCATCTCAGTGTATTATAAAATATTACTGGTTACTATTATTATTAACTTATATACTAGGAAAATCACCCTTTTGATGTACAGTTATTTATATTTTATACATGCAAGGTTTCTAATAACCACAACCACAGGCAATTAACACATATTTCAAACACCCCAAAGAATTCTGTATGTTGTTCCCACATTTTTGCCTTTTCTAGAATGTCAAGTAAATAGAATCATAGAGGATGTCACCTTTTGAGTCTGGATTCTTCCACTTAGCATATTGCCTTTGAGAATTTTTCATGTTGTGGTTAGGGAATACTACACTGAGTGCTGTAACACAGTTTGTTTATCCATTTATTTATTAATGGACATTGAGATTATTTCCAGGTTTTAGTAACTATCAATAATGCCGCTTTAAAATATTTATGTTTAGGTTTTTATATGAACATAGTTTTCATTTCCTTAGCATAAACAGCTAGAATAAATGCAAATCCCAGGTGATTCAGTAAGTATTTTTAAGTTTAAAAGAAACTACAACACCCTGTTTCAGGGAAACCATATCATTTTGCACTGTCACCATCAATGTCTGAGTGCTTCTCTTGTTCTGCATCTTTGTTTTTTAAAAAAAAAAATTAGCCATTCTAATAGGTGTATAGTGGTATATTGTTTTGTGCTTATTAATTTGCATTTCCTTAATGACTAAATGGCTAATAATGATGAGCATTTTTTTTCATTTGCTCATTTACATCTTATTTATCTTCTTTGGTGAAGTGCCTGTTCAAATCTTTTGCCCATTTTTACACTGGGTTGCTGGTTTTCTTGTTATTGTGTTTTGAGAGTTCTTTGACTGATATTTATTTTGCAAATATTTCACCCCAGTCTATATAGCCTGCCTTTTTATCCTCTTAACAGTGGCCTTCACAGAGAGAGTTTTTCATTTTGATGAAGTCTTTTTTACTGACTTTTCTTTTATAGATTGTGCTTTGGATGTCAAATCCATGAAATCTGCCTAATCAACAGTTATAAAGATATTTTCCAATGCTTTCTTCTAAGAGATTTGTAACTGTATGTTTTATCTTAAGGCCAATAAATTATTTTGAGCTAATTTTTATACAAGTTGTAAGTTGTAGGTTTGTTTTGTTTTATTTTTTTCTTGCCTATGGCTGCCAGGTTCTTACAGGTTCATTTGTTGACAAGAATATTCTTTGTCCATTGAATCACCATCGTACATTGGTCAATAAATCAATTAAAAATATATGTGTTTATTTATTTCTGGATCTTCTATTCTGTTCTATTTGTTCAGCTTTACCTTTCATCAATAACATACTGTCTGGGCTGTTATAGAATTATATTATTTCTTAAAGCCTGAAAAAGTGAGTTCACCAACTTTTTTTTTTTCAGAATTTTTCGGATATTCAAGTTCCTTTAACTTTCCATAAAAGTTTTAGAATCAAATTGTCAATATTTACAAAATATCCTGTTGGGATTTTTCATGAGGATTGCATTAAATTATAAATTTATTTGAAGAAAAGTAAATTCCTTAACTATACTGAGTCTCCTAAATATGAACACAACATGTCGTCCTATTTACTCATGTCTTCTTTGATCTCTTTCATAGACATTTCTTAGTTTTCAGCATACAGATTGTGCACATCTTGTATAAGATTTATACCTAAGCATTTCACATTTGTGGGAGCTATTGTACATGATATTGCTTCTTAAAATTTTAACTGATGTTTATTCCTATTATATTAGAAATTTAAGTTTTATATATTTGATCTTATATCTTCTAAACTTGCTAATGTCACATTATTTCTTTGAGCTATTTTGTAGATTCCTTGGGAATTTCTATGTACACAATTATGTCATCTGTGAATGAAGATAGATTAATTTCTCCCTCTCTAATCTGAATACATTTTATCTCATTTTCTTGTCTTAGTGAAATTGTTAAGACTTCCAAGAAAATATTCAACAGGAGTGGTGTGAGAATAAAAATACAAACAAAACCAATACCCCTCCTGAACACAGGCACAAATCCTCAACAAAGTATTAGCAAATCAGATCCATCACACACACACACACACACACACACACACACACACACACACCCCATGACCAAGTAGGTTTTTCCAGGAATGCAATATTTGAACAACATAAAAAAATAAACTAATGTAATTCACCATGCTAACAGATATAACAAGACTAAACACATAATACTCTCTATAGATACAGATTTATTGGCTAATTTCCCATTTTAGAGAGAGAATATTGAATCATTTTCATTAAGTATGATGTTAGCTCTTTGCCTTTTAGACATAATCTTTATCAAATGAAGGAAGCTCTTTTGTTTTCCTAGGTTATTTTTTATCATTAATGGATGTTGACTTAAAAGAAATTGCTTGCTTATGATATATATAGATATAAATATAGACACAGATACAGAGACAGATATAGATGTAGATCCAGGTATAGATTGCTGGATTCAGTTTGCTAATTTATTTTTTTTTTGTGGTACGCGGGACTCTCACTGCTGTGGCCTCTCCCGTTGCAGAGCACAGGCTCCGGACACACAGGCTCAGCGGCCATGGCTCACAGGCCCAGCCGCTCTGCAGCATGTGGGATCTTCCTGGACCGGGGCACGAACCCGTGTCCCCTGCATCGGCAGGTGGACTCTCAACCACTGCACCACCAGGGAAGCCTGGTTTGCTAATTTTTTTTGAAGAACTTTGTGTCTATATTCAGGATAAATATTGTTCCATACTTTTGTTATCCTAATATATTTATTCTAATACATGAGTTTGCTTCTTAAAAGAAGTTTTGCTCTTCTATTTTCTGCAAGAATATTTGAAGAGTGAGTGTTACTTTTCCCTTAAGTGTTTGGTAGATTTCAACAGTGCAGCCATGTAGAAGCGGTGTTTTCTTTTTGGAAGTTCTTTAACTGTAAATGTAATATTTTAAAATACATATATGGTTATTCAGGTTAAATATTTTTCCTGTATGAGCTTGGTAATTTCTATCTTTGAGAAATGAGTCCCTTTTATCTGTTTTTTCTATTATGTGCATACAACTGTTTGTAGTACTTCCTCACCCTTTAATATCTGTGGAGGCAGTGGTGATATGTCCTCTTTTTTCCTGATGTTGGTAATTTATGCCTTCTTTTTTTAAAAAAACATTTTCATTAAGAAATAAAGGAACTATATCCATTTATACCATGATATTTGTTACAATTTTCTTTCCTAAAATTAAAAGTATCTCTTATGACATTAATACTCCAAAAATTACCAACAAAATGAGATATGTCAATATTGAAACATGAAATATGTAGAGATATATTGCTGATATATGAAAGTTGTCAGTTTTATTGGTGTATATAGAATTCTCTTGTACTCCAATAATATAAAAGTGTACTGTGTTCTAATTGAAAAGAAATTCTACTGTCACTTCTCTCTCTAACCTAAATATCTACTAAATTCTGCAATAGTAAGTTGTACATTATATTAATAGTAACTCTAGTTGTCTACAGAGTATTATGTAACGATTTTGTTTATTTCTTATGTTTGTATCTTTCAGTGGACTTTTAGAGATATAATTTGTGCTAATTTAATTAGCATTTTAAGATTAAGTCAAGTGATTTTAAAATTCATGTAATTTAATATTATACTTGTTTAATATAATTTAATATTACCAATATTTGCTGATGTCTACAGAAAAGTCTTCCAAAATACTTCTGGAAGGAGGACAATAATTTTTAATTGAGATATAATTGACATGGAATGTTATATTAGTTTCAGGTGTACAGCATAATGATTTGATATTTATATGTATTGCAAAATGATCACAGCAATAAGATTAGCTAACATCCATCACCATACATAGCTACAACTTTTTTCTCTGTATGACAATTTTTAAGACCTACTCTCCTAGCAACATTCAAATATACAAGAGTATTATTAAGACCTAGCATCATTCAAATATACAATACAGTATTATTAACTATAGTCACCTTGTTGGATGTTATATCCCTATGACATTTATTTCATAACTGGAAGTTTGTACTTTTTGACCATCTTCACCCATTTCACCCACCCCTTATTCTTTTCCTCTGACAATGACCAATCTGTCCTCTGTATGTATTGGACAATTTTATCATCAAATAAATTTATGAAATACTCTGCTATATTCAGAACAGCATAGTACAGGTATACAGGACAGGTTGTCCAATGCAAAATTGTCCCATTTAAAAGAGACAATTTATATATACACTACTAAATTTAAAATAGATAGACAGTGGGAAGCAGATGCATAGCACAGGGAGATCAGCTCGGTGCTTTGTGACCGCCTAGAGGGGTGGGATAGGGAGGGTGGGAGGGAGACGCAGGAGGGAGGAGATATGGGGATATGTGTATGTGTAGATGTATAGCTGATTCACTTTGTTTTACAGCAGAAACTAACACACCATTGTAAAGCCATTATACTCCAATAAAGATGTTAACAAAAAAAGAAACAATTCACGTCATAGATACATAATGATAGATTAAAGGGCAGGGGCAGGTGAGAGATTCCTTGGAGAGATCTTAGCACAGCAGAGGAGAGACTCACCCTTCACATAAACGCACACGTTCTCACAAGGCCATGAACTCACCTAATAATACATAAAAACACTTTTTCAATGGAACAGACAAATACATCTATCCTGACCTTGCATCAGGTGTACTATGTCCCAAGGTCATTTTCTTTTCCAATCTACTTCTTGGTTCTTATCCTTGGCTAACATCAAATCCAATAATTTTCCTTCAATTTAAGGTGGGGAAGATTTGGATTGTTTCTACTACTAATGGCATAAATGATAGACCAAATTTCTGATGTGTGGGAGTGGTTAGAGCTTGGGTTCAAGCATTTGCAGAGCCACAGCCTCTGCAACCAGGGGTCAGAAATGTACCTCCTGCAAGACCAAGCTGCCAGGGCACTTCTTTCTAACTTGCATATAAGTGCTATAGGGACTATCCCTTTCTTGGAGATTCATAATGCATATATAAAAGTCAAATTTAAAAATCGTAGCAGGAAAGAAAATATAAAGTATGTTTGGACTCAATATTTAACACACATATGCCCAACCTCATTATCTATCCTTTTATTGAAAATTGATGATGCTTGTTAAAATAACCTAAAAATTACCAGAGTTTTGAAAAGATCAATTTTGATTTGACCCAATGTTACCAATCTCACTTAATTTTGTTTCCTTAAAATTTTGTCCCATGTGACATTCATGAATGTACCTTAAGAATAGGACTTTTGTCTTTCTTTTTTCTTCCTTTTCTTTTCTTTTTATTTTTATTTATTTTTCTTCCTTTTCTTTTTTTACCCCTGACTCTAAGCATGGGAACTGGCATATTTTAGGTGCTTAAATAAATGATTGTTGAATAAATAAAATAAAGCTTTAAAAATTTTTAATTATCCTATCATGGTTTATTTTTCTTAAAAATAAAACCAAAAAGGAACTGTTATTTAAAAGAAATTCTCTTTTTTTGTTGTTTTTTTTTGTTTTGTTTTGTTTTGTTTTTATTAGTTTCTGCTTTATAACAAAGTGAATCAGTCATACATGTACATCTGTTCCCACATCCCTTCCCTCATGCATCTCCCTCCCTCCCACCCTCCCCATCCCACCCCTCCAGGCGGTCACAAAGCACCGAGCTGATCTCCCTGTGCTCTGCGGCTGCTTCCCACTATCTATCTACCTTACGTTTGGTAGTGTATATATGTCCATGCCTCTCTTTCACTTTGTCACAGCTTACCCTTCCCCCTCCCCATATCCTCAAGTCCATTCTCAAGTAGGTCTGTGTCTTTATTCCCGTTTTACCCCTAGGTTCCTCATGACATTTTTTTTTTTTAATTCCATATATATGTGTTAGCATACGGTATTTGTCTTTCTCTTTCTGACTTACTTCACTCTGTATGACAGACTCTAGGTCTATCCACCACATTACAAATAGCTCAGTTTCGTTTCTTTTTATGGCTGAGTAATATTCCATTGTATATATGTGCCACATCTTCTTTATCCATTCATCCGATGATGGACACTTAGGTTGTTTCCAGCTCCGGGCTATTGTGAATAGAGCTGCAATGAATATTTTGGTACATGACTCTTTTTGAATTATGGTTTTCTCAGGGTATATGCCCAGTAGTGGTATTGCTGGGTCATATGGTAGTTCTATTTTTAGTTTTTTAAGGAACCTCCATACTGTTCTCCAGAGTGGCTGTACCAATTCACATTCCCACCAGCAGTGCAAGAGTGTTCCCTTTTCTCCACACCCTCTCCAGCATTTATTGTTTCTAGATTTCTTGATGATGGCCATTCTGACTGGTGTGAGATGATATCTCATTGTAGCTTTGATTTGCATTTCTCTAATGATTAATGATGTTGAGCATTCTTTCATGTGTTTGTTGGCAGTCTGTATATCTTCTTTGCAGAAATGCCTATTTAAGTCTTCTGCCCATTTTTGGATTGGGTTGTTTGTTTTTTTGCTATTGAGCTGCATGAGCTGTTTATAAATTTTGGAGATTAATCCTTTGTCAGTTGTTTCATTTGCAAATATTTTCTCCCATTCTGAGGGTTGTCTTTTGGTCTTGTTTATGGTTTCCTTTGCTGTGCAAAAGCTTTGAAGTTTCATTAGGTCCCATTTGTTTATCTTTGTTTTTATTTCCATTTCTCTAGGAGGTGGGTCCAAAAGGATCTTGCTGTGATTTATGTCATAGAGTGTTCTGCCTATGTTTTCCTCTAAGAGTTTGATAGTTTCTGGCCTTACATTTACGTCTTTAATCCATTTTGAGCTTATTTTTGTGTATGGTGTTAGGGAATGATCTTATCTCATACTTTTACATGTCCCTGTCCAGTTTTCCCAGCACCACTTATTGAAGAGGCTGTCCTTTCTCCACTGTACATTCCTGCCTCCTTTATCAAAGATAAGTTGGCCATATGTGCGTGGGTTTATCTCTGGGCTTTCTATCCTGATCCACTGATCTATCTTTCTGTTTTTATGCCAGTACCACACTGTCTTAATTACTGTAGCTTTGTAGTATAGTCTGAAGTCAGGGAGCCTGATTCCTCCAGCTCCGTTTTTCGTTCTCAAGATTGCTTTGGCTATTCGGGGTCTTTTGTTTTTCCAAACAAATTTTGAAATTTTTTGTTCTAGTTCTCTGAAAAATGCCAGTGGTAGTTTGATAGGGATTGCATTGAATCTGTAGATTGCTTTGGGTAGTAGAGTCATTTTCACAATATTGATTCTTCCAATCCAGGAGCATGGTATATCTCTCCATCTATTTGTATCATCTTTAATTTCTTTCATCAGTGTCTTATAATTTTCTGCATACAGGTCTTTTGTCTCCTTAGGTAGGTTTATTCCTAGGTATTTTATTCTTTTTGTTGCAATGGTAAATGGGAGTGTTTTCTTGATTTCATTTTCAGATTTTTCATCATTAGTGTACAGGAATGCCAGAGATTTCTGTGCATTAATTTTGTATCCTGCTACTTTACCAAATTCATTGATTAGCTCTAGTAGTTTTCTGGTAGCATCTTTAGGATTCTCTATGTATAGTATCATGTCATCTGCAAACAGTGACAGCTTTACTTCTTCTTTTCCAATTTGGATTCCTTTTATTTCCTTTTCTTCTCTGATTGCTGTGGCTAAAACTTCCAAAACTATGTTGAATAAGAGTGGTGAGAGTGGGCATCCTTGTCTTGTTCCTGATCCTAGTGGAAATAGTTTCAGTTTTTCACCATTGAGGACAATGTTGGCTGTGGGTTTGTCATATATGGCCTTTATTATGTTGAGGAAAGTTCCCTCTATGCCTACTTTCTGGAGGGTTTTTATCATAAATGGGTGTTGAATTTTGTCAAAAGCTTTCTCTGCATCTATTGAGATGATCATATGGTTTTTCTCCTTCAACTATTAATTTGGTGTATCACATTGATTGATTTGCATATATTGAAGAATCCTTGCATTCCTGGAATAAACCCCACTTGATCATGGTGTATGATCTTTTTAATGTGCTGTTGGATTCTGTTTGCTAGTATTTTGTTGAGGATTTTTGCATCTATGTTCATCAGTGATATTGGCCTGTAGTTTTCTTTCTTTGTGACATCCTTGCCTGGTTTTGGTATCAAGGTGATGGTGGCCTCATAGAATGAGTTTGGGAGTGTTACTTCCTCTGATATTGTTTGGAAGAGTTTGAGAAGGATGGGTATTAGCTCTTCTCTAAATGTTTGATAGAATTCGCCTGTGAAGCCATCTGGTCCTGGGCTTTTGTTTGATGGAAGATTTTTAATCACAGTTTCAATTTCAGTGCTTGTGATTGGTCTATTCATATTTTCTATTTCTTCCTGAGTCAGTCTTGGTAGGTTGTGCATTTCTAAGCATTTGTCATTTTTTCCAGGTTGTCCATTTTATTGGCATAGAGTTGCTTATAGTAATCTCTCTTGATCTTTTGTATTCCTGCAGTGTCAGTTGTTACTTCTCCTTTTTCATTTCTAATTCTATTGATTTGAGTCTTCTCCCTTCTTTTCTTGATGAGTCTGGCTAATGGTTTATCAATTTTGTTTATCTTCTCAAAGAACTAGCTTTTGTTTGGTTGATCTTTGCTATCGTTTCCTTCATTTCTTTTTCATTTATTTCTGATCTGATCTTTATAATTTCTTTCCTTCTGCTAACTTTGGGGGTTTTTTGTTCTTCTTTCTCTAATTGCTTTAGGTGCAGGGTCAGGTTGTTTACTCGAAATGTTTCCTGTTTCTTAAGGTGGGATTGTATTGCTATAAACTTCCCCCTTAGAACTGCTTTTCCTGCGTCCCATAGGTTTTGGGTCGTCGTGTCTCCATTGTCATTTGTTTCTAGGTATTTTTTAATTTCCTCTTTGATTTCTTCAGTGATCACTTCGTTATTGAGTAGTGTATTGTTTAGCCTCCATGTGTTTGTATTTTTTACAGATCTTTTCCTGTAATTGATGTCTAGTCTCATAGCATTGTGGTCAGAAAAGATACTTGATACAATTTCCATTTTCTTAAATTTACCAAGGCTTGATTTGTGACCCAAGATATGATCTATCCTGGAGAATGTTCCATGAGCACTTGAGAAAAATGTGTATTCTGTTGTTTTTGGATGGAATGTCCTATAAATATCAACTAAATCCATCTTGTTTAATGTATCATTTAAAGCTTGTGTTTCCTTATTTATTTTCATTTTGGATGATCTGTCCATTGGTGAAAGTGGGGTGTTAAAGTCCCCTACTATGATTGTGTTACTGTCGATTTCCCCTTTTATGGCTGTTAGTATTTGCCTTATGTGTTGAGGTACTCCTATGTTGGGTGCATAAATATTTACAATTGTTATATCTTCTTCTTGGATCGATCCCTTTATCGTTATGTAGTGTCCTTCTTTGTCTCTTCTAGTAGTCTTTATTTTAAAGTCTATTTTGTCTGATATAAGAATTGCTACTCCAGCTTTCTTTTGATTTCCATTTGCATGGAATATATTTTTCCATCCCCTTACTTTCAATCTGTATGTGTCTCTAGGTCTGAAGTGGGTCTCTTGTAGACAGCATATATATGGGTCTTGTTTTTGTATCCATTCAGCCACTCTGTGTCTTTTGGTGGGAGCATTTAGTCCATTTACATTTAAGGTAATTATTGATATGTATGTTCCTATTCCCATTTCCTTAATGGCTTTGGGTTCGTTATTGTAGGTATAGTCCTTCTGTTGTGTTTCTTGCCTAGAGAAGTTCCTTTAGCATTTGTTGTAAAGCTGTTTTGGTGGTGCTGAACTCTCTCAGCTTTTGCTTGTCTGTAAACGTTTTAATTTCTCCATCAAATCTGAATGAGATCCTTGCTGGGTAGAGTAATCTTGGTTGCAGGTTTCTCTCCTTCATCACTTTAATTATGTCCTGCCACTCCCTTCTGGCTTGTAGAGTTTCTGCTGAGAGATCAGCTGTTAACCTGATGGGGATTCCCTTGTGTGTTATTTGTTGTTTTTCCCTTGCTGCTTTTAATATGATTTCTTTGTGTTTAATTTTTGACAGTTTGATTAATATGTGTCTTGGCGTATTTCTCCTTGGATTTATTCTGTATGGGACTCTCTGTGCCTCCTGGAGTTGATTAACTATTTCCTTTCCCATATTAGGGAAGTTTTCAACTATAATCTCTTCAAATATTTTCTCAGTCCCTTTCTTTTTCTTTTCTTCTTCTGGAACCCCTATAATTCGAATGTTGGTGCGTTTAATGTTGTCCCAGAGGTCTCTGAGACTGTCCTCTATTCTTTTCATTCATTTTTCTTTATTTTGCTCTGCAGCAGTTATTTCCACTATTTTATCTTCCACCTCACTTATCCGTTCTTCTGCCTCATTTATTCTGCTATTGATCCCATCTAGAGTATTTTTCATTTCATTTATTGTGTTTTTCATCGATGCTTGATTCATCTTTAGTTCTTCTAGGTCCTTGTTAACTGTTTCTTGCATATTGTCTATTCTATTTCCAAGATTTTGGATCTTGGAAATAGAATCTTGGATCATCTTTACTATTATTATTCTGAATTCTTTTTCAGGTAGACTGCCTATTACCTCTTCATTTGTTAGGTCTGGTAGGTTTTTATCTTGCTCCTTCACCTGCTGTGTGTTTTTCTGCTTTCTCATTTTGCTTATGTTACTGTGTTTGGGGTCTCCTTTTTGCAGGCTGCAGATTCGTAGTTCCCATTGTTTTTGGTATCTGTCCCCCGTGGCTAAGGTTGTTTCAGTAGGTTGTGTAGGCTTCCTGGTGGGGGGGACTAATGCCTGTGTTCTGGTGGTTGAGGCTCGATCTTGTCTTTCTGGTGGACAGGTCCACGTCTGGTGGTGTGTTTTGGGGTGCCTGTGGCCTTATTATGTTTTTAGGTAACCTCTCTGCTAATGGGTGGGGTTGCGTTCCTGCCTTGCTAGTTGCTTGGCATAGGGTGACCAGCACTGTAGCTTGCTGGTCGTTGACTGAAGCTGGGTGCTGGTGTTGAGATGAAGATTCCTGGGAGATTTTCGCTGCTTGATATTATGTGGAGCTGGGAGGTCTCTTGTGGACCCGTGTCCTGAAGTTGGCTCTCCCACTTCAGAGGAACAGCACTGACTCCTGGCTGCAGCACCAAGAGCCTTTCATCCACCCGGCTCAGAATAACAGTGAGAAAAAGTAGAAAGAAAGAATTAGTAGAAGAAAGAAAGAGAGAGGGAAAGAAAGGAAGAAGGGAAGAAAGGAAGGAAGGAAGGAAGAAAGAAAGGAGGGAGGGAGGAAGGATGGAAAGAAAGAAGGAAAGAAAGGAGGGAGGGAGGGAGGAATGAAAGCAAAAGAAAGAGTGAATGGAAGAAGGGAGGGAGGGAGGAAGGAAAGAAAGAAAGAAAGACAGGAGGGAGGGAGGGAGGAAGGAAAGAAAAAGAAAGTGGAAAGAAGAAGGGTGGGAGGGAGGGAGGGAGGAAAGAAAAAGAAAGAAGGAAAGGAGGAGCGGAGGGAGGGAGGGAGGAAGGGAAGGTAGGAAAAAAATAAAGAGCAGTTAAAGTAAAATAGAATAAAGTATGAAATATAGTAGTGTTATTAACATTAAAAAGTAATTATTGAAAAAAAACACGGACCGATAGAACCCTGGGACATATGGTGGAAGCAAAGCTATACAGAGAGAATCTTAAACAGAAGATTACACATACACATTCACAAAAAGAGAGCAAGGGGAAAAATCAAAAATCTTGCTCTCCAAGTCCACCTCCTAGATTTGGGATAATTCGTTGTAAAAAGAGGAAAAAGGGGGGAAAGTCTTAAATCTTGTCCTCAAAGCCCACTTCCTCAATTTGGGATGATTCGCTGTCCATTCGTGCACTCCACAGACGCAGGGCACATCAAATGGACCGTGGAGCTTTAATCCGCTGCCTCCGAGGCTGCACCGAGAGATTTCCCTGTCTCTGCTCTCACAACTCCCGGGTCTCAGCCTTGGACCTGGCCCCGCCTCTGCGCGTAGGTCGCCGGAGGGCGTCCGTTCTTCGCTCAGACAGGACGGGTTTAAAGGAGCCGCTGATTCGGGGGCTCTGGCTCAGTCAGGCAGAGGGGAGGGAGGGGAATGCCCTCTCCTCGCGCACCAGGCAACAAAAGGGAAAAAAAGTCTCTTGCCTCTCCGGTAGCTCCAGACCCTTTCCCCGGACTCCCTCCGGGCTAGCACTAACCCCTTCAGGCTCTCTTCCTGCCGCCAGCCCCAGTCCTCTCCCTGCACTCCTACTGAAATCCGATACCCAAGCCTCAGCTCCGAGCCCCGCCCGCCCCGGTGGCCGAGCAGACAAGCCTCTCGGGCTGGTGTGTGCCTGAGGGCACCGATCCTCTGTTCCAAAATCTCTCCGCTTTGCCCTCTGCACCCCTGTTGCTGTGCTCTCCTCCGCTACTCCGAAGCTTTCCCCCTCCGCCACCTGCAGTCTCCACCCGCGAAGGGGCTTGTAGTGTGTAGAAACCTTCCCTCCTTCACGGCTCCCTCCCACTGGTGCAGGTCCCGTCCATATCCTATTGTCTCTGTTTATTCTTTTTTTCTTTTGACCTACCCAGGTATGTGGGGAGTTTCTTGCCTTTTGGGGGGTCTGAGGTCTTATGTCAGCGTTCAGTAGGTGTTCTGTTGGAGTTGTTCCAAGTGTAGATGAATTTCTGATGTATCTGTGGGGAGGAAGGTGATCTCCGCGTCTTACTCTTCCGCCATCTTCCTCCGGCTCAGAAATTCTCTTTAAAATAAGAACTAGAGAACTTAAGACAGTCACCACTGTGACCACCTGTCAATAGGAGGCTGCTGGAATAACACTAACCTGCTAAACACTGAGAGTTTCAACATAGTCTTTTTTTTTTTTTTTTTTTTTTTGCTTTATACAATTTATTTCTTTATATCTCTTGTATTAGTGTCAGAATTAGAAAGTAGATCTGCAGGATCATAGATATCATTAAGCTTTGGGTTTTTTTTTTTTTTTACATCTTTATTGGAGTATAATTGCTTTACAATAGTGTGTTAATTTCTGCTTTATAACAAAGTGAATCAGTTATACATATACATATGTTCCAAAGTCGCTATCTGAGTGACTTATTTTGCAGTTTTATTATGCTCTTGAACATTCCACCAGTTTGTCATTTTGAAGAAAAGGTCATTAGCCCTAAACACTAACATTTTCCCTCCAGTTATAACAAATTATATAGGTGACTTTAGCCTCAGTTTGTTCATCCACAAAATGGGTGATTTGGACTAAATTATTTTTACGGTTCTTTACAATTCTAAGCATGTAAAATGTTTGATACTTTTTATTTACAGTACCTGGCAAGTAGATTTCATTCAATGAATAACCTATTATAAGACCAAAATATTAAAACAATTAGTGCAATGACTGCTGAATAATGAGTTATTGTTATTGATGAAATTAATATGATACAGTAGAAAGAAAATAATCTTTGGAATTAACTAAATATGATCTTGAATCACCTGTTTGCTTCTTACTAGCTATGAGATCTTAGATAAGTTTATTAAGAAATTTGAAAATTTATATACTCCATTATGGAGACAATGAGACATAAAATGTTTTGCCTATAGTTATAATAAAACAGTGTTAGCTGTCCTACATTATCCTTACCTGCTAATTTGTACAATTATTTTATTGTGCATGAGAATAGATCCCAGTAACTATTTTAATGTGACATAAGCCCATGCTTTCCAGCTATGATAGATTCCCAGTGGTAGTATCTAATGATGCCCAGTTTCTCTTAAGATTTATCCATAGAGTTCTTGGCCTCCTAGGAGCCAGGTGATTTACTTTTACCCTCACCAGCGTGAATACTAGGCTGTTTATGGTAGTCCTCCTTTCAAGCTCTGTATTTAAACCATGCACAGAACTTTCAGAAAGTAGCTCCAAGTTCTCCAGAGAAACACCTAGAAGCATTTCTTAGCTACACCACATTTTGTCATATTTAGCTTTTCCACAGTTCATTTTTGATTACTCTGAGACAAAACACAATGCCAGTACTCCCTGAGATCAGGTTAAAACCTCGAACATTTAGAGGTTTTCTTTCCTGTCTGTAAAATGTGTTCCAGAGGCAATTTCCCAACTCAGGTATGCAGAGGACTTGAAAGCATTTCCAGAGATCTTTCAGTTCCCTAAATAAAACCCATAAGCCATGAGGAAAAGCAGAGTCCAGCCAGACCAGACTTGGGCATCCCATAGGTCTTCCATTCAGGTATTCAGACTAATCTCTAATAATTGCACGTGTATTTAAGGTTATTGCACAGATTACATTTAATATACCTCTGCTCACCATCTGCTATATCTCTTGGGGAAGTGACATTGAACATTTGGGAATTCTGTTTTATAAGCAGTAATGTTTTAGGCTTATAAAGTACGAATGAAATAAGCCCTTTTAATTTTAATCACACATGAGATATTTATACTATACCACTTCTGGGAGAATTATGTGTCTCTTGCTTAGGGGTGACAGATTATAGAGGCAAGGAATATACACAGGTATGCACACCCCAGATATACCACCTTTCAATAAATCATTTCGTTTTTACTGATTTTGTTAAAGAACAAAGGTTTTTTTTGTTTTTTCGTTTTTTGCTTTTTTTAATGTAGCATCAATTCAGGCAGAAGAAAGAGAGAAATTCCATCCTCCCTAGCAAATGTCAGAAACATTTAAACAGCTGTCAGACCAGTTCAAACTGTCATCAGAAGTGACCTTAAACCAAGTTTAGTTTTTAAATATTATTTTTAAAAAAAGAAGTGAAAAAACAACGCAGTGCCGTTATGCAGATGTCTGAAATATTAAATGAAAGAATGAACATCTGTTCAGTTCCTCTTCAAACTTTAATGGTTTGGAGAGAAATTCTGTTGTCTCAGATCTTTAAGAACATCTGAGGCCCATACAGCTTCAACACCTGTGAAAGAGGCTCTCTGAAAACGTACATTCTAACTTCAAAGTCTTTTACTACCGTTCTTTGCCAAACATATGCCAACAAACAGAACTTATTATTATTTATGATATTTAAGGCCCTCTTGTAGTGTATATTTTAGAGTGAGAATAAAATCCTTTGGGATTTACTATACTTTTATGCACAGAAAATGTGTATTTTATTTTTAATAGAAATACTAAAACAGAGTAATTTGATAGATGAGCTATCAACTGAGCTATCATTTTTAGCTTATCTGAATACTGGATACTTAAATTATCTGTTTTTAGAGGTAGTTATACATATGGTGCAATAATTTTAAATTCAGTCCTCTTGAATATGATTATTTCATTCAGTGTTTATGAGAAAATCATTCCTTCCATAATTGAAAAAAATTCTGCACAAAAGTATCAGGTTTATGTTAATATATTATTTGAATAAAAACTATCTTGCTGATATAAATAAAATAATTCTAGACATACATTTGCCTAGTTAATGTGAAGGTGTATTTTCTGCTAATGTCTTTTACACACATATGCCTGTATGTGAGTGAGTATGTATACATGTGTGTCTGTGTATGCATAACAGATTTTCTATATGCTAGATGGTTTTACAATGTTCCAAATTTACTAAATCAAAATCTGAAATCATCTCTGTCAAAGAGATCCAATAGATCAACTTGTGTATGTTAACATGGAGAAATTTCTGTTGCCAGATGCTTCTTCTTCTAACATGAAAGCTTCTTTAACTTCCCCACTGATTTTTGCATCTTTGAAGAGAAACCAAATTTAGGATTTAAAATCCTAATGGCTGTTTAAAGCCAGAATTATTTTAAATTAAACTGGAATTTAGACACTTGCACTCCATTACATATGAGAGTTCCAAAAAGAGCCTGTAATAAACATTTCGCCTGAAGAGTAGAAATAAGATGTTAAATGTCTACCAATTGAAAAATTCTAGTGAAAACAAGGAAGAATTTATAAGGAAACTATACTTTTATTCTAATGCCTGACACATGACACATTTCCTTACACTTATGTTAGACTTAAAAATGCATTTTCTTCATGCTCCTAGAGATGCAAATCAGTGGTTCTTAACTCTGGCTTTACATTAAAAACACTAGGAAACATTTAAGAAATCCAGATATCCAGGCTATATTCCAGATGAATTAAATTAGAATTTCTAGGTTGACACTCAGGCACCAGTAATTATTAAAGCTTCAAACATGATTATAATAAACATCCAATTTTGGGAACCATCTGTTAAAAATGTAAACAAATAATCATGTATCAAGTATAACCAAATAACCATGTGTTTTGCATTAATTTCTCTCTATTTTAGAACCTATAAAGAGCATGTTTTAATGGATAAGTGTCCATATAATTTTATTTCCTTCTCATCTATTTTTAGCTGATATTTTATAATTATACTTGTATAAAATTTGCTGAAGTCTTAACTAGTATTTCCATCTATCAGCTACTAAAGTCTCTTCACAAAACCCTTACCACAAAATATCAGTAGTGAGGTCTAAAATTAAATCTAAAAATTAAAAAAATGGAGAAACTTTGAAAAAATTTAATCTACCCTCATTACCAAAAGCTATTTAAATTCATATTTGTATGGCATATAAACAGGTATGTTTATAATGGCAATGGCAACATGTAACTCTTTCAAACACATTATTATATATCCATTCAATAACATTACTAAATAACATACATTATTTTGTTTTGGTTAAAAATAGAATATTTAGAAATATTTAGAAATGTACATGATGCGGGGCTTCCCTGGTGGTGCAGTGGTTGAGAATCTGCCTGCTAATGCAGGGGACATGGGTTCGAGCCCTGGTCTGGGAGGATCCCACATGCCGTGGAGCAACTAGGCCCGTGAGCCACAACTACTGAGCCTGCACATCTGGAGCCTGTGCTCCACAACAAGAGAGGCCGCGATAGTGAGAGGCCCGCGCACCGCGATGAAGAGTGGCCCCTGCCTGCCACAACTAGAGAAACCCCTCACACAGAAACGAAGACCTAACAAAGCAAAAATAAATTAATTAATTAAGAAATGTACATGATGATGTATAGAAATATTTTGAGAGTATATAATTACACAAAATCTTAATAATCAGTATTCATAAGAGGTTGGATTTTGGATAGTAGTTTTTATTCTTTATTTTATAATTTTCTACCATAAATATATATTTACTTTAAGATTATATTTTAAAATAGTTTTTGCATTTCACAAAATTTCAAAAATTGTATGTTTCAAATTCTCAAAATTAATTACCTCAAAATTAATTATAGCACTCTTAAATTTTCACTACCAGTTAATTCCACCTACTTCAACATAATTTTTCTCATTACATGCAGACTTTCCAAAGGCAGATTGGTTTAAAAAGAGTAATAGTGGACAATTATTGTCCCATTTCACCCTTTTCTGATTACTCCATTTGGCTAAACCCAAACTTCAGAGGAAGTGTGTTGTTTTTTGTTATATTCTCTACACTTTGTTACATGACCTTGGGTAGATTGCAAAAAACATGAAAAGATTAAATTGTTCAAAAGAATATAAAGGTCCTTGAATAAAGCGTTGACATATTTGCAATGGTACTTTATTTTAGCCTGTTGGAAAAGTTTAAGATTTTACATTTCTGATCTAACTATCTGAACCACTGCATCTGATACCAAATTATTTTAAACCTCTGTTGCTTATTTTTTATCCTAGAAGATGTGTTACTATGAAATTCCCTGATTACTTTCCTAGGCATATTTTAAACCACTTTTAAAAAGTCAATATAAAAAGCTTCATTTTATTCTTAGTTTAACAAGAAGTTATATCTTATTCATGATGTTACAGATATTTAGAAGGCTTTAGTAATATATTTTAAATACCAAAGTATATAGTAATTCTCCATAAATTTTCTAATTAATTGAGGAATTTGTTAAGAAGTATGCTTCTCATAACCAAGAACATTTCGTTAACATTAAATATGATATGTAATATATACATATAATAATACATGTATATAATATATTGTGTATATATATGTTCAGTAACACTCTCTTACCATCTCAGAGACAATCAACCAACTAACCAAGCAAAAATGAAGCAAAATACAGTCACCTAAAGGAGACTTAATTCCTATTTTTAAAAATCCTTCTTATTTTAAATCAGTTACTATAATAGAGCAGGTATGGTTGCTTGAGTTGTATTTGCAGTTAAACTGCTTAATGATTCTATATGGAACAGCTAAATATTTAGAAGTGCTAGGTAATATTTAATAGCTGATATTTACAACTTCCATTATTTTTTCATACAAGTAACTGAGTTACTAAATGATTGAATAATAATTATTCTTCTTCTTACATAGATTTATTAATACCTTACAAATTAAACAGCTTTATAAGTGAGACGCTCACGTACTGCAAAAAAAAAAATCTTCTACTATGATTGTGTTACTGTTGATTTCCCCTTTTATGGCTATTAGCATTTGCCTTATGTATTGAAGTGCTCCTATGTTGGGTGCATAAATATTTACAACTGTTATATCTTCTTCTTGGATTGATCTCTTGATCATTATGTAGTGTCCTTCATTGTCTCTTGCAATAGTCTTTATTTTAAAGTCTATTTTGACTCATATGAGAATTGATACTCCAGCTTTCTCTTGATTTCCATTTGCATGGAATATCTTTTTCCATCCCCTCACTTTCAGTCTGTATGTATCCCTAGGTCTGAAGTGGGTCTCTTGTAGAGAGCATATATATGGGTCTTGTTTTTGCATCCATCCAGTCAGTCTATGTCTTTTGGTTGGAGCATTTAATCCATTTACATTTAACGTAGTTATTGGTATATATGTTCCTATTCCCATTTTCTTAATTGTTTTGGTTCTGTTATTGTAGGTCTTTTCCTTCTCTTCTGTTTCCTGCCTAGAGAAGTTCTTTTGCCATTTGATGTAAAGCTCCTTTGGTGGTGCTGAATTCTCTCAGCTTTTGCTTGTCTGTAAAGGTTTTAATTTCTCCATCTAATCTGAATGAGATCCTTGCTGGATAGAGTAACCTTGGTTGGTTGTAGGTTTTTCCCTTTCATCACTTTAAATATGTCTAGCCACTCCCTTCTGGCTTGCAGAGTTTCTGCTGAAAGGTCAGCTATTAACCTTAGGGGGATTCCCTTGTATGTTGTTTGTTGTTTTTCCCTTGCTGCTTTTACTATTTTTTCTTTGTATTTAATTTTTCATAGTTTGATTAAAATGTGTCTTGGAATGTTTCTCTTTGGATTTAACATGTATGGGACTCTCTTTGCTTGCTGGACTTATATCCTTTCCCATATTAGGGACATTTTTACACTATAATCTCTTCAAATATTTTCTCAGTCCCTTTCTTTTTCTCTTCTTCTTCTGGGACCCCTATAATTCGAATGTTGGTGTGTTTAATGTTGTCCCAGTGCTCTCTGAGAGTGTCTTCAATTCTTTTCATTCTTTTTTCTTCATTATGCTCTGCAGTAGTTATTTTCACTATATTATCCTCCAGGTCACTTATCCGTTCTTCTGCCTCAGTTATTCTGCTATTGATTCCATTTAGAGAATTTTTAATTTCATTTATTGTGTTGTTCATCATTGTTTCTTCACCCTTTAGTTCTTCTATGTCCTTTTAAAACATTCCTTGTATTTTCTCCATTCTATTTCCAAGATTTTGGATCAACTTTACTATCATTACTCTGAATTATTTTTCAGGTAGACTGCCTACTTCCTCTTCATTTGTTTGGTCTGGTGGGTTTTTACCTTGCTCTTTCATCTGCTGTGTATTCCTTTGTCCTTTCATTTTGTTTAACTTACTGTGTTTGGTGTCTCCTTTTTGCAGGCTGCAGGTTCGTGTTTCCCATTGTTCTTGTTGTCTGCCCTCAGTGGGTAAGGTTTGTTCAGTGGGTTGTGTAGGCTTCCTGGTGGAGGGGACTTGTGCCTGTGTTCTGGTGGATGAGGCTGGATCTTGTCTTTCTGGTGGGCAGGGCCATGTCTGGTGGTGTGTTTTGGTGTGTCTGTGACCTAATTATGATTTTAGGCAGCCTCTCTGCTAATGGGTGGGGTGGTGTTCCTGTCTTGCTGGTTGTTTGGCATAGGGTGTCTAGCACTTTAGCTTGCTGGTCATTGACTGGAGCTGGGTCTTAGCATTGAAATGGATATCTCTGAGAGAGCTCTTGATGTTTGCTTTTATTTGGAACCAGGAGGTATCTTGTGGACCAGTGTCCTGAACTTGGCTCTCCCACCTTAGTGGCTCACACCTGACACCCAGCCAGAGCACCAGTACCCTGTCAGACATGTGGCTCAGAGGAAAAGTGAGAAAAAAAAAAGAAAGAAACAAAGAAAAAATAAAATTAAATAAAGTTATTAAAATTAAAAATTAAAAAATTAAAAAATAATGAAAGAAAAGAGAAAGAAAGAAAGTAGAGAGCAACCAAACCAAAAAACAAATCTACCAATGATAACAAGCACTAAAAAAAAAATGGGTAGACAGAACCCTAGAACAAATGGTAAAAGCAAAGCCATACAGACAAAATCACACAAAGAACCATACACATACAGACTCACAAAAAGAGAAAAAGGAAAAAAATATATTTTTTTTAAAGGAAGAGAGCAATCAAATAAGCAAATCTACCAATGATAATAAGCTCTAAATACTAAACTAAGATAAACATAAAACCAGGAACAAATTAGATGCAGAAAGCAAACCCCAAGTCTACAGTTGTTCCCAATGTCCACCCCCTGAGTTTTGGGATGATTTGCTGTCTATTCAGGTATTCCACAGATGCAGGGTACATCCAGTTGATTGTGGGGATTTAATCCATTGCTCCTGAGGCTGCTGGGAGGGATTTCCTTTCTCTTCTTTGCTCGCACAGCTCCCGGGGTTCAGCTTTGGATTAGGCCCTGCCTCTTCATGTAGGTCGCCTGAGCGCATCTGTTCTTGGCTCAGAAAGGACGGTGTTAAAGTAGCAGCTGATTTGGGGGCTCTGACTCACTCAGGCTGGAGGAGGGAGGGGTATGGAATGCGGGTCAAGCCTGCAGCGGCAGAGGCCAGCGTGACATTGCAACAGCCTGAGGTGCACCGTGTGTTCTCCCGGGAAGTTGTCCCTGGATCACGGGACCCTGGCAGTGGCGGGCTGCACAGGCTCCCGGGAGGAGAGTTGTGGAGAGTGACCTGTGCCTGCACACATTCTTCTTGGTGGCGGCAGCAGCAGCCTTAGTGTCTCATGCCCGTCTCCAAGGTCCGCTCCCATAGCCATGGCTCGCACCCGTCTCTGGAGATAGTTTAGGTGGTGCTCTGATTCCCTCTCCTTGTGCACCCCAAAACAATGGTCTCTTGCCTCTTAGGCGGGCCCAGACTTTTTCCCAGACTCCTTCCCAGCTACTGTGGCACACTAACCCCTTCAGGCTATGTTCACACTGCCAATCTCCGTCCTCTCCCTGGAATCTGACATCCGAAGCCTAAGCCTAAGCTCCCAGCCCCCACCCACCCTGGCAGGTGAACAGACAGGCCTCTTGGGCTGGTGAGTGCTGGTTGGCACTGATCCTCTGTACGGGAATCTCCCTGCTTTGCCCTCTGCACCCCTGTAGCTGCGCTCTCCTCTGTGGCTCTGAAGCTTCCCCCCACCCCCCTTCTGCACCAGTGAAGGGCCTTCCTAGTGTGTGGAGACTTTTCCTCCTTCACAACTCCCTCCCAGAGGTGCAGGTCCCATCCCTATTCTTTTGTCTCTGTTTTTCCTTTTTTCTTTTGCCCTACCCAGGTACTTGGGGGGTTTCTTGCCTTTTGGGAGGTCTGAGGTCTTCTCCCAGTGTTCAGTAGGTGTTCTGTAAGAGTTGTTCCACATGTAGATGTATTTCTGATGTATTTGTGGGGTGGAAGTTGGTCCATCAAGATTACTGCTCCTTCATCTTGAAGGTCTCTCAATCATGCAATTCCTTATTAAGGAGATACAAAACTCTAAGTTATATCAGAAGACATCACAAACTCTGTTTTGAACTGGAACTCCCCCAAATTCAAAGTATTTTGATTAATATTTTTACATGTTTCTCAGAAAAAGAAAACAATCCTATCAGCTAGTAGTCTGATAGGCCATTAAATTTCATTGTCATTTGTAAATATTTCTTCATGATTTCTTCATTGTGTTGCTTTCCCTTTAAAATTATATTTAAATTCACTCTGTCTTACAAGGAGAAAGAAAATGTTGTCAATTCATTTCATATAGTAACAAACCATTGTTCCAATACTGACAAACTTTTTGGAAATTGTACCACAGATTTTTTAGAACTACATCATTTTTTACAATTCAGACCCTCTATAAAAATAATTATCCTCCAGTTAAAAGGTAAAGATTAAAGATGAATAGCATGAAAGAAAAAGAAGCTAAATATTTTACCTTAATTATACTATATTTTAGTCTACATTTAATTTAATCTTAATACTATTAATAGAGAAAGAAAATCAGCAAGATACTTACAGATTTAAATCCTCAAGGATTCTGCAGTTCATTTGTTGAATGTGGCAACTTGAAAGATAGTATCTTGTTTTTGGAGTAATAGAAATAACCCCTTCCTCCCTGTGCTATAAAATTTGAAATAGCACATGAGTTTGTTCCTTTCATTCTCTTAATGGAATGTGGATTAGGGGCATATCTAACTTAACAATTATCTAAAAATTATCTAACAATTTCAAAATATCCAAATACTAAAACAATACACACACAGACACACACAGACGAATATACTCACAGACATACCTATATGTATATACATAAATGTCTTTCAATATTTATATGTAAATTTAGCCAAACATCATATATAAATACACATATATATCCTATAAATCTATTATATATCCCTCTTTATAAACATAAGTTTGTTTACATGCACGTGTATATAAATACCCACCCAGTCACATGCATAACTATATGTATTTGATTCCTCAGTTTGGTGCCTTCCAGATGGACATCTTTGAATAAATAAGATCATGTGATTATAGATATACATTTAAAACAATATATGAAAGAAAAAAGCTACTTCTTCTTGGCTAGAAACAACACAAAAATATAAAGTGGATTCCGAAAGTGAAAACACTAATTCTCTGTTAATTTCTGTGATGATACATATATTTGACCTTTGATCTTTCAGTAAACTAGCTTTTTCTTTCATATTTTTTGCAGTTAAGTACTATTTGCTGAAATATTTAGGTAGTAAAAATGTGATAGCTCATTAGCAGATGATTTACTGTCTGCATATACAGCTCAGTGTGGATTCATTCTTGACACCTGTGACTGAATGCCATGTGGAACACATTTCCACAGGACACCTTGGAGGAAATGTTTTTTTGTAAATTGAATGTATGTACTGTTTACAGGAAATTATTAATGGGGATTACAGAACGGCAGTACAAACATATCTGATAATTGCTTACAATGTATTTGCAAATACTATTTTATTGAAACCAGTAGTATTTGGCTCTATGTGTTGTCAGTTATTCTTTGCACTTCACAATTTCTTGGCAGAGTTTCAGGTTTGAGTGGAGACCAATTTAGAAATCTGTCACATCAAATTGGGGAGAATTATCTAAACATAATCTAGTTAGAGCAAAAAGATGAAACAATTAAAATATGTGGCAGCATAGCTCTCATTTAAGAAGAAAATGATTTGCCTTCAGTGGACTTTTGCTATAAGCCAAGCCTTGCCCTGAGGACAATAGTGTTTTATATACGGAAGCAGCATTTGATACTAATATTTGAAGAGAATGAAAATGGAAAACTAGGAGAATAAAATCTGTAGAAATAAAAGTATACAAAGCATACACATTAGGCACAACTGGAGATGGTCAATTAGTGATAAGTTATTAAAAGAAATGTGTCTAATTCAATGAAAAAAGTAGGAATTTAATTCTTCTTTAACTTTATTGTTTAAATTCCTGTGTTGGTTAGTATGTAGAATGTTATGTGCTATAGTGTATGAGGGCATTGGAGTCAGATTGTCTGTTTTGAATCCTGCAACTAAATAGGATTTTAGTTAGGATATTCGGATTTTTTTGCAGCTCCTTTTTCTCATCAGTAAAAGGGAGATAAAATTCCTCCAACTTTATACTGTTTGTATACAAATTAAATGAGGAAAAACATATAAAACTTAGCAACAACAACTGATTTTGAATGCTCACAATACGCCAAACATTCTGTTTTAAATACGTTATGGGTGAGAGCTCATTTAATCATCACAAAAGATGTTAAGAGGTAGATTCTCTTCTTATTCTTCTGTTAATAATGAGTAATTGAGGTACAGAGAGGTTAAATAACATGTTCAAGGTCACACAGCAGGTAAATGATGGATCATAAACAGTACCTAGGATAGAACATCTGGCCTCTTAACCACCATACTGATTATTACAATATATCTTTATTTTTTCAATATTAGTATTTAGAGGACCTCAGACGAGATTAAGAACTGCATGAAAATGCTTGCTATATAAAAGAATACAACACCAGAATTCGTGGCTTTATTGAAAATACCAACATTTCCTTTGATTTGTTATTTTTCTTTAGCATTGTTAGCCACTTTAAAATCATGTAAAATAAAGTAGACACATCTATGTTATCTGTTACTTTGTTCCAGGCCAGATATAGTGAGCCTTATGCCATACCTGTTTGATTAAAATGCAATACAGAAAACAAAATTATACAATGAGAGTTTAGGATTTTGTTTCTTTTAAAAGAAAGGCCATTATTACTATAGTGAAATATAAACTTTTAAAAAGAATTTTAAAATTAAGTTCTTTAGAGATTAAAAATAACTTAGTTTTTATAGTATAGTTTGATATCTTGAGAAATGAAATAATCAATCAGCAACAGTGGAAAGAGGGGTAAATTAAATTTTAGGCTTGTAGGTAAAATACTATTCTAATCTAAAAATAAAACAAAACAAACAAGTCTTATTAGGAAAAATATATTAACTTTAATTTCTCTTTTGCCTAGTTAATTGGATAAAAATGTGGCTATCGTCAAAAGACAGATAGCTTTCTAGAGATTTTGTAATCTCACAGTTGAAAATCAGGAATCATAGATAATAGTAATAAAAGTAAACTATTTTGTCTCCCACTGTTCTTCCTCTGAATGAATGGAAACTATCAACCCCACGATCCTCTGTTAACTAATAATCCATAATCTTATGGTCTCTTAAATTGCAAACATGATTACTAATCTACACTTAGAATATCTAGGTTTTGTAATGTCCAAGCTTCTAATTTCTTTCAAAGTTACATATATCTTCTTCTCCCCTGCTACCACGAGGTCCAGAGAAATGTCTGAACTACTTGAAGGGGAATGTGGTCATTTTTTCAGCCTGCTTTTCTACTGTCAGCTTGTTATTCATTTTTTGATAGAACTTTGATGCATGATCCCTTCAAATTTTTACATGGAGTCACAGCACAACAGCAGCTTTCTTCAAAGAAATCTACTCAATGTTTTCTCATCTCAATCTGTACTCGCCATTGTTTTAGATACTTGATGTGAGTGAGGCATTTAAATGTGTAAAACTGATCCTTGGCCATTTACTTTTTGCAAAATGGTCTTTCTCACAATATACTTTTGTGTCTGATTTCTATTTTAAGGCATTTGCCAAAAAGTTCATGTTAACTCTCTTTTGTGTTATAATTCATCTGGAGGGGAAAGAAGAAGAAACATAAATAACTAGCATTAGTCAAATTTTCCAATGGTTAACATGCGAGTTGACATGCTCTCCTTACTAGATACTATTCCTTTGCCACTTGTGTCCTTAGTATTAAATATATTTAAACAGTATTCACTTTAAAAGTGCATTTGTTTTTAGAAATATGGGGGTTCTGTCATATAGTGACATATTTGAACCGTCATTGCATTTCCTGACAACTACTGATTTAGGAATTAGTTTTCCCCAGATATGGTAGTGTTGCTCTTTAAAATATTTAAACAGTATGCAACAAATTCAATTCTTCAATCAGAGTACAGATAAGAGCCAGATTGGTTATTGGCTCTTTCCAAACTGGCAAGACCGGAAAAGCAAAATGCATGGCAATTATGGCATGGTACCCCTTTATGTAGAGATGCTGTCCTTCTCTGCCCACTAATCCCTTATCTTTTTAACCAATACTGACTGTGCTCTGTGTCAGTCACTATCTATGGACATCCATCTCCACAAATACTTGAAGCAAGTGAGTGTATCCTTGACATTTGTAGCTAATAGTTTTCTTAAATGGTTTTTTTTTTTTTTTACTCAAAATCCAGGCAATCTCCCACTTGCAATATATGTAGCAATAATGTTTACATGTGAGAATAATCTCAAAGCCTATTTCAAAATAAATACTTTTGAATTAGTTGTCAGTATCCCAATAACTAAGAAGTTACAGAATCTTTAAAAAAAAAAACACAGAAAATTAGGCACTCCTGGACCTAGTACTAAACTGTAAGAGAAAAATACACTGGATTTAGGGACAGGGTGGCAGGATTATTCTGGTTAGAGGAACAGAGGACAAAGACACCTTTGTATACTAATGGCAAATATCCACTAGAAATATGGTGTGGAAAAGAGAAAAGAAGCTGACCTGAGTGTTATCTTGCATAGAAAAATAGAAGAGGAGATATATTAAATTTGAGAAAAAGGTTGGGCTTAGCAGAAGGATAGACCGTCTCTGCACTGTTTGTCTTGTAAGAGGCAGGAAAGCAGAGTAGATGGATTCGTATGATGAAAGATGAGTGAGTGTGGTTGTGAGAGCTTGTAGAAGTTTCTATTTTCTCCTTGAAATGAGGAAAAAAGGACTCAGCTAAGAGTTAGGAAGGGTGACAAGCTGTTGAATTGTTACACAGATAAAAAGAGAGTAATTTAACTGGAGAAATACAACATAATTTCTGGACAGGATTAAGGATCACTTTGCATTTTATAATCATAAATGAGATCAATCAATATGGTTGCTGAACCATGTGACATAACTATTTCATCTTTGTGAACCAGCGTTCACTAATAAAATTGTCCTTTAACATTTGCTCACTACCATTTATCTTTGATATAATTAGAGTATCTAAAAAATAAAATTATCATTGATTACATGCCACTTCTGATTACAGCAATTGATATTAGCCACATCTAATTAATGGGCTAATATCGTGCATGATGTGTAACTGTAGTTTGTGTGATTTTCACAGATCAGATTGGTAAGTTCCCATGAAACCTGACTCTTTGGAAGTGGATCCATGTGTGATTGAGACCTCTCTACTTAAAAACTGCAAAATGATAGAATTTCCACAGGTGACTTCCAAATGGTCCAACTAACTTCTGAACACTGACTGTTAGACAATGCTCCAAGGAGTCCCAGAAGCAGCATGCTTTAATCACATTCAGGGCTCTTAAAAAGTGTTTTCATGTATGTATAGAATTAAACAGTGATCCTGTGGAGGAAGATCTAACATTTCCTGTGCAGATAAAAAAAAAAAAAGAGAGAGAGAGAAATAAAGCTCTTGTTAAAAAAAGAATGTTAAGCTCCTATCAATAATACAGATTTGTTTCAAAAATTAGATATTTTTTTGGCTAAGCTCACTTTTTTCTTCAGTGTGAGTAAAAATTGAGTGATTATTTCCTTTTTTCCTCTTCTTTTGAGGATAGATGCATTGGTCTCCTTTGGAAAATATCCCCTACTCTTGACTTTTTCTAATCTGTAAAAATGGAATTTACAACTTGTCAATGCACGACCAAAATATAACCCTTGATAATTACACTATTTTCCTTTTTAATTTTTATTTTTTAAATAAGCACAGTGTTCTTTGTAAATTTTCATAAAGTAATTTAATCATTTAAGTTTTTAATGTAAATATTTATAATTTATTCAAAAAAGATTTATTGTAAGCATATTGAATGTGTGTTTTATTAGTTGTGGTAGGAAGAGCATATGAAAACAAGTAGACCATTTTGAAGGGAAATTCATAGGGTAACTATGAGTTGAAAAAGTAATGTGTCATAAGGGGTTAACAGAAGAAGAGTTATGAAGGCTCAGGAGAGAATAGTGTTACTTTCCTATTTTTAGGGTAGGCTTTTTAGGTGAGTCAGTATTTGACCCATGCTTTGAAGCATGCAGAGGATTTGGGAAGGTTTTGAAGGTTACTATGAGAGCACACACATAATCTTGAGTCATATGTGAGGGACACAAGTTTATTTTGATTGGATGAAATAAGGAATAAAGCTAGAAAGATATTTGGTTGAGAGTATGAAACACCTAGATAGAGTTTTCACATTATCTGAAATAAAAGTCATCAAATGAGTATTGGAAAGAAAACAGAATTCAAGCTGTGTTGTATAGAGATTATTTTGCATCTGGGTGTTAGAGTCACTGGGAAAGTTTGAAGGCTGGGAAAACAGTGAAGTGATATCACAACAGTCTGAGGGTGCTTGTTATATTTGAATAGATATAGAATCAAGAAGAAGGAATAGGTTGAATCCCACTGGATAGGTAGACTACTAATAGGCATGGGGAACAAAAGAAATGGAGTTATTTAAAAAACTTCAATCTTTGATGATTGGGAGGATATTAACACCATCAAAAAAGAAACATATGTGCAGAAAGAGCAGTTTCAGAAAAGAAGAAAATGAGTTCAATTTTGTATGAATTTGAGGCCTCCAAGTTGAAACTTTGAGTATACAGTAGTCCCCTCTTATCTGCATTTTCAATTTCCACTGTTTCAGTTACCTGCGGTCAACTATGGTCTGAAAATATTAAATGGAAAATTCCAGAAATAAACAATTCCTAAGTTTTAAATTGCATATCATTCTAAGTAGCATGATGAAATCTCATGCCGCCCCACTCCATCCCCCCGAGATGTGACTCATCCCTTTGTCCTTTGTATTCTGCCCATTAGTCACTTAGTAGCCATCTGGGTTATCAGACCAACAGTTGCCCTATCACAGTGCTTGTGTTAAAGTAATCTTTATTTTCTTATTAATGGCCCAAAAACACAAGAGTAGTGATGCTGGCAATTTGGATACTCTTTTACCCTCCCCAATTTATAAATTAAACTTTATCATAGGTATGTATGTATAAGAAAAACCATAGTATAAATGGGATGTGGTACTATCCAAGGTTTCAGGCATCACTTGGGTATTTGGAATGAAATAAGGGGAGACTACGGTGCCTCTGTAAAATGACCCTTTTGAGGATAAGAAGCTATAGTTGTAGTTATGGATATAGGGTTCATGCACGCATAGATAGATTTGAAGTTGAATAACACAGTCAAGGGGAAAAGTGCAAAGCAGCAAAGAAAAGAGAGAGAACAATTCTGTAGGGGAAACTCAACCTTAAGTATGGAAAAAACAAAACTTAAAACAAAAATAAAAATGTGGATAGAGGTGTTTAAATTAAAAAACCCACATATTTTCCTGAGAATCTTAGACAAGCACGAAGCTTAAATTACATATATATTTTATTTGTTTTTAAATTGCAACTTGCAAAGTCTATATTTTAGTCAGAAGTCAGTTTACAAGAATGACACCATCTTTTTATTAAGTTCAATTTCAAGGCTGTTACAGATACTAAAAATTTTACTTATTACTTTCCCAAAAAAGTAAGAAAATATTTTCATTACAAGTACATATGCTACAACACAAATATTGTGGTGCTATAGTTATGTCTAATTCACAAATAATTGGTGGCTATAAAGTAATCTATAAATAATAATTGCTCAAAATATTTATCAAATTAATTAATATATAAAGAAATATAAGCATGTTTAGAATTTAACCAAAAGTCAAGTGTTGAAATTAAACACAAAATGAGAGATAGTAATATAATTTTCACTCACTAAAACTTTGATCATATTACCATAAAATTGAATTTAACCGAAGGTACTATAATTTCTATTGAGAAAATGTTCAATGATAATACTATTTTAATTAAAAAAATCTCCCTATTGTTAGGGATTATAACTTAAAAAAAGATTGTCAAGTTTCTGTTTTAGTAATAAAACGTCAGCTTCAAATATATGAAAAAAATGGAACTAGGTGATACTTGGTTTGCTTTTAAACTATAGGGTTTACAAAACCTTTATTGAGCACTGTAGCTAAAAATGCCATTTCACATTTAACGGCCATGATGGAGGTCCTTTATGATATTTATTCCACCAAGGACACCCTCAGGTTATATTTCTTCTCCTGTCAAAAAATATTTACTTTTATCATGAGCTTGTCATTCTACTGTATTAAAATGGAACAAGTGAATGGTTTAGAAATCATGACATCTCTTGTAACTATAATGGCCCTAGATATCTTATAATTATTTTGTTATTAAAATATTTTAAAACCAAATATTGATTCCAAAATATTGTGAAACGAGAAGTGAAAGAAGGGAAACCTGAATTTGGAGGTATTAAGTTTTCTCTTGCACATGGACAAGACATTTCATCCTGACACCAGTCAGTTTTACAACCTAGTTTACACAAGTCATTTAACTGTCTCTTTGAAAGTGTTAGAATTAACACTGTTACATAAGAACATTTATTTTATGAACTGTAAATACAAGAAGACAAATTCTTTGGAATGGAAATAGCTACTTAAAGGATGACTTGAGAATCCAGAAAGGTAACAACTCTTATCTGTGTGATCTTGATCTAGGTGAAGTCTATTTCAACACATAGATAATTAGGGGAAAACATGGCAGCAATGAGAAAAGAAAGATTAGATTAACCAACCAGAGGTGCCAAATGAGCCTCATAACAAAAACATTTGACAAATACTGCCCTGTGTACCTATTCATCCTGGCATGACTCTGAAGAACAGTTCATATGCCTGGTGTTTTAAACTTTGGTAAATTTATATGGCATAACATGAAGCAGAAAATTTGAAGGTACAAATTGCCAATAGGGTCTTTTTCAAAGAAGAGAAATTTCAACTTGAAGACATTCATTGTTATAGTTGCCAACATTTTTTAAAAAATCCAAGTCATAGATAAATATAGTTTTAGGAAGACCAACATGATGCATTTTTAAACTTACGCTTAATATTTTCTAATCTTTGAAAAAGAGTTTTGAAAAAAGAATTTATAACTATGGTGAAATTAAAAGCTAAGGAATTCCTGTTCAATCTATGTGCATTTTAGGGTAGTTTATTTAATTTTTTTAAATATTTTCATACTACATGCTTTTCCCTGGTTACAACCATATTCCATGGTTATTCTGATGGCTCACAAAAAAATATAAATTTCTTTTTCTTGACATTTTCATTGAGTGGTAGTCCTTTATATTCTAGAGTATTTGTAACATGAATATCCACCAGGCTTGTTCAATTTAACATGCTCAAAACAAGTATTTGTTTTCATTGCTCTTTTATGTGTGGTCATTCATCCAGTCATATAAACATACAACACAAAAGACTTTTCCTTCTTCTCCACCTCACGTTCAATATGTCAATAAATTGCATTGATTTAACCCCCCAAAGTCCTCTTTAATAGTCATCGATCCCCTCCAAGTTAATTTTTAATGCCTTAGATCAGGATCTCTTTGTTTCTCATTAAAGAAAATCACGACAAAAATTATCAAAATGTGAGTAAATAGAAGATGATAACTATTTCATAAAAGTGATAGAATGCATCACAACATTTTGGCAAAGAGTTCAATTTAACTGTTTAGCAAATTAAAATACCTTTGATTAGTTGCTTTGCATATGGTTATTTAGAAAAGAATAAAGTGAAAATATCTTGTAGTGATGTTGATACACTTAGACAACATTGGTGCATCAAATGTTTCAATTTACTTAAACTTTTGTGCAGCAACAAATTTGGAGAGCCATAAAAATTCAGAACTTTTAATCCAATGAACTCTACTTCTTACTCTCAATAATATATTCCTAGGAAATGTTCAAGATAGTCACTTATCAGTCTTTATAAAGTGAAACAATAAGAGATAAACCATAGGTAAAATTAAATTTTCAAGAATAAAAGAGTAGCATAATTTTTCTAGCTGTGCTTACAAATAAGATATGTGAATGTTTACCTATAGATGAAGCATAGGAAAAAAAAATGAGCATAATGGAAAACAGATCCTTTGGGAGCAGTTAATTCAAGATGCTAAGTCTGAGATTAATTAGACTAATTAAATTTATTTCATGTTCTGAAACAAAATGCATACAATCACACACTTTTGTTTTACTTTGCAAATTTTACTTTTGTATGACCTAAATAATTATTTTTAAGAAAAAATTATCAGTTAAATGCCTTTTCAATAAACACAACTCTTTCACATATATTTTGAACATTCATCACTGAAAGAAATTTAACAATATTAAAGTCACAGGAAAAGGAGGTTATATTGATACTATATGAATTTTCTTTACTATTTAACCTAACAATTCAATTTATAGGAAAAAGAGAGTCTCCACCTCCAGAGTTGTTTCTAATTGCAAAACATTGTAAAGTATATGTTGCATGATAGAATACTAATTAAAATAGATACTACTACATCTATATAATAAAATAACAAGTACTTATCTAAAATTATTTAGTATAAGACTATCAACTAACATTGAACTATGTCATCATATTTTCTTAGGTAAAAATTAGGTATGTAACATTCAATTATAATCAATTTTTTGTTGGGAAGAAACAGGGGATATTTGAACATGGTTGTCTGCATGAGGCTTCCCATTTTGCTACATAACCGTATTAACAGTAAAAACTCTGACCAGTTCTCTGAGTTGGAGGACTTTCATATCCACAAGATCAGCTACATAATTTGCAGAGCTTGTTTTTCAAAAATTTTTAAGAATTTCAAGACAAAGAGCGTGAAACCAAGCAAGGGTCCCTTCTGAGAGCAGGGCCCTGTGTAATATATATATATAGTCAGAATTTTTACTGCTAACATGGTTATGTAGTAAAATGGGCAGTCTCATGCAAACAACCATGTTCAAAAATCCTATGTTTCTTCTCAACAAAAACTTTAGAGATATATATACATATACATATATATGAAATTTGTTTCATTTCCATATAAGTGTTAGAAGATGGTTGAAGAAAAAATACAGGAAAAAAAACCCTTCTGAAGATTCAATTTGACTTGCCATCAATTTAAAGATTAATTTTGGGAAGAACTGACATATTAAGCATATTGAATCATCTAATACATGTGCACATATATATATTTGGGAATTTACTATCTTTGAATGAATTTGCCTGTTTATCTTTATGATATGCCCCTCTTCATTTATAATGGTATTTACTGAATTGAAGGCTACATTACCTGATATTAATAGAACCATTCCACTTTCTCAGGTTAATTTTCATCCCCTATTTTTTCTGATGAGAAACAAGTCACATTACTACTAGCTTGTATGTGATGCATTTTTTTTTCTTGATTGACTCATTTCATTAGCTTGACCACATGTGTAGAGCTGTAGTTTTCATTCATCTATCCTGCCTGGGGTTTGTTTAAATGCTTGATTTGTAGATTTCAGTTGTTCAATGAACTGAGACAATTGTCAGCCATTATTTCTTCAAATATATTATTTCTGTCTCATTCTCTCCCCTCTCCGTCTGAGGCTCAAATCATATGTCTGTTTAACTACTTGAAATCGTCTTAGAGGTTGATGAGGCTATATTCTTACTTTTCATTCTTTTCATCTTTTTTCTTCAGATTAGTTGATATCTATATTTTGTCTTTAAATATACTCAGACTTTTCTGTAGTACTAACTATGCTGATACATTTATCAAATGAATTTTATTATTCCACATATTTTATATACTTTTTTTACTCTCTCCCTTTTGTTCACTGATTATGTCTATCTTTTCAATTAAGTCCTTGATTATATTTTGAATAGCTATTTTTAGTCTTTTCCTACTAACTCAAGATCAGCGTAGTTTAGTGTTCTCTATGACAGATTTTTCTCTTTATTATAGTCCACACTTCTTGCTTCTCTGTAAGTCTAATGCTTTTTAAAAATATGCTAGATATTGTAGATGATAGCTCATAGGGAGTCTGGATTATGTTATCTTTTTTTTAAATTACGTTAACCTTTGTTTTGGCAAGCAGCTAAATTACTGGCAGATTGCTTTGACACTTTTTCTTGGTTTATTATTTATAAGGTCTATTTTGGATTTTTTCCTAGTCATGCTTCTTTCACCTAAAGTGTGGTTTTTTGTCAGGTCTCATTTGAATATCTGAAGTGCTCAGGGAAGTCTCTGTATTCTATTTGAGCCAGAACACCAACACTTCCCAGACCTGTTGAATTCTGAGAGCTCTGTTCAACTTCCAGCCACACAATAGTGATTTTTGATGTGGCCCCATGGAGTTTCCCTTTGAGTGCCTAGCCCAGCATGAAGCCAAGGATCTGTGATGAACCCATACACAGACTTGTGATATCCTCTTCTTAGCAGTTTCACCTTCTCTGATACCATTCCTCAAAATTTTTGGCTGTGTTATTATGAAACTTGAAATTCCAAGGTGTGTTTTGAGTGGTTGATCCTGAGTGTTACGATCTGCTTGAACTTTACCTCCTTGCACTACAGTCTAAAAAGTACCCTCAGAAAATCAGAGTGTTATCAGGTTCTGTCTATGTACTCTCCTGTCAAACATCAATGCTCTTCACTGTCTGTTTACCAACATCTGAAAATAATCGTGTCATATATTTTGTCCATTTTTATAGTTGTTTGGATGAAAATAATGAACAACTCAGTGACAGGTGGGACACTATCAAAAGGTCTAATAGCAAACTGTATCTCATTTTTCCAGAAAGTGATAACAAAATGATTGGGCTAAAAAAATATTTGAAGAAATGATGGCTGAAAAAAATTCCAAATTTGGTCAATTTAATGAAACAAATTTACAGGTTCAAGAAGCTCATCAAACCTCTCAATTACAAATTCAAAGAAAACCACACCTAGACATATAATAAGCAAAATCCAAATACAAAGTAAATATTATGAAAGGACAGTTTTAGCATTTCTCCTTCTCCATAAGGATTTTGAATTTATCATAGGAGACCATCATGGGTGCACTTCAGTCTCCTTTGCAGCTAAAGTTCCATTATTGAGGACACTGCTGTAGGCGATGTTACCATTACTACTGCTGACTTGTCATTACCCGTAAGATGTCTATTAAATGCAACCCAGGATTGTTGACCTAAAACAGAAAATTCTAGAGCATTTATGACTTTCATTCCTTTGTTTGAGGATTTCTCTCCTCCTTGCATTTTCTGGTTGTCCTTGGCAATGGGTTAGACTCATGCTGCACTAGAGTTGGCTCTAAATCCATAAGTAGAAGTCATGGTGCAGACTTGAGTTGGGAAGTTAGTACTATGAAGTGAATCTGATCCCTCAAAACACTGACCACCACAACCGAAACTGAAATTAGATGTGTGCTGAAAGGCTGTACTATGGGTCATCAAGAGCGTCTGCTTCAACTTGCTTTTAATATTCCAAGGTTTTGTTTGTAGTTTTGATTTTTTTCTTACCTTACTAGTCTTCTGTTATCTCCACTCCTGCTCTCTGGCTTTCTGGGTTAATGCCTTTTTGATTCTTTTAATTTTATATTACTGGGTGTTTTGGAGTAAAGAGAGATAATTTCTGCTTACCTAGAGATAACAAAGAAATATATCTTATTGTCTGTTTTGAAAAAGATCCCTAGAGCAAAATATTCAGGTTTTTAACCATATTTCTGCGAGGCTCTAAAACAACATTAGGTTCAAATGCAATTAATTATCAAAGACTAATATTTACAATCTAGATTCTGTTGTCTAAAAAAAAAATCAAATAATTCATTCAATTTGTTCACACATACAACCTGAACATAATTATCTCTCATAATCAAAATATACAGAAAATAATTTAGATTTTACTTCATTGAACTTATCTGTCTGGAAACATTGTGCCATTGTATAAAGGTAAATGTAAATTCAAAATTAAGTCCAACCAAATATATATGAAAGTTTTAAAATGATCATTCTAATTTTGTTTTCTATAAAAATATGTTTTGTAAATATTATATTAATGTAAAATTATTCAGGGTGAGAAATGTTATTTTTACTTAAAATCATTATGGTCTCATTCATAGCACTAATAAAAAAGCATTTTTTTCTAAAATATAAAATACACTTCTATGAGTAATAAGGTTAAATTTATGGAACTTATTTGTACTTTATTGATATACATTTGACACTGTACATTATGTTAAATATCCACTGGTTTATTTTTCTTTACTTTTTTCAGAACTAAGAAAATGCCTCAGGGAGAAATGCCAAGCTTTCTTTCTTCAACTGACAAAAAATTTTATGACAATAGTTATTAATTTTTTTAAAAACATCAGTTTTATATCAAGCCCTATCAAATAGACAATTTTAATAGAATGTTTACTGTTATTTTTGTTTTTAAAGGCCATAAAACTCAAATAATATGAAGTGAAACAAAATAATTGTGTTGCTAACAAAACAATGAATAATTTTACTGAACTGTCTTGTTAAATATCTTGGGCTTGACACATTGTTAGTTATGATGACCAGTTACACAGAATTATAGTACATGCTCACTTGGCTGGTTAGTACATTATCATCAGAGTGTTTCAAACAAGACAGTGTTGAAAATTCATGCTGAACTAAATGTTGTATGGGAAGGGATCTGTTAAGAACTGCATTGCCATTTCCAATATGTGGTAATGCTATTAATTATAAAAAGACACGTAATAACCTCACTTTGCTAAGGATTTCAAGATACTAAAAAATTCCTTTACCTATTGTTGCAGATTGGGTTTCCCAGGTAGCAAAGTCTGAATAGCATACAGAAATGTATTAGGGAATATTCTTGAGGCAAAAATCTCTGAAAGAGAAGGAAAAAAAGCAGGATTGGGTAGTGGGGGGATGTCAGGTTGTGATGTAGTCTTAACAAAAACCTTAGGCAGTGTCAAGGAATTGCTGAAACTGGAATGGCCCAGTCATAGCAGTCCTGAACTGGGGTGAGTGGGCTGGCCCTTTACACACTCATCATAGTCATTGTGGGCTGCCTCAGAAAGGCAATATAACCTTAAACAAAGGTATTTTCTTTAGGTGAGGCAAATGCAGGAGAGATCTGAGAACTAAGAACATCTGTTGGGAGTGCTCCAAAGAACTGAAGGGGGATGAAAATAAGTATTTTATTTCTGAAAGTGAGTCTGGGCAATCCATCACACAACCCACACCAGTTTACACGTTTTGCTATACTGGGAGTTGACCTTATATGAGTTCCAGGATTCTGTGTACTTATTCTCCAGAAGGTAACATAAAATAGGAAGGTTAGTGGGACAAATTGCATCCCCTTCTATTGCAGCTGGGCTGTGGACTATAACTGGTATGCATCACCTCTTATGCTCTCCCTCTTTGTCATCTGTATAGGTTCCTGACAAACTCAAGTAGCATTTCTGCTAGTATCAGTGGCTTCACTTGTGGTGGGATTCAGGCTCTCATTCATCAGTGTAAGAGTATGATATTGGTAGCAGGTTCATCTGGTCCTGGTCTTTTTGGATGATGTTAAGACAGAAGGTAAAAGAAACAATGTAGCCCTGGGCATGATAGTAAATGAATGCTGTAGTCTTTTCCAAGTATTGTAAATTCAAATTGTTTCAGATCCTCTGTTCAGATAGAAATGGAAAAGAACCAATTTGCCAGGTCAGTGGCTGCATACCATGTACCAGAGGCCATGTTAATTTTCTCTAGCAAAGATATCATATCTGGCAGAGGAGCTACAATTTATTACCTGGTTGAGTTTGCACTTACTCACTGTCTGTCTCTAGGGTCCATCTGGTTTTTTATTGAGTCAGATGGTTAAAATGCAGATATGATGAATCCTTGGATCCTTTAGATCTTTAAGAGTTGTACTAATTTCTGCCATTTCCCATGGGATTTAAGTTTTTTAAAATTTGTTTTATTGTCTTGGGCTAGTATGTTTTTGATGTCTATATTTATTTATTTTGTCCTGAAAGCAAACATGAGGTTTCTAGATTAGAGATCAGACTTATTACAGCAATAACAGCACTGATTTCCTGGGTCCTAATACCCCTTGGGCTAGACAATGAGGACAGATGTTACCTGCACATTTACAGAAGAGGAGCCCTGAAATTTTGGGTCAGAGAGTTTATACAGGAGCTCCTTTATACCACCTGCTCTACTCCCTAACCCTCACCCCCAAGAGAGGGAGAGAAAACTTCTTTAAAATGCAAGCAAATCCTCTCTTAGAAAAAAGCCTGTTTTTACAGCTTTTTGGAATATAAACAAATGCTTCAGGGTTTTGTTCCCTTTACAATGCAATAACATAACTATAGATATAGAAACGCCCTTAGAATGTGAAGAGCCAATAGTTCTGGGGAAAATGGCACTTTCTCTGTCTTCATAGCATATCAGTTTTCTTTGCTCAAAAAGTCCTGACAATGCAGAAATATGGAAATATCTTCCCTATAGGAGGTGGAAGTTTTAGGAGCTTGCACTTGGGTTTCACAATGATAGCTCTTACCCTGCAAAGCAAGGTACAAGTAGAAGATTCTTCCAATTATCTAGTGTGTCTACTCCAATTAGTATATATTTGGGGACAGGAGAAATAGCCCAACCCACAGTGGCGATATGCTCATTTATCCATTTGTCTCATTTGCCCCTACCCTAACAGGGGCTCACCATGGTATTCTAGTGTGCTGCATACAATTCTAAGTCTGTGTCTGATACATATTTTATAGGCAAAAAGCTCCACTGCTATTACTATACTGCATCCTCAATAATGCAGATTGTATCTCCCAAGAAACGTTTAGACTTTAAAACTATAGGATATTTTTTTTAGGGTTTACTAAGGTTATTTTCCTACTTTTTAATATTTTCATGTTAGATTTTTCCCTTTACTAATAATTGTGGGACATAAACATTTAAACCTCTTACGAGTCTCTGCCTCGCCCTCCTGCCCGACACAGAAAGGCATGCACACATGCAGATGGACACATATATCCACTCACCCCTAGATTCACTCCTCCCAACCTTATATCTAATACAGCTATACATTTTTCAAAGATTACTAATCACTATTTACAGAATTATAAGGAGCAAAAAATTATTTACAACTAACTCACTGAATGGTCTATGTCTGTTATATAACGTTTCTTATGTAATTTTTGTTTTCTTTTAAATTATTGATTGCACTGTTTTTTACGTTTGTTAATTTAAAAATTTTTGCTTTACTTTTTTTTTTTTTTTTTTTTTTTTGCAGTGCACAGGCCTCTCACTTTTGTGGCCTCTCCCATTGCAGAGCACAGGCTCCGGACGTGCAGGCTTAGCAGCCATGGCTCATGGGGCCCAGCCACTCTGCGGCATGTGGGATCTTCCCGGACCGGGGCACGAACCCGTTTCCCCTGCATCGGCAGGTGGACTCTCAACCACTGCACCACCAGGGAAGCGCTGCTTTACTTTTTAATGTAACTTTGTTTTTGTGATTTTATTATAATGAAATACACTATAATGAATATTCTATTTGATACAATGAAATGTATTCCTAGGAATGACTATTTAAATAATACCCCAACAATTTGGATCCTCTTTGTCAGAGATAGTCTTTGCTAACAATTTAGTGGATATTCTTTTAGAATTGTTCCCATGCACATATGTATATATGGAAATATATATTTCTTGTATACAAAAATGGGATAATAATAAATATACAAACAGAAATAACACAACAAAATGATTATAGGTACAATACTAGAGACAGAATGCTTAGTTTTAAATCAGAGTTGTCCCACTTTCTTCATCTGTAAAATGATACTCATGATAACTACCTTATAGCTTTGAAAATATATTAATTTATATTTATATTTTTAAGTTTTCACCAATCTGTTATCTTGTACACTCACCTTTGTAGTATCACAGACAACTTTCTGTGTCAAAACATATAAATATATTTGAAAGTAAATAATCCTGAATGCCCCACCTTGCAAACCACCCCAAATCAAATAATGTTCACATAAAAATTGTCAGGAAATTACATAAAATCAAAAGAATTCTACCTTTGAGATAGATTGGTTTTCTCTATTAAAGCTCTCCTAATCCATTGTTAAAGAAGCACTCTCTCTTCTGATAAGGAGTCAACAGAAGTACTGATGGGTTGTGCTACACAGGTAACAAACAGAATTTATTAGGTAGACTGTTAAAAGTTCAAGCTTCAACACTAGCCATTCACATTATAAGTAGGCACATGGGATCATATCACAGTTTAAGTATATCTCCACTGAAATAAAATGATAGAGAGTTGGAGAACTAAGGTAGATATTTAAGGTAAACATAGCCTATCTAAGACTCCTGAGTCTAGCCTTATTCTCTCAGACATGTCATATAGGCAAAGGGATAGGGCAGCTTGCATCACAAACTAGATGTCTTACAGAAATGGAACTGACATTTTCTGAGAAAGAGAGGGAAAGAAAGAGATTTATAAGAATTTTTTATTGTAGCACTTTATTTTCATCACATAATAACATAATGCTGAAAACTAGCATTCTCACGTGACAGTAGAAAACCAAAACTTGTTGTCATCTCTTAAAGAATTTAGAATTGTGTATAAATTACATAAACTAAAAAGATAGGTACATTTATTCGTATGAATGCAAACCATTTTCAAACTCAAGTCAAGAAACAACCTCTGGTGGGAAAAGATGGAATAAGATGTTTTCTTATTTTATAGAGAGATTATACAGAATTGGCTCATGTGATTGTGAAGTCTAGGAAGTCCCACAATCTGCCATCTGCAAGACAGAGATCAAGGAAAGTCAGTGGTGTAGCTCCAGTTCAAGTCTGAAGGCCTAAGAACCAGGTACACAAATGCTGTAAGTCCCAGTTTGAGGGCAGGAAAATACCAAATTTATTGCTCAAGCAGTCAGACAAAGAGTGAATTCTCTCTTCCTTCACCTTTTTATTCTAATCAGCCTCTCAGTGGATTGAAAGATGCCCACTCATTTTAGGAAAGGTATCTGCTTTATTCAGTCTACCAGTTCAAAAGTTAATCTCATTCAGAAATGACCACACAAACACACCCAGAAATAATGTTTAACCAAATACCTGGGTACCCCATAACCCGCCAGTTGGCACATAAAATTATCTATTACAGTAGTCTTCTCAGAGAGTACTAGCAGTCTACAAAATCCAGAGATGCACCATAACCTCTGCTTTATTCATAGTAGTAAAATACACAACATTCAGTGTCTTCTCCTTTACCTTAATAGAACTTCTTGTCATAGACCAAATCACTGAACTCTTAAAGATTTCCATGTGAGAAAGCTGAGTCATCGCAGGGCTTCTTTCACTTCTTAGCATGCATGTTTCTCATTAGGGCATCTAGTGTACTTTTTACTTCCTGTTCTTTAGATAAAATTAGGACGGTGTCCTGCATGAATCCAGTGCCCCAGTGTGAGTTATGTGAAATGTCAAGATACCAAGGTCCTTCTGAACTATCTTGTGACAGAGCAGGACAGTTAACATAATTCTGGTGCAAAATATATGTACGTTGCTGTTCTTATGTGCACAAGAACTGATTTTCACCTTCTTTACTAACGTGGATTGAAACTAAAGCACTATCCAAATCAATAACCTATACAAATTTCCAAAGGCTGTAATTTTCCCCCAGTGCAGATACCATAAAAGCTATGATAGGGGATGACTGCTTGGTTGAGTTATAATTAGGACTGCTATTTGTTTAAGTTTCCTGGCATCGTATGACACTTTGGATGGGAGTAGAAATCTGAAATAAATGTGGACATGATGAGCATCACTACTCATTTATCCTTAATTCTCTAAAGGTGGAGAGGATGGAGGGTTTTCATTTCAGAGGCCTCCAATTACACCCTTTCTTTCATTAATGGCTCTTAAAGCCATTAAGGGTCAGTGGACCCAAATGAGAGCTCTGTCAATTACTAAATGTATCTCTCCTAAGGAGCTACTTGAGAATCAGGGGAATGAAAAAAGTGAGAGCTTGTGGTCTATTTACTGAAATGCTGAGGTGCACTACAAACTACATTGATCATCTACTGTCCCTATACTTCCTGCCTACAAAGTCCATTTCTTATCCCCACATATCAGTGTCATCTCAGAACTTCTGCTCTACAACTTTCAGTAGGTCTAGGTGTTTCTCCTCCTTGCCTCCAACCCTGTGAATTACTGTAATAAATAACTATGAATCCTTTTGGAAGAGTTGGGGAAATATTTATTGTCCTTATTTGTAGTGATGTTTCAGGGTCATTCTCAAAGAAACATTGCCTCCACTCCAATCCATGGGCTCTGGGCTTAAGAACTGCTCAGATCTGGAAACTGGATGAGGAATCATGATTTTCCATTTTGAAAGTTGATGTAATTTTCACCAGGTTTTGACTTGACTTTCCTGTTCTAAAATTCAAGCAACCATCAAATCACCTGTTATTTTCTCACTCTTGGACCCTGTGGTCTATTAGCCTATATATCCCTACAGACATAGAGACTTTGGCTGGCACTTAGCCCTCATTGTTCATTAAAATAATTATTTCTGCCTTGTATTTGATGTTTAATTGTCACTGTCTGACCTTTGCTATTCAAGAATCATCTCATTCGCATTACTTCAGGCCACTGACACACAAAACTTCAAAGAATCATCCCATGAGACTAGTGTGACCATTTAATGTTATTCTTGCCAGGATCTTAAATCCCATGTCATGCTGCCATTTCAATAATCTCTTCCTTATCCAGCCTTGTATTCTACTTCCTGGTCTAATATCCTCAAGAGCCACTCGCATATGTGTTATAACTCAAGCACTACAATTAATGTAATGGGTAAGTTCTTTCTTCCTAGAACAGTGACTGTATTACCCAACTCAAAGTATTCTGTGACCTCACCTTTGTTAGTGATATGGAAGCAGTTACGGGAAAAGAAGGGGGGTACTGAGGAGGATAATTATCAACTCATCAACACATTGTAAAGTATCCACATAAGTTGATATCTTTATTTGTTTGCTTGGTTTTTCTTTTCCTTCCTTCCTTGCTTCCTCCCTCCTCCCACCCTTCCTCCCTCCCTCCCTTGCTTACTTCCTCTCTCCTTCTCTCCCTGTCCCTCTCTCTCTCTCCCTTGCTCTCTTTCTCTTCTTCTCTCTTTCTCTTTCTTCCTTTCTTTCTTTTATTTCTTTCCTTCTTTCTTTCCTTCTTTCTTTCAATACTTCTCTCTCCAGTGGAAATGGGCTGCATATCCTGGCCCAGAGGTTTTAGGACAATCTGATGTTGAAGTTCTCATATGCACCCATTCAAATGTTCTCATCCTGAGACTCAGAGATTCACTCATTTCCAATCAGGGCACTGATTCTGACACACAAAGCCCACCATAGATCACTTTTGCTTTCATGACATGCCCAGAGTTGAGATTTAGCTAACCTGAGGCTGTCATTTTTTTTTAATTGAAGTATAGTTTATTTACAATGTTGTATTAGTTTCAGGTGTACAGCAAAGTGATTCAGATCATATATCTATATATATAATACTTTTTAAGATTCTTTTCCATTATAGGTTATTACAAGATATTGAATATAGTTCCCTGTGCTATACAATAGTTCCTTGTTGTTTATCTATCTTATATATAGTAGTGTGTATCTGCTAATCCCAAATCCCCAATTTACTCTTCCTCCCCTTCCCCCCTTTCCCCTTTGGTAACTGTAAGTTTGTCTGTGAGTCTGTTTCTATTTTGTAAAGAAGAGGCGGCCATTTTTTCTTCAAGGCTTATAAAACATTAAAAATGCTACTGACTCTATAATTCTTATGATCATTATGGTTCCCAAATCATAGAGCATTGATTCTCAAACACTGGTTGAGTATCAGCGCCCCCTGGAGGATTTATTAAAATACAAATAGCTGGGCCCTAAAGCTCCAAGTTTCTTATTCAGTAGGTCCGGAATGGATCTGAAAAATATCATTTTGAACAAATTTCCTGGTAAAGCTGATGCTGTCAGTTCAGGCTTGATCCACACCTCAAGAAATACAGTGATACAACTGCTACATAGCCTGGGGCTTTCCGTTTTGCTTGTACTTAGTTCTAATTCACCACAGGTGAAGTCCTTAGTTGCTATGATGCTATAATAAAATAGGGGTTATCCCCAAGTCACCTGACATTGTGCTCTTTCCTGCCATCCAGCTACTGATAGCTCCTCTTCCAGACTCTAAACATGGATCTTCTTCCTGCAATCATTCTTGATCGTTATTCTTAAGTTTCAGTATCCTTGAAGACAGAACTTGCAATAAAGTACCAGATACAGATTGTTTGAGAGGTGATCACAGGGATAAAGATTAGAAAGTGAGGAGAGAGACTTAGGGAAGGAGAAAAAGAAAACATAATGATTTGTTATCTATATATATAAAAATAATACATGATATATATGCAATATAATATTATATTAATATGACTAATACCATCTGTATTAGTCAGAGTGGTCCAGAGAAACAGAACCAATAGAATAGAAATATATAGAGAGAGGGAGAAAAATATTTATTATAAGGAATTGGTTCATACAATTATGGAGACTGAAAAATCCCAGATCCACAGTCAGTAAGCTAGAGACCCAGGTGATCGGATGGTGTAGCTCCAGTCTAATGGCTGGTAAACTTGAGACCCAGAAAGATCTTTCAGTTTGAATCCAAAAGCAAGAAAGAACTTACGGCGCAGCTCAAAGGCAGTCAAGCAGGAGGAAATTCCCTCCTACTTCTGAAAAGGTTAGTTTTTTTGTTCTATTCAGGTCTTCAACTGATTGGATGAGGTCCACTTACATTAGGTAGAGCAATCTGCTTTACTCAGTCTAAGTATTAATCTCATCCAGAAACACCCTCACAGACATACCTAGAGTAATGTGTGAGCAAATGTCTTGACTCCTGGTTCATTGAATTATACTAATGATTTTGAAACATGATTGCCCACTGGAATATATACTGCTTGATTCTGACATATTGTTTTAAAATATACTGTTGAGAGCAGTTAGGTAATTAGCTTAGGAATTTTGCATTTATATTCAAATATAAGTAAAATTTAACAATAACCCACTTTGTACTTTCCTTATTCAGTATTGACAGCAAAATTCTACTAACCTTATAGAATTGAGTATTTTCTCCCTTTCCATCTTGTTTCTTGAAAAATCTCCATAATATGAGGGTTAAATCCTTTTGGGTATTTGTCAGAACTCACCTTAATACCAGATAAGAAAGCATACCTCTTTACTATTAAATGATGTTTACCATTTTAATATATTAAGTGCTTATTGACGTATTTAAGTTTTGTATTTTATCTTGAATTTTTTCATCTCTATCCTGTAAAAAGTTTGCATGTAATGTTTTGATCATGGTCAACATATTTTTCTTATGAGTCCCATTGGTATTATTTGCATGTTTTTGTTAGTAAACAAACATATAAATGTTAAAATAAATGGGAAGAAATAAAATCTGTTGGGAGGAATTTAATCACTTAAAGAACAACTGGGATAGCTGTGTAATCAGGTTTGGTGATCAGGGGCATAGTCCCCTCAGAACTGGTCCTCTGAAAGTACTGATATTACTGCTGCAGAGCCTGATATACCACACACAGGGCCACCAACACTACTTACAGAGTACAAAGAAGTTGCTTACAAGGAGTGTCCTTACAAGGACACTGCTGTCCTTGACACAAGGATATAGATGCTGCTGTCTCTGCCACTAACACTTCTACAAGAATATTTTTTCTGTTGTTCCTTTTCCTTTTATTTATTTTTATATTTTTATTATAAAATATCTGTCCCTTATAGGAAAGACTATGCAATGGATATGAGAGGTAAGGTGCATAGAAATCAATGAATATTCATGCACCTTATGCCTACCTTCAATAAAACACCAACACAACTTCAGTTCTATCATTTGTTGGGTTTTATCATTTGAATAATGTAAAATATTTTCAATCCAGCAATGTATCAGCACTACAAATAGATTACAACCCCTAAAATTTTTAAAATCCATCAAATTTATTGCCACTTTTGTAAAGCTCAAAAACATACATGCAAAACAAATATACATGTATTTTTTAGACACACATGTATTTTATAAAATATAAAGGGAAGCTATCTAATATCGTAGCTACTAACCACATACAGCTCTTGAGCACTTGGCATGTATCAAGTTTGAATTGTCATGTGCTTTAAGTATAAAATAAACACTCAACATCAAAGGCTTAGTATCTGATATGAAATGACTAGTGAAAGGTATATAGAGTGAAAACAGTTCTAATGGCAATTGCAAAAATTATTTTGAACTCCTTAAATGTTTGTATTTACTATTAGCACGTGTTTTTCAGATAAATATTTTGGCAACTACATTACATAATATTTTTACAAGTGTGTACATAATACATCAGAAACCCAACTTTAAATTCACACAACTGTAGCTATATATATATTCACATTCTAAAAAATAACATTGTCAGAAATAATTTCACAGAGAATATACTTAGTTACTACTGAAGATATTTTTGAAATCTAAAAATTATATTTAAATAATATATTTTAAATGACAGAACTATTTCATTACAAAGATCATATAGGTAAAATGCAAAATAGGACTAATTTTTTGATGTTGAATTAATATGTGGAGTTTTGCATGTGTGGTTTTAAATTTTTGTTAAGGCAAGATGTGTCAAATTAAATAACAGATGGATCACTGATTTATAAAATGAATATGGAATATTTAATTAATATTATAAAATGTTGAAATGATAATATTTTGGATATGTTGGGTTAAATAAAAATATTTTTAAATAATTTCATCTGTTTCTGGCTATCAGAAAATTTATATATTTGGGTCTCACCACATTTTTATTGGACTTCATTATTATATAAAGAAAAAGCAAGGAGATAATTATCACCAGCTCAGGGCAGTTTCCTTCATGTACAGAAGATGGTATGATGGGATAGCAACTTGTAGTTTATTTCATTCAAAATGCATCAAAACCTTCTCAATGGATTCTCATCAAATTTATGGTAAAATTCAAGCATCTTATCCAGGGCTACAAAAACCGACGTGTATTGGTCCCTGGACACCTGTCTAAATGAACTTCCAGCGGATGTCCTCTTATTTACCCAGAATAAGGAAAGCATGTTCTTATGTCAGAACTTTTGAATTTGTTCTTATCTTCATTTGGAAAAATTTTACCTCAGATATTCCCATGACTTCTACATTTTATTTACATTTCTACTTAAACATCACCTTATCCATAAAGTTTCTCTTCACCATCCTATTGAAAAGTACACTCTGTTCCATATTTTGCACTGCAGAGCCCTTTATATTTGATTTTTTCCCCACTATTTCCTTATGTGCTAATGTCAATCTACCTCATTACCACATCAACTTCTCAAGGACAGAACCTTTGTTTCTTCTGTTCTCTGCTATATCTCCAGCTATTAGAAGATGACTGGCATGTATTTAGCACTCACTAAACACTAAGCCTAATTTCTACAACCTAACTGAACCCTAGTAAAGAAAAGAAAGAATAATTCTTGAATATTCTTAAATAATTGACTGAGTTGAAACTATGCAAAGCTGAGTGCAAAAAGATCTTAGCACCAAAATCAAATTATAACATAGAAAACAATACATATTCACTTGCAAATAGACTTATATATGGAAAGATTTTTCCATCAAATTGTTGCCAATATTTCTATTGTAGTAATGCAATTACAAGTAATTTTTTTTACTTTGACTATATATATATATATATATATATATATTCTATCTTTTCTACTATTAGCATATTCCACTCATTCAAAAAAAGATACATTATAATGTTTAATTTCCAAATCTCTGATTATTTTTACAATTAATTTGAAAGATTAAGCTACATTTGACATATTGTTTAAATAAGAGCATGAATATGAAACACTTTCTTATATATGACTGACTATTTTAATGGTGAGGAAAATATTTATAAAACAAACCATATTCAAATCCCATAAAATCAATGTACATATTCAAGACAAAGTGTAATAGAAAATCTGTTACTTTAGAGTATTAACATTTTATGTTATTTTTGAGTAATGGGTATAATTCACTTCTATAAAATTCCTAGAATAAAGTTCTGTATATTTTTTCTCTCCTTATCTTGTAGTGGTAGGTGCTATACAATGAGGAGAATAAAAGTGTAGTGGATATTTTATCTTCAGTTTCAAGTGAGGCTTTAATATTCAAACCATGTTTGTAACTAACTCATTACTATGAATTGAAATATTTTAATAAAAAGAATTGTATTTTCATTATAAATATATATTACTTGTCTGAGTGTAAATGTTCTTGATTTGTCTAGTAGGCACACAACTTCCATACTTTAAAGAAAAAATGGAATTATTATAAAAGTGTTAATTAAGCATATCATCACCACAGCTCACCTTCTTTATGATAATAATATGAAGGTTGATTGCGGTGTTTTATGCCTTTTCTTCATTTAATTGGATGAGTGAAAAGAAACACCTCATTCACACAACTTTCAATTTATATAAAAGTAGGGTATATTTAAGAATCTCCCAGTAGTGACATACAAAGATTATAACATTTTCTTATCATCTCTAATGCATGTTCAATTATTTTTAATAACTTAAAATTAGGCATTTTGATTAAATCCTCCTTTCCTGGAAACACATATCATACTCCATTCTGTATTAAATTAGACCTTTAGAGTTTAATTAACTCATTTTAAATGCACATAACTTCTAGTAGCATGTAATGAAAATTATATACATATATAAGAAAGAGTGGATTCCTCTGGCTTTTGGAATTTGAATAACTCAGTTGAGTAAGCACCACTTATTATTCATGATAAAAATACATATATCTCCTCTTCCACTTAAAAAATTAAACATAATTTTCATGGCAAATACAGTGTGATACCATATCTATTAAATCAAACATTTTATTATAAATACAAAAATGTTAGGTTATTGAATTAAAAATATTCATCTTTAAGTAATTATTGAAATATCAATAAAGTTAATTTAAATTCCTTAACTGGTTGTGTTCAGATGGGCATGTTTCAACAAAGTTTAGTAGAAATACCATGACTACTAATTGATTTTATATAAGAATATAAAACTCATAAATTTAACTTTATTCAGAGGGAGTAGAGAAATTTTAATAACATTTTAGAAATAAGATAATTTACTCTTTTTTGAAACTCTACTCCTTTCGAGATGGTGGAAAATAATATAATCATCACAAAGGGCAATTTAGCTTGCTAAACTTACAATATTTGGAAGACTTTGTCTTCTAAAAGAGTCCATTATGTCAGTAGGCAAAGTGTATATATGCCTTTAGGGAAACTCTAGAAGAGAAAATAAGGATAAAAACATCATAAAGGGGATTTCAGAAGACTTGAAGAATATATTGGAAGTTCATTCAAGAATTATTTATTAAGGACCTATTATGGGTCAGATAATGGAAAAATAGTGAGTAAAATAGACAAGATCTTGAACAGGGAACAAAATAGATAAGATCTTCCCTCTTCATCCTTCATTACATGGTGTGATTAGGAAATCCAATGAGAGAAAAAATACTTGCAATAATTTCAACTATGATAATGCTTATATTTTTAAAGAAGAGAAGACTGTGGTTGTGATTTATGTAGGGAGAGAGCAGAAGAAGCCCCTTGGATCTAGGGATTTATTAAGCTTTGATGTATTCAATTATTTAAAAATTAAAACAATACCAAAAGACCTGGACAGGGAAAAGGGAGAGAAAGCTGTTAGGATTAGAATTGTTAGTTCATTTAACTGAACATATTATATTTTAAATCTATTATAGTACCTTTATCCTATCCCCATTCAAGTTCTTTAAGGACAGATTCTATATTTTCTTCATATCTTTATAGCCATGAACCTGCACAGAAGCCTCACACAAAGAATGCCCTAAATTCATATCCGTTGGAAGATAAAAAGAATGAGTGGCTGCCTCAATGTTTTTGGATGTAAGAAATTTTATGGATTTAGATATGCTATTCTTGAAGAGACCAATATTGGTAATTAAAATGTAATTCTCCTGGATACTAGGTGCCCTGACAATAACTATGCTCTTAGCATTTATTCATCCTATTCCATAAATTATAGACTATATCACATACGTGCCCAGTTTGTACAAAAACATTCTACTCGGAATATGTAAGGCTGATAATAACTATTCAGGAAAGTGTACTTCTCAATACATATCATTTAAGAGTTGTTGTGAATATAAAGCCCTACACTGATACAGCTAATTACTCTTCTTTCTACTGCAATCAATCCACATTTAAAAGTTCCTATTTTTCTGAGTCACTTATGAGTATATAGAGGAATGCTCTTGTGGACTGAGTGTTTATGTCCCCCTGAAATTCATGTTTTAAAACCCTACTCTCCAGTGTGATAGTATTAGGAGGTGTAGCCTTTGTTAGGTAACTAGGATTGATGAGATCATGAAGGTGGAGCCCTTCTGAATGGAATTAGTGCCCTTATGAGTCACAAGAGATCTTGCTTCCTCCCTCTCTGCTCTAGAATGTGAGCATAGAATAGGAAATGGCCATCTATGAACCCAGAGGAGGGCTCTCACCAGATCCTGAACATGCTGGTACCCTGATCTAGACTTCTAGCCTCCAGAACTATGAGAAATACATTTCTGTTGTTTATAAGCCACACAGTTAATGGTACTTTGTCATAGCACAGCATATGAAAGATATGTACATAGCAACTGAAAGACAAATGTATTGCACACAGAAATATGTGGTCTTTTGGTCCTTGCTAAAAGTCTCCAGAAGGCCAAAACTAACACAAATTAAATTTTAATTCTCTTTTCCATATTGTGAAATTATAACACTGATATAAATATAAATTTCATGACTCAAAGTCAAAAATACCGACAGCAATTATGCATCTATTTTTATTCTCATTTGTGGCAGTGTATTGTTAGATTGAATTATAAACACTTGATAATTAAAATATGTCTCTATATCCCTACAACACATTGCTCACCCATCTAATTAACCTCATAACCTAAATTATTCTTGATAAGTTAAGATTTTATACTAACTGCTTATTTTTGACTTAGTTTCTGTCTGAATTTTTTTTAATTAAAACCTCTTGCAGGGCCTCCCTGGTGGCACAGTGGTTGAGAGTACACCTGCCAATGCAGAGGACACAGGTTCATGCCCTGGTCCAGGAAGATTCCACATGCCGTGGAGTGGCTGTGCGCGTGAGCCATGGCCACTGAGCCTGCATATCCGGACCCTGTGCTCCGCAATGGGAGAGGCCACAACAGTGAGAGGCCCGCGTACTGCAAAAAAAAAAAAAAAATATATATATATATATATATATATATATATATATATATACAGAGAGAGAGAGAGAGCTGGGTCATAGACATTTGCATATCTATATATGTACTGCCATATAAATATGCCTTATGAGATTGTTCCCCCTGTATACAGCTCATAATAAACTATAGATAGGGTTATTGCTAATATGACATTTTCTTATCCTTGCATATTTTTATTCTCAGGCTGCATCTGTTTTAGCATTTATTTTATATTCATCATTAAAATCTTTAACTTCAATATTTGACCTCCATTCATCTTCCAGTGTTTTGCTCTCAGCTATCTCAATAATATATATAATCATTACATGTATGTTGATTTGCAATCATGGGAACTTCCCTGGTGAAATCTGAAACTGGCCTCTATACACCGAGGGCAAGGAGAGGCCAAAGAAAGAGGCAGGCCATTTCAGATTGGTAGATGGCAGGTTCAATAAGCAAGGAAACTTAACATACAAGTCTCGTCTTATGTGGCCACAAAACAAGTAAATCTCCACATCCACCCGCCAAAATCTTAGAAGTTTGTCTAGAGGCCTTAACTGGGTACATAAACTTTCCAGAAGTTCTCAACACCACATTACTTTGTCAAGGTTACATCCTAAGGCAGCTTCCAGTGTGGGGAAGGCAGGCAGAACACACATTCCAAGGACAGGGGAGGAGATAAAAAGCCTCTGATTGCCTGGGTCCAGCTCAGGGGTCAACCAGCATCATGTCCTCTTAATGACCTCCCCCAACAATGTATAAGGAAAGATTGCTATATTGTTAAATTAACGTAAAATATTTTCTATTAATGTTAAAAGTATTATTGAATTTTGGAGAGCTGGGTTTTTAAAGTTAACACATTTATTAATGTTTTAAATTTCTAGAATAAACATACAAGTATATATGTGTGTATATATAAAGATAGGTGCTCACATGTGCACATTTATGTAAATACATATGAATATATCAATATATAGTCATATACATGCAATAATATGGATATGTATATATGTATTATCTTTGTCTAACATATAATAAATAATAACATACACAATAAAAGTGCAGATCACTACGTTCTAAATTATCTGCTTGATATCAGAAGATAGGTTACACAAAACTAGGTTTTCTATTCCCTGCAAAAAGAAAATAAAAGCATTTTAAAGGCTCAAATTATAATTAAACCAGGAAAGGCTTTATTGAACCAGAAACTCCCATAGAGCAACCATCATATTACATCTGACATATGCATTAGTTATAAAATATTGATATTTTACTTTCCATTTATTTTCTTTGGGTTTTGAAATAGCATTGCATCAGAATATAGTTACCCTTATATATCTGGACTGATCACATGCTAGAAATCTAAATCATAGTTTATTTTAAAAGTTTTTGAGTGTTCACATCTAAGAAATGTTCAGAGAGATTTTTATTAGAGATATGGATAAGATATCACACTGTCAGGAAAATAGTCAATAAAACCTTTAGCTTTTCTCACATGAGAAAAATTTAGTTCATATTCTGAACACTACCTCATTTTGCCCCTTTTTTTTATCAAACAGTTTTTTAAATTTGAGCTGTAATCATGATACTTTTTTTTTTTTTTTTTTTTTTTTGCATTACGCGGGCCTCTCACTGCTGTGGCCTCTCCCGTTGCGGAGCACAGCCTCCGGACGCGCAGGCTCAATGGCCATGCCTCACGGTCCCAGCCACTCCGCAGCATGTGGGATCTTCCCGGACCGGGGCACGAACCCATGTCCCCTTCATCGGCAGGCGGACTCTCAACCACTGTGCCACCAGGGAAGCCCCATGATACATTTTTAACTTAAATTATTGAGCTCTCTGCTACTTAGAGTGTTCACTTCCGTTTGGTAAAACAAACAAACAAACAAACAAAAAAAAAAAACAGAAATCCTAAAATATAATTTAATATTATTCTTTCCTACAAAATATATTGAAGAAACATTTTTGCACTAACATGTATACATAATATATTTGCTAATATGTTACACGTGTTATTCTGTCTTGGAAAAGAAAGAGATCATGTAGCTCTTCTAATCTTCAATTTTCCCCCCATACAATTCTATCATTGTAGAATCTTCTTGTTTTTCATCAAACTATTGCCACTCAAGAATGTGCTAAATTGTAAGGTATTTAATTTAAAAAAATATGTAGTCAGTGCTTTCTCTGTGTCCACCCTTCATTTTAAAAGGGTCTTTTGGTTTGTGGTGGCCATGGCCTTATAAAAAGGCAACACCTGAGTTTCTTTGTTTTCTCTATTCTTTATTTTTAATCACATAATCTCATATATATCTATTTGCTGAAAATGTAACAAATCCTTTTGGATTGTTGAATATATTTCTTTTAATCTCACCAGCAACTCCAAGCTCTCTCCTCCAATAAATGAATTTTGAACTCACAGCAGGAACTTTTACCTTTTTTGTGTCTGACTTGTTCTCCATACAGTGGTATAAAGTGTAGTTTAATGGAATCTACACATTCCTTTAGACAGTATATGTTATCATGCACAATATATGGTGCATGCATATAGCTGATTTTTTCTTTTCTATCTCCCCAACTCTTCAATGGTCTACATCGCCTTTAGCATGTAAGCCTTTGATTGCCATTCACTCAATAAAACAATAGAAGAAATACAATACAAAAAGGGTGGCAAATTTGACCAGAATTCTAGTCAGAATTATTCTCCAGGGTTACTAGGTATAATTTCTAATGAAAACTCTCTCCCATGTGGCAATGACTCAATGGAGTCCACTAATTTGTTTTTCTTGGGGAAAAAAGAAAACCACTTATCTTCTCATTACAGATTTTAAAACTATGCCTGTACCAAATATTGCTCACAATAGGAATATTACAAGGGATAAAAGAAAAATTGCATCCTACATAATTACTAGTAGATATAAATGAAGTACTATATGTTCTGCCAAATTCAAAGCACAATCTGAAAAGAAGGGTGATTTTTAAAATTTATTTGTTTTTTAAATAAAGCCTAGTGTATATGCTATCTTCAATTGATGCAAATGCATACTTAACTCAAGTGAAACCTTCATGAGGTGATTATAGAAAGGTATTCACAGTCTGAAAGGACAGTATAATAAAATAACAATGCTTGTGTAATCATCTGTGCCATTTTTCTTAATTATAAAAGGAATTTCCACACTATGTTCAAATATGATACTTTTGTAGAAAAGATGCCTTAAAATTTCTAAAAATCCAGAGAATATTTGCTTTTCTATTACAGGAATGAAATTCCATTTCTATCATGTAGTAGCAAACTATTAATTTAAATACTGTTCTGTGTTCTTTCCTGTACATTAATACTGACTTCTGGTGTTCAGTCCAACTAAATATAGAAATTATACTCAGACAATCATAGTGAATTCAAGATTCACTATGATCTTTTTTTAAATGTCATATTAAAATTAATACTCCATTAATTTTCTATATTTCTACTCACTCCATATATATATTAGCCTTGACTGAAATTTATCATTTTTATTAGTATTAAAATTATAAATGTTCTGAATAAAAGAAATTTTAAGTTCATTATTTGCCATGATTTATTGATTAAGATAATAAAGAAAATATGACATATCTGGAGGTTGTTGTAATGTCTAAAACTAAAGGGGTAGTTTTCAGAGATCAAGTAGGGAAAAAGAAAAGGAATTATCAGAAATACTTCATGAAAACTGTAGCTAATCACAGGAAAATTAATTTTGTTTGTAAATAAGAGTAGACTCAGCTAACTTTTAAAAAAATGTAGTTTCAAGTTCCATTTTGGTATACATGAATCTAGTAAGGCTTTATAATCTAGAGGTAAGAGTCAGATATATGTTCCAATAAGATATACATATATATGCATTTGTATAGAAATATATTTATATACACAATAAGGACATTCAGTTGTATCAAATTTTCTACTATAATTGATATGTGTCTAGTTATTACTCACTTTTGTATTTCTACAGTTTTCACATCTCAAGAAAATAAGACTGACAAGGGCTTAATTTCCAAAATATACAAACAGCTCATACAACTCAACAATAAAAAAAACAAACCACCCAATTGATAAATGGGCAGAAGACCTAAATAGACATTTCTCCAAAGAAGACATACAGATGGCCAACAGACACATGAAAAGAGGCTCAACATCACTAATTATTAGAGAAATGAAAATCAAAACTACAGTGAGTTATCACCTCACACCGCTCAGAATGGCCATCATTAAAAAGTCTACAAATAACAAATGCTGGAGAGGGTGTGGAGAAAAGGGAACCTTCCTACACTGTTGGTGAGAATGTAAGTTGATGCAGTCACTATGGAAAACAGTATGGAGGACTCCTCAAAAAACTAGAGTTGCCATATGATCCAGCTATAATACTCCTAGGCATATATATGGACAAAACTATAATTCAAAAAGATAAATACACCCCTATGTTCATAGCAGCACTCTTCACAATAGTAAAGATATGGAAACAACTTAAATGCCCATTGACAGATCAATGGATAAAGAAGATGTGGTACATATGCACAATGGAATACTACTCAGCCAGGAAAAAGAAGAAATAATGCCATTTGCAGCAACACGGATGGACTTAGAGATTATCGTGTTAAGTGAAGTAAGTTAGAAAGAGAAAGACAAATACCCTATGATATCATTTATATGTGGAATCTAAAATATGACACAAATGAACATATCTACAAAACAGAAACAGACTCACAGATATGGAGAATAGACTTGTGGTTTCCAAGGGAGATGAGGGAAGGATGGATTGGGAATTTGGGGTTAGCAGATGCAAATTATTATGTATAAAATGGATAAACAACAAGGTTCTCCTGCATAGCACAGGTAACGATATTCAATATCCTGTGATAAACCATAATGGAAAAGAATATTAAAAAGTATGTATATTTACATATAACTAAATCACTTTGCTGTACAAAAGAAATTAACATAGCATTGTAAATCAACTATACTTCAATAATTTTTTTTAATATTACAGGTTAAATATCATTTTAGAGTTCAAATGATTCCATACTAATTAATTTTTTTTTCTTAGCTGTCTTTATATGCCCTCATACTTTCAATAATTTTCACTACAGTTTATTTTTTCTTTTCTAAAAATGTATAACAACCTCTTTTTTGATTGTCTTTAAGTCAAAATCATATTATCTGGTCGATTTCTATGATCATATAGAATGCAAAGGAAGAAAAACAAAATCAATCTGTAACTAAGAGAAAGAGTAAATATATATTACAGGATGTTAAATTGGGACATTTTAACAGTTTTTGCTGTGGTCCAATAAAGTATCAATTACTCTCACATTCTAAACTGAGGTTCTAAATCACCTCTTAAAGGCTTGCAAAAAGGTATCCAAGAGTCAAATTACAGACAATTAGGTATCCAACAATCTCCAGTCTGTTAAAAAGGTCTTGGAATATCTGAGAAAGAAGCACTGGATTAGAAGGATTTTTTGGCACTAGTTACCAATAAGTGCTGTGAGTCCATCTTTACTGGCACATAAAAGATTGGGGACAGTCTCTCCCTTACCCCAAGGGTACTCCTTAGAAAATTTAGTATGTTTTGTAGAGTTTGAAAAACACACTAAGACTACTATACAGATTATGTCTAAGAAATCTCAAAGTCAAGAGACCGGATGAAGTGGTCTTTTCGTTTTGCACAGACCACGCAAAAAACTGCAAACCCATTTGTAGTAGTACAAATCTCTGTAGTTCCATCATACCAGATGAGAGAATTGCCCTGGCATTCTTTTACATGACAACTGCGTGAAGCGGTAAGGAGAATTCAGCAGAAACAAATTGTGCTTACTCAAATCTTAAGATAGGAAGGAGCTGTCCAGAGAGGCCAAATGATGGGGGTTTTCAATAGCCTCTGAAAGGCATCTCAGAAGACAATCAGTTTTCAACTCCTATCAAACTCAAATTAATCACAGAAGCAGTAAGGGAAGACATATCTTGATTCTTTAATCTTCCTTCCTTTTCCTGCTTTGATCTGCACGATTAGAAAAGATGGTTAGTGGGGGAGAGAGATAGAAGTACAAAGCACAAAAATGGAGAAGTCAACTGTACTCATTTCCATTAAAGGCTTCCAGAGCTAGTTCTGAATTACAGAAAGAGATATATATTATTTTTAAATAAAGTGCAGAATTTTGACTATTTAATGGGACTGGATATTTAGTGACAATTATAATTAGTTTATGACTTAAAGTGACTAGAGGGTTGTCATTGTCTGAAAAGATAAGTCATGGGTCCTGTCTTGGATCTCATTCAAGTACTGGGGAATTAAGACATCAATCCCCATAGAGCATGTTAGAACAAGAGGAAAGGGAAAAGAATAAGGTTGTTCCTCTTCTTTTCTGAGTCCCAGTTACTCAAAGTGAAATTCCACAAATCAAAGACATAGGAATGATTATTAAGGACTCAGTTGTTAATTTAGTGCATTTCATTTATGTCTTATCATTCTTACATAAGTTTTCTAATTGGATTTTATTTATTTATTTTATTAAGTAGGTAACTCTGGTAATAAAGGGCAAATATATTTTGATAGAATTATTTTAATGTTATTAGTTTGCAACCATCAACTTAATTAGCCAAGAAATATCTCAGCTGCTTATAAATAAGCTTGGAACAGAGAACACACCTAGAGGAAAAAGAAAAATAAAGCTGTAGGTATAATTTGTTAGACTGCCGAGTAACTGAAATGTATGTAAAAATAATTTTCCTGTACTCTGGTAGAAAGCCAGTTAAGTTTTGCAAGCAAAAAATTGACATTGTCAATGTCAGTTATATTCTGATTAATCTCTATGCAGAGTGTGTGTATATAGATAGATAGATAGATAGATATATCTTGAATTGTAGGGGTGAAACTCTCTTCGATTGGAGAGTTTTATCGGATTAGTATCCTATAAAAGAATGTCCAGAGAAACCCTTAGTGTCTTCTATATTAGATATTACATTGTATTTACTAACAATGTAAGTGCAAATTAGTTTTAGACATATGAAGAAAAAGTTTACACAGTTGTCAAGACCACATTACAAGTAGGATTATTGAAATGTTTTTTAAAAAGATGTGTTGGACCCAGCAATACCACTACTGGGCATATACACTGAAAAAACCATAATTCCAAAAGAGCCATGTACCAAAATGTTCATTGCAGCTCTATTTACAATAGTCCGGAGATGGAAACAACCTAAGTGTCCATCATTGTATGAACGGATAAAGAAGATGTGACACATATATACAATGGAATATTACTCAGCCATAAAAAGAAACGAAATTGAGCTATTTGTAATGAGGTGGATGGACCTAGAGTCTGTCATACAGAGTGAAGTAAGTCAGAAAGAGAAAGACAAATACCGTATGCTAACACATATATATGGAATTAAAAAAAAAAAAATGTCATGAAGAACCTAGGGGTAAGACAGGAATAAAGACACAGAACTACTAGAGAATGGACTTGAGGATATGGGGAGGGGGAAGGGTAAGCTGGGACAAAGTGAGAGAGTGGCATGGACATATATACACTACTAAACGTAAAATAGATAGCTAGTGGGAAGCAGCCACATAGCACAGGGAGATCAGCTTGGTGCTTTGTGACCACCTAGAGGGGTGGGATAGGGAGGGTAGGAGGGAGGGAGACACAAGAGGGAAGAGATATGGGAACATATGTATATGTATAACTGATTCACTTAGTTATAAAGCAGAAACTAACACACCATTGTAAAGCAATTATACTCCAATAAAGATGTAAAAAAAAAATAAAAGTAAAAGAGGTGTTGGTTTCTGGCTCCCCTTTTCTCCTGTCTCCTCACATTTCTCTTATGACTAACCTCCTTACCCACCTCCAGCAAAGTGGAAGGAGAATGTCACTTACTTTTAAACTTAGCTTAAATCTCTTTTCATTCTGCTAGAACCTACATATAAACGAGGCCTTAGAATATTTAAGATTGTTTTCTCCTTCTTATGTTTAACTTCTTATTATAAGGAATCATTCAAATGTTGAGAAATGTTTTGAATTAGTACTTAAAGAGGAGGTAATAATATAGAATGAATAAATATATTAGCATATGCAGGTATGCATATTTGTGAATGTGTCTGTAGTTGTGTATATAATATCACTGTCTGGAAAACATAGATATTTTACCAACAGATTCCAAAACAATGTGATTAAATTGCTGTTAATGTGTTCACAACTTAATCTGAAAATATAATCTCTTACAAATAATATAGGCATTCAATTTAAAAATAACAGTTTTGTCATTTCAATAACTTCTAAAATACTTTTTCGTTTTCTATTTTAATAAAAGAAGTATCTCAAAATATTAATAAAATTTAGCTGGAAGGACAAAATGTACTGTGAATATCTGTGACAAATTTTATTTTTCCAAGATATATATTAGCTAGCTGCTGTCACTATTGGAATCTCCAAGTATAATATTTTCAGTTATTACTTTTATTATTATTTTACTATATACAAAATGTCCATATCCTTAGATATAGAGCTGTGGTCAGCCTACAATATTGATAACATTGGTCTTATTTTATAAATAATTATAGACACCCATACAAAACCTTCACACACACACACACACACACACACATTTAAATCAAAATTTATAAAGATGTACACCAATGCAATTATTTTATTATGTCTAGGTATTAACATTATGGGTGATTTTGCCCTTTTTATGCACTTTGAAATTGAACAAAATTATTTTGCAAAATAACCACATATTCTTAATTTCATAGTTTTTAAAAACAGTAAATATGTTTCCATTTTGGATAAAAATTAAAATTAAGGCCTAATATCTAAGAAATATTTAAGTTTATTAAAAATTTCCTGCTTTAGAAATCCAACCAAGAATAATGATGTGAAAATTGTGTGCTTGTTGGTAAGATTGAGGCAAGTGCATGTGTATTTATCTTTTAATAGATTTTAAGTTTGATTTAACAAAGTTTTAATGTTATACTTCATAACACACCAGTATGAAACGTAGTAATTGGAATATGTGGTCCAATTCACATTCAATTAGTGATATACTCTTTCATACTAAAACTTGTGCTTCTACTAAATCTTTTAATTTGTTAAGGCTGTATTCTAATTAGATTTTATAATGATAATTCAAAGGAATTATCTGGCAAGATTTCATAGTTGTTTTCATTTCCCTCTAGAGAGGGGTTATTAATTATTGAATCCATCAAATTCTAATCTGTACAAAAAGACTGGTTACTTTAGTGACTTAATAATTGTAAGAAATAACCTTAGACTGTTACTATAATTTTACAGATGAAACACATATTTCATGTATAAATATAGTATAATATGATTAATATCAACATTGGAAAACTATTTTTTCAAGCACAAGATCATTCTTAAAAGAGATCAATAATAAGGATAGTTGCAAAAAGAACAAAACTTTTCCAATGTAAACAAATCTCTAATTTTAAAAAGAACAAAAATAAATTTTAATTTTTCAAGTAGTGTCAACTTAAAAATTATTAATAATATATAAAATGGTCCTATAAAATGATACCAAGAATCATGGGAAAACAGGAAATTGTGTGTATTGTTTGTAGGACTGTATATCAGAACAGTATTCTAGAAGACCTTACACAACATATATCAGAAACTGTAAAGTTTTGTGTTTTCACTTATAGAAATTTCTTCCATAAAATGATAATTAATTATGTATATATTTAACTAGATGCCTATTTGTCATCACATTGGTTATTAAAATGAAACAAATGAACATTTCCTAAAAACAGAAGACTGGTTAAAAATATTAAGTTAAATCTATATGATGGTCAGTCATAAAATAATGTTCAATCATTAAAAATTATAGAATTGTAAAATTGTTTAATAATGTAAAGATGCTCATTGCACATTTACTATGTGAACTCCTATCTTACAAATAATGTACAGTTTTTTTTTACAATGTCTATGTGTATAGACATGTTTCAATTAAAGAGAGAAAATACATTCTTTTGCCTGTGCATACTATGAATAAAAAAGCATAAACCTAAGGAATAAAAATTAAATACAATAGCTTTGTTACAGTGGTAAATGACTTTTCATTTTCTTTACACATCAAAATATCTTATATTTGAATTACCTTTGATAGTTTGTTATTTATATGGAAGGTTTACTTATTTAGAATGAGTATTTGTTTATAATCACAGAATAGCATAAAATAATAAACTGCTTATTTTAATTCTTATGTATTATTAAAAGATGGCTTAAATGAAATTAGAGTTTCATGTGCCATTAACTATAGTTTTGGGGTGGTGGGTGTGGGAAGAGTTGTAATATTGATATATCACAAAATTATTACTAAACTAACATGCATGCTTGAAGTAGTTCCTTTGGCCATGATGGTTATGATAATAGAACCTATGGATTGTGGATTAAAACTTGTTTTAAAGCTGAGAAATTTCCATGGAATTCCATTTTCACTTGGAGAATATATATTTTCATAAAAAAGACTGCTGAAAGTAGGAGAAAATCATAGAAAATGTAGCATAGAAATAGTAATCATAATGTTATATACATTCTCTCTATCCTATTACCCTTTTTTTAATTTTCATTTTTCACCTTCCATTAGACATTGCATTCTGTTCACATTAAGTCTTGAACAAAGTGAAAGGATGGTGTATGTGTGCATGCGTGTGTGTGTGTGTGTGTGTGTGTGTATTCATGGTTGGAATTTAAGATTCTTCTGGGTGAAGAAATCACTGATCTGTAAAGTATAAGTGACCCAGATTACTGCAGGGAGTCCTGCCTGCTGCCATTAACCCTTTCCTCCATAAAGCAAACCTATGAGTAAAGAAAGCTTCTCACTGCAGGATGTGACCAACATCTATGAGAGAGGAAAGAGGATTATAAACACATACAGTAAAGGAAAGGAGGACAAAAGTCTAGATCAGGAAGCCTGAAACCTAAATACCAAATACTTGAGTTTATTTAAATAATTGAAATCAAGCTGCACTTCTTTAGGTTCACTTTTCAAATTTAGTCTATTCCTGAACATGCAGAATAATTATTCATCTACAAAATAATAAGGTCATACAAAAGTAATTTTAGATATTTTGAACATAAGCTCATGATGATTGCTTAATGAGAATTGATTGATTGTGAAATTGTATTATTAAGAAAATACTTGAGCCTGGTCAATACACTTTCACATGCCAATACATAGTCCTATAAACCTCATTTCTTAACTAGTACAGGAAATAACTCTACGATCATTACAAAATTTCAAGGTAGATTTAATTCCTTGCTTATTCTCTGATATAAGTGCTGTTTATACATCTTCCATTTGTGAGAATTAATATGAATCCCTTCAACACATAAAATGTATTAAGTATTTTAAAAATATATTAAATAATAAATATATTTGATTATTCTTATAAAGAAGAATAAAGCTTACTGTCATAATTATTGAATTTTTCTGAGTGTCTGAGACTTTGAGAAAGGAAGTCAACCTTTCTGTGCAGGCCACTGAACCAATTTATAAGTGATCAGCAATCCAGTCATCCAAGAAATTGGAAAGTTCTGGTTTCATTTATTCACGGAAAGGAGATAGAGCTTCCCACATTTATTTCACATGACAAGAAAATCTTTATTCACAATATGACTAAAGCCACACACTTCCAAGTTGATATACCAATAATTCTAGTTTTCCTCTGTATTACCTGTTAAAATCTCAATACTTTTACTCAGTCTAACAATCCATGAAACTGAGGGAATCAATACAATCATAGAAGTGGTTTCTATAGAAACTTTTATCTTAAAGATCGTTCATGTTTTTAATGACCTTTATATCAACTTGTTAAGATGAACAGAAAAATTCTATAAAATCATAGTTATTTGAGTTTGTGGATCCTCAAAGATCATCTTTTAGAATGCTCTCATTTTACAGATGTGAAAAAACGGGGCTGCAAGTGGTTTAGCAACTTAAAGAAGGTCTTAGAACTAATACCATGTTAAGACTAGTGCCAAAGACCCTGATTTTCAGTCATTCAGCTATTATTTATTATTATTTCAGGATCTACGTTAAAATATTTTAAAAAGATATTTTAGAATTAGTTAATAATATAGTAAAAATCTAGCAAATATGAAAATTCTGTCTCGGTTCCAAGATTGATAGCTTTTACCATTGTCTTTCCAAGATTGATTACCTGATTTATTAGCTCCTGCCAAGTTCAGACTGGCTTCCTCCTATACCTCTAATGTGTAAGCATTTATAATTAGTAAACATAAATCACCACGATCAACATTTGTGTTTTTCATATAGATTTTCTTATTATGGTAAAATATATATAGCATAAAATTTAACATATTAACCAGTTTATTTATTTATTTAACATCTTTATTGGAGTATTATTGCTTTACAATGGCATAATTACATTCACAGTATTATGCAACCATCATTACTATTTATTTCCAAAAATCTTCATCACACTAAACAGAAACTCTGTATCCATAAGCAATAACTCACCACTCACCACTCCCCCCTCCCTAGTCCCTGGTAAATTTTAATATACATTCTGAGTCTATGAATTTTCCTCTTCTAGATATTTCATATAAGTGGAATCATATAATATTTATCCTTTTGTGTCTGGTTTATTTAACATGATATTTTGAGGTTCATCCATATTGTAGCATACGTTAGAACTTCATTCCTTTTATAGCTGAATAATATACATATGCTATTTATTATTTATCCATTTATCAGTTGATGCACACATTACTTTTAGCTTTTGGCTATTGTGAATAACTCTGCAATAAACATTTTAATATAAGCATCAGTTTAAATCTCTATTTTAAATTTTTGGGAGTATATAATTCAGAGTCAAACTGCTGGATCATACGGTAATTCTATGGTTCACATTTTGTGGAACCACCAAACCGTTTCAACAGCAGCTACACAATCTTACATTACTACCAACAATGCACAAGTGTTCTAATTTTTTCACATTTTCATCAACATGTTCTATTTTCCATCTTTTTCAGTTATTAATATTAGAAACATCATAGCAGATATGAAGTGGTAACTCATTGATTTTAATTCCCTTAATGACTAATTATGTTGAGTATCTTTTCATGTGTTTATTGGTTATTTGTATGTATTCTTTGAAGAAATATCTATTCAAGTCCTTTGCCTATTTTTAATTGGCTTGTCTTTTTGTCATTGAGCTGTTCTTTGTATATTCTAGATATTAAATCCTTATCAGATATAAGACTTATAAATATTTTCTCCAACACTGTAGGTTGTGCATTTTGATTATAATTTTAATGTTGTTTTTCTATAAAGTAATCCATGTGAGATTTTCTATTTAAAAATTACATGTTGTAAAGAACTACTAAAGTAAGAGTAAAATTTATTAAATAAACAAGTTAATGTAACTTTTAGAATTACTGATGGGAGTACAGGTTGTATTTGAAAATTCGTCCTGGATTTCCTTCCGTTAGACAGAAACTATTCCTATTTGCCTGAGAAATACTGATATTCAACCATTCCAATAAATATTATGAGTCATGTTTATCAGCTGTTATTCACGGAAATACTGCTTAAGAAATAGATGCTCAAAAATTATACAAACCATGGAAAATTCTGGCAAAAGTATTTAGTAAACTGTAAATAAAAAGTAACTTGCTTAATAGGATGACAAATATGTTAGAAAATTATCACAATAATATCATGGTATGCAAACAACATTATAATAAACAAAAAACATTATGTCAAAGATTAGAAGAATTGCCATTAAAGCAGGAGTAAGTTAATGTGGCCATCAATCACTTGATCTAGTCAACATTTTGCAGAACCTGCTAATTAGAACCATAAGGGAAAACAGACTAGGATAGGATAGGATCAGGTAGGGTAGGGTAGGGTAGGATAAGATCGAATAGAACAGAATAGGATATTACTAATTATAGTGTAGTATATATTGATATATTACCAGGTAAATAATGTTATGAATAAGGATTCCTAAATGAAAACGTTGCACAGAAAAGAACTCACCTTCAAATGTTCTGATAGCCATTTCACCATTAGAGCCATTGCTCTGACACAAACAAAACAAAATAACACATATTATGACATTTCCTAGGTCTGGGTTAGGTACTTTTTCTCTGTTTAAGTGATTAAAGCAGAAGTTCTCAAGGTCAGAAAATGTTCTTATTTTAGTTTTAAGAGTTCACTGATTTAATCGTCCAAGAATAAAACATAATGAAATATTTGCATAATAAGGATAAGTATTCTTTTCAGAGCATTCTGATGATTTAAATATTTTTGCATTGACTTAAATGCTGCTGTGTAATTACATAGAGTTAATATATTCTATCCAAAGGTGCACTCTGTGCCATGAATATATTTGTTAATCTAGAAAAATAAAAAATATTTTCAGTAGAAATATATTCCACAAAATCTTGATTTCATGGGAACATTGGGAACAAAAGAATTTTGCAACAATATTTGTAGAATTGGCCCAACAGTACAATGAGGAAATTACTGTCATCTCTGATTTTCAGATGACTAAGCTGTGGTTTGTAGAGGTTAAGTAATTTGCTTAGGAAGAAACAAATGGTATACAGTCAAAAAGAATTCCAATGAAAACCAACCTAACTTCTAACCACCAGCACTTCTATCAATTTCATTGTTTTGCAACAATTGAAGGTATAACACAGGTTTTGAGAGATAATAATAAGAGCTCATTGAAGATTTCCAGTGCCAGAATAAAAATGGACAGAGGTAGATAGATAGATAGATAGACAGATAGATAGGTAGGTAGATATATAATTTGTTGTATACATGCTTAAAGCCACAGTTACTGAACTCATTACCTTAAACAGAATATTACCATGTATTTTGGTATTTTTGAAACTGAAAATGAGCAATGTGTACAAGAGGAAGACAAATGTATTTAGAGTACAAAAAGTATTTAGAATTGGTATGTTTTACTTATACTAATGTTAAGCATTATTAGTTAGTTTTTTGTTTAAATTTTCTAATGTGTATTCTTCTTTGATGTGTGTACTAAGTGTTTTACGTTTTTAAGCACAAGTGACTGATGCATATAAGGTATGATTAAAAAGCTTTTATATAAATGGCTACCAAATAATTTGCTTAAATGTGTACAAAAACATGTAATATGTCATACAATAATATTACAGTTGGGTACCTTTAAATTGCATGATTGAGATATTTTAATGGTAAAATTTCAAAGATAAATATTATGTAGCTACATTTTATACACCTTTGGATATTCAAATTTATTGTATTTATTAAAGATAGATATTTATTCAGAATATTATCTCATTATTTTATAAACTCTTCAGAATCTTTTGATGAATATGGTAAACACAGATGCACACTAATACACTCATATACATGCACACATATGTATTAAAAATCATTTATCTCGGGCTTCCCTGGTGGCTCAGTGGTTGAGAGTCCACCTGCCGATGCAGGGGACACGGTTTCGTGCCCCAGTCCGGGAAGATTCCACATGCTGCAGAGCGGCTGGGCCCGTGAGCCATGGCCACTGAGCCTGCGCGTCCGGAGCCTGTGCTCCGCAACGGGAGAGGCCACAACACTGAGAGGCCCGTGTACTGCAAAAAAAAAAAAAATATATATATATATATATATATATATATATATATATATATATATATATATAATTTATCTCAATTTTTTATGAAAATATGAACTCAACTCTCCATGACAGAAATTATGGTTGATCAATGTTGACAAAATAATTATTAATTTGCGTTTTCAGAAATGGGTAAGAAGAGGTGAAGGAGAGGCTTAATACTGTATATTTGAAAACTGAAGATAAAGAAAAAAAACTTTTTTCCTAGGGCAATTGTTCTCAACAGGGGAAGGAGAGCTCTCTCAGGGGATATTTGACAATGCAGCAGACACTTTGGGTGGTCATACCTGGTGGAGGCTGCCCAGGGCACCTACATGGTAGAGGCCTGGGATGCACTGCTAAACACATTGTAATGCACAACAGATTCCCCTACAAAAAAAAAAAAAAAAAAAACATTGGGCCCTAAATTTCAACACAACTAGGCTGAGAAAATCTGTTGTAGAGAAAAAAAAGATAGGATAAAAACTATAGTAGACGGAGTGTGTCAAATGTCACAACATTTTTGGAAACAATATGTTCAATACTCAATTGTAAGTTTTATGTAAGAAGCATCCTCTTGGCTTCAATGGGCAGGGCAGGTAAAATCTACTGCAGATGTAATGAATAGATGGCAACTGGTTTGACACTGAACTAAACATCAGGAGGACAACAGTCTCTAAACCCATTAATAGATGTGATTGTAAAATTATAAAACTCCAGAAATGACAAGAAGTCTTGAAACAGCATTAAGCTTTCCAGAGTCTGTGAAATAGACATTTAACACACTTATAAATGCAAAGGTCAGTGGGATCTCAGCAGACTTACATTGATGCACCTGAAAAATGAGAGGAACCCAAGTAATGAACCAGAGATCATCTGAAATAAGATGGTTTCCACTGTCTCATTAAAATATTTAATTGTCAGTCTTTAGTTTTTCATGTATTTTAAATAGATCAAAAAATGCAATACTAAAATGTTATAATAAATAAAATGTATATTTGAATAAGGTTGGTTTGGCAATAAAGAAATACTTATGTTTAAAATTATTATGTAAATTAAATTTGAAAACTATGTAACTAACTAGCTTTATTGGTTTGTAAATGTATCAAAGGGTGAATGTTGTTTGCATGATTTAGATAACTTTTGATGCTTTATAGTTATACTAATATAGATCCAGAAAAATTAACTTATTTTTTAAATAGTCATTTTTTTAATAAAAGTAAGCTATCACAGGGTTTTAAATTCTACAACGTTCTTATTCTTAAAAAGTTCTGTTCTTATGGTGCCAAAAAGAGTACTGAGAAGGAAAAAAGATAATACAGTATAACGTATATCCATACCAGTAATGCAATGAACTAAGAAGGGTAGTAAAAAAATCAATTAATTTTTATGGGTATTTTAAGATTTCCATCTTAAATGGTTATTTTCAGAGCTATGTGTAAATGTTATGATAACACATTGTAAAAGAGCAGATGATCTCCTTTAAAGCATATGATCTGCATATAGACTCAATATAATTTTGCTAATATTCACATTACAAAACCACTTGTAACTATCGAAAATCTAAATACAGTCTAACTACAGACACACAAAAGCACCTATGCCTCAAACAATTAATTCTAAAATTGCATTTTTTAATCTATATTTAATTGCTTCAGCCAACACATCACAGATACATAGTTCAACTATCACATCCACAATTCAAAACAGAATACAGGTTAGCTTATTTTCTTTTTCTCTTTGAAGTAATAATTATCTGTAGGCACTCATTAGTTGAAGGACCTAAAAGAATGAAAAATTTCAATAAATGTGTTATGCATCCAAAAACTAAAGAAGGCATTTTGTTTCTATGAGTACATGAACCTAATTTTTACATCCTTTTAGTCAATACTGAAGAAAAAAGAAAATGAAACTATTATAGTGTGTTTATACTGTACCATTTTGAACACACTTCCCATGTATCTGAGAGGGCTCTCCAGCAATACTTCGATCATTTTAAAATATTTGAATTGATCATTTCGACTACCAGGAGACTATGAATGAAATCATCAAGATTAAATGGATTTTCATTCATCTTTTGAGGCAATTTTCTCTCCTTCTAAATTGCAATGGCAGAATAATCTCCACTGAGACTGATACTCTTCTAATATAAAGTCCCTCCTCTGGAAGAACATGTATAAATGCATCACACATACTCAATCTTGATTTTTCCCACATGGTTTTTTTATTCTGCTGTGGTTGTATTTTACATCTATGTATGTGATATACACAGTAATGTTTGGTTAAGAAGATGGCAAATTAATGTTCTTCTCTACTCTCTGTGTGATCTTGGAAAAAGTCTCTGAGTTTAAGGCAGTCTTCTCAAACTTTAATATGCACATACACCACCTGAGGACTTTGTTTAAGTGCAGATTCTGATTCAGTAGGTTGGGAGTCAGGACTGAGATTGTGTATTTCCTTGGCTGATGATGACTAACCTGGTCCTTGATGAGACACTACATTTTTTATGAGGAAAATTTGTGAAATGATTGTAGAGTACTTAGCAGCATGTCTGAGAAAGAAGAATAATATGTATATGCTACTAGCTAGCTATCATGCTTTCAAAAGAACATATGAATAATGGATACTAGTTTAATAGTTACTAAAGAATAACTACTTAACCTCATCATTTTTTGTCTCTGTCTTCCCTTTTTCTCTTCTTTATTTTATCTGTTGTTCTCCATTGTTATTAAGTTTCAGCTAAACAATGTTCTTCTTTTCATATGTATTACTTAATCAGAAAGCCTAGACAATTTGAGGGATAATTTTTTTTTCTGTTCTTAGCACAAATATATTATTCAGGGTTATCATTCTATTTCTGGAGCCATTATTAAAAAATATAGATTGCTCCTTCAATACCATCTCTTGAATCTTCTTTTATCCCTAGAGTTGTTCATTTTAAGGCTTTAGACAAATATATAATGACAGGTATCAATCATTGTATAGTTTCACTGCCTTAAAAGGTCTCTTTGTTACATAGTTTCAAATTCTTTAATAATAATTATAATAAAGACTGTCAAATTTGGAATAATTATCATCTGGTGCTACTCTCCAATTTTTAAAAATATTGATTACTTTTCCAAGCTATATTTGAAAGCTCAATTTTCCTATATATACATTCTTTATACAATTTTTACATTTTGGACCACTGATGTCAATGTTTTTCCAAATGTACACACAAAAGCAAAACGACATGAAAAGTATCTGTTATAGTGTCAAGTTTAAAGACTATTAGCTTCCTTTCCTGCTTCCTTTGTTAACTAATTAAAGTGTATAAGAACCAAGTTCCTAAATTTGTCATTATTTAGAATAATGTCATTGAATAAAATATGTCATTGAAAAATTTAATGTTACTGAAATATTTAAAAACAATTATCTTTCTGAAATATTTAACAACCAGACAAATTTTAATCAAAATACACTGCACTCTTAGTGTATGAAATTGTTCCTTTTAATTGCAGAAGTATTTGTGTATGTGTATAGAGAGGGTTATTGAAGAAACAGGTTTTTTTTTTCCATACCTTCACCTCCCCTTACCTTAATTCCTTGGACTGAACTGAATACCAGTACTGTCCCTGACTTTCCGTGTCATCCACTATTAGCATCTAGAAAGACTCCTGACATTCATGATTATATTATTGTGGCATTCCCTCCGTGTCCTGAGGCAGGATCAGGAGATGGAAAAATAGGACTCACCTTGAACTGTTTGTATTTTAAAATTATCTATTCACTAATAAATATGTACAAACATCAGAAAGTAAAAATAAATTAAACTGTAAAGTAATCTTCAGAAAGACTTATATAATATTGATATACACAAGGTGTTCATATATTCAGGCCCCTCACAATATATCCAAGATATGATATCTTACAAATAAAATATGAGTTCTATCATAGTGCACATAATGGAAAATGGTCATATGGTTTAATTATTATACCTGCTTGAGAATCATTCACTGGGGGAAATTTAAAGAAACATTTCCTATGCCCATCACATAAAACGGGCCGGCTAGATGTCACTGCATAGAATAGGGTCCATGGCCCCTAGACTCCAGGATTTAAAGTTGCAGGAATCACTGACTTTTCATCTAGTATATTTAGAGACTTACATAAAATACAGACCCATAAGTGAACACAACAAAAATCAGCTGAGCAAAGCCCACGTCAGTAGAACCACTCTACAGAGACTAACTGCCAACCCATACAATTGTGAACTAAAAAACTGCATATTGTTTGTGCTGATAACTTGGGGATGCCCTATTACATTCCAAAGTTAACCCAACCTTGGACTTCCCTGATGGCGCAGTGGTTAAGAATCCGCCTGCCAATTCAGGGGCCATGGGTTCAAGCCCTTGTCCAGGAAGATCTCACATGCTGCAGAGCAACTAAGCCTGTGCACCACAACTACTGAGCCTGTGCTCTAGACCCCGTGAGCCACAACTACTGAAGCCCACACACCTAGAGTTTGTGCTCCACAACAAGAGAAGCCACCGCAGTGAGAAGCCCCATGCACGGAAATGAAGAATAGCCCCTGCTCACTGCAACTAGAGAAAGCCCACGTGTAGCAACGAAGACCCAACAAGCCAAAACTAAAAATATAAATAAATAAATAAATTTATTAATAAAACCAAACAAACAAATGAAAAAACAAAGTTAACCCAACCAAATATGGGCAAGATCTGTACCAAAAAATTATAAAACATTATTGAGAGAAATTAAAGGCAATCTAAATAAATTGAGGTATATATGTATATACTAAGTCATGTATCAAGGAGAGGTAAAGATGTGAGTGCTCCACCATTTGATCTATAAATGCAGTACATTCCCAAACACAACCCTATCAGGATTTTGAATATAAAATGAAAAGCTGGCTTTATAATATCTATGGTAACACAAATGGCTAAGATGATATCAACAAGATGTTCCTGAAAGCAAACAAACTAAAAATGGAATTAGTGGACTTACTCAAATTCGATCAGTTATCAACATTTATTATAAAGTAATTAGGACAAACATAGTAATTAGAACTGTGTGGTATTGGCATGAAGAAAGACAAATGGAGTAGTACAGGGGAATATATAGTTTAAAACTACACCTACATGTAGCCATACACTTGATTTATAGCAATGCTTACGGTTGGCAATGATCATTTTTCAATAAATGGTGGTGTCAAGTGAATATTGACATGGAAGAAAATTATTCATGACCCTTACCAAACACTATATGCAAAAATTAATACTCAATCCAAATGTGAAAAGTTCATCAGTAAAAACTGTAGATGTAAATATGAGAAGTTAATTAGTATGACATATTCTGTTCATGTAAGAACACCATTATTAGTGTAAAATCAAAGACTAGATAAATCATTTGCAATACATACAACATGCAAGTTTCTCATATCCAAAATATACAAATATATAAGAAAATATACAAATTAATAAAAGAAAGAGAGATGATCTAATTAAAAAATGGAAAACGAAATTTGAAGATAATTTTGCAAAGAGATATTCAGATAGTCAATAAAAACACAAATGGGTATAGGTATAGTGCCTTATTGTTCACCAAGAATAATACAAAATAATACAAGCACTATACACTCATTGGAATGGCTAATATGAGAAGGGTTTTCAATAACCTGTGTTGGTGACATCCTGGAGCAAATGGAATGCTCATACATTACTTGTGGGTGTAGAAATTGGTACAATTAGTACCAATTTATACATCCAATTAGAAAAACTGGAAAGATCTGTTAAAACTAAATAAAGTAATTTCTGGTGACCCAGAAATTCCACTCTATTTATATTACCATGGTCTTATATGCAATTGAATTTTTACAAAAAGATATGTATAAGAACATTCATTTATAATTTATTTGTGATAGCAAAAATTTGGAAGCCAAATAAATACTGTTATATTTATTTAATAAAAATTACATTATAATAAAAATAAATGAAATTCTATTATAAAGAAGAATATATATATATATATATATATATATATATATATATATATATACTGTTTAGAAGAAGCCAATTCACAAAATTATACAAATGCTATGATTTTATTTGATTAAAGTTTATAAAAACATGTAAGATATTTAAGATTTTTTCATTAGCATGTATTGTAGTTCACAGGAGAATTAATAGTTCTATGCCCATCATCAAAAAGTCTACAAATAATAAATGCTGGAGAGGCTGTGGAAAAAAGGGAACCCTCCTACACTGTTGGTGGGAATGTTAATTGATATATCCACTATGGAGAACAGTATGGAGGTTCCTTAAAAATATATTAATAGAATTACCATATGATCCTGCAATCACACTCCTGGGCCTATATCCAGAAAGGAGAAAAACTCTTAATTCAAAAAGATACATGCTCTGCAATGTTCATAGCAGCACCGTTTACAATAGCCAAGACATGGAAACAACTTAAGTGCCCATTGACAGATGAATGGATAAAGAAGATGTGATTTTACACATATGTGTGTGTGTGTGTGTGTGTGTGTGTGTGTAATGGAATATTACTCAGCCATAAAAAGAATGAAATAATGCCATTTGCAGCAACATGGATGGACCTAGAGATTACCATACTAAGTGAAGTCAGTCACACAGAGAAAGACAAATATCATATGATATCATTTACATGTGGAATCTAAAAAAATGATACAAGTGAATTTATGAAACAGAAGCAGACTCACAGACATAGAAAACAAACTTATAGTTTCCAGTGGGGAAAGCGGGAAATAAATTAGGAGCTTGGGATTAACAGATATACATTACTATATATAAAACAGATAACAAAGTCCTATTGTATAGCACAGAAAACTATATTCAATATCTTGTATTAATAGAAAAGAATCTGAAAAAAATATATATATATATATGACTGAATCACTTTGCTGTACACCAGAAACTAATACAATATTGTAAATCAACTATACTTCAATTTAAGAAAACAACTTTATTTTACCATGGATAGTTTATAGAAGAGATTGCCTTTGATTGTTGCTTAAGGAACTTTTTTTTCCTCCCAACACAATACATAGGAATATGTGAGAATTGAGAACCATCTGAATCATAGAAATGTTAAAGTGTACTTGGAGCTTCATTTGATAATTGAAGTAACTCAAGCAACATTAGAAAAAATTTCTTTTTTTTCTTCTATTGCCTCAGATTTTATAATATAAATGTTATCATGACCATAAAATAAAATAAATGTTATTATCATAAAATAAAATAAAATAATAAAATAAAATAAAATTTCCAGGTTGCAATTTTTTTATTCTTGGGTCTACAGCTGCACTACCAATGTATCAAATGTAAAAAGGAAGAAATAAGAGAATTAAAAGTAAAATATTTTCAATAATTTACTCAGTAACACCTCCACAATCTGAAATGATATTTTGGTACCAATCGTGAATTTTGTTTCACTGCTCTTCACTTTGCCCACATTCACCTTGTTCTAATTTGCCTTCAACAGCTGCTAATGTAATTAAAGTACATCCATCTTCTGAACACAATCAGCAGTGTAGAGCTGGGTCACAGCTAACATGACATCAATGCTGATGGACTGACTGCACTTCACTACCTCACTGACGTTGATCATGTCTTGCCATATGATGTAAAGTCTGGTTCATAGATTACTGATGAGATTACTCAGGAACATGGATGGATGTCTGTGGGAAGTTCAACTATCAGAGACATAGAGAGGAGGGACAACACCATTACTCTGAAGACCTGGAAGTTGATGACACATAAATGAAAATTATTTGTTCAAGTTTTTTCTAAAGTTGAAGATCTGTTTTATTTCAAAATTGGCACTTCATCAAATTGTACTAATACATGTTTTACCTGTATATATATATATCAAAGTCCCAAAGTACATAAGCAACACAACAGATATTTGTTTTAGGTATGATATTACTATTTTGAAGGTCAGTCCATTTATAAGAAATTTTTTTAACTTGTACATTTATAAGACACAGCTGAGCTGAATTCCCTATCACTGCACATTCTAATAAGAATTCCACTGCTGACTATTTCCCACTGAGTTTAAAATGAATAGTCTTTTGTTATGATAAAATGCTCTTGATTCTCTGTAGAAAAGGATGGTACAATTTTATGGCAATGTAATTTATGTTAACAACATAGATGAGCCTATAACTGCTCTCCCATTAACATTGTTGTTCAGCATTTTCTAAAAAGTCCACCTTTAAACTTGGAATATTTCATACTTGTCTCCAAACAAAATGTGTCTCTTTTTATAAAATTTCATTTATGTCAATGGAGCTGTTACTCTGGGTAAGAAAATGGGGAGAAGAAAGTAATTTCTATTTTCCCCTAAAGGCATTTTATTCATGAGCAAAGTCTACATGGCAAAATCTTATTTCTTCTACAAGTTTGTTCATGAGGATAAATGTTACTCCACTTATAAGAAATAGCATGTGATAGTAAACGTGCTGGCTAACTTAGTTCAAGACAAAAACATCCAATTGAAGTAAAGTAGGGTTTTCTTTTTCTTAATGTAAATAATTCAAAAGTCACTTATGTAAAATAAATTAACTATAAAAATGTAAAATAATTTTACTTTACCTATGGTATTTACGTATACAACACTAACAATAAAATAGATTTCGAAAATATTTTTAATATATTTGGAAATATAAGGATTTATATATGCACATATATACAATCATATATACAATCTATGAGGATAGAAAGAAAATAATTTTACTTGCTTTTAAAGTAATAGAATTACTTTAACATATAATATAATTAGAGGAGGCAGTTGAGAGAAGGTGACTGGGTGAATGAAATATATTTAGTGACCAAGATAGCCTTAACATTCTTCTCAGGTTGACTAAACTGTAGATAATTTTTTTCCTTACTATGGTCCCCTGACCTCCCAGTTATTATAGCACTGGCACTAGATGACCTGCCATTGCACTTTTTTTCCTCTGCCTCTCTTTGAAATGTATATAAATCTCTTCTTGCCAGGTTTAGGACCCAAGAAACGTCTTTCTTAAGGACCTAGGAGCCATCCCTTTGAAAGGTGATCCTGGAGAAAGATAGAGCCCCTATATCCCAGTCTCTGTGGGAGGTATGAGCCTAACTTCCCTGGGTGCCAAGTAACAAACACAGGTGGCCTAAACATAGACAGAATCATTTGCAAACTCAGAAATAACTCAGAGTGTCTTTCTGTTTCACTGGAGTTGAACTGAGACAGTCTTGAGTGTCTTCCTTGCCTATTTAACTTTGGTAAAAATTTTCTTTGACATTAGCCATATGGGAGATCCAGAGAGAAGCAGTATTTTTTTTCCTTCTATGGTAGTGAGTGTGTGGGAGGGTTATTTGGTATAAGAAATTTAATCTGACCATTCAGTTAGAGAGGGATTGTGATAGATTAATTGCAAAATTTCCCACAGGTATTTAGCCCTATGCCAATGTCTTTCCTAATATGAAATTTCAGCTTCCCACTGAAGAAGAAAAGTCCAGTTCCATATTCCCTGAGGCTTGTGACTTGCATTTGCCAAGGGAATGTGGTAGAAGTGATCTTTTGCAAGTTTTGAGCCTAGGTCTTAAGAGACACCACATTGTCTTGGAACCATGACGCTGCCATGGGAAGTAGCCAAAATAGCCTGGTGAAAGATGAGATACCATTTGACAGAGAGCTCATTTTCCCCATTCTTGGCTTCCTATACAGTCTAGAGCAGCCTTTTCCCAAACAAGTGAGAAAGACCAGCCAAGACAAACAGAGCAAGCTACCTCACCCACAACTGGCCATGAATGCCTGGGTGAAACCAGATGAGACCAGAAGACTATTTTAAAATCAGCACCCAAGTATTTTTTTTAACTTGAAAAATTAATCTTGTACTTTGTAAAAATAAGTGTGACTGGGTATACACACGATTTTATCTTTAGTTAGTGGTTCAGTTCCAGGAAGTGTTATTTTCTATTTAAATATGCTTATGAGATAAAAGGGTAAAGGGACCGTCTGAGTCACCTTTGTCAGAGTATTATTTAAAGCGTTATGTATTCTCTTGGTTAGGCAACTTTTAAATTTTCTTAAATAAGAGATTAGAGGAGAGAAAAAAAGTGAGTGTGTGTGTGTGTTGTGTGTGTGTCTGCATATGCCCATATGTCTGTAAAATAAGTTGCGGGTCAACTGTGTAGAAGACTTGAAATTATGTTTGCACAAGTGTCTCTTTCTATGTTCCCAGCCTCCTTAACAAGTTTTCCTTAAGAGCAGTATTGTGAAATATTAATTAGTTAATTAAGCATTCTAGATGACTAAGTAACATAATATTTCCATTGAATTTTTCTGGTTTAATTAACTTTATATTTGGAAAAATGTTTTGATTTAATATAAAATTTAGAATCATTCTACCTACAAATTAATGTTCAAATAGAACAGGAAGATGGTGTTCAAATAGCATAAAAAGGGTAATAAAAATACAATTGAGTTGGAAATATTTTATGTATAATGTTCAGTGTATTAAAAGGTGATTTATTGCAGTTTTTAATTACAACCAGAAAAGTATATTGTTTTTGCACCTGGCACATGGAGTGTATAACAGCTGTCGCTATAGTGTCCTTGTTTTATAATTGGTGACATCCTGGCTGCTTTTAAATATAAAGTATTTGTTTGGAATTTAACAACTATTTAAAATTTAATAACTACCCCTACTATGAAATAATTATTACTATTAAGAAAATATTTCATTCATTATTATTTTTATTTATTATTACAAATTTTAATGAAAATGTTTTATTATATATGTGTGTGTTTGTGTGGTATTTAATACACATATTTAAAACATGATGAAGTTATTGGGAGGATTGAGAAGTAATAAAACTTTCTCAATTCATGCATTATTAGTGTGGTATAGATTCAGATGATGCTGTACATATTCATTAAAAGATTTAATTTACTAGACTTGCTGTGTAAAAAAGTAAATTATTATAATGTTATAAAATAACATAGACAAAAATGTAATAATTAAATCTGTTTCTAAAATGGTTATAGATTGATAATAAACACAAATACCTAATTGATAATATAATTAAAACCAGTCAACTGAATGTGAAATGGTTTATATAAAGTGTTATAAAGTATGTATTGTGCAGACTGATAAGTATTTAGAGAAACTGTATAAGGCAAAAAGTCACATTACTCTCTCTATTATTTATAAAAATGTTGGTCAATACTGTTATTTAACTCTTTCTTGGGTATAGAACTTGCCTTCTTATCAAGTTGGTAAACAGCAGCAACATCAGTATGAGTAATTACATTTCTTTTAACACGAACATATTTGTCCAACATATTTGTCCACCAAGCAATATACAGAGATTCAGCTCTTAAAGTTAGTTTAACAAATCAGAGTACTCGGCAAAGAGTAGTACAATTGAGACACATTTCTATTTTCATTTTTTAAGGAAAACTGAAAATAACATTTATCAGAAGTTAGTTTCAACAACTTTAGCTAAGAAAAACCAAAATATCAATGTTCCTTAGGGTGTATATAGTAAAACATTATGTTACACATAATATTATATCCTAGACACAGGCAGTGACAATTGTTATGTTATAGTTTGGCTTTCCTGTGACTTCACCATTGGTTATAAGAAGAAATCCAAACTGCAAAACAAAAATCTGTATTAGTTTAAAAAATTTTTTTCTATTACTTCAACTTAGGCAACTCTTATAATAACATCACTCTTATAATCCATATTGTTCGTTTCTTTTTTTAAAATTTGTGTTTCTTAAGTTGGGAAGGAAAGTAGGAAGTCACTCATGTTGTTCTTTTTATTTCTGTCTTTTTAAATGAAACTGATTTTTTTAAGGGAAGGTAACAAAATCCCAAGAGCTCCCATTTTGCAGTGCTTTCTTCCATTTTTCTCATCAATTGGAAAAAAAACACAATTTACTATAGATTGTAATAGTTGGTCAAATAAAGGCTTAAAGCATAGTGACTAACTTAAATTTTAGACAGGTGGAAGAGGCAACTCAACCACAATTCTGGAAACTCAAAACTCCTGCCAAGTTGCCATGGAGTCAATATGCCAACTGCTGAATGCATGTGAAGACAGGATAAGGTAAAGATAAATAACACCTTATCATAATTCTCATTTTCTAAGGATAATCTTTAAGAAACTCTTTGCACCTTAGAACAAATATATTTCATTTCATAGATGAATTAAAACTACATTATGTACAGATTGACAGCAAACACATGAAAGGATGCTCAACATCACTAATCATTAGAGAAATGCAAATCAAAACCACAATGAGGTATCACCTGACACTGGTCAGAATGGCCATCATCAAAAAATCTACAAACAATAAATGCTGGAGGGGATGTGGAGAAAAGGGAACCCTCTTGCAATGTTGGTGGGAATGTCAATTGATACAGCCACTATGGAGAACAGTATGGAAGTTCCTTAAAAAACTAAAAATAGAACTACCATATGACCCATCAATCCCACTACTGGGTATATACACTGAGAAAACCATAATTCAAAAAGAATCATGTACCACAATGTTCATTGCAGCTCTATTTACAATAGACAGGACATGGAAACAACCTAAATGTCCATCAACAGATGAATGGATAAAGAAGATGTGGCACATATATACAATGGAATATTACTCAGTCATAAAAAGAAACAAAACTGAGTTATTTGTAGTGAGCTGGGTGGACCTAGAAACTGTCATACAGAGTGAAGTAAGTCAGAAAGAGAAAAACAAATGCCATATGCTAACATATATATATGGAATCTAAAAAAAATTAAAAAATAAAAACAAAGGTTCTGAAGAGCCTGGGAACAGGACAGGAATAAAGATGAAGATATAGCGAATGGACTTGAAGACATAGGGAGGGGGAAGGGTAAGTTGGGATGAAATGAGAGAGTGGCATGGACATATATACACTAACAAATGTAAAATAGATAGCTAGTGGGAAGCAGCTGCATAGCACAGGGAGATCAACTCTGTGCTTTGTGTCCACCTAGAGGGGTGGGATAGGGAGGGTGGGACGAAGACACAAGAGGGAGGAGATATGGGGGTATATGTATATGTATGGCTGATTCACTTTGTGATACAGCAGAAACCAACACACCATTGTAAAGCAATTATACTACAACAAAGATGTTAAAAAACTCTACATTATGATTATTTTAGTATAAATTATATTATCATTAGTTGTAGATGACTACAGTTACACAAATGATAGATATTTTTTATAGTCCATGGAGCTCTGCCAGTTTTTCTTTCAGCCTATTTTCTCTCCTTCTTAGATCGGACTTTTTTTTTTTTTTTTTTCTGTATTTCAGGTCACTGGTCTATTATTCTGTCCCTTGCATCTGATGTTGAGTCTATCCACTGAGGGTTTTTTTCCTACAGTATTTTTCAGTTTTAAAATTTCCATTGGATTCTTCATTATTATAGCTTTTATTTCTCTGTTGAGACTTTCAATTTCTTTCTTTGCTAAGATTTTAAAGTATATTTCATTTTTGTTTGTAATTGCTCATGAGAGTATTTTTATGATAGCTGATTTACAGTCTTTGTCAGATAATTCTAACCTCTTCCATCTCAGTGTTTGCATCTATTGATTTTCTTTTTTTTTTTCACTCAGTTTGAGGTCTTCCTGATTGTTGCTATAACAACCGATTGAAGACTGAGACCTGGGCACTCTGGGTATCATTTTAGGAGTGTTTGGATCTTACTTAACACCTTCTGTTTTAGCTGACCTGCTTTGACAGCACTGAGGCAGGAGGAACGTTGCCAGCTCATTTCAGCCACCTCACTTCTGCCAGATATCCATGTACCCCTCTTGGCCTGCTTTTTCTCCCTGTCTTTCAGAAAAAGTCTTTCAGTTATTATCAATTTTTAAAAATAAATGTAATCTCTAGAATTTTTTGTTGTACTTATGGGGGAGAATAGGGAATAGAGCATCTTTCCAAAGTTGGAAGTCTTCCTTGTTTCTTTTTCACAACAGAGGCAGCAGAGGACTTTGCAGGACCAGAGACTGGACATTAGGAGAGATATTCTGTCATTTGAGCTATAAGATAATAAATAAAAAGCATTGTCCCATCTCCCGGCAGGATCAGGGTCTAGCATTGAACACTTCCTATAACATGGCAGAATGGCCTCCTTCATTGTTCTGCAATCTCAGCATTCTTATTGGGGTAACACTATCAACATCCCTAGCAAGATCAGATTGATTGTCTTAAGCACTAGACAGTATCCTATTTCCTTGGTGCAATTTTAGTTCCCCAGTGGTCCTGCTCTGTAGAAGGCTAACTCTTTGGCTGGGAAGTCTTGGACAACTTCACATTCTCTAATTTCTCTTTGTTATATAGATAGGTCTCCTTCTGTGTCTTAGCTTGTTTATTTTCAAATCCAGCTCATGCCTCAATGGTGGACAGGGTGAAGTGAAAAAAATTAGCCTACAGTGAGTCTACACATCAGGAATTAGTTCAAAATCATTAAATAATGATTTAGCAAAAATAAATACAAATAATGAGTCTCAATTTCAGGCTCTTTACTGAGTAATTTTTGCTCTGTTTTCACCACTGTCATGGTAAAGACTTTAGTGAATCTAAATTATGGTCTCCTGGCTCTCCATGTTCCGTTCTTCCTTCCCCACCTCCCATCCTTGCCTTTTCACTTTTATGAACATTATTCTGCAATAAATTTTCACACTGCTAAATTTGTGTCAGTATCTGTTGCCCAAAGAATCCGACTATACATGGTTTTTGTACTAATAATATACAAAATATAACTTGAGGGAAAGGCACTAATACAGGAAAATTCCATATTCTATAGAAATGAAAAAAAAAAACAAGAAGATATGACATGCCCCTTTTTGTACTTATTAACCTAGTTTCAAAAGATACAAAACATGTATCTTTATAAAAGTTGATATTGCCAAATTCAGTGTCAAAGTAAGAGATATTTATTCATTATTTAGAAATATTTTCAGTTAAAGAATATCTAACCATACATTTGACTTCAATGATAATATTCTAATTTTTAAAAGAAATGCAGAATACTTTATTTAATAAATAATATGTTGCAACTTTAGTTCTATAATATTTCTGAAATCTGACAATGCTTTATGGTAAAAAGTATTAAATTATCATTAAGTTTTTGCATTTGAAATGATTTTCATGATCTCTTCTCAACTGGAAGTGTTGTCAAACAGTATTCATACACACACACGCACACACACACTCACATATACACACACACATATATACGAATTACCAATTTTATTTTTATGTTTAGTGGTTGAACATAAGTACATGTATTGTATATTAATTAACTAATTATAATTAAAGAATGAGAGTTGTCAGAAGACCTACATCATTCTGTTTTGCCACTCTGGCTTCATTTGTCTTTCATCTTAAACAAGTGTTAGAAATAAATTTACACTTTTAAAATGGAAAAGAAAAAAAAAAACAGTGATCAAAAAGTCAATTAATTTTGCCTATGTAATTAAGCTACCAGATTGTCAAACTTTTGTAGTTCTAGAGAGTAACAAAATTCTCGAAATAACATTTCTCTTTTTATCCTGGTATAATTAATAGTTTCTCTTTGCCTCACCTATAGTCACCATGTTATACATTAGATCCTCAGATTTTACTCATCTGATAACTGAATATTTGTGCCCTTTCACCAGTGTTTTACCAGCAAGTTCTTATTACTTTATTATCTGGTTTGTGGTAGAAATTAGCTAGTGAAATCAGGAGAGTTTTGCAATTGTTTCTTTTCTTATGCCATTGAACATGAGTGACAACTTAATGTGTTATTTGATTTTCTTTAAGCCAGGGTTCTCTGATGTACTACAGACTTTTCTATCAGGCAAAGCTTTTGGAACCTTACTCAGAAGAATATTTTAAAAGAATAAAGTATAGAAAATGCATGAGAAACCAGCAATATTAAAAAACAGTTGTTGAAATATTAATAAACCATCGTTACAACGTAGTAGTATTTTTGCTTTTTTATGTTTCTTTGTTAAAATATAAAGCATAACAAGTTCTATATGTCCTAATTTTAAGGCAGTGATGACCATAAACAGAATATTGCGACTTTCCAATAATTATAATGTGAACTGAAAATATCTCTTATTTCTAACATTCATAAAGACACAGATATAGTTTATATCACTGGGTTTATTGCTGTGGTAGGTAGCCTCAAAATGTTCCCCCATGATCCCATCTCCTGGTATTCATATCCTTGTGTAATCTCCTCTTGAGCATGGGTTGAACTGAGTAATTTGTTTCTAACAAATAGAATACAGCAGATGTTCTGGGATACCTCTTCCACTATCAGGTTATAAAAAGACCATAGTTTCTGCTTAGTTGATCTCTTACTCTCTTTGATGTGCTCTCTCTTGCTCTTTCTTAGATTGCTTGCATTAGGGGAAGTTAGGCACCATGTCATGTGGTACCTCAAGCAGGTACCCCATGACTAAGCTTAGAAGTCTACCTTTTGAAGCTTGCCAATAAGCAAGTGAGTGAGCTTAAAAGGAGATACTCCCATAGTTAAGCATTGAGATGCTGACAGCCCAGGCTAACACCTGAGCCTGAAACACTCAGCTAAGCCACACCTAGATTCCTGATTAACAATTTTAATTGTTGTGCAGCAATAGCTAAGTAATTCAATTGCTTATATCCTAATTAAAAGAAATGCTAAACATCAATTGCAGATAATAAAAGTAGAGATGTATTTTTTTCCTCACCCAGGTTCACAGACCTCTGATAAATGTGCACACATCCCTTTGGACTCCCAATTAAGAATTCCTATTTTAGGCTTAATCATTAGGAATTAAATAATTTCACCCATTTAAACCAGAGGAAGGCAAATGTGCACAATATAACCATCTTTAAATACTTTAACTTCTACAAAATAAATTAAGCAATTCACACAATGTCAGAGGTAACTCAGATGGATTTGATGAAGGTTCGTCCTCCATTAAGGGCAAATTCTTTCAACAGAACTTAATGAAAAATACTTCCTCTTTTTGCAACAAATTCAGCCAATTAAGTTGGTTACCAAAAATGGGTAAAATTTTTGAGGAGAAGCATCCAAAACATACATAAGTTAAGAGATTACAGAAATAACTGATACTACCAGCTTAAAGATACAACTCAGGCAAAAAAACCAGGAATCAGATATTTTTCAGAAAAGAAATATATATGATTAAAAACTTATCAGTTTTAAAAATATTTTAGTTAAGTCTAAATTTGGTAGCTTCCAATGCTGAGGGAAAATAAGAGGAGGCCATGATATGAATTCCATTCCTCTCACGGTAATAATGAAAACAAATTTGTTTGAAGAGAAACGATGCTGCAAGTATTCAAATAAGAAAATAAAATTTGGGGCTTCCCCAGTGGCCCAGTGGTTGAGAGTCTGCCTGCCGATGCAGAGCACATGGGTTCGTGCCCCAGTCCGGGAAGATCCCACATGCCACGGAGCGGCTGGGCCCGTGAGCCATGGCCACTGAGCCTGTGTCCGGAGCCTGTGCTCCACAATGGGAGAAGCCACAACAATGAGAGGCCCGCGTACGGAAAAAAAAAAAAAGTAAACACGTGAGCCATTAAGAAATATTATAAGGTTTTTAGATATTGAGGATTTTTTCCAAAATATTTCCATTTAAGTCTAAAATTTGATAATTTAAAATAATTTTATTGAGTGGAACTATTCTAAAGAAAGATTGGTTAGAACTAAACCTCATAGATGCTTTTAGAAAGCAAATAAACAAGCAGTATAACATTATTAATGAGTTATAAAATATTTATGTTTAGATATTGCCTCAGTTATAAGTGAGCCATTTTTTAAAAACTTTTTGTCATTGTTATTGATGAGCAAAAGAAAAAAAAAAAACAAAGGAAAGAGAAAAAAGGAAAAGAAATCTTTGTAAGTGTGTTTATAATGACCATTATTCTGGCACCATGTTAAATTTAAAGTATGCACTATTAAACGTATACAAAGTTTTAACTGCCTTTAAATTATCTGAAATGACAAAACATATAAACTATAGACTATAATTATAATAATACAGTTGCTTATTTTCATAATTGAAAGTTAAACTGCATGCATAGTCTGGTTTGCAAAATGTCAGCCTGGTAGCTATTATGATTTTGCTTACCTTGAAAACAGAAGCAAAATATTCAAGGTTATAATTGAAAAATAATAATGCAATAATCCAATGATTCTAGATATATAGCACATTTGAAATTTCAACTAATTTAAAAATAAGTCCTACATATATATATACCCTACACATACTCTGAAAATATGTTCTCACTGTAATTTTCTCTTTTTCATTTCAAAGCTATTTACATTTATTCATACATATGCACAAAGACACGGTCCAACATACATCCAAATTATGTCCTAAGCATTGTTGAAACATGCACATAGAGTATCTTGAAAATTGCTTTTTGGAGCATTTCAACAAAACCCACATTCAACTGAGAAGAGTGAAAAAACAATGGAAAAAGATGAAAAATAATTAGCAAGCAATGAGGTTTCTGCACACAAGTACATGGCATTATACAATATACACTTGAGGTTTTAGAACTATGCTTTTAGATATCCATCTTCTAAGAAAACTGCTATGTGATAAACAGTAACAATAATATTTCTTTTCTTGAGAGCCCAAACTATTCTCGATATTAAAAACAGAGGGTAGAAAATTTCTCCTTTGAGTTTTTTTGAAAAATAAAATTGTATAGGGCCCTGAATTTTGTGTCCAACTACATTCTTACAGTAAATAATCTTCAGGGGGGTATTTCTATAATATTTCTTAATTTGAATTTGCCTTTTACTCTAATATCTCTGTTTTTTGAATATACCAAATTCATTGCTAACTTATCCAAGCAGATGTTATGCTATCCAAATTGTTATATTTTGGATTGTGACCATATTATTAGCTCTTTTTTGTCATTCAGATTTCTAGTTCTGCTTACTACCTTGTAAGGGTTTGCAGACCATGGAGCAGGGAGGGAGAACCCAGGCAGAACCTGGTGGATTCCCTGAGTAGCGGAGACTGAGCTGAAAGTGCAAAGTGACCAAGGCAGTTATTAGCAAGACAGAATATCAGAGAGAAGAAAGCCACACAGAGGAAGAGAGAAATCAAGAAATATGCAAAGGATCTCCCATGAGTCTTCAACTGAAACTCTGCTCAGCACATGCTGTAAGGAATCTACTTGAGGACAGAAAAAGAACTATCCAAAGGCCAGTGCCTGGCATTCACATAGTTCTGGGAATGGTGTCTGGTCCCACTTGCCTGGCTGGAAAACCTCATTGTTCACTAGGCATATAGTAGAGTGTAAATAATGATCTTGCCTCTATAACGAGAAATTATTAAGCCCTAGAAAGTTAAAGAAAATACAACAGAAAAATAGGATATCAGATGGCAATCTGGATCCACACAAAGAAACAAAGAACTTCAAGAATTGTAACCAGTTGGATAAAAATATTTATGGTCCCAGACAGATAATGGTTCAATTTATGATTTTTTGACTTTACAATGTTGCAAAAGCATTACACGTTCAGGAGAAACCATATTTTGAATGTTGATCCTTTCCTGGGTTGGTGATATGCTGTAAGATATCTCTCATAATGCTGGACAGCAGCAGCGAGCCTAGCCCCCAGTCAGCCACGCATTCAGGGGGGTAAACAACCGATGCACTTACAGCCATTCTGTACCCAGACAACCATTCTGTTTTTCACTTTCAGTACAGAACTCAATAAATTACATGAGATGTTCAATACTTCATTATAAAATAAGTTTTGTGTTAGAAGATTCTGCCCAACTGTTGGCTAATTAAGTGTTCTGAGCACATTTAAGGTAGGCGGTAGGTAAGACTAACGTATGACATTCCTTAGGTTAGGTGTAGCAAATGCATTTTTCATGTACGATATTTTCAACTGAAAGGTTTATCAAGATGTAACAACATCATAAGTCGAGGAAGATCTGAGTAAGATTTTTTATTATTATTTAAATCTATTAAAAGATAATTGAATATTTAAATAAAAATAACAATAAAGTGAGTGTTTTTGTAACATTTCTCCTCTTTTTGCTTACTTGTGTCTGATCCCATGTGTATCATGTTCACTTTATGACAGGTCATTGTGGGAGCACTAAACTACGATTTAGTAGCTGTGATAAGACCCAGTTCACTATGGCCTGGGCTGGCTGCAAGATTACTTGATATCCATGGTCAGGGTCCCCATCTCTGCCAGAACTCAGAAGCACATAGGGAGCTATTTTTCCAGTGGTGTATAATTAGCTGTTGCAGGTAGCAGAAGATGACCTCAAAATATTACTGGTATCCCTCTTCTAAGGATTGCCATAAAATCCATGTGTCTTCTGCCATTTTAGCCCTGCGGCCTTGGCATGCATATGACAACTTTCCTGATTAGACTCAAATGAAAGCTACCAGATTTTTTTGTTAATCATAGATAGGCTAAGTGTAGAATATACTATAGTCAGGTTTGAAAGAGGCATTTTCGTTTGCTCCTAATGACAGCAGGTATAAGATGTAATAATTTGTACTTTGCAAGGATTGTCCCAGGATTCCCATTTTTAATAGATCATCACCCAAAACATTCACTGATGTGATAGGCACCTAAGCCTTTTTTGTTTTTTATATCCTATTCTCTAGTGCATATGTGTTTTACCAAACTCTCCAATTGTCTTGACACTTCTTTTAATCCAGTACAATTAACATTTTGGAGTCATTATAGTTTATGAACTATTGATGATATATTACGAAGTTCTGTGTAATATCTAAATATTTCATGTCCCTTCAGAATACATGAGAGGAGATGGGACAAGTTAAATAAAAGCCTCATGGAAAGACTATAAATATATACTGTTAAAGAAAACATGTGAATGTGAATTATTTCTGGCCTTCTGATGGAGATAGGAAACATATCTGAAGGATCAAAGGGCACACACTATATCTGAGTCTGTGTTGATCTAAAAAAGATACCACATATGGCACACAATTACAAATAGGGCTACTACACTATTGAGTTTACAATAGTCTGCTGTCATCTCCAAGAAACAATTTTCTTCCTCCCTCCCTCCCTCTCTCTCTCTTTCCCTTTCCTTTTGTCCTTCCTTTTTTCCTTCCTTCCTTCCTCCCTCCCTCTTTCTTTCTTCTCTTTCTTTTTTTTTTTTTTTTTTTTTTTTTTTTTTTTGTGGTACGCGGGCCTCTCACTGTTGTGGCCTCTCCCGTTGCGGAGCACAGGCTCCGGATGCGCAGGCTCAGCAGCCATGGCTCACGGGCCCAGCCGCTCCGCGGCATATGGGATCCTCCCAGACCGGGGCACGAACCCGTATCCCCTGCATCGGCAGGCGGACTCTCAACCACTGTGCCACCAGGGAGGCCCTTTCTTTCTTTCCTTCCTTCTTTCTTTCTTTCTTTCTTTCTTTCTTTCTTTCTTTCTTTCTTTCTTTCTTTCTTTCTTTCTTTCTTTCTTTCTTTTCTTAGTACCTTCTAGACTCAGGACTAGTTGGCTAATTAGCTACCTGGCTAATATGCTTAGTGAAGTTGCTATGAATCTGGTCTTTCTGAGTCTAATCTCTATTGGATGTTATTGTTGTAATTAGTTTTGTTTACTTCGTTTCTCCCTACTAGATATTTTAGGTTGGATTTACATCCTGAAGCATTTAAAAATATTATATTCTACTAGGTAACTTTTTATAGAAATTAATATTATCTACCCTTGCCACTTTTTTCTGCTCTTCTTAGTAATTAATATATACATTGTTAATGTTAATTAGTAGTATGTATATTCATATTTCTAACGTTGCAGGACATACTTCCATGGAAACCTTTTTAAATCTTCACGTTCATTAGTTACTGCTCTGGATATTATCACTCTGGGTTTTACAGGAAAAGTTTGTTACAGCACATTGTTTTATATCTCTATTACAATTGCTTCCAGACTTGTATTCTAATTAGTATTCATTTGTAGACATCTCAGATTCCTCTGCTTGCTCTTTAATATATGAAGTTTAAAAGTTTTTCTTTGCAGGCAAGGAGGGAATATAAATTGCAAATACTTAAAGGCTTCACTTCAAGAAAACATTACAAGAAAAATTCAGAAAACAAAACATTTCCTACTGAGAGGAGAGTTCAAGGAGTAGTTGTGTATTGGAGAAAGATGAAGATATTTGACAACTTAGTAACTTCTAAACATGTTTTTGTTCATGTAGTTATATTGTATTAAATGAGTGTCCAGATCTTCCACACTTTCACATTCCAGTATAAATTCAAACATTCTCTATGGAGGAATACAAATTGATTTGGGGTTATTCATATATGCTTCCTACATTAGTGCAAATAATTGAGTAATAAATTTCACGTTATGGAGTTAATTAACATTGCAAGTCATTTTATAACACTATGGAGTTTTTGGAGGAAACAGAATATGTTGTCTAACTCAGTCAATTTACCCTATAAATTGGGAATAAAGATGTAGATATACACAGGAATTGAAAAACAGGAAATACATTTTGTAACATAATTTCAATAAAAATTAGAATATGAGACAAATCATACTCTAAAAGACATTTGCATAGGAAGCCAAAGGAATTTACAAACAAGAAATTAATCTTGTAACTTTATTTTTTAATACAAAGTCTGGTTCTTTGTGAATATTTTAATTAGGATTTTGCTTGAAATGAACCTAAAATACATGATTGAATTAGATTTTAATTTAAAATTAAGTTGTATTTGCATAAATTGTCTGTTTTCTTTGCTAAGGCTGGAAACAGAGAGAAAAAGAAGCCTCTGTCTTATGATGTGTCAATAATCTAATTTTCAAATGATATTTTTTTGCCATTCACTGAATGACATTGAAAGCAAGACTTAGGGCTGTGTCTTGAGAATAATAAATTAAATACTTCTATTAATCCTGCAAACATATTTGTATTATTTGTATTTAAATTATAGATACTTGTGGGAATTTCACATTATCTGTACTGGAAAATTTTACTGTGATATTTCATTCTATTAGGATACAGACAAAATGATACATTTTGTACAGGTACTATCATAATCTGATAATTACATAATTCAATGTAATGCCTAGGCTTTACAATCCCATGTGAATTTTTTATTCTATTATAACATGAAATAGTGTGGAACTGTACTCATTAGAAGGACATTAAATTAACATAGTATTAAATCTGATAATTCACTTGTGTCTTCATCAATACAGCTAAATTAGATTAGATGTTTATTTCATTTATTTTTGTTATATGTGGACCAAGTGTTTAAATAGTTAAGTGATACTAAGACCTGGAACATTTTGAAGTAGACAAAACTAAAATTTGACCTGATTGCTAATATTTTTAATCTCAGTGTCTAGTTATAGAGAAAAAAGGTTTGTTACTTATCAATTTAAATGAATAATTGCATGAGACAGAGAGGTTTTCAGAAACAATATATTTTTAAGAGAATATGTAACTTTAAATGTTTTTTCCAAAGTTTACCAGTATGCAATTTGTATTCTAATGTCATTTTAATATAACTTAACATTGAAAATAATAAAAATCTTTAAAGGGAATTAACATTTTAAAATTATTCCAGGAATTTCTTTTATAAGTAAACATCATTATTTCTTTTTATTTAAAGCCAACAGCAGAATCAAATGCAAGATGCTCTCTTAGTAAATAATATGTCTTTCTCCAATCCAGAAGTCAGATATTTGCATTACATGTATTTATATGTGTGATGTGTGTGCAAACACTATGTATGTATTGATCCTTTTCCATTTCAACCTCAAAAATCATACCTGATCCAGAGGTGGTCTGGTCTGGTATATATATATATATATATATATATATATATATATATATATATATATATATATGTAATTCATATATATATGTCAGTGTGTATATATGTGTGTACAGATGCATATATTTGTGTATATCAATATGATTATGTGTCCATGTATGTACATATAAATATATATTTATGATCCATATCTATCAATCTATTTCCCTATATGTGCACACAGATAATATATGAATATGTATGATTTTTTCATATGAGGTTTAACAATATACACTCCTATGATACAATACAATCTTAAGTATTACCTGGTATATATATTTTAAATGACTTTTAATTACATTAAAAAGATGCAATGTATAGCAGTTATAATTTCTCTCCTAGAAGTAAAAGAAACACCAAATTGAAAGATTCAGTCGGCCCAATTATTAAAAATACTGCTCAGTTATTAAAAATACCATGACAAAAACAATAGTGGTCCTTAGACATTGTAATTTTTTAAGTAAAAAAATCAAATTACAACCTATTTATATAAATAACCATCTGAAGAAAATATTGCCTGATTTTATGTTTTTATTTGCAAATATTTTTTTTCCAAAATGGCTTGCTTTTGAAAAATGAACAACATATATCATTAATAAGCAAGTAAAGATGGAATATTGTAGTCCATATGCAAGAAAAACTCACTATAGCCAAAGGAGATTTTCCATTTAAAGATTATAGGATTGTGTTTAGAAACAGCAATTTAGTGTAATATATTCCATGAATATGTAATTTTCACCACGTCAGCCTATTCTTTTTATTCTCTGTACAATGCCCAAATGAGCTCTTTGCTTTCTGTTTTGCATCAAAGACAAATTACATTCTTGCTGTACTCAGAAATATAAGAATATAATGAAACTCAATGTCATTTAGCTAGGCATCAGATTACAAAAATGGGTCACTCCAAACAGCTTTAAAAAACTTTCAGAGCAGATAAATGGCACCAGTTTTGTTTCTTTCTTGACTTGATAGTATGAGAGGTGATGAAATTACAAGAAAGTGTCAACCAGGTGGTTTTTAGGAACACCTAGGGAAGTATTTCTCAAACTCTTTTTGTACGCTGCCCATTCATATGGGACAAAAATCTACTAATCTTATTAAGTGATAGAAAAATTTGATTTTCATAAATTAGCATGTTAAAGGTATACACTAAAGATCACCAATGTTTTAAATTTAGGAATTTAGCAAAGTTTCTCCTTTTCATATAACATTGCAGGACTCCTATGTAGTGCATTTATTCTAAAAATGGATGGAAGTTCCCCCAAAATTTTCTGGGGGACTAAAGCTCTTATAAAACTTGCTTTGTGTTCTCATTATTTTATATTGCTGTTACTGTTGCTTTTTGGTTTTTTCTTAAATAAATATTGACTTACATTCATTGTTATTACATCTTTGTCAGATTTTTAGCATGTAGATGTCAACTTCTTAATTGTTTTGTTCTCTAGTTTCCTTTTCATTTACGTGAAAAGTGGTCTTTTGACATAAAGATGCCATATCCTTGTGTTACACAGTTACACCACATATTCCAGCCTAATATTTTACCATGACAAGCTATAAGTTATCCACTGCTTGTCATTTTGTGCCACAATTCTTTAAATACATGTTAATGTAATTCATAAGAAGCTCTTTTCCTCTTAATGATCTAGAAGTAATTTCTGTTTCTAAGTAACTACTGCCCACTACACTTAAGCTGATGTTACCAGTTGGACCTTCATGATTTTGTGCAACTTTCACTCTGATGAGTTCCCAACCCACGCTTTGATAAAGCAAGGTAGATATTCATTTTCCATTGGTCAAGGAATTCTTTCCTAATTAAATTTCAGCTAAAAATAATTTCCATTGTGTAGAGCACTTCATCTATTTTATTCACTGTACCATTTTCAAAATAATGATTTTGTAGATGATCTTCAGTCATTTAACTCATTTGATCTTTTTTTTGCACAATATTGGGTTAGGATGAAATTAGTGATTTGTTCTTTTCATATTTCTCAATTATCTATTATAAACTACTATAAGCTCCTGTTTTTACACATTCTTTCCTTCTTTTTTTCCTTCTGTAGCCTTAGCAGCATTTTTTTGAAGATATGATTATTTTAAACATATATCTGCTCATTTATGCCATGTTTCATAACTTAGGGTTTCTTGGGATTGATTTTCAGTAAATAAAATTAAGTTATTGTCTCATAATAATACCAAGATGAATAACATATACAATGTATTAGTACCTTCTATGAACCAAGCACTGTGTTATCTTTATTATATGTATGGACTAATTAAATCTTTAGAGAAAAAAATCAATGATGTGAACTTTAAATTGACAACCTGGAAAGAATCATATTATTGAACTACATGCCTAAGTTTGTTTTGCTTATTTAACATTTATGTAGAATCTGTTATGCAATAGACACTATTTGCTGTACAAATACTAACTCATTTATTCCATACAACAACTATAGGAATTAAGTCATTATTATTACTGTACATTTTTTTACAGTAAAGAAAAATGAAGAACTGAGAAGTCAAAGCTGTCCAAGATCACAAAACTGATATGTGGTCAGCCTGGATCCAAACCTGGACAGGCTTACTGCAGAGTACAGAGTATGATATGCCCACTCACCCAGGAAGCTATGCAGCCTGTCTTGTCTTTGTCCTTATAGAGCATTTGCTAACCACAACTGGCACTGGCTGGTATGTTTCAAAGCAAACAATGGCATCAAAAGAGACTCAGAAAGCATATTTGGACACTATAGTTATACAAATATCTCAAAGACTAGGGAGTCAAAGGCATATTTATATTTTCTGTTACAAACAATTATGACTTCTTCCTAAAAGAGAATAGCCCATGTTAGATGGTGCAAATGAAAATTACTGTGCCATCACTTAAGAGATTAGAATAATAAAGTTTTAACAATGGTTCAAGCACATTATATGGGAAAAAAAGAAACTAAATTTGCCCTGAAATTAGCCAGCCCTCTCATCTGACTCTAAACTAGAGAGAGCTTGGTCAGATAAATTTATGAGCTCAAGTATTACATGAAAAGAAAAGCAGCAGCAGAAGGAGGATTCACAGAAAATAACCAAAGGGAATTTAAGCTGAAGTTGAAGTCCCGCAGTTTGGCTGGTAAGTGTCATTCACATGGAACTCTCTTTTAGAGCACTTGGAGAGAACCTCTGTCAACTTGAAAGTGTTTCCTATCAAACTTTTATTTATGTACTTCTTATCTGGAATTCCTTACTCTTTCTATATAATTTTGTTGGGTGTTGCCTTATATTTTTCTAGTTGTTTTTTTTTTTTTTCATCCATCTTGTTTAATATATTTCAAGGCTTATTTAGAATTCCACCCTAACTCCTCCTATGTTGTCACAGTCTAATTATATGTATTTTTTCCTGCCTGAATTCCTGTAGGAAATGATATGTTTAAATATTCTTTAAACATAAATAATAGTGTATTTATGCATAAATAATGGTATATTTTCTTACATGATGAATTGTTTAGAATAACTGCTTAAATATTTTAATTTGTCTTAAGCTACTTGTATCCTTATATAAATGTTAAATGTATTACCCACAATAGGTTTTCAAGAAATATATATATATATATACATATATACATATAATTTGACAGTGTGATTAGACAAGCAACAGATACTTTAAAAGGTATGATAATGTCTACACTTCAGGGTTTAGAAAAATAATTTATCCTAACAAAGCAATCTTTTTGCTAATAATTTACCAAAAGGTAGGAAAATTTGTTAGGCAGAATATTAGCCCCCTAAAATGTCCACTTCTTAATGTCAAAACTTGTCGATATGTTGACATATTTGTTTATGATTCTGACTGATACTTCTACGATTCTGACACCAATTCCAAACTGTGAGTTTTTCCCTCCACATCAGGCAATTCTCTGAAACCAACTGGGTGTCCTACAATTTAATTCAAATCTGAGACTATCTACTTGGAGATAGTGTCAGATCTCACAGGTTTCGGGCTTAATTCTAGCAGACTGATCCCCTTCTACTTCAGATACCAATCTCAAGTCCAGGTTGTACCTGTTCTTCTGACTTGTAGGCTATAGATCAGAGGTTCAAACAACCCCCTCCTTGGATAAAATTTATTTACTAGAGCAGCTCACAGAACTGAGAAACATATTATTTACTACATTATCAGTTTATTATAAAAAGATATAACAGGAACAGGCAGATGGAAGAGATACATAAAGCTAAGTATTTGAGAAGGGTCTCAGAGCTCTCAGAAACTTGTCTTTTGGGAATTTTATGGAGCCTGAATTACAGAGGTATGATTGGCCATTGGTGGTTGAATTCAATCTCCAACCACTCTGCCCTGGAAGAGGTCCAGGAGTGGGACTGAAAGTTCCCATCCACTAATCAAAATGTTGGTTTCCTTGGCAGGCAACCAGCCCCCATCCTTACGTTACCTCAGGAATTTCAAGAAGTCACCTAGTGTTAACATAACAAAAGATGTTTCCCCCACCCCATCATTTAGGAACTTCTAAGAATTTTAGGAGCTTTGTGCCAGGAACAGGAACAAAGACCAATAACACATGCATAATTTTATATATATATATATATATATATATATATATATATATATATATATATATATATATATATATTTCTTATTAGAAACCAAAATATCACAAGGTCAAAAGATTTTTCAGGGATGATTAAATTAAGGGCCTTGAGATGCAGATTTAATCCTGGATTATTTAGGTGGGCTCAATCCAATCACATGTATCTCTAAACACTCAGAACCTTTCCAGACTGTGGTCAGAAGGAAGCAACGGTCAGAGAGATGTAATATTGCTAACATGCTCATTTGTTAACATTTATACCAATTCCTACATATATAAGTAATCAAATATTGATCTCATTTATTTAATTTATACCTATCTCTCTTCCTAGATTTAACTTTTTTAAAATAAGTGACTGTAATTTAATTTCTTATTTTCTCTGGCAGAATTTCAGTCAAACCAAAAACAATGGGAACTATGAACAGGCAGCCTGTGAAAAGGAGACCCTAAACACAGTAAGTTAAACAAAATGAGAAGACAGAGAAACACACAGAAGATGAGGAGCAAGGTAAAAACCCACCAGACGTAACAAATGAAGAGGAAATAGGCAGTCTACCTGAAAAAGAATTCAGAATAATGATAGTAAAGATGATCCAAAATCTTGGAAACAGAATGGAGAAAATATAAGAAACGTTTAATAAGGACCTAGAAGAACTAAAGAGCAAAGAAACAGTGATGAACAAAACAATAAAGGAAATTAAGAATTCTCTAGAAGGGATCAATAGCACAATGACTGAGGCAGAAGAACAGATAAGTGACCTGGAAGATAAAATAGTGGAAATAACTACTGCAGAGCAGAATAAAGAAAAAAGAATGAAAAGAATTGAGGACAGTCTCAGAGACCTCAGGGACAACATTAAACACACAAACATTCGAATTATAAGGGTCCCAGAAGAAAGGAGAAAAAGAAAGGGACTGAGAAAATATTTCAAGAGATTATAGTTGAAAACTTCCCTAATATGGGAAAGGAAGTAGTTAATTAAGGGCAGGAAGCACAGAGAGTCCCGTATAGGATAAATCCAAGGAGAAACATGCAAAGACACATATTAATCAAACTATCAAAAATTAAATACAAAGAAAAAATATTAAAAACAGCAAGGGAAAAACAATAAATAACACACAAGGGAATCCCTATAAGGTTAACGGCTGATCTTTCAGCAGAAACTCTGCAAGCCAGTGGGAGTGGCAGGACATATTTAAAGTGATGAAAGGGAAAAACCTACACCCAAGATTACTCTACCCAGCAAGGATCTCATTAAGATTTGATGGAGAAATTAAAACCTTTACAGACAAGCAAAAGTTGAGAGAATTCAGCACCACTAAACCAGCTTTACAACAAATGCTAAAGGAACTTCTGTAGGCAGGAAACAAAAGAGAAGGAAAAGACCTACAATAACAAACCCAAAACAATTAAGAAAATAGTCATAGGAACATACATATAGATAATTACCTTAAATGTGACTGGATTAAATGCTCCAACCAAAAGACAAAGGCTTTCTGAATGGATAAAAAAACAAGACCCATATATATGCTGTCTACAAGACACCCACTTCAGACCTAGGGACACATACAGACTGAAAGTAAGGGGATGGAAAAAATATTCCATGCAAATGGAAATCAAAAGAATGCTGGAGTATCAATTCTCATATCAGACAAAATAGACTCTAAAATAAAGACTATTACAAGAGACAAAGAAGGACACTGCATAATGATCAAGGGATCAATGCAAGAAGAAGATGTAACAATTGTAAATATTTATTCACCCAACAGAGGAGCACCTCAATACATCAGGCAAATGCTAACAGCTATAATAGAGGAAATTGACAGTAGCACAGTCATAGTAGGGGATTTTAACACTGCACTCTCACCAATGGACCGATGATCAAAAATGACAATAAGGAAACACAAGCTTTAAATGATACATTAAACAAGATGGACTTAATTGATATTTTTAGGATATTCCATCCAAAAATAACAGAATACACTTTCTTCTCAAGTGCTCATGGAACATTCTCCAGGATAGATCATATCTTGGGTCACAAATCAAGCCTTGGTAAATTTAAGAAAATTGAAATCATATCAAGTATCTTTTCTGACAACGTTATGAGACTAGATATCAATTACAGGAAAAAAACCGTAAAAATACAAACACATGGAGGTTAAACAATACACTACCTAATAACCAAGAGATCACTGAAGATATCAAACAGGAAATCAAAAAATACCTAGAAACAAATGACAATGAAAACACGAAGAACCAAAACCTATGGGATGCAGCAAAAGAAGTTCTAAGAGGGAAGTTTATAGCAATACAATCCTACCTCAAGAAACAAGAAACATCTCAAATAAACAACCTAACTTTATACCTAAAGCAATTAGAGAAAGAAGAAGAAGAAGAACAACAACAACAACAACAACAAAAAAAACCAAAGGTAGCAGAAGGAAAGAAATCATAAACATCAGATCAGAAATAAATGAAAAAGAAATGAAGGAAACAATAGCAAAGATCAATAAAACTAAAAGCTGGTTCTTTGGGAAGATAAACAAAATTGATAAATCAGTAGCCAGATGCATCAAGAAAAAAAGGAAGACTCCAATCAATAGAATTTGAAATGAAAAAGGAGATGTAAAAACGGACACTGCAGAAATACAAAGGATCATGAGAGATTACTACAAGCAACTATATGCCAATAAAATGGACTACCTGGAAGAAATGGACGAATTCTTAGAAATGCACAGCCTTCCGAGACTGAACCAGGAAGAAATAGAAAATATAAGCATACCAATCACAAGCACTGAAATTGAAAGTGTGATTAAAAATCTCCCAGCAAACAAAAGCCCAGGACCAGATGGCTTCACAGGATAACATTTAGAGAAGAGCTAACACCTATCCTTCTCAAACTCTTCCAAAATATATCAGAGGGAGGAACACTCCCAAACTCATTCTACGAGGCCACCATCACCCTGATAATAAAACCAGACAAAGATCTCACAAAGAAAGAAAACTACAGGCCAATATCACTGAGGAACATAGATGCAAAACTCCTCAAGAAAATACTAGCAAAGAGAATCCAACAGCACATTAAAAGGATCATACACCATGATCAAGTGGGGTTTAGCCCAGGAATGCAGGGATTCTTCAATATATGCAAATCAATCAATATGATACACCATATTAACAAATTGAAGGAGAAAAACAATATGATACTCTCAACAGATGCAGAGAAAGCTTTCAACAAAATTCAGTGCCTGTTTATGATAAAAACCCTCCAGAAAGAAGGCATAGAGGGAACTTACCTCAACATAATAAAGGCCATATATGACAAACCCACAGCCACCATAATTCTCAATGGTGAAGAACTGAAACCATTTCCACTAAGATCAGGAACAAGACGAGGTCACCCAATCTCACTATTATTCAACATAGTTTTGGAAGTTTCAGCCATGGCAATCAGAGAAGAAAAAGAAATAAAAGGAATCCAAATTGGAAAAGAAGAAGTAAATCTGTCACTGTTTGCAGATGACATGATACTATACATAGAAAATCCTAAGGATGCTACCAGAAAACTACTAGACCTAATCAATGAATTTGGTAAAGTAGCAGGATACAAAATTAATACACAGAAATTTCTTGCATTCCTATACACTAATGATGAAAAATCTGTAAGTGAAATTGAGAAAACACTCCCATTTACTATTGCAACAAAAAGAATAAAATTTCTATGAATACACCTACCTAAGAAGACAAAAGACCTGTATGCAGAAAATTACAAGACACTGATGAAAGAAATTAAAGATGACACAAACAGATGGAGAGATATACCATGTTCTTGGACTGGAAGAATCAACACTGTGAAAATGACTCTACTACCCAAAGCAATCTACAGATTCAATACAATACCTATCAAACTACCAATGGCATTTTTCACAGAACTAGAACAAAAACTTTCACAATTTGTATGGAAACACAAAAGACCCTGAATAGCCAAAGCAATTTTGAGAAAGAAAAATGGAGCTGAAGGAATCAGGCTCCCTGACTTCAGACTACACTACAAAGCTACAGTAATCAAGACAGTATGGTACTGGCACAAAAAAGAAACATAGATCAATGGAACAGGATAGAAAGCCCAGAGAAAAACCCATGCACATATGGTCACCATATCTTTGATAAAGGAGGCAAGAATATACAGTGGAGAAAAGACAGCCTTTTCAATAAGTGGTGCTGGGAAAACTGGACAGCTACATGTTAAAGAATGAAATTAGAACACTCCTTAACACCATACACAAAAATGAACTCAAAATGGATTTAAGACCTAAACGTAAGGCCAGACATGGTCAAACTCTTAGCAGAAAACATAGGCAGAACACTCTATGACATAAATCACAGCAAGATCTTTTTTGACCCACCTCCTAGAGAAATGGAAATAAAAACAAAAATAAACAAATGGGACCTAATGAAACTTAAAAGGTTTTGCTCAGCAAAGGAAACCATAAACAAGATGAAAAGACAAGCCCCAGAATAGAAGAATATAATTGCAAATGAAGCAACTGACAAAGGATTAATCTCCAAAATTTAAAAGAAGCTCATGCAGCTCAATATCAAAAAAACAAACAACCCAATCCATAAATGGGCAGAAGATCTAAATAGACATTTCTCCAAAGAAGATATACAGATTGCCAGCAAACCATGAAAGAATGCTCAACATCATTAGACATTAGAGAAATGCAAATCAAAACTACATTTTGATATCATGTCACACCATTCAGAATGGCCATCATCAAAAAATCTACAAACAATAAATGCTGGAGAGGGTGTGGAGAAAAGGGAACCCTCTTGCACTGTTGGTGGGAATGTCAATTGATACAGCCACTATGGAGAACAGTATGAAAGTTCCTTAAAAAACTAAAAATAGAAAAACCATATGACCCAGCAACCCTGCTACTGGGCATATACCCTGAGAAAACCATAATTCATAAAGAGTCATGTACGAAAATGTTCATTGCAGCTCTATTTACAATAGCCAGGACATGGAAGCAACCTAGATGTCCAACAAGAGATGAATGGATAAAGAAGTTGTGGCACATATATACAATGGAATGTTTCTCAGCCATAAAAAGGAACGAAATTGAGTTATTTGTAGTGAGGTGGATGGACCTAGAGACTGTCATACATAGTGAAGTAAGTCACAAAAAGAAAAACATATACCATATGCTAACACATATATATGGAATCTAAAAAAGAACAACAAAAAATGGTCATGAAGAACCTAGGGGCCAGACAGGAATAAAGACACAGACCTACTAGAGAATGGGCTTGAGGTTTCAGGGAAGGGTAATGGTAAGCTGGGACAAAGTGAGAGAGTGGCATGGACATATATTCACTACCAAATGTAAAATAAATAGCTAGTGGGAAGCAGCCGCATAGCACAGGGAGATCAGCTCGATGTTTTGTGACCACCTAGAAGGGTGGGATAGGGAGGGTGGGAGGGAGAGAGAAGCAAGAGGGAAGAGATATGGGGACATATGTATATGTATAATTGACTCACTGTTATAAAGTAGAAAGTAACACACCATTGTAAAGCAATTATACTCCAATAAAGATGTTAAGAAAAGAAATATATAAATAAAATAAAATAAAATAAAATTGAGTTAGGGACTTCCCTGGTGGTCCAGTTGTTAAGACTCGGAGCTTCCACTGTAGGGGGCACAGGTTCGATCCCTTGTTGGGGAACTAAGATCCCACATGTTGCAGGCCATGGCCAAAAAAAAAAGTTAAAATTGAGTTAAAGGAAAGTGGTTACTGATGCTAATACAACTATACCTTTAAAAGGGTAGAATATCTATGTTACACCTAAATGTCAAACATACTGAGAAGGTGAATACAAAATTTACTGTCTCATAAACCTTCAAAAAAAAGAAAAAAGAATTTCATTCAAATATTACTAAACTAGGTATACAAAGATGACTCTATTCTTGTTAATAATCATGTCATCCCATGAACCTATTACAAACACTGACTCTGACCAAGCAAAAATGACTAGCTATTTAAATCCATGTTGTTTCTGGTTTTAGTCTCCTTTGTATGCCTTCCTTCTCTTTTGAAAATCCTACACTTCCTCCACTCCTTGTCCCACTTATCTATCAGCTCTCTATCTACCTATCTAGCTATCTATCTAACTTATTTAACATTATTCTTATTGAAAACTATATTAGAATTAGACTAGGTAGAAAATTACAGAAGTAAAATAAATTATTTTTAACTTTTTAAAAGAATATTTAAAGCTATCTTTGACTTTTCTATTAATATTTCCTTATTCAAGAAAAAAGATAAACTTTACGTTTCTTTGTACTATTTTACTCAATATACTAATATTTAAATGTGTTCATAGACAGTATATATTTGGCATTCTTTAAATGCCAAATATATACTTATAATAAATATTCAAGAATATTCTTTAAAAATTTTAAATGATAAAATTATAATATGTCATTTTATGTATAAAATGCAAAGTCATATATATTCAGTCACTAAATTAGTTCCTGAGAAATGTTTGTTTAGAGCCTGTCCATTAGTGATTAGAAGCACAGACTCTAGAATAACACTATTAGCCTAAAATCTTAGTCCTGACCCTCACTTGCTCTTTAATCTAGAAGTTTCTATATGTTCTCTCAATAACTTGGTTCTTTATTGAGTTATCACGAGAATTGAGTTAACACACATTAAGTCTTCAGAACAGTATAAACACATAATAAATAAAAGCTGTCATAAGCTATTTTGTAATAGAGGACTAAAATAATGCAAAATAGCAGTTGAAACAGATATTAAATGTACATAGTGATAAATTGATAAATGAATAGATAGAAAGAATTTTAAAAATCATATTTTATGCACTAGAGTGGCATATGAAAACATTATGATGTGGCATAATACATTAATCTGCCTTAGTATCAAAATAACTATTATTGTGCTATTTACCATAAATAAAGAAAGAGCACAAATTCCCTAGAAATAGTAAAATTCAAAACATATCCAGATAAAAATTGCTTTTATATCTCTAGGGATATGTTTGGAATTGAAATTCTTGTTTTTGATTACTCATTGGAATTGTTCATTGGAATGAACATGAGAAATTGCTCATCAAAGACATATAAATTTTTTTAAAAGATTAGAATTTAAAACCCATCCCTGGAGCTTATCTTAATATTGAAGCAATTTCACAGCCAGGGTTTGAATTTAAGTCCACATGGCTTTTAAATGAGAATTGTTTCATACTGCTTTCACAATAAAATTGAAACTAAATATATTTCTATACTGATACTAAAATTGTGAAATTCAGAATTTTCAATGGGAATATAAATTAATATGTTATCTTTGTAGTCCCATATTTTCCTGATAAACTATATTTTATATTTAAATATTTAAATTTATAATAAGAGTTAGTAAAGGCACTAAAGATAAACATATATGTTAGTTTTATAAAATACTGAATTTAAAAAGAAATGTTATATATCCAGTTTCTCATGAATTACATTCTCCAATCTTATTTTTATTTCAAATTGCTCAATTTTGAAGGGCTATATAAAATATCTAAGAGAGATACATTAAATCTAAGATAAGATTTCACATTAATATTGAAGTATTTATATATAGATTATATTTAAAATGTGCCTAAACAATAGTGGTAAAATGTAACTTTAATCTTTCTGAAGACATGAAAATAATACTATACTTATTTACCTATTCCTTTCTTGAGTTTTAGGAGGCCTATTTGATAATGCATAATACATTTACATAATAGCATAATGCATTTATATATAATGTATAACATGATATAATTACTAATATATTATTATTATTTTTTTTTTTTTTTTTTTTTTTTTTTTGTGGTATGCGGGCCTCTCACTGTTGTGGCCTCTCCCGTTGCGGAGCACAGGCTCCGGATGCACAGGCTCAGCAGCCATGGCTCACGGGCCCAGCCGCTCCGCGGCATATGGGATCCTCCCAGACCGGGGCACGAACCCGTATCCCCTGCATCGGCAGGCGGACTCTCAACCACTGCGCCACCAGGGAGGCCCAATTACTAATATATTAAATTGATATATTTTCCAAGATCACTTTCCTTAATACTAAATTAGTAAAACCGAATTTAAAAATATCAAGAATATAGACTAGAACTAACTATGAATATAGTTCTTAGTTTTGTTTTATTCACATATGTACAAGTTTAACAGTAGAAAATATTCAATGCGTTCAATGTGTATCTCTAAGAAAAGAGCTTGAGACATTGATGTCCCTGGTCACTGAAATGGACTCAAGGTTAATAATCAGTAATTCAATAAACATTTTTAAAGCACATACCAGACAAACTTACTGTCATGGTTATTGTAAGTGGAACTAACACTCAAATGGAGGAGAAGGTAAATAAAAAAAGATAATGTCATTTCTCAATACATTTTATAATAAAAACAGAATGGAAGGGATACAAAGGCCATTCATGGAAGTAGTTTGCAGAAAGAGTAAGAACCACACACTGGCTAAAAAAGAACAAGGCAAATCAAGCGAATGAAGTGTTTGGACTGGAACATAGCAAGGGAGAGAAAGAGAGCTCAGAAATGATGATGTGGACCAGTTTACATAGCATCAGAAAGACATGTTCCATTTGCACTCAAATTATGTGGTACGATTGCATTCAAATTACACAAGGAAGCCATGAGGAAAAGGTTTTAAGCAAGTATATTACTTGATTTAATTTACATTTTAAGAAAATTTCTGTAACTAATCTGTGAGCATAGTCTGTGAGAGTTTGAGGAGTGAGGGAAGCCAGTTAAGAGTCTACTGAAATGTCCAGAAAGCAGAGAGGGAATAAAATCATGAACTTTGTTTCTATGAAATGAGAACCCAACTGACAGCCTATATGAGAAGATATAACCTTGTAAAAGTAGAGGTAAGAATTGAGACACCAACATCCAATATCCTGCCAAAAAAAATGTATTTCTACTATACTGGGAAATACCTGTCTTTTGTCTTGTTTTTGATTCTGATTTCCCTTCTTCTGAATGACCATTCAAATTGAATACATGAGCTTCTAAAAGGAACAGTTTCAATTTTCTAGAAGAGTCCTTAGAAAGAGTAGATATTCAATAGTGAATTGCAAATGTAATTTATCAGAATTCTTCCACAGAAGAAAAGTAAGGGCTTCCCTGGTGGCACAATGGTTAAGAATCCGCCTGCAAATGCAGGGGACACAGGTTCGAACCCTGGTCTGGGAAGATCCCCCATGCCGCGGAGCAACTAAGCCCGTGCGCCAAAATACTAAGCCTGCACTCTAGAGCCCGCGTACCACAACTACTGAAGCCCACATTCCTAGAGCCCATGCTCCACAACAAGAGAAGCCCCTGCTCACAACTAGAGAAAGCCCGCGTGCAGCAGCGAAGACCCAATGCAGGCAAAAATAAATAAATTTAATTAATTAAAATTTAAAAAGTAAAAACGTCAATATATTAGTGTTTGTGAAGTCATTTCATATTTAAAACAAATGGAATTCTGACTAAAGTGGCCATGATTTACTTACACTTCCAGTATAGATAAAATAACATTCAGAGTAGTACAGGATTAAACACATAGGAAGGCACAATGCTGACATTTATTAAACATTAGCCTTGCTGTTTGTTTTACCTTGGGCAAGTTACTTGGGCAATTTATCCTCCCTCAGCTTCTGCTTCCTTATCTATGACACTGAGATATAAACAGTATTTTTTTCAGAGGTTTCTTTTGAGGATTAAACTAGATAATAAACTAGATAATAATGACATAACACAGTGTAACACATAGGAAGGACAATAAGTATCAGTAAAGATATTATTTACATGTTTTATATCACTTATATTCCTCTTCTGCCATCTAATTCAATGCATTCATAGGTTCTGGGAATTAGGACGTAGACATCTTTGGGGAACCATTACAGTAAATTATAAATATCAATACAGAGTGTTTTCATGATTCTGATAATAATCCCTTCATATGAATAGATATGCCATTTTAAAAATCATTTCAATTCTACTTTTCCTTTTGTTTTTTGAAAAATTGTGAGACATCTTTGTAATACCCAATATATGTTATAAATTGTTATGTGAATAATAGTTGACAGTAAGTGTTAGTGGCAAAAATCGAAAATGGCAGAGCTTAAATTTAAACCCAAGTCTTCCCGATACATGTTATTATGCTACTATTGAGATTTATTCATTTTTCTTATAATTTAATCTAAATTATCTATTAATATTTCCTTTTATTGGAAAAACTGTGAATTATACAGGCAATTATTTTTTAAGCAAAGATAACTAACATAAAAGAGAAGAAAGAAGTGTTTGCTTTCCAGGAAACATGTGAAATCAACTTTGATCACAGTTCAAATTCCTGTTTAAAATTTCCTACTCAGGATTTAACTTTACTACTTTACCATTTTGGCACATTAAAAACACAAAGGTTTACCCCATTTTTCAAACGTATTTAATTATGTTCAAATACTGTTCACATTTTGGGCTTCTCAAATGTGTACATATACATCCCAGTTAGTAGTCAATGGTTTGATGAGTGGAAGTAGGTAGAAGAAAAAGGCAAAGAAGTTTATTTTCCTGCAATGTTAATTTTAGACAAAATTTTGGTAAAGTATCGCATTTATGTTAAAATTGAAGAGATATTTCCTGAAATACAATGCAATATTTATAAGTTTTCACGATAGTGTCGCCTAATAAATACATGCTTATAATGTGGACAATTTATGTTGTAATTTTGAGAACTATGCTTGGGCATATGTTTATTCTTCCCTGCAGTATAGAAAAGGCTAACAAACAAAAACAAAACCCAAATAAACAAAAAACAGATAAATGCAAAACACCAAAAAATTGTTTACAGGTATCAGAGGTGGCTAACTCAAGACTGACAAAAAGACTAGGATTCTAGAGAGAGAAGAAGGTTACAGTGGTGAGTTAATCTTGCACATCCTGATAATCCCTAGTGGCTTTTCCTATTCTGAATGTTTGCGGTTGCTAAGGGATTAGACTTTGTCTAAGTAGAGACCCACTCCTGCAGGGACAGAGAAAACAGAAGACATTTTTGAAGTCTTGCAGTTAAATTCTGTGCAGCGTGGAGGTCTAAAATCTAAGCTGAGTGGAATTTTGGCAGGTTTGCAGCACTAAAGAGACAAAGGCTAGAAATCAGAACATCCCTAAGGGAATGGCCAAGGTGTATACACTAGGATCTCAGCTGGAACTCTGAGAGCTACCTAAACTTCTCTCACTGTTTTTTTTTTTTTTTGTACGTGGGCCTCTCACTGTTGTGGCCTCTCCCGTTGCGGAGCACAGGCTCCAGACGCGCAGGCTCAGCAGCCATGGCTCACGGGCCCAGCCGCTCCGTGGCATGTGGGATCCTCCCAGATCGGGGCACGAACCCGCATCCCCTGTATCGGCAGGTGGACTCTCAACCACTGTGCCACCAGGGAAGCCCAACTTCTCTCATTTTTATCACTAATTAGCTTAAGGAAATAAGCTCCCAAATCTTTCTATTTAGTAAAGGAAATAAAGAACCATCTCTGGAGGAAGATCACTTCATCTAGGACCAATAGATTTATAAAAGGCAACTGACACAAAATAAAAAATTATTCAATGTGCCAACAAGTGTCATATGACCATAAGTTAAGGAGAAGAAAAAAACCCTAAAAATAGATCCATGCATCATACAGTTATGAAAGTTAGCATCCAAGATTTTTAAATACAGTTAATATGTTAAAGAAAATAGAAGAGGTGTCACTTTAAAACTAGTTAAAAATATGGAGAAATATGAGATAGGAATGCATTACAAGTATAAATGGAAGTTCTAGGTTTGAAAAAATATGTATTTCAAAATCAAAATTCAAAAAAGAGAGTTAGCGAAAGATTAGGGAATAAAAATAGAATTATTGAAACTAAAGTTAGATAAATAGAAAATAATCCAAATTGAAAGAAAGAAAAAAAATGTAAGAAAGGAATATGATATGTGGGAAATGGTATAAGTCAAATCTAGAGAGACTATTCTTAATGTATCAGGAAAAATAGCGATGCTTTCAGAGGAAGATATTGGAAAGTGCCTTCATTTCTTTGGGCGATGTTAATATTTATCAGTACAAGAAAAAACTAAATAATTTCAATATATAATTTTATAACATCGTTCTTAACATTACTACTAATGTGATCATCTAGTGACATTGCACTACTATAAATTACATAAAATGGCACTATATAAATTATTATGAATATGACCTCTTTTGATACAATCTAAAGAGATTCCTTCATTTTCTGTTTCAAAAATCACAATGATTTGGTTTTGAATTTGTTAAAAGGACCCTCAAAATTTCTGGTGCATATTTGTATGCAATAGATACAAATGCAGACTGATACATCTTTATTGTATTTGTGATTCCAATTGGCCATAAGTAGAATTATTTTTGATGGTATGATTTTTCCAAAATAGTGAGCAATTCTTGGTAAATGTTTATTCTTATTTTGCATATTAGGTATAATTCTGGAAATATCAGTGAATATTAAAACTATTTAAATTGTTATGTTTGGATCTAGGAATAGAGTTACTTTAGGCTCTGATCATTTGTTCAAGGCACAGGACAATTCATTATGTGGGATTCTCCAAACCCAAGACATCTAATACATCAAAGATGATCATCCACCAGAATAAAATTTAGTTGGACCCCTTCAATCATTAGGACAACAAAATACAAACTTAAATTTCCAAATGTTCCATAGGACAAGGAAACTGTCTTCCTCTCCCACCCTCACACACATATTGAGAATCACTGTCTTTAGGGATATTTTAGGGCAATTTTCAAGAAGCTATAGTACTGTAATTTCCCAACCATCATCTTTTAATCCTCTCTCTTTAAATTCATCTTCAATCATTTACTTTAAATTCATCTTCAATCATTTAGAAAAGTCTTTTAGATGTAAATATATTGAAAATATGGCCTCATTCTAAACAAATTTTAATCATTACCACCAAAACTAAGATTGCTCACCTAGGCTACCAAAATAACTACTGATTTCTTGCTTCTGCTTTTGCCTATTTCCCCATTGGATCTCCAAATCCATTTTCCATAAAACAAGAGAAAACTTAAAAAAATTATAGTATGTCACTTCTCTGCTCATATATTTGGAAGTCTTTTCTTCCACTTGGAGTAAAATGGTGAATTCACTTTAAAAAAAATTTTATTGGAGTATAGTTGATTTACAATGTTGTGTTAGTTTCAGGTGTACAGCAAAGTAAATCAGTTATATGTATATATATTCTATGTCCACTCTTTTTTTAGATTATTTTCCCATATAGGATGAATTCTTTACTTGGCCTGGAAGTTACTACAAGACCTAACCTCTGTCAACTTCTGTCTAACCTTGTATGCCCCCACTTTTCCACTCATTAGCCACAAGCAATTTGGTCATCAAATTCTCCACGCAAGCATGACGTTCAAGAATTTTAGGCTGCCCCCCACCCATCCTCCCAGCTTCCTGGAATGTGCTCCCCTAAGTTACACACAAGGCTGGATCTCTTGTTTGATTCTAATCTGGTCAAATACCATCTCTTCTATTTAAACCAGCACTCAGTCCACGTGGTGTTCATGATTTTCCTTCACAGAGCTTACAACTGATATTGTATTATGCGTTTATTTATTCATCTGTTATATTTTCTCCTCTAGATGTACTCTCCAAAAAGCAGAAAATTGTTCTGATTTTAATCTTCTGTATCTCTGATACTGAAAATACTCCCAATAAATAATATGCACTCAATAAATGTTAAATGCATCAATAAATAATCTAATAGCCTCCTTTCTCTAAACTTTAGGAAAAAGAGTTAAATTCAATGAATATTGAAGGTTATAGGATATTTTCTTTGAAATGATTTCCAATCTTCCTATTAAGAGAAAAGTTATTTCTTTCTCTTTTCCCATTTGGCTGTACAACATATCATTTTATGAGATCATAAAGTAATATATATTTTTGGTCTCAGGAAGAATTTATCCCACCCTGAAACCTTTAGTCCGATAGCTATTGTTTTAATATTTGCTAAAGCAAATCTTCTAAGCTTCTACTATTGGAATTTTTTAATGCTTTATTTGTATTCTTCTTTAAATGAGCAAAGGGAATAATCTATCCACAAAAGACTTATAGTAACTTGGATGCCAATGGGAAACTGAATACATTTAATAAAATATTGCGGTATGTTATTTTACATTTTGTATTGTGTGATCTGTAATATAAATATGCCTCTTTGGGTACTGAGAAAAGAGAACACCATAAAAAATATCCTTAGGGTCATATACAGGTAATGCAAAGTCAATAAAATTGCTTCACTAACAATTTTGAGACTTCCCAAAACGTTCTGGCACAGAGTTTTCCATAAAATGAGAGAATTTATCCAATGCAGAGAAATTGAATCTATGAATCAGAAGCCTGTGGTGTCAGAAGCTTTGTAATATTCTAATCCTGACTTCATCAGTTCACTTACTGGAACTGTCACAGATCTATAATTATTTAATCATCCTACCACTGAACTATCTCACCTGTAAACAATACAGTTCTCCTTTTCCACAGAGATATACTTATAAATTAAAGAACAAAATCTTTTAAAAATAGAGAAATAATATAGATGATACAGTTTGGGTAGAGAAGCTCATAATTAAATACTTATTTACCTATGAAAATATTTATTACTGTATTGTTATTTTTACTGAAGAACTGAAAATATATATTTGTATGTGTATTTACATTGAGAAAACTAGTTTGAAACAGAAAATCTAGTGATAATTTTAATACTTATTATAGCATAAATGTTTATTTTCTTTTCTGATTTCTACATAGCTTCCCTGAAGATACCAACTTTCTTTATGGAAACTGAATAACTTCATTTACTCAATCACCACAAGGAACAATAAGACAGTGGTAATTCCAGATTCTCATTCTTTGCTTTATTGTTGGTCTATGGCTTAGAATTAGCATGTCTGTGCTTTATGCCAAAAACTGTTTGTTCATTTGTTTGTATTTTTGTCACTGGCTAGCTGAAATTTCAGAAATATATACATATTGTAACCCTTTCTAAGTATGTGTGCAAACTTTATATAGTTAGACTATTTTTTTCTCAGGAAATAAAGACTTACAGTAGGTATGCATACTTTAGTTCACAGTGTGCGTGTGTGTGTGTATGTGTGTGTTTGCATCATTGAAAGCTTTGAATCATTTTTTTCTTTTTATATCATATCTCAAATAATGTTGAAATTACATAGCAACAGTCACATTTTAATGCACAATAAGAAAATATTGCTTTGAAGATACACTCATCAGATACAACTTAATAGTAAAGCATGTAGTATGTTTTTGATGTGTATCAATTATTAATAATTAATATATAATAAATTATTTTTAAAACCTATGCTGAGACTAATGAGAAAAATGTTAATTTATTTTTAAATTGTATTATTTAATATAATTTAATAAATGTTTATGTTACTGTAGTTTATAAATTACACATTTAATGGCTGTAAAACCTTAAAAATATTTGTCAGTGGAAAAAGCAGTAATCAGTGGAAAAAAACAGTAATTTTCCTTTAGTTTCATAGGTATTAGCTACACTTTTTTTGACTCCCTAGAAATTGACTCAATATCATAAAAACAAAGGTTTAAGGCATAACTACAAATATTTGAGTTTTGGGAAAGTAAAATTTAATCAATTGTTCACACACCAAATAAGTTTGTTTGAATTAACTTCTAAAATTTAGCTGCATTTGAAAATACTTAAATTCTAGGTAATTAGGTATTATTAATTGGTATGTATTTGAATTATTGCATTGTGTAATTTGCAATGAAGAAAAATTATTTGACTGGATACGGTCCTTCATAAGACTGATAATTAATTAGTAAGCCAGAATACATACCTGAAATAGCTCAAACATTAAAAGTTGTACAAAAAATGTTTAATTAAAAAATAAGCATTTAGAAAATGCTATCTCATCTTGAGACTTTCAGGGACTTTTTAAAAACTTCTTTGAAGATCTAAATTTCTGGAGAGCAAGCATATTTGACAACTGCTTCAGAATATTGCTACTATAATAAAGTTCAGCTTACAAGCAATTTGTCAGTGAAGGCTTTCATCAGCATCCCTACCTCCCACTATACATCCCCTTACACAAAAAGAGAAATCTGCAAGTCACATCTGAAACCTGTTTCCAGTACTAATATGATAAAACTTTAATTTTATTCCCCATTCAGGTTTATAGTTTCATTTAGTTTCAAAGCAGTAGCGAGAAGTCTACACTTTATTACCTAAAACATACAATGAACTGGTAAAATAAAACTTCCCACCTCAGATCCAAGTGTAAGAAACAGAAATGGTTTGGGTAAAGGTGAAAAAGAATCTCCCCACAGGCAGGACTATAACACAATTGTGGATTGGGTAGGGGCTCAGTCTGAGAAAGATTCATACTGTTTCATATATTCCTGAGTGCTCTTTGCCATTAATTTAGTATTAAAATTCTGTAGCTCTCTTGTATGAACTTACTCTAAAAAACATTTTGAAGTCTTTATGGAATTTTAATACATAGTTTTAAAAATGTGAATATATATATATATATATATATGTATACTATACGTGTGATGTAACTCAATGGTAATGCATTGTCTTAAGATGATTTTTCTTTTTTTAAATCATTAATTTTTTATATCTGCATAAAGATATTTTGCCTATTTAATCCACTTATGTGTAGGAAATGCTCATAAATTGTTATTTAGTTGGTGTAATTTTTGTATAGTGCTTTTGAACAGTTAATATTCTAGGACTGTCAAACAAAATAATTGTTGGTCAAGGTAATAGTATTGAAAAAGAGGAATAGTTTGTAACATTTGAAGAAGAAATTATTTACTCCTTTGTAAAATTTTTCAAGTATTCTGGTTCAAAAATAAGGTTTGACTTTCCCCTCAATTTTGAAAAATTGAGAAGTGATTTTCTTGAAGTATAATTATAAATAACAAAATATATAAGGAGAGTGTAATTGAAAAGCTTGAAGACCTTTAATTATAGTGGTGTAAATGTGACACTATAAGACTTGAATTGCCGCCTAATTATTACTGCTTTATTTTATCTTAGGAAATTGCTGACAATTACTTTATAGTTTTAACTTAAGAAACAAGAATAAAATTTAGATTTAATAAAGATATTTTGGCTCAAAAGATGTTGACAAAACTATCTAGTTGGCTCTGAAACAGATTATGAAATTTAAAAAAATTAAGTACAGCATAAATTTGTACTTGAAGTGTATATGTGGATCATAGTAAGAACAGCACATTTTTATTCATTAAATAGGATATTTGCAAATTCTGATTTTGCTTTCTGTTGGATCTTATTCTCATGGATATTTGTACATTGGTGTGTGTGTAAATGTGAATTATATTTATTTAATATCTAATACATATGTATTATATATATCATCTATATATTAAATGTTTATATTAGAAATGGGATTGTATCAGATATACTCAGTACTATATATCAAAGTAGATTACACAGATAGAAATTCTAACACAATGTAATTTTTCACATGCTGTTTATTAACATGTGTGCATACACACACACACACATATGTAACACAGATTTGATCAATTTGGGCAAATACTTAACCATTTATCAACCAAAATATGCAAACTTTTCATCATCCTAGAAAGTTTTTCAACAAAAATATTGCAGATGTATGTTGTGTGATTTTAGGTATTTGTATTTGTGATTCTATGATATCCATTTTCCTGCACTGAAGTAGTAGACTTCTGCATTTGTATAGCTAGCCTGGTTCCTTACTATTTCCTCATATTTGGGTTGTTTTTTACTGTGAATTTCTAGTAAAAGACTGGTTTTAAACTTCTTTTGTAGAAGCTGAAAAATAGTGCATGTGAACTTGTGATTCAGGCCCAGATAATTGATGGCTTCAGCACCAGATCTTGAATTGGGAGCTAGGGTGACAAAAAAGTGAAGATCCCATAATAATAGCTGCAGTAAAAGGGACAACGTGCATTTTCCAGAGATAGCAGTATAGCCACTGGGACTTAAGTGCTGGCAGTGTTGGTGGACAATCAGGATGACTTTTATTCAGAATGTTCTGTCCTATGATTTTGCCTTAGTTCTGACTTTGTGGCCTCCCTTTGTTTCCTTCTATTTCCAGACAGATCCCTCTATTCTTCTGGATTATTCTCTAAGGTAACTTAAGTCCATAAAATAATTTTGAGTCAGATCAGCCAGTTATTTTTGTTGCTAGCTTCTAAGGACACCAAATCATATAAATAAATCTGTATTATCTGTAGTAGGAAAAAAAAAGCCCACACATGTTCCAAGAAATAGTGAGAAAATATCCAGTCTGTAAAAGTCAAACTACATCAGAACAAAAAGACTTATTCTTTATCAGCAAGTTGTATGAAGACATAGGCAAAAGCTAGGGACCTAGACAGGGATAGAAAGAGAGGAACAACAAATGATTGTACAGCACAACTGAAGGGACAAAGTGATTGATTTCCTTGGGGAGAAATAATATTAAAGACCAACATATTAGCTTCAGGACCAGCTGAAGTCATGTGTGCAAGAAAAAGCCAACTAAAGAGACATAATGAATTTCTTCAGTCTAAAGCCCAGAGAAAAGTGCTGCTGGCTAGTCACATATTATGAGCAGATGTGAGGCATCTGTTGCTTACACCTGAGAAAGCTAATTAGCTAATTAAATTCTTAGGAGGAACAGGCAAAGAAGCCCAAGATACAAAATTCACCCCAACTGAGTTGTATGCAGTGGTACCAGAATGACTATGAATTTTAAACTCTTGGACTAGGAGGAAAGAAAACAAGTGAAGATTTTATTTCAAGTCAGAATAATTACAGAAGTAAACAACAGAAAAAGATACTGTATTAGCAAGAAGGAGAAAAATGCATACTTCCAAAGTTTTCTATTAATTGCCTTTATCATATTAAATAAATATATCTAGTCATGGCAATATTACATTTTAATAACAGATGCATTTTATTATATATTATATTTTATTTATTATATATAAATTATTATATATTAGACAACTTTATTGTGAAAAATAACAAATTTATGCTCCTCAATTACACCTATCTAAAAAAAAAAGTTGCCCTTGATTACCTGACACTTATTAGAGCACAGGGTCAGCTGTTAATTTGGGCCACCAGGGTTAGCATCCATATGTTGCCATGATTAGATTTTTGTCTGCTGGTCTTATAGAAGGCATATTTTTGTGAACCACATTTCCTATTCATCAATCACATAATTAGGGCAAACTCAGAATGCTAAAATTACCTGGGTTACAAGGTCAAACTTTATTTTACATTAAAGTTCTTGATTGGACACCTTGTTAACATAATTTTCTTTTTATACATTAAATATAAAAGCATATTTTTGCATATACCATGGAGACAGCATTTATTCTATGCAGAAGGCACTGACTAAGGAACATTGAACTGCAACTTGAATTATATGTTTTGAAATATAGAAAATGTGTAATTATTTATTTCAGCTTGACTGGGTCACAGGATTCCCTGATATCTAGCAAAAAAATATGTCTGAGTTTGTCTGTGAGGGGGTGTCAGGAAGAGATTAGCATTAGAATCCATAGACTGAGTAAAGCAGATGGCCCTCAAGGTGGGTGAGCATCATCTAATCCATTGAGGATCTGAAGAGAACAAAAAGGTGGAGGTAGGGAGAATTCACTCTCTCTCTGCCTGAATGCTGAGCTGGGACATCAGTCTTCTTCTGCCCTTGAACAAGACTTATACCATCAGCTCTCCTAATTCTCAGGCCCTCAAACTCAGACTAGAACTAACACCATTGGCTCTCCTGGGTCTCCAGCTTGCAGATGGCAGATTGTGAAATTTCTCAGCCTCCATAATCATGTGAGTCAATTCTTCATAATCTCTTGAAATCTATCTATCTATCTATCTATCTGTCTGTCTATCTATCTATCTATCTATCTACCTATCATCTACCTATATTGGTTCTGTTTCTCTGGAGAACCTTGACTAATAAAGAACACTTGTAATTTTGTTTTAAAATTTTGTTAAAAATTTTTACTTAATATTTTTGGAAAGGGAAAATACTTAATCAAATTTTTGCTTATAATAGACTGCCTCTTCATTCTAATTCTGACCATGAAATTTCCAAGAATATTGACATAAAGGAAAAAGAATACTGTTAAAGGAGGGGTAACTGCTTGGTCATTAAAATGGTATATTTTTGTAAAATGTATTTTAAAATGACCCAGCCTGCCCTCTAAAATGCTTCAGCCTAATACAGTAAACAACAGTTTATCACACTTGCAAGGTCAATAAAACTGGTATAGAAAGAGATAATTTGTTTTTAATAACATCTTAAACATCACATAACCATTACATGGAAACACAACAGTAAATAGCTATAATTCTCTGCAATTTGTAATTTTCCATAAAATACATATACTTAAAGACATATCTTTTAAAGTGGGTCAGAAATTACTTCTAGGTCTCTTTAACAGGCATCATTCAGTCAAACAATAATGCGAATATACTTCAAACTTCAAATATGTTATAACAAGGGATACTTGAAAATAGTTAATGGAAAATATAATTTTCAAAAGTTTATGTTCAATATTGTGAGAATCAGAAAATACTATATTTGTGATTATTTTACAAATATATCTAAATATCTACATAAAATCTAAGCTTTAAAATACAAATACTAGAAATTATGTTAACAGGGCAGTCAAAATTGCAATATAATTTACAAAATAGTATAATTTGCATGGATATAGAAATAATTTTATCCTGGCAAATGCAAATCGATTACTCTACCATGAAATCAGCTAGTAGAAGCTTGGTTGTCAATCATATGGTTAGTAGTTACTTTTATAAGAGTCTGTGTAAGCAATGAAATAGATGTCATTAGGGTAGGACTGAGAGTTGTAAAAAGAGAGAAGGTCTTCATTTTCCCAATGAGTTCATGGCACAGATGGAAAGGAGAAATTATAGTATATTTTTCATGTTTCAAAACCTTGCCCAGCTGCCTCATTGTTGCACATAAATCTACATAATATTCATTACATTGATTGCCTAAGTGCCATGAAATAGCTTACCTTTCTGTTGATGTTTTTAAATTGTAACCTTTTACAAATACCCAAATATATAATTATATTGAATTATTTTTTTAATCTTTATTCTACACATGAAATATGGATTCATCTGTATTTTCAAGTTAAAATGACCTTGGCAAGCCATTAAATTTCCAAGGTTCAATTTCCCTGTTTCCAAGATGTGATAACAATACCTGCCTCTGTTTACTTTGAAAAGACTGAAAATAACAGATAAGGTAGATTCTCCCAGGGCCTAAAAGAGCTACTGATAGTAAATGAAATACTTCATAGAAACTGAATTAACTTTCCAAGACACTAAGTAAACTTCAAATACGTTACTGTATCAAAATCATTATAGAAACTCAAAGAACAGAAATATAAAAACAAGCATAACATAAAAATTAAATTAAGTACTAAATTGATTTGTGCAAAGACCAAATTCTGTACTGTGAACATAAACCCAGGAAGAAAAAAGGAAAGAACGCAGGAATTTGTACTAATGAAAATATATTGTTAAATAATATTACTTATAGAGTGCTTTATAGTTTATACCATGACATATTTTATTTAATTTGATTCTCCTTATAAACCCTTGAAGTAGTGAGTGTCCTGTAACAGGGCTGTGGCAGACATGTGATGTGCCACCAGATGTTTCTTCAAGAAATCCTCATTTATCCATCACCCGCAATGTAGCTAGCTGGCAGCCTCCAGCTCTTTGTCAGAGTTGCCTCACCATTTTTTTCAGCAATATTATTCATTTTAATTGTTTGTTTTAAAATAATTCAAATCCACAGAAAAGTTGCAACAGTACATAAAGCTCCCATACAACCTTTACTAAGTTTCCACAATTGTTAACGTTTCCCTGTTATTTTCGTTTTCTTCTTCTGTACCATTTGAGAGTAAACGACAAGCATGGTGTCCATTAACCTTTAATACTTTAATGCATATTTGCTAAAAAAGAGACATGTTCCTCATAATATCAGTACACCTATCAAAATCAGAAAATTGATCGAATATTACCATCTTATCCATCAACACCATTCAAATTTTACCAGTTGTCTCAGTTATGTTTATAAAGTCAAGAATTATGTGTTGATTTTGATCATCATGTCCGCTTAATATCCTTCAGTTTGGAAGAGTGGCTTGGTAATTCCTTGTCTTTCATGACTTTGATAGTTTTAAAGAATATAGAATTTCCCTCAGTTAGATTTTACTAGATCTCCTCACAATTTATGCATAACTTATGCATAAACAAATCAGTGTATGAGGAATAAGGAACACACCAAAAGTGGTGCAGTGTTCTTTTCATTGGATCATATCAGCAATCATATGATGACAATTTTTCCCATTACTGGGGATACCACCTTTCATCACTTGGTTAATGGTATCTGCCTCATTTCTCCACTGTAAAGTTAATTAATAAAAAGTATATTAAATTACTAATTAATAATCAATTAATAAGTACTTTATGAGATGTTGACACTTCTATCATAAAGTAGAATTGTCTTTTCTTCCTTATTTGTTTTTTATTCCACTTATTTATATCAAATCAGAATCATGGGTTCTTATTTAACTCACAATTTACAGTCTAAAGTATACATATATATATATATATATTTTTCAAATTATCCCAGTCTTGTTTAGTAAGATCACCTTAAAGCTCTTTACTCCTACTCCCAACATTCTCTGAATAATTTCTTTCTTTTTAGTAAAATTTCTTTTGGTCTTGTCTGGTATTTCTTGTGCCTTATTTCTGGAGTTGGCCACTTAAAGGACCTTTACTTCTTTCTTTTTTTTAAAGTCAAGGTGTTTAGAAATCAAATACACACACATACTTATTTCTATATTTATCTTATGTATCTATCTATCTATGTATCTATCTTAAAAATTTTAAGTTCACCCTACTCCCTCCAATTTTAATCCTACACCACAGGCTTAATTCTAGTATCCACTTTTCTGTATTTGCATAGTGAGAAATCTGGCTCCAAATCATCAATAAGTATTTACTTATTTGCTCAGTCTCCCCTGTATTTGTTCAGTTTTCTGCCACATTAGCAGAAAGTTCAGTCCTGGGCATTCTTCGAAACCTCCACTCTGGCATACCTTCCAAAACCGTGACCCAGACCAGCCAAGGACATGCTATTCTCAAGATGACCCTCAGCCAATGAATGAACATGACATTAGTTATGAGAACTCTCTCTTCTCAGGGTGACCTCCAGCCAATGACTAAGCAGAAAAGTGGTATGATCACCTTCTCATTTCCACCCTTACTGGCACACCTCTAATGGGCCATTCATGCTTCAGACCTCCCCACTGGGCTCACAGTCCTATCTGCACTGCAGGCATGTGGTTAACCCTGTCTAGTCCCCCTCCCCCACTTTTCTTTTCACAGGTGTTACTACCAATAATATTGTGTATGCCTAAATCCATATCCGTCTCCTTTCCAGAGAGCCCAAATTATGACAAGGGAGCGGGAAAGCCCATCACTATTTCCATGGAATGTAAATAAATTACACGTGTTGTGGAAGACATTACAAGCCAAGAATTAGCAGAGACCAAACACCTCCCTAACCTCTATTTCATAGAAAAGTTTGTATCGATATATAGGCGAGGCAAAATGACACGTTATAGCAAGAGTTTCATAGTGAGATCCCCTTGAAGCACTATAAATCTCTAGAGGGAGCGGGAATAGGGTACAAAGACACTAATAAGAAATAGAATGTGTTTACCTAAAGAAAGAGGAAGAAATAAGTGTACAAACATCTTCAGATTTCTCCTCCCCCATAGAGGTGCAAAACCTACATCAGCTTCCATCAAAGATGGAATATATATTATGCCTACCCTCAATAAATTATAAAACTGGGTAAAATATATGAAGCAACTACTTTAAGACAGTGATGAAAGATGATACAAGACTGTAATCCCTGAGAGGTAAGAAATAAAAAGTCAAGCTCCATGATCATGCCAGATCTATGCCTGGGAAAAATTTCCCAAAAGCAACACAGACAACTGGATCCCAAACACAGCATGGTGGTCCTACTGAACTGAGGAGGCACAGATCAGAATCTAGGGAAGCAGACTGATTGTCATCTGCAGGAGCACACCAAAATAGGGAGCTGCTTAGAAAGGTTACCTGTGGAATTAATGTGGGGATCCCCTGAAAGTCACCTGGGGAGAACTAGGGTTTATATGCACAGAGGGAGACCACCAATGCTTTACATGTAACAGCTGCTATGGAGCTGAGAGTGGAACAAAAGTGTATGTATTTGTCACAAGTCAAGGATGTGTACATTTAAAATATAAGGGTTTTAGTGAGTGTAACTTATTCCTCAATAAAGTTAAATAAAAATTGCATCATTATTGCTGATTTAAAATTGTGACATGTACTTTTAGGAATTATGTACTTTTTCTGAAATCATAAAACCTGTAATCAGAATGTACCATTGCAAGTTAAATTCACCAGTCTTTACTCCAAAATTAAAATAGGTCTCTCATGAAAGCTCTTGCCATATCTACCTATCTATCTATCTACATACATATATATATATAGCATTATTATTTACTAATATTATATATATATTCTTAACATGTACAAAATGATGTTTATTAAATGCATTTTGTAAATGGACACTGTGAAAAGTTTTTGGTTTGTGAGCTCACTCAGAGTTTAGAGTTGTGATCACTTCCTGTCATTAAACCTCAGACATAGGAAGATCTTAGCTTAAATAACAAAAATGACTCTTCATCTGATAAAAGGGAGAAAAAGCAGTTTAAAACAGAATAGATATCACTCTTGCAATAGCTCTGATCGCTAAAATGTCAACAAACATCAACAAGATTTTTATATGTACAGTCTGAAATATTTATTGTACAAATATCAGGCCTGTGCATCAAAGGAGAAGTTGTAAACTGGCTAACAGTCTTTAGCAATAAACTGATACTCCCATTCTCAACTGAATAGCTCACATATTTAACTGATGACTGCTGTCTTTATATAATATTAAATATATCTCTTGATAGATAGATATCTCAGACACACACACACACACACACATAAAGCCACACATACAGTTGATTCTCATTATCTATGGTAGGCATATACTGTAAAGTAACCAGGAACACTCAGTCAGAAAACACTGAAATCTTACTACTAAGTGAAATACAGTTAGGTCCTTGTGAGCCTCTAGTCTCAACGTTTTCATTAACTGATCAATACACAATCTTCTTTTATGTGCAAAAGGATATTTTTTTAAAGTGTTACAGAAATTTTCATAAAACCAAGTCATTCAATCATTCAATAAGTTTTTCAAAGTCTATTTTGATGGTAAACACTTATCAAACTGCATTCCACTGAAACCCAAAATGAAGCCATGTATTTGTATACAGTCATATTTTAAGCTTCCATTCAAGTTATTCAAGAGTATGTTTTGCTCTAATTTAAATGATTTTGGATAATATAAATTTAAAGATCTATAATAGTGAAAATTATATAACTTATAGGTTTCTTATGAGCATTATTTGTTATAAAATGTAAATTGCCTATCTCAGTTTCTTGTAGATAATAAATATTATAATTCATTAGTTCTGTTTCTGGCATAGGTTTTGAACTAAGAATGCTAGTAAGAAAAACTCTGAAATCTCAAGAGTGTTAAAAATATGCTTGATGGCTCTAGAAAGTTATCAATCAATGCAGACTTATAGGACCAAAATGAAAGAAACAGGGGAAGCCAAGAAATGTCAGCCTGATATTTGGCACTGCTAGCTCCTTAAGACATTACTTGATTCACAAAGTGTAGCTGAAGCCTGATAAACTGAGCCAAAATCTGTTAATAAGAGGCTACATAGCTATACAGAGCTTACAGCGGTCTCACTAAGCAGAGGAAAAGTTGAAGTTTAGTGTCTTTCAAAGAGAAGAGACTATTGCAAGAAAGGCTTAGAATGGGAATATGGAATAATTCACTCTAAGATAAAGGTATAGTAGACTGAGACAATACTCCACAAAGACTTAAAGATTCAAAACTAGTTCAGTAAAGCAACTATACTCCAATAAAAATTAACTAAAAATACAAACAAACAAACAAAAAAACTTGGGGACTTCCCTGGTGGTCCAGTGGTAAAGAATCCACCTTCCAATGCAGGGGACACAGGTTTGATCCCTGGTCAGGGAACTAAGATCCCATATGCCGTGGGGCAGCTAAACCAACATGCCACAACTACTGAGCTCACGTGCCTCAATGAGAGAGCCCACATGCCGCAAACTACAGAGCCCACATGCCCTGGAGCCCATGCACCACAACTAGAGAGAGAGAAAACCCACATGCCACAACTAGAGAGAAGTCCGCACACGGCAATGAAAGATCCCGCATGCCTCAGTGAAGACCCTGGGGCCACAACTAAGACCTGACGCAGCCAAAAAAACCACAACAAACAAACAAAAACAAACAAACAAAAACCCCAAAAGACTAGTTCAGTGCCTGAATAAATCCAGGTAGTATATTCCTACCATACTGTCTAACATTAATTTACCCTAACCATCTCCATGTAAGATAGCATTATCCCAAACCTCAAATTATGTCTACATTTTCATGCAAAACTCTGATAATTCAAATAATAAATTATGTAAACATACATGAATTGACACTAAGCCAATTGAAAAAATGAAATCAGCACAAAGATAGATCCAGACATATATTTACCAGATACAAACCTTAAAATATTTTTATTAGTATGATTCATACTAATAAATGGCAAGGTAAAGTGTTTCAGCAGAGTAAGAAATTGTAAAACAATAAAGTGGAAATTCCAAAACTAAAGATAGAAAAACTGAAATTTAAAATTCAATGGGTAGGTCTTACAGAAAATTTTAAAAAGCTGAAAAAAGAATTAGTCGACTGGAATCAGAAGAAAATGCACAGTCTGAAGCTCAGAGAGACAATTATAAGGTTAACAAAAAAAGGGCACACATGATATACAGGATACAGCTCCTACCCCTCCCCTCATCTTCTTCCATTTGACCCTCATGTGCACAAAAATTCATGTGGATAACCTCATCTCTCTTTGAAATGCTCACAATAATACATACTGAAAAATACATGTATTGGTGTCAAGAAGTTAAATTTTAGGAAAAATAATGCAATTTTTTCCAGACTTCATGAAATATTTAGGTTTATATATGGCATAAACTTACTGGATAATCTCAAACATAAATACAGCAATTTAACAATCTTCATTAAAGCTTTGAAATCAAACCGTGACCCTAGATATTAAAAAAAAAATCAGAGGTTGAGTCCATTAAAATTTATCAGTTGTATGTTTACAGAACAAATCAGAACAAAGGCAAAATTTATAATAGCTTTATATTCTAACTTGCTTTGCATCATTACAAACTGTGATTCTTCCATGTACTTTTATATATTAATGTAAAAATGTTGACTAAATGTAAAAGGAACAATAGGCATTTTGGGGTGTTTTTTGTTATTGTTCTTTGTATTCAGGAAGATGGGATGTTCAAATGAAAAATTCAGTTTTCCAGATAAGGTCAGCTTGGAAATCCAGAGAATCATTTTTATGATTCATGCAGAATCATTAACCAGTTGAGATCTGAACAAAAGGGATTTAAGATTTCTAATTTCTCATTTATAGATAATTGCTTTAAAACTCACTCTCTGATTTGTTTTCATTAAATCATCTTTCTAAATTAGTTGGCTATTAAAGGTTCTCAGCTGTACACAATGTCAAATTTAGTATTAACTGAAGTGTATTCTCTATCAGAAGAAGAAATTCTATCTATGCTTATATTCAGTGCCTGGCTACTGAAATATCTTTAATCTCAATATCCGAATTAGTCAGTCATACATTGGACAAAATTTACAGGATGATAAGTTACAGATTACCTCCTTTTACCATCTAAAGAATATCTAGACCTCCAAAAAAAAGTCAACATTAAGAACATTCAAAACATGCCCTTATAATGAAATATATGTAATAGGTATATTAACATATTCAAATAACAATATTTTGGACTGAGGTCATTTAAATTACATTATGCATTCATTTTGATATTTCCCACAGAAAGTCTTATATACTGAAAACATTAAAACATTGATGAAGGAACTGAAGATGATTCAAAGAAACGGAAATTTATTCCATGCTCTTGGATTGGAAGAATTAATATTGTTTAAATGGCCATACTATGCAAAACAATCTACAGATTTGATGTGATCCCTATCAAATTATGCAGGACATTTTTCACAGAACTAGAACAAATAATCCTAAAATTTGCATGGAACCATAAAAGACCCAGAATTGCCAAAGCAATCCTGAGGAAAAAGAGCAAAGCAGAGGCAAATCCTCCCAGAGTTCAGACAATACTACAAAGCTACAGTAATCAAAACAGTGTGATATTGGCACAAAAACAGAAATATGGATCAATGGAACAGAATAGAGAGCCCAGAAATAAACCCACATACCTATAGTCAATTAATCTTCAACAAAGGATGCAAGCTTATACAATGGGAAAAAGACAGTCTCTTCAGCAAGTGGTGTTGGGAAAGTTGAACAGCCACATGTAAATCAATGAAGTTAGAACACACCCTCACACCATATGCAAGAATAAACTCAAAATGGGTCAAATACTTAAATATAAGACATGACACCATAAAACTTCTAGGAGAGAACATAGGCAAAATATTTTCTGACATTGATCATATCAATGCTTTTTCTTAGGTCAGTCTCCCAAGGCAATAGAAATAAAAGTAAAAATAAATAAATGAAACCTAAGTAAACTTACAAGCTTTTGTACAGCAAAGGTAACCATAAACAAAACAAAAAGACAACATACAGACTGGGAGAAAATATTTGCAAATGATGTGACTGACAAGGGCTTAATTTCTAAAATATAGGAACAGCTCACACAATTCAATAACAAATAAACAATCAACCCAACCATAAAATGGGCAGAAGTTCTAAATAGACATTTATCCAAAGAGGACATATATATGGCCAATAGGTACATGAAAAGATGCTGGCCATCATTAAAAACTCTACTCAATGCTCTGCAATGGCCTATATGTATATATGTATATGTACAACAGATTCATTTGCTGTATAACTGAAACTAACACAACATTGTAAATCAATTATATCCCAATAAAACTCATATAAAAAAAGTCTACATATAATAAATGATGGAGAGGATGTGGAGAAAAGGGAACCCTCCTACATTGTTGGTGGGAATGTAAATTGGTGCAACCACTATGGAAAACAGTATGGAGATTCCTAAAAAAACTAAAAATAGAGTTGCCATGTGATCCAGCAACCCCACTCCTGGGCATATATCCAGAAAAATCTCTAATTTGAAAAGATACATGCACCACAATGTTCATAGCAGCAGTGTTTCCAACAGCCAAGACATAGAAGCAACCTAAAAGTCCATCGACAGATTAATGAATAAAGAAGATGTGGTATATATATACAATTGAGCACCACTCAGCCATAAAAAGTGAATGAAATAATGCCATTTGAAGCAACATAGATGGGTCTAGAGATTATCATACTAAGTGAAGTAAGTCAGGAAGAGAAAGACAAATACCATGTGATATCACTTATATGTGGAATCTAAACTATGATGCAGATAACCTTAGGAAACAGAAACAGACTCACAGACAGAAAACAAACTTATGTTTACAATAGGGGAAGGGGGAGAGGGAGCTAGATCAAAATTCTGATTTCCATGTCATAAAATATTTGGTTTGATTTGAAATATGCTGCAACATGAAACCTGCAATTATTGTAGTGGTGATTTCTCCTCAAGTCTCCTCCAACTCATGACTACTGCCTCAATAGAGTCAGAATGTAATAGTTGAATAAAATTGGATATATAGAGTTGATAGCTTCTGAATGCTTTTACAGAAACTCATTCTTAGTGTCTATATTGAACTTAAATGCCTTAAGTTCATAGATATAAGTCCAAAAAAGGTAGGCTGACCCATGCACCAATCCTTTCAATCACAGTGTTCTTGGTTTCTCTTCCACTGACTCCATATATATAAGTCTCTCATCTTTCTAATTTTTATTTTAATAATGGTTAATAATATATTCCACTTTCATAGTGTTTGACACTTTACTGAAATATTTGCTATTGTAAAATTGAAAATACATTAATATAAAAGTGTACCATTCTTGGGCTTCCCGCAGTGGTTAAGAATCTGCCTGCCAGTGCAGGTGATACGGGTTTGAGCCCTGGTCTGGGAAGATTCCACATGCCTCGAAGCAACTAAGCCTATGAGTCACAACTACTGTGCCTGCGCTATAGAGCCTGCGAGCCACAGCTACTGAAGCCTGCGTGCCACAACTATTGAAGCTCGTGTGCTCTAGGGACCACGTGCCACAACTACTGAGCCCGCGTACTGCAACTACTGAAGCCCACGCATCTAGAGCCCATGCTCCACAACAAGAGAAACCACCACAGTGAGAAGAAACCTGTGCACCTCAACGAAGAGTAGCCCCCACTCACTGCAACTAGAGAAAGCCTGCGCACAGAAATGAAGACCCAACGCAGTTATAGCTTCAAATGTGAAGTACACAGCTAGACTTAATTTACTTCTGTAATTTTCATAATCCTTTCAACTAACAGTGCATAAAAGGTACCTGTTATAGTTAGCAAACATATTGATTAATCTAGGCAGATGATTTATGGAAATGGACAATTCCTGTAATCTTAGGCACCAATATAACTATGAAAGCACACTGAGCATCTAATGAAATAGTTATATTTATACACTTTCTATCAGTTTATTTTTCCCTGTAAAATAGCCAGGATATTAAACTGGGAAAAGTGGCACTTTCCCAGATACAGTTTATTTGATTTATAGATGATATGTCACTACAGAGAAAAAACAGCTTTGTTTTTATTTCTCTTTAGATTATGATGCTATTTGTCTTACAAATAGCATCAGTTATTGCCTAATCTATTCTGCTTTTAGCACTATGCTTTAAGTAGTATTTAACTAAATAAAAATGAGTCACTGAATTCTAACACTTGTATATTTAAAAAGAATATTAAAACAATTTGATTTTACGATTCTATTTTAGGAAAAGATGTATCCAACATAATTTTATATCTTCTTCTTAGAGTACACATTAATTAATTGTGCACCTGAATAAAAGAATAACAAAATGGGTGCTCAGAATCTTCCTATTGAATGCAGAAATAGGCTGATGACATTTGGGGAAAATGTCAATCAACTAAAATGATCAATCTTCAGATTTGTTATAATCCAAGAATGACTCGAAGAGATATAAAATAAGAATAAGATATACATTTTATATTCAGTCTTTTAAATATATTCTAGAATAAAGCACAAGTATGTATGAAATGACCAATTAACATGACAGAATATCTATACAACTGACAGCAAAAATGGCTTAGATTATAAATACAGGAAAGGATATTTTAGATAGATAAACTTTCAAGGAAAGTAGATGATAGTGTAAGAAGACTGACAATAGAATAAGCTAACTTTTTAAAACATAAAATAAAGGTGAATAAATGTGATATGACTTAGATTATAAAATGATTTGAAAGACATCAATGAGAGAAAGTAAGATTCCATAACACACATAACTGAGCGTTGTTTAGTAGAGGAATCTAAGGTAAAAAATCAGTGGTAAATAGAAAGACTCAGGGTAGCACTTGCGTGGTTTAGTCCTATCTCTACTGTTTAGAACACATGCAGCTTCTGCACACTACTTTTTATTTCTTCTAGAACCTATAAAAAGCAGCTACATAATTAATATATCAATGGTGTCCAACTTGAAAATGACTGCTGATATACTGCATTACTGCTCTATAATCAAAGAGGGAGATTCTACCTCCATCCTCGGTCTGATAGCTGTGGGAGCCAGGCCACCCACCTGAATCCACTCTTCTCAGATCTCCTGGGTGTCTAGTGTCTCTGTATCTTTCCCAAGGTCTTTGAAGCTGAAGGGCAAGGGAGCTGCCAATCATGGTAGTTATTACTTGAGTTCAATTTCCCTCTCCTTGTCCTCTTTTGGATGGATTAAATCTTCTATTTCTATCAAATCTATTCTGCATTTTTTATGTTGCAATTTAATAATTTCTTAATAGAACTTTATCCTTATTCTACCACAAAGAATAATTCAACCTTCCTATTCTAAACTTAAAACATTAGACACCTATTATTGGATTGGGTGGGATGAGCTGTTCTCATGATCAGTCTTGATATGGGTCATTTATTTTATTCTTTGGAGACAGAAGTTGCCTTTCCACACTACTGAGTTTGTTCCTAATAGAAAACAATTAATAGGAATAATATGATTTGCCACTATACATTTTTCAAGGACTTATTATAGAAAGCATGAACATAAGAGAAGCAGTAAATCATGTTTATATCAATTAGAGCAGGCAATATAAAGAAGTGAGTAACACATCAGTTAGTGAGACTAATAGTATATTACAACCCTTGATATATAACATGTAATGAATAAAAATTATTTATTTTTCTTAATCGAAAAAAATATTGTGAGACTTGAAGAGTCTAGCAGAAATTTTACTTTTTTATCATCTAGATTTTGTGATTACCAGCAAATATTACTTAAAAAATACAGTACTTGTATACTGGATTTCAAGAAAAGTAAAGCAACAGTGAATAAATAAAAGACTAAACAAAGGTATAAATCTTTATCCAAAAAGATGTTATTGTAGCCGAATAGTTGATGCTAGATAAAGATCAAAGGAATTTAAAAATCTCTGAGTTGTCTAGTGTGTATATCCAGGAAAATATGTGTGCCCATTGAAAACCAAAGAAAAACTAAGGAGGGGAATTGCTAGAAATGACTGGTGAAAAAATATGAAGCTGGATTCACCTATGTTGAATTAGAAATTATGCTAGTCACCCAAGATTAAATGTGTAATTGAAGATATGTACTTGTATTTGAGTGAGAAGTTAGAACTGTCCGTTTGTGAATTAACATTTGAGGAACTATTTAGTGAGAGATCATAAGACAGAAAAAGCAGTAAAGGAAATGTAGATTTCTGAAGATCCAATTTCAGTTCTATAAGATCTAAAGGTGAATGACCTTTGACCCATGATCTTCCCTTTTTTATTCAAAAGAGATGATTTTCAGGAGGTAAGAGGTTTCTGAAGTGAGGATCATCGACATGCCTCAGTTGGAACACCTTTATCTAGAGGCAGCAGAGGGAATGAGGAGACACAGGAGAGATATAATTATATCTTAATTTCATCGGTATTTCTGTAATTTGGCAACAGTTGGATAGAAAACACATTAGGGTATTTTAAATCTAGAAATGAGTATGAAGTATTAGATAGTGTCCACAGTTAGGGTGCCAGAGCAGGTAACAGAGTGGTTGGAAAATTAAGCAGTTTTAGAATCTTTTATTTCCATTTCCTATTTATCTGGTGATGGAATGGACAGTGTTGCAAGGAAGGCAAATCTAATGTGTCAAATAACAGGGAAGCCCTAATAGTAAAGAAATAGAAGTTGACTAGTTTACTAGCAGGTTCTTCAAAACCATGAAGATGTTAATTCGGACTGGCCTAGAGTTGACTTTCTACTCTGCTTTAAATATTATGCTCTTAGGCAAATGTTTTAACACTTCTAAAACTCAGTTTACTTTTTTAAAATGGAGATTATATTAATTTTTCAAATCTGTTGTGAAACTAGTCAGCTAGTCAGTGTCAGCTGAGATCTTTTGCTATTATGGTTGCAATTTTAAATAGATAGTCAGAGGACGCCATGTTGAAACAAAGGCCTGATGTTGCCATCTTCATTTGTAGGAGAAATCATTCCAGCAAATGCTACAGTTCTAACAGAACTGTAGTTATCAGAACTGTAGTTAGTATTTTTGAGGACTTCTAAAGAGACTCAATGGCCGGTTTCTGATGATGATAAGTAGTTTCTCTTTTACCTAGAGGGATATGAGAAGGTATTGGAGGATGTTAAAAGGGCTGAAATAATGTCTTAAGTTGCTGTGTGAAGAATAGGCTACAAGAGTACAACTACACGATCACGAAGACCAGACAGTGGGACACAGTCTCAATCCAGATGACAGAAAATGTCAGTTTCTTGGAATATGGTGGTAGCAATGGAGTGCATAAGAGTAGTCATATTTTTTAAATATATTTTTAAGATAAAAATGACAGGATTTGCTGGTGGATTAAATTCTGAGATGTGGTCTAAATGTGTGAAGGTTGACATTCTAACAAAGGCCTCTAGTAATGGGGCAAGTTGTCTGCTTTCCAAGCCCTGAGCCCTAGGGCAAGGCTGAGAATGTCTTAAGATAGATGGAGATATTTTTCTAATTTCCTCAGAGGCCCCACTGCCTACCAAGCCCTCAGACTGCTAGACTACTTCAGGATTGAAGTGTCACTTTTTTCTTTACACCTAATGGCTTCATGTGAACTGGTACAGGGTGTGATAAAACAGAACAACCAAGACATTCTCCAAGGTTTTTGGCTCAAGCATTTATGAGGATTGTGGAAACACATAGTTGAAGACTGTGAAACATGGAAGTGGAAGATAACTGAATTTTCTTTGAAATCAATGAGGATATTAGTTATCACCTGCTTGAACTGTTGATAACTTAATACATTCCCTTATTTGCCAGTTTTTCCTATTTAATCTCTACAATTAAAGGCATTTTTTAGACTTTTAAAGCTGTAGCAACAGGATGTTTCTTCACTTCTATTGTCAAAAAACTAGTTTTCCCATGTAGAATAGCATAAAGATTTATCCCCTTTTCTATGGTTAACTTAGAAAGAAAAAATCTTCAGTAAGTACAAACGTTGATGAAGACCATCAAATTATTTATCTTGCTTGTGTTAGAGATAATAGTTGGGTTTTGTTTTGTTTTGTTTTGTCTTATTAGCCAAAAGAATACCCACAGAAAAGAGGCATGTCTCTCTCAGAGAAACACTATATTTGATTGTTCTACAGTCACTCCATTTGGAGTCTGTATTCTTGTAAGTAGTAGTAATTTGTCTTCTAGTAAACTAGTTGACCTAAACATAATCACTTCTAAACTTTTGAACTGAAACATGATTTGAAAAAAAAAAAAAGTTTGAAAAGATAATGTTCTCCATGTCTTTACTTCTTTCCACACTTTCTCTAAATTTAATGTAAAGATTTTTCCTCACAAATTTTGGTCAGGTGTGTTGGCATCAATGCACATGGAAACATTTGATTTAATAACTCTTTAAAACCAAAATCGAATTGTTATGGTAGCAGGAAATTAATGAGCACATGCAGGCTACTGTCCCCTGTTTCAATTCTCTTCAAGAGACATAAATATTAGTAAAGTAAAAAACAGACCCACTAGCAGCTAGGCTGTGATAGTAGAATTAAAAATTGAAGCAGAAACTGCAACTTTCCAAATGCTACTGCTACTTGCAAAATAAGCAAACTATATCAAACACGACATAAAAGATATCTAAGCTCAAACACCTCACCAGTGCATTTATATCCATATATAAGACCACTGATATGCCTAACAGTAACTCTGTACAGAATCATATTTCTGAAAATAAAGGAACTGACACTTTCAGTGACTTGGCTGATTTACAGAGTCTGATGAATCATATAGCTAATTCCAGCCCTCTATATCCTAGAAGTACCCTTCACTGACTCCCACTTGAGAGACCTCACGGGTCTCTGTTTCCATCCTCTATTGTTACAACAAACCAGTATATCCAACTTTGTTTAACTGCAGGCGTGTCGCTGGTGGTCTTTGGTTAGTAGGCTTTAATAAGTATATTTTTCTAATACCCTCACTGCCATAGACCAGGATACTTGATGTGGTGACAGTGTGCAAATATGAGACTCCTTTAGTCTTTTCCTTCTTGAGGCACCAAACTGGAGACTACCCAATGTTCAAGAGTAGAAGGGATAAGTACATTGTGATATAGTTGTAAAATGGCATATTATACAATAATGACAATGGAAAGGTACAACAATATACAACTGATGAATCTCACAAACATAATAATTAGAAAAAGAAGTTCCATACAAAAGAAGTCACATACTGCATGATTATATTGCCAAGCAAGCAAACATAGTCAATACTGCTAGAAGTCAAAATGATGATTACCATTGGTGGAGGAGAACCGGAAGGATATTTTGGAGGGCTTCTGCATTGTTGTCAAATTCTATTTAAGAATCTGGTTCTGATTACACAAGTGTGTAAAATATGTAAAAAGAAAATGAACATTAAGTGAATTGTGTAATTTTATGAGTCTGTGTTACATCTCAACAAAAGGTTAGCAAAATAAAACAAAACATGAAAGCCCCAAATATTAAATATTATATTTTCCCATCAGTATCTGCCCTACAAAAGGGGCTGCAGTCTCTTAAAGAAAAGTAGATAGAACAAATTTCCACTCAATGTTATTCAAATTTAATGAACCAGGCATACTGATTTTTTTCTTTAACATCTTTATTGGAGTATAATTGCCCTACAATGTTGTGTTAGTTTCTGCTGTATAACAAAGTGAATCAGCTATATGTATACATATATCCCCATATGCCTCCCTCTTGCATCTCCCTCCCACACTCCCTATCTCACCTCCTTACGTGGCCACAAAGCACCAAGCTGATCTCCCCGTGCGATACAGCTGCTTCCCACTAGCTATCTATTTTACATTTGGTAGTGTATATATGTCAATGCTACTCTCTCACTTCATCCCAGCTTACTGTTCCTCTTCCCTATCTAAGAGTTTTATAGTGTCTGGCCTTAAATTTAGGTCTTTAATCCATTTTGAGCTTATTTTGTGTATGGCATTAGAAAGTATTCTAATTTCATTCTTTTATGTGTAGCTGTCCAGTTGTCCGAGCACCACTTACTGAAGAGGCTGTCTTTTCTCCATTGTATATTCTTGCCTCCTTTAAAAAAGATAAGTTGACCATATGTATATGGGTTTATCTATGGGTTTTCTATCCTGTTACATTGATCTATATTTCCAGTTTTTTGCCAGTACCATAATGTCTTGATTACTGTAGCTTTGGAGTATAGTCTGAACTCTGAGAGCCTCATTCTTCCAGCTCCGTTTTTCTTTCTCAAGATTGCTTTGGCTATTCGGGTCTTTTGTGTTTCCATACAAATTGTGAAATTTCTACTTCTGTGAAAGCTGCCATTGGTAGCTTGATAGGGATTGTACTGAATCTGTAGATTGCTTGGGGTAGTATACTCATTTTCACAACGTTGATTCATCCAATCAAAGAACATGGTATATCTCTCCATCTGTTTGTATCATCTTTAATCTTTTTCATCAGTGTCTTATAGTTTTCTGCATATAGATCTTTTGTCTCCTTAGGCAGGTTTATTCCTAGGTATTTTATTTTTTTGTTGCAATAGTAAATGGCAGTGTTTCCTTAATTTCTCTTTCAGATTTTTCATCATTAGTGTAAAGGAATGCAAGAGATTTCTGTGCATTAATTTTGTATCCTGCTACTTTACCAAATTCATTGATTAGCTCTAGTAGTTTTCTGGTAGCATCTTTAGGATTCTCTATGTATAGTATCATGTCATCTGCAAACAGTGACAGCTTTACTTCTTTTCCAATTTGGATTCCTTTTATTTCCTTTTCTTCTCTGATTGCTGTGGCTAAAACTTCCAAAACTATGTTGAATAATAGTGGTAAGAGTGGACAACCTTGTCTTGTTCCTGATTTTAGAGGAAATGGTTTCAGTTTTTCACCATTGAGCATGATGTTGGCTGTGGGTTTGTCATATATTGCCTTTATTATGCTGAGGTAAGTTCCCTCTATGCCTACTTTCTGGAGAGTTTTTATCATAAATGGGTGTTGAATTTTGTTGAAAGCTTTTTCTGCATCTATTGAGATGATCATATGGTTTTTATCCTTCAGTTTGTTAATATGGTGTATCACACTGATTGATTTGCATATATTGAAGAATCTTTGCATTCCTGGGATAAAACCCACTTGATCTTGGTGCATGATCCTTTTAATGTGCTGTTGGATTCTGTTTTCTAGTATTTTGTTGAGGATTTTTGCATCTATGTTCATCAGTGATATTGGCCTGTAGTTTTCTTTTTTTGTGACATCTATGTCTGATTTTGGTATCAGGGTGATGGTGACCTCATAGAATGAGTTTGGGAGTGTTCCTCCCTCTGCTATATTTTGGAAGAGTTTGAGAAGGACAGGTGTTAGCTCTTCTCTAACTGCTTGATAGAATTCACCTGTGAAGCCATCTGGTCCTGGGCTTTTGTTTGTTGGAAGATTTTTAATCAGAGTTTCAATTTCAGTGTTCATGATTGGTCTGTTCATATTTTTTATTTCTTCCTGGTTCAGTCTCGGAAGGTTGTGCTTTAATACCAATTTGTCCATTTCTTCCAGGTTGTCCATTTTATTGGCATATAGTTGCTTGTAGTAATCTCTCATGATTCTTTGTATTTCTGCAGTGTCAGTTGTTACTTCTTTTTCATTTCTAATTTTGTTGATTTGAGTCTTCTCCTATTTTTTCTTGATGAGTCTGGCTACTGGTTTATCAATTTTGTTTATTTTCTCAAAGAACCAGCTTTTAGTTTTATTGATCTTTGCTATTATTTCCTTCACTGAAAATTTAATAAAATTTTATTTTACCAAATAAGAAAAATGTTTTAAAATCATTTTAAAAATCATCAGTGCAATCAGGAGACCATCTCCCCAAAATAGTTGTGTTGAGAAGTGTGCTCCATGAAATGTATTTCAAATTTTGCACCATATTAAACTCAACTCTGATATATTACTAAAGGTGTCAAAATCTCATTACTACATGGCCATTAAAATGGGCATATTTTTACTTATTTGGTAATTGCCATATTTATGACCACTTATAAGAGGTCTGATCAGTTAACTAAACAAAATTAAATGACAATTGGCCTTTAAGGTATCTAGAATAATTGGCAAATATGACATTGATAATACTCAGAGAGACACAACAAAATAAACTATTTAAAGGAAGTAATTATAAATCAACCTAATTAAATGAGGCAGTATTAGCAAATGTGGCAATAATATTTCTCATTTTACTCCTTTACCACCAGGAACAGGTTTAAAGATAAAGTTCTTTTAACTCCTGCCTTTAAACATTATCTAATAGCAAAATATTACAAAAGAACATGTCATTTCATTTTTTTCATATTGACCATTTAGGAAATGTTATTTTTTAATTATCTTAAGTAGCTTTAAGAATAAATATTATTAAGAGGATCAGATATAGTTAAGGGGTAGAAAACTCTTTCCAGTTACATAAAGTCTTTGCTCTGTGGCCTTCAACAGATACAAAAATATTTGCTATATTCCCATGATTTAGTAATGTTCATAGGGTATGTAATATCCATTCATTATAATTATTTTTATGAATAGATTACACTTCAGGTATCAAGTGTGATAATATATCCTAAAAATAATACAGTTTAGTCACAAAAATTGTTTATCTCTGACAGAGTTATCAAGAGAAATGCTCTATTCCACTATAGTAGCACAAGGCTTTCTAACCTATAATCTTTTGCAAAGATAAAACAAGAAAATATATTTTGCCCTTAATTATCATTTAATTAGTATTAGGTTATACCAGTTTATTAAACCTTGCAGTTATCATTTTCAGATTTTGCTTATTGAATGAATTGCTTTCTCTCCAGTGCAAATTAGAAATACTCAATAGGAGAGATTTTAATGTAGAAAAATGTTTCTCGGTCACAGAAATTATCGTCTGCTTGAGAGCTCAGATTTTGATGGTTCCTCATTACTGGCTTTCTCTCTGTCCCCTATGGAGAGTGTAGCCAATTACCTGAGGCTTCAGGATGAGGAAAACATACCCAGGCAATATTGACTCTTTATAATTTATGTTGATGAGTCACTGTGCCCAAGTGTGTCTATCTGAGAAGTGCTGTATTTCCCTCATCTCTGAACACTACCTCATAAATTACAATGCATCAACTTTTATTGAGCATCTACTATACGTCCATAGCCAGATCATGGGGGAAACAGTTGAGTCGTTGCCAAACAAAAGCTTTTTTGGTTATTTAGTAGAGCACCAAAACACTAGGACAAATTGTTGTATGGTAAATTGCACACCTTCTGGCCATTATAAAAAGAAAGAAACCACCCATTAGGTATTTTTTTAATCTATTTGGTTTGCTAGTCAGTTGAAATTCTGAAATTAAATTGAAAACAATATGGTTCAGTGATATTTACTAGGAACAAATAATTTTATAATATTGTCAAATATTTCTCAAAAGACGATACAAATGTAATACAAAGAAAATAAAAAGAGAAAACAAAACTAGAGAAAAATGGCAACTGCTCTAGCAATATTTTCAGCATTTTTAAAAAACATTGCATATGTATATGACTGTGTTTTTCCATGCAAATTTTACTAATAGAAAGTTAGTTTCTTCTTTGACATCTAGATATGTTTTGTATATGTATATATGATACATATATGCATATATATAATATGACATATATATTAAATGCAAAGCTCACTACGTTGTATATTATATCTCTTTCTATATGCTATCTGCTTTGGAAGAACTTTATATCCAAGTTTAGCAATTTCAATCTAAACAGTAATACCTCCAGTTTGATCTCATTATTACTATTCCTACCTTATATAACTGAGACCCTAAGACTTTAAATAAATTACCAAAGATAACAAGCAGTAGCTTGAATCAAGAAACCCTTAATTCTAAAGCACAAAGTCTTTCTTCCAAACAAATGGCAAATAAATTCATTGAATACCAATATCCTACATTAGTCACATTTTTACATTAACTCATTATATTTTTATTATAAAACTGAGTGGATAAGGCAAGTTGTTGGTAATAATGTTAAAATTTAAAGAATTAATTTTATGTATATTCCTTGTCATCAAAGACTAATTTTTATGCATCATGCTTGCTTTGGACTTAAAAGTAATAAAAATTATAATACAGTAGTAACCTTTACAGTTATTCTGATTATTTCTTCAGAATTCTGTGCCCATATAATAAGGTGTGAAAATAAAATTTTATTTCAGACTTGAAAGTATGGTTGATGGTATACTTAAACACTCTGTTATTCAAAACTTTCCAGTGGCTTGTATTTTCTCGTAAAGGCAAGGTAACGCTTTTTACCTTTAAAAGCTTCTGATGATGGCGAATTCCTCTACCATTCACCCACTTGCTTAACCATCTCTTCCCAGCTCACTGTGACCCAATTACATTGACCTCCAAAATGTTTCCCAAACTCATCAAGCATACTTATGCCTCATAATCTTTGAATTTGTCATTCTCTCTGCTGAAACCCACATGCTCTGTTCTCTTACTTCTCTTAGGTTTGGCTCAAATACCCCTTATCAGAGAGACCTTCCTGAGAACCTACAACTTCAAAACTTTAAGTATTTAGATTGTTTCCAAAGACTATAATTGTATGTACGTGTGCATGTGTGTCTAAATACACATTTATATTTATGTATTTAAATGCATGTGTCTATATATATATATATATATATATAGAGAGAGAGAGAGAGAGAGAGAGAGAGGCATACATGCACATATACACATATATTTCTGTGTGGGAATATTTCTTTAGTGTATTTATTAGAATGGAAATACTGGATTAACCAGAAGAGATGAAAACTCTAGTTCTAAAAGATACGTGCATCCCAATGTTCGAAGAAGCACTATTTACGACAGCCAACACATGGAAGCAACTTAAGTGTCCATCAACAGATGAATGGAAATATATACATATACATATATAATGAAATATATATAAAATGAAATATTACATATATAATGAAATATTACATAAAAAAGAATGAAATAATGCCATTTTCAGCAACATGAATATACCTAGAGGTTATCATACTAAGTGAAGTAAGTCAGAGAGAGAAAAACATGATATGACATCATTTATATGTGGAATTTTAAAAAATCATACAAATGAACTTATTTATGAAACTGAAACAGACTCACAGACGTAGAAAACAAATTTATGGTTACCAAAGGGGAAGGGTGGGAATAAATTAGGAGTATGGGGCTAACAGATACACACTACCATATATAAAATAGATAAAAAGGGATTTACTCTATAGCACAAGGAACTATATTCAATATCTTGTAATAATCTATAATGGAAAAGAATTGAAAAAAAGAATATAGATATATACTCATACATATGTATAACCAAATCACTTTGTTGCATACCTGAAACTAACACAATATTGTAAATCAATTATACTTCAATTTTAAAAAATGAATTAACAAAAAGAAATGCTGGATTTAAAAAATTGGTGGAGCCGGAGGAAGATGGCGGAAGAGTAAGACGCGGAGATCACCTTCCTCCCCACAGATACATCAGAAATTCATCTACACGTGGAACAACTCCAACAGAACACCTACTGAACGCTGACAGAAGACCTCAGACCCCCCAAAAGGCAAGAAACTCCCCACATACCTGGGTAGGTCAAAAGAAAAAAAGAATAAACAGAGACAATAGGATATGGACGGGACCTGCACCAGTGGGAGGGAGCCGTGAAGGAGGGAAGGTTTCTACACACTACAAGCCCCTTCGAGGGCGGAGACTGCAGGTGGCGGAGGGGGAAAGCTTCGGAGTAGCGGAGGAGAGCACAGCAACAGGGGTGTGCAGGGCAAAGCAGAGAGATTTTGGCACAGAGGATCGGTGCCCTCAGGCACACACCAGCCCGAGAGACTTGTCTGCTCGGCCGCCAGAGCGGGCGGGGCTGGGAGCTGAGGCTCGGGTATCGGCTTTCAGTCGGAGCGCAGGGAGAGGTCTGGGGCTGGCGGCAGGAAGAGACCCTGAAGGGGTTAGTGCTAGCCCGGAGGGAGTCCGGGGAAAGGGTCTGGAGCTACCGGAGAGGCAAGAGACTTTTTTCCCTTTTGTTGCCTGGTGCGCGAGGAGAGGGCATTCCCCTCCCTCCCCTCTGCCTGAGTGAGCCAGAGCCCCCGAATCAGCGGCTCCTTTAAAGCCGTCCTGTCTGAGCGAAGAACGGACGCCCTACGGCGACCTACGCGCAGAGGCGGGGCCAGGTCCAAGGCTGAGACCCGGGAGCTGTGAGAGCAGAGACAGGGAAATCTCTCTGTGCAGCCTCCGAGGCAGCGGATTAAAGCTCCACGGTCCATTTGATGTGCCCTGCGTCTGTGGAGTGCATGAATGGACAGCGAATCATCCCAAATTGAGGAAGTGGACCTTGAGGACAAGATTTAAGACTTTCCCCCCCCCCTTTTTTTTTTTCCTCTTTTTACAACGAATTATCTCAAATTAAGGAGGTGGACTTAGCAAGATTTCAGACTTTTCGCCCTTTTCCTCTTTTTACAACGAATTATCCCAAATCGAGGAGGTGGACTTGGAGAGCAAGATTTTTGATTTTTCCCCCTGCTCTCTTTTTGTGAATGTGTATGTGTAATCTTCTGTGTAAGATTCTCTCTGTATAGCTTTGCTTCCACCATATGTCCGAGGGTTCTTTCGGTCCGTGTTTTTTTTCAATAATTACTTTTTAATTTTAATAACGCTACTATATTTCATACTTTATTCTATTTTACTTTACCTGCTCTTTCTTTTTTTCCTCCCTTCCCTTCCTCCCTCCCTCCCTCCGCTCCTCCTTTCCTTCTTTCTTTTTCTTTCCTCCATCCCTCCCTCCCTCCCTCCTGTCTTTCTTTCTTTCTTTCCTTCCTCCCTCCCTCCCTCTCTTCTTCCATTCACTCTTCCTTTTGCTTTCATTCCTCCCTCCCTCCCTCCTTTCTTTCCTTTCTTTCCATCCTTCCTCCCTCCCTCCTTTCTTTCTTTCTTCCTTCCTTACTTCCCTTCTTCCTTTCTTTCAATCTCTCTTTCTTTCTTCTACTAATTATTTCTTTCTACTTTTTCTCACTGTTATTCTGAGCCGGGTGGATGAAAGGCTCTTGGTGCTGCAGCCAGGAGTTAGTGCTGTGCCTCTGAAGTGGGAGAGCCAACTTCAGGACACGGGTCCACAAGAGACCTCCCAGCTCCACATAATATCAAGCAGCGAAAATCTCCCAGGGATCTCCATCTCAACACCAGCACCCAGCTTCAGTCAACGACCAGCAAGCTACAGTGCTGGTCACCCTATGCCAAGCAACTAGCAAGGCAGGAACACAACCCCACCCATTAGCAGAGAGGATACCTAAAAACATAATAAGGCCACAGGCACCCCAAAACACACCACCAGACGTGGACCTGTCCACCAGAAAGACAAGATCGAGCTTCAACCACCAGAACACAGGCATTAGTCCCCCCCACCAGGAAGCCTACACAACCTACTGAAACAACCTTAGTCACGGGGGACAGACACCAAAAACAACGGGAACTACGAATCTGCAGCCTGCAAAAAGGAGACCCCAAACACAGTAACATAAGCAAAATGAGAAAGCAGAAAAACACACAGCAGGTGAAGGAGCAAGATAAAAACCTACCAGACCTAACAAATGAAGAGGTAATAGGCAGTCTACCTGAAAAAGAATTCAGAATAATGATAGTAAAGCTGATCCAAGATTCTATTTCCCAGATCCAAAATCTTGGAAATAGAATAGACAATATGCAAGAAACAGTTAACAAGGACCTAGAAGAACTAAAGATGAATCAAGCATCGATTAAAAACACAATAAATGAAATGAAAAATACTCTAGATGGGATCAATAGCAGAATAACTGAGGCAGAAGAACGGATAAGTGAGGTGGAAGATAAAATAGTGGAAATAACTGATGCAGAGAAAAATAAAGAAAAAAGAATGAAAAGAACAGAGGACAGTCTCAGAGACCTCTGGGACAACATTAAACGCACCAACATTCGAATTATAGGGGTTCCAGAAGAAGAAGAGAAAAAGAAAGGGACTGAGAAAATATTTGAAGAGATTATAGTTGAAAACTTCCCTAATATGGGAAAGGAAATAGTTAATCAAGTCCAGGAGGCACAGAGAGTCCCATACAGAATAAATCCAAGAAGAAATACGCCAAGACAAATATTAATCAAACTGTCAAAAATTAAACACAAAGAAATCATATTAAAAGCAGCAAGGGAAAAACAACAAATAACACACAAGGGAATCCCCATCAGGTTAACAGCTGATCTCTCAGCAGAAACTCTACAAGCCAGAAGGGAGTGGCAGGACATAATTAAAGTGATGAAGGAGAGAAACCTGCAACCAAGATTACTCTACCCAGCAAGGATCTCATTCAGATTTGATGGAGAAATTAAAACGTTTACAGACAAGCAAAAGCTGAGAGAGTTCAGCACCACCAAAACAGCTTTACAACAAATGCTAAAGGAACTTCTCTAGGCAAGAAACACAACAGAAGGACTATACCTACAATAACGAACCCAAAGCCATTAAGGAAATGGGAATAGGAACATACATATCAATAATTACCTTAAATGTAAATGGACTAAATGCTCCCACCAAAAGACACAGAGTGGCTGAATGGATACAAAAACAAGACCCATATATATGCTGTCTACAAGAGACCCACTTCAGACCTAGAGACACATACAGATTGAAAGTAAGGGGATGGAAAAAGATATTCCATGCAAATGGAAATCAAAAGAAAGCTGGAGTAGCAATTCTTATATCAGACAAAATAGACTTTAAAATAAAGACTATTAGAAGAGACAAAGAAGGACACTACATAACGATAAAGGGATCGATCCAAGAAGAAGATATAACAATTGTAAATATTTATGCACCCAACATAGGAGCACCTCAATACATAAGGCAAATACTAACAGCCATAAAAGGGGAAATCGACAGTAACACAATCATAGTAGGGGACTTTAACACCCCACTTTCACCAATGGACAGATCATCCAAAATGAAAATAAATAAGGAAACACAAGCTTTAAATGATACATTAAACAAGATGGACTTAGTTGATATTTATAGGACATTCCACCCAAAAACAACAGAATACACATTTTTCTCAAGTGCTCATGGAACATTCTCCAGGATAGATCATATCTTGGGTCACAAATCAAGCCTTGGTAAATTTAAGAAAATTGAAATTGTATCAAGTATCTTTTCCGACCACAATGCTATGAGACTAGACATCAATTACAGGAAAAGATCTGTAAAAAATACAAACACATGGAGGCTAAACAATACACTACTCAATAATGAAGTGATCACTGAAGAAATCAAAGAGGAAATTAAGAAATACTTAGAAACAAATGACAATGGAGACACGACGACCCAAAACCTATGGGACGCAGCAAAAGCAGTTCTAAGGGGGAAGTTTATAGCAATACAATCCCACCTTAAGAAACAGGAAACATTTCGAGTAAACAACCTGACCCTGCACCTAAAGCAATTAGAGAAAGAAGAACAAAAAACCCCCAATGTTAGCAGAAGGAAAGAAATCATAAAGATCAGATCAGAAATAAATGAAAAAGAAATGAAGGAAACAATAGCAAAGATCAACCAAACTAAAAGCTGGTTCTTTGAGAAGATAAACAAAATTGACAAACCATTAGCCAGACTCATCAAGAAAAGAAGGGAGAAGACTCAAATCAGTAGAATTAGAAATGAAAAAGGAGAAGTAACAACTGACACTGCAGAAATACAAAAGATCATGAGAGATTACTATAAGCAACTCTATGCCAATAAAATGGACAACCTGGAAGAAATGGACAAATTCTTAGAAATGCACAACCTACCAAGACTGACTCAGGAAGAAATAGAAAATATGAATAGACCAATCACAAGCACTGAAATTGAAACTGTGATTAAAAATCTTCCATCAAACAAAAGCCCAGGACCAGATGGCTTCACAGGCGAATTCTATCAAACATTTAGAGAAGAGCTAACACCCATCCTTCTCAAACTCTTCCAAACAATATCAGAGGAAGGAACACTCCCAAACTCATTCTACGAGGCCACCATCACCTTGATACCAAAACCAGGCAAGGATGTCACAAAGAAAGAAAACTACAGGCCAATATCACTGATGAACATAGATGCAAAAATCCTCAACAAAATACTAGCAAACAGAATCCAACAGCACATTAAAAGGATCATACACCATGATCAAGTGGGGTTTATTCCAGGAATGCAAGGATTCTTCAATATACACAAATCAATCAATGTGATACACCATATTAACAAGTTGAAGGAGAAAAACCATATGATCATCTCAATAGATGCAGAGAAAGCTTTCGACAAAATTCAACACCCATTTATGATAAAAACCCTGCAGAAAGTAGGCATAGAGGGAACTTTCCTCAACCTAATAAAGACCATATATGACAAACCCACAGCCAACATTGTCCTCAATGGTGAAAAACTGAAACCATTTCCACTAAGATCAGGAACAAGACAAGGCTGCCCACTCTCACCACTCTTATTCAACATAGTTTTGGAAGTTTTAGCCACAGCAATCAGAGAAGAAAAGGAAATAAAAGGAATCCAAATTGGAAAAGAAGAAGTAAAGCTGTCACTGTTTGCAGATGACATGATACTATACATAGAGAATCCTAAAGATGCTACCGAAAAACTACTAGAGCTAATCAATGAATTTGGTAACGTAGCAGGATACAAAATTAATGCACAGAAATCTCTGGCATTCCTGTACACTAATGATGAAAAATCTGAAAATGAAATCAAGAAAACACTCCCATTTACCATTGCAACAAAAAGAATAAAATATCTAGGAATAAACCTACCTAAGGAGACAAAAGACCTGTATGCAGAAAATTATAAGACACTGATGAAAGAAATTAAAGATGATATAAATAGATGGAGAGATATACCATGCTCCTGGATTGGAAGAATCAATATTGTGAAAATGACTCTACTACCCAAAGCAATCTACAGATTCAATGCAATCCCTATCAAACTACCACTGGCATTTTTCACAGAAGTAGAACAAAAAATTTCAAAATTTGTTTGGAAAAACAAAAGACCCCGAATAGCCAAAGCAATCTTGAGAACGAAAAACGGAGCTGGAGGAATCAGGCTGCCTGACTTCAGACTATACTACAAAGCTACAGTAATTAAGACAGTGTGGTACTGGCATAAAAACAGAAAGATAGATCAGTGGATCAGGATAGAAAGCCCAGAGATAAACCCACGTACATATGGCCAACTTATCTTTGATAAAGGAGGCAGGAATGTACAGTGGAGAAAGGACAGCCTCTTCAATAAGTGGTGCTGGGAAAACTGGACAGGGACATGTAAAAGTATGAGATTAGATCATTCCCTAACACCATACACAAAAATAAGCTCAAAATGGATTAAAGACCTAAATGTAAGGCCAGAACTATCAAACTCTTAGAGGAAAACATAGGTAGAACACTCTATGACATAAATCACAGTAAGATCCTTTTGGACCCACCTCCTAGAGAAATGGAAATAAAAACAAAGATAAACAAATGGGACCTAATGAAACTTCAAAGCTTTTGCACAGCAAAGGAAACCATAAACAAGACCAAAAGACAACCCTCAGAATGGGAGAAAATATTTGCAAATGAAGCAACTGACAAAGGATTAATCTCCAAAATTTATAAACAGCTCATGCAGCTCAATAGCAAAAAAACAAACATCCCAATCCAAAAATGGGCAGAAGACTTAAATAGGCATTTCTCCAAAGAAGATATACAGACTGCCAACAAACACATGAAAGAATGCTCAACATCATTAATCATTAGAGAAATGCAAATCAAAACTACAATGAGATATCATCTCACACCAGTCAGAATGGCCATCATCAAGAAATCTAGAAACAATAAATGCTGGAGAGGGTGTGGAGAAAAGGGAACACTCTTGCACTGCTGGTGGGAATGTGAATTGGTACAGCCACTATGGAGAACAGTATGGAGGTTCCTTAAAAAACTAAAAATAGAACTACCATATGACCCAGCAATCCCACTACTAGGCATATACCCTGAGAAAACCATAATTCAAAAAGAGACATGTACCAAAATGTTCATTGCAGCTCTATTCACAATAGCCCGGAGCTGGAAACAACCTAAGTGTCCATCATCGGATGAATGGATAAAGAAGATGTGGCACATATATACAATGGAATATTACTCAGCCATAAAAAGGAACAAAACTGAGCTATTTGTAATGAGGTGGATAGACCTAGAGTCTGTCATACAGAGTGAAGTAAGTCAGAAAGAGAAAGACAAATACTGTATGCTAACACATATATATGGAATTAAAAAAAAAAATGTCATGAAGAACCTAGGGGTAAAACGGGAATAAAGACACAGACCTACTTGAGAATGGACTTGAGGATATGGGGAAGGGGAAGGGTAAGCTGTGACAAAGGGAAAGAGAGGCATGGACATATATACACTACCAAACGTAAGGTAGATAGATAGTGGGAAGCAGCCGCAGAGCACAGGGAGATCAGCTCGGTGCTTTGTGACCGCCTGGCGGGGTGGGATGGGGAGGGTGGGAGGGAGGGAGATGCATGAGGGAAGGGATGTGGGAACAGATGTATATGTATGACTGATTCACTTTGTTATAAAGCAGAAACTAATAAAAAAAAAAATTGGTAAGTATTACATTTAAATCCTTAAAGTTGATATAAGTAATGCATAAGGGTGCCTGCTTATCTGTAATCAAAGCCAAATTATTCATACCATCCATGCCTTTGAAATATTTGTAAAGAAGACAGACCAAGATGATATTTAGCTGATTTGACTTATAATGTCTTATTTGTAACTAAAAATGAGAATCTTTTTAACTGTTACCTGGCTATTTCTTCTATGAATCACCTATTAATAAAATGTTCCACTCTGAAATTATGGAAATATTTCCAATGATTTTTTACACTAATTTTACTTTTAAAACTTAATGAAATATTTAATCAACTTGGAATTAATTTTGGTATATGCAATGAGGAAGATTTCCAAATTTTTATTCTTTTCAAATATATTTGAATTGCTTTAGACAGTATCCTATTTCCTGGAGCAATCTACCTATTTGTTTGCCAGTAATCAATATTATTAGCTTAGACTTTCATTTTTACGTTCCATTATCTACATTTTCCCTCTGTTTCTGTATATTATTCTTTTATGTGAGTTACATAATATGCTTTCCCAGGTTCAAAACAAAAAGTAAAGTTTGTAAATAAAATTACATTAAATTAATTAATATGAAAACTGATATATTTCAAGTATTGTCTTTTATTTTTAAAAACACTTTATATTCTCCTATTTATTTATATATTTTATATCGTTGAATCAATAGAATTTAAAAGTTTTTCTTCTACGGTTTTCATTGTTACTTTTGTGTGTCATTATTTTAATCTTTTTTATTGTTATTGTAACTAAGAGTTCCTCTTGTTAAATTTTTGGGTCAGTTATTGTTGATGCAGATAAAAGCTATTGCTATTTGTATGTAAATTATATAACAACTAATTTTAGATCTATTTGTTATTGTACATGTTAGTTTTTTTCATTTAATTATAGTATTGATTTTCCAAATACTAAATTACTTTGTATAAAATAATGACAAATCTGTGTCATTTCTATAATTTTAATTCATTTATTTTTCTTGAATGGTGGAGTTTGCTGCTAATTCCAGAAAAAAAAATATGGTAAATGAGAGCAGTGATTTTGAGCCTTACTTGTTTTAATTTGATTTAATCCTGACTTATGCATCTGGTATTTCAACATTTATACTTCAATTTTAGATTTATGCATAGACAGATGGAAGGATGGGAGGTGGAGAATGAGATAGTAAGTGCAAGTGAGGGAAAGTGTGAAGGAAAAGGATGGACAAGATGAGTGGAGGGAATTAGGGAGGAGTCAGGTAGGGAAAGAGAGAGACAGAGAGACTGAGTTTTTTTAAATCAGTAGTTGATGTTCAGTTTGTCAATTAACGCTTAAACTTTAAATGAGCACAAAATATAGAAAATTTTAACCTGTTACTATGTTATTAGTAGATTTTCTAATAATTGTCCTCTTTATTTTTATATATCCTGTGAATATTTATCTGTCTAATCCCATGACATCTGCCTGGGGTGGTGTGAAGTAGAAATATTAGTGATGTTGCTATTCTTAACAGCTCTGTTGATGATAGCACCTTTGCTGAGCTAAGAAAATATAGCCATGGTGGGATCTGGGGAGGAAAATGATATAATTCAAACAGAAAATTAATGGAAATAGGAATAAATCATAGCAGATGAATAAGGTGATCATAAATGATGTCAATTACAGAGTACAGTGTAATCATGATATTTCCATGCCATCACCTCTACACAAGAGATAAAACTAAGAGTGTGTACTACTGGCTGGTATTGGGTTAAATCTCCAACTGGTTTAATTTAAGGAAGAAATTTGGATTCCTACTGATCTTTATGCTCTACCTAAAAACTTTCTTAAAAAAGAAGTGACACAGCACCACCTGATGACTCAGTTAATGGGTACTTGACTGCAATGATCACTCAGTTCATGGTTTATAAGGTTTGCTTACACTTCTGGTTAATTTTACGATGTTCTGAAGTAAATACTATATATCAATAGGGCAAAAGAAGTTTAAGAGTAGATCTGCACTTTCTGTGGCCATAAATTAAGATGATGTGTTGCTAAGATAGCTGCCTGGACGAGATGGAAAACAGATTGCTGCTGCCTACCTGGTACATCATAGCTTAACATGTTCCTTCAAATATGTCAAATGTGGATGTGGATGAAATAATTTAAGGAAAATGGAAATGCAATCTTGAGAGAGGGAGACTTAGCAATGGGACATTACAGATTATTCTGACAAAATTCACTTATGGAAATATTTATGGCACAGCCCAGTAAGTAGAACTTTATTGGGTGTTGACTATGCACAGTTGCAGCTTCATGGCACATGGTAATTTTGGTACAGATCATTTTCCCTAACTGAACATATTCCATCAGTCTACAACAACATACATGGTGGTTTGATTAACGCTGGGTTTGTCATTGCAAACATTCTGCAAGTATCTTTAGGAATGAGTCAGGCAGATACAGAATTTCCCAGAGACTCATTACCCTGATTAAAAAAGACTTGTTAACCAAAATAGGATCACTCATCAGAACTCTCTTCCAGGAGGCTGGCTGTGAATAAAAGTCTGTATGGAGAATCAAAGAAACTTAGTATCCAACAACAGCGCTGGAAGCTGGCTCACAGCCTCAGCCAGTAAAGAGAATTACTATTTTAATCAATATGGAATTTGATATCTTTAAGTTTTAGAGTATTAGTCTGTGAGAAAAATCAAGTCAAAGAAATGAAGGAAACAATTTGTGGCTTTATCACCCTTATTTATTACTCAATCACCATGTAAAGATATAATTTATCTTCTCTGAGGTTCAACTGATGAAATTAAACAGATAAAGGTATAACACTGTGTCATCTCTGTGGGACGGGTGGTATCTGTAAAGATCTATGCCATGAGATCTGTGATATGGTTATGTCAACATACCATCTATAACTGAGAATTTATTGAGCATTGGTTTCTAATACCCAACCCAGTCACTGAAACTATAAGGTACATGATAAAAGATCTTTTCTGGGTGGAAGGAATGGAGAATGATGTGGTAATTTTAAGTGAAGTATGTGTCAAACATTACGTCTCTGTTATAGGTATGCAGTATAACAAAAGGTTTGAAAGTCCATTGATAAAATTAGGTGAAAATGAAATGTATGAAAACAATGATCCTCAATATGAGAAAATATTTTGGTAATTAATTAATGTGATATCGTGGAAACTGGCTAGAAAATGAAATGAATTTGACCTTAGAAAAATTATATGCCTATTAGATTCATCAATAAAAAATGGTTTCAAATATCTGTCGGTAATGGATATAAAAGACTACTTCAAATGGTAGAAAAAAACAGAGCTGTGAAGGGATATGGTCACAATTAAGATGCTTTATACAATGAATTCCTATTCTGCACTAGGCTGGTTCAAATTTTTTTTTTTTTAACAATAGCAGCTTCTTCTTTGCATAAGGTATTACCTCAAATATTGCAAGAGAAGTAGTAAGAAAATACTCAACAAAGATGTGTGGTGAAGTGATCTTAACCAAGGTAAGAGGGTACACTTGGAAGATAGAGGAGGAGAGGATTAAAATAACTAACCTGAGATCCATTCTCTCCTGACTACCAGGGAGTAAGGACAAATGTGACCAATCTAATCTCACATTCTGTTGGTTAAAATCAAGTCACAACTTCTTGTTTCAGCTTTGACATATAAAGAGCTTGGAAGTGAACACAGTACACTGTCACTGACTGTATGTCTTAGTGGGATATAGTCTCAGGCCAGAAAAGGACAAGAGGATTTTGTAATTTACCTAGGAGATTTTTTTCTATCCAACTCCAAAACCACTTGACAGAATATCCTCTTTGAAAAATGTCTTTATTACCCCACTTGGGTCCTAACAGTCTGAACTGGGCCACTTTCCAGACATATGTCTTCCTCATCCTGCCTGTGTGCCAACATCCCAGGTTAGATCTCCTTTGAATAGGGTCATCCTCCTCACCCCACTGAAGATCCAACACTCATGCAGGTTTACCGTGTTGTAGATATGGCCACTTTTCTTCTGTGGTGTGTGAGCCTCTTCACATTTTCTCCTTAAATTCACCTGGACTAGCAGTGATGAGAACCTTGGGAACTTTCCTAAATATACATCACCAAAGTTGTAAAGACCCCAGGTTGAAACACCTAGATATCTGAGAAGTGCAATTACCATAAAAAATTGATGAAAAAGCCTGAATATTATTATACTGTAATTAGGGTATAATTTCCATGCATAAGGAAAGGACAGGAAGCAAACATTCCTGTATAATCTGTTTTATTGACATGTAACATTCCCTAATTCCCCTCTATCCTTTCAGAGTTTCTGAGATTTCTCTTTATGAGTAACAAAGATTTATCAGAATGAATAACAGCTGAATTTGTACCCACTTGTGTTATTTATATATATATATATATATATATATATATATATAATATATATGATCATATATATATGATTTAAGCCACCAACACTAACCATAAAACCATTGTAAAGCAGTATTTGCAGAATCAGATCTCTTCAAATCATAAATAAGCATGTTTATTAAGTAATGTCATATTGATTATAATGAAGCTGAATCAAAATTTCCTTTCTAAAAAATTTGGAATTCTTTTGTCTCCTTCATAAGTTTTATTAAGAATAATATAAAAGCAATAAATTATATCTCAATGCTTTTTGAGATTAACATGAGTTATTTGAGTATAGAATCAGAAGATGTGATAATCATATTTATATTTACACCCCTCATTCATTATAAATGCTTATGTATAGCAATTAAGGATATGGGTGGCATATACACAGTAATTTGAATTATACTTATTTATATAATCACCACTGTTGATAAGTTATTAAGATCTATATATGCTAGGCACTGTCACGGAGCTATAATTGGATTGTTTAACTTGATTCTCACCACTAGTCCAGAAAAGATGATTACTTTTTCATTTTCACATATAAGAAAACAGACTTAGAATAAGAAAACAGACTTAGAAAATTACTTGCCTGAATCCTCATAACCTGAAAAACAAATGCCAGGAGGAAGCAGCCACTGAATTCTCACAACTAGAAAAACAAATGCCAGGAGGAAGCAGCTATGCGAGCTCAAATGTTGTTTTTTTTTTTTTTTTTTTGCGGTACGCAGGCCTCTCACTGCTGTGGCCTCTCCCGTTGCGGAGCACAGGCTCCGGACGCGCAGGCTCAGCGGCCATGGCTCACGGGCCCAGCCGCTCCGTGGGCATGTGGGATCTTCCCGGACCGGGGCACGAACCCGTGTCCCCTACATTGGCAGGCGGACTGTCAACCACTGCGCCACCAGGGAAGCCCTCAAATACTTTTAACAACCGTATTTTATTGCCTCCCTCTCAACATCACCTCCTAAATATAAATTTATATATATAAATTATGTCAGAATGAAGCTAATGTTTGTTTGTGTTTATCCAAATTATTTATGCCAAATTATAATAAAATAAATATTTCTTTTTTTACCAAAACATATCATTATTGAAATTGATTAAACTACTAATTTTACACATTAGTGTTCTTTCATAAAAAAATTAAAATTTACATCTCTTGCACACTATGTGTAATTTTAGAAGTTTAAACGGACCCCAATTTTTTTGCTGCAGGAAAATTAATGATAAATTGATTCTTTAAATATTTTGTATCATAATTTGTTATACAAAAATTATTACAACAATTTACTCAGGTTTATGTAATAAAGAGCACTTGGTGGTTGGAAATAAACTTAGACAAATAACTCCCAAATAGGAACAAACATAACATCAGAAGTGAATAATATTCAGGAAGTTTGTTATTGTTTTTGAACAATGACCAAGAATGGAGTGACAACTCTCTCATCTTATATATGCATTGATGTGGAACCCAGAATGTATAAAATGATTTATATAGACTGTAAGAATTTCACTTTATGATTCTGTATTCAGTGTTCTTTCCGTATGCTATTTTAGCTGATCTATCACTTAGTTTTATACCTTGACATTCATTTTTAGATATGAAAAATTACTCATATTGTGTTTAAATACTATTTAAAAGAATACAACATGTGAATAAATGTTTAATATTAAATTTTTAAATCTAAGATATGATTGAACATTATTTATATACTTACAAAATGAGTACTTACAAAAAGGAACTAGAAGGATAATCAGAGTTAGAATATGGAAGTTGACATACTGGCTTATTGAAGAGAAGTAGGTGATTATGTTGTCTCCTAGTTGATGAAAGATGGTACATCATGGCGATGATGATAGATAGATAGATAGATAGATAGATAGATACACTCCTAGTCCATGAGATGCTTAAGCATGCCAGCCATGTTTTTCCATTATAAAAGTATAACCAATTTCTCTTACCTGATTTAGCATCAGACATCAGATAAATAAGCTGACAGAAATAGACAGACTTATTAAATGATAGACCAGCCATTCTTAAAGGCTGCCCTGTACTTGAATAGTGAAGGTTACTGTGGTGTTAACTAATTATCAGTCATAAACAATGTGAATAGAAGAACCATTCTGCCTACAAAATATGCAAAATTAGCCAATGATTATTAATAGAACACTAAGCAAAATGAAGATATACAAAGATATTTTTAAGAGGGAGATAACAGGCTGAAGGAGAGGTCACAAAACAATTTCCTTCTTCAGAGAGCATGCAGGTGCAAAAGGAATATCAGACTCTGCTCTTTTAGCTAAGGCTCTTTGTTTCCCTCCAATCTCTGAACCATAGGAATTAGAAAAAATAATGAGTTTTTTAGGGTGTCCATATTTTACTGAACAAATATTAATCAACAGAACAGAAAAAAACTTAATTATTTTCCCCCTGCAAGAGTTTCTCTAGATGAAGTGTCACCTTTCAAAAGCTACTAGATAATGAGCTTTGATGAGCTCATTTTAAATTTGTCAGTTGGGAATTAATTGTACATAAGATTTTACGTAGTACTAAATGTAAATGATCTTATATTTCCAATTATCCCACCACTTAGATGTAAATTAGATAAAACTCTTATAATTTAAGAAAACTGTATGTTAAAAATTTACATTGTTTGGTATTTTGCTCCTAAAAGCTTAATATAAGATTAGCTCCAATTATTTAAATCAAGGTGAGATAATTTTATAACATAGAATTTCCAGATGTAGATTATCCTCTGAAGAACATTTTTTTTTTTTTTTTTTTTGCGGTATGCGGGCCTCTCACTGTTGTGGCCTCTCCCGTTGCGGAGCACAGGCTCCGGACGCGCAGGCTCAGCGGCCATGGCTCACGGGCCCAGCCGCTCCGCGGCATGTGGGATCCTCCCAGACCGGGGCACGAACCTGTGTCCCCTGCATCGGCAGGCGGACTCTCTACCACTGCGCCACCAGGGAAGCCCTGAAGAACATTTTTTGCAAATAACACAGTATTTTTTTAACAAACGTATCTGTAGTGAGAGGCTACACATATTAAAGTTATGAATAGAACATCAGTAACCAACTCAGCTAGGGAAGAAATATCCATTTATAGCATTTATGTTTGCAATTATTATCTTTATGCCATAGTTAATAAAGGGTTAGGGAGTCCTAAATTTTCCTGTGGTCAAAAAAAATTAAGAACACAGACTTTGAAAGTATTATCTTTTTTATACTACTAACTTCAGGAAATTTTATTAAAAAACAATATTTTCACATAAACCTTTCCACACTTTTAAAACTTCTGAACTTTGATAATTACTCAAGTGCGGGCTTCGTACAAACCAAATTTTCTGAATTTTGAATTAAAAAAAAATACCTGTGAAGCATATTTTTTTAAACATTTACCTTTAAACCACTGTGTCAGAAGTCATCACGAGACCTTAGTCTGACACATTATTTTATAAAACAAACAAGAAAAAAAAAGCTTTCCAAGTTGATTTGCAAAACACATTTTTAAATACTGTTACAAATTTACACAATTGTATTTTATTGACCTGAATTCACAGCTACACATTCAGAGAATATTTGTAACAATTTTATTAGAGATCTGCTTGTCATTAATATTATTGTTGAGTAACACAATTGTGCCTGGTGTATTTCAACAATGATCCTTCAAACTTCATATAGAAATACAAAGAACATACTTGAGAATGAAGCAGCAGAATATTCTCCCTGTATATGTCAATGTAAGCTTTTCTAGGGGAAAGAAACTGTATATTTATGCACATATAAACCATTCACCAGAATTTAGTTTTGTCAGTATATCTATAGTGTTACATTTCAGCAAAGTTATTTACTAATATATAAATTTTGTGACTACTGACCACCTAAGATGCTTTAAGAAGAATGGATAACCACTACACACTCATGTATTGTTTTATTTTGTTCTTAATCATACAAAAGATGAAACAATGGATTTAGAAAAGCCAGGTTTTTATTCTGTTTTGCTTAGCTAGTGTCCAGCAGTAATAGTTAACATAATGTTGATTTAAAGTCTTTAACAATATTCTTAACAAACATATCATTCTTTGTATTTCATTACACCAAGCCTGATTTTAGTTTCAAATGTGCCCTCCAAATATGCATACAATACTACCTGTAAATAGTTTCTTCAGGTATTTTCATCTAAAATCTCCTTAGATTCCCCCCTTGCCCACATTTACTAAGGTTACACTGATAGAGATTACAGTCATAGGACCTAATGAAGTAACTTAGTATTTATATATACAAGTTAATCACTTGAACTCACACTGTTGAGAGGCATGCTAAATTACCTTCATGGGTTGTAAGATAATTTAAATCTAATGCCATCAATCACACCACTCCTGTTATTGACAGTTTGGTTATATTTGAACATATATTAAAACATAGATGCATTCCTGAACATTTAAAATTTCAGATTTTCTTTACAAAACAGATATACCACTTTAGAGTATAATAGTCAGTATACATTTTAGGAATACTCTTAATATCTATAAATACCTAGTTATATTTCATATATTTCCTTCATGTGAAATATTTTAAAAACACTAAAATTTAAGTACTTAACATTGTAGGAATTCCCAGAAATTTTAGATCAACACCTTCCAGATATCTCCACAAATCACTTATCTGACCACCTGTATCGCGACCAACGTGGTACATTCCAATACTAACTTGCAATGGATTAATGCACTAACTTCCCACTTAACTGGTGTCCTCATTCTAGCCATGCTCACTAAAGTGTGTTCTCAGTATCCAGAATGACCTGTTTAAAACCTAAAATGAACATTTTCATCTCAAAACCCTCCAGTGTTTTTCATTTGCTCAGAATAAAAGTCAAATGTTTTGATAGCCTAGCTGATCTCCCCCTCCAGCCCCTTTCCCTTCGCCTCACTAATCTCATGTCCTATTACTCTACTGCTCATACCCACTGAGCGCTAGCCATTTGCTTTAACCCTCCAGATGGTTATGGGTCACAAGGCTGCATCGGCAAGTGCTCTGCCTGGGAGAATCCTCCCTAGATATCCATAGGTATCCATCATCTTCAGAATAAAAATGTCCGGTTTTAAGGTATATGAACTTTCCATTTCCTATGTACTGCAGATTGCTCTCAAAAGAGGTTGTACTAAATTAAACTTCCATCATTTTTCATACTGCCACTTGTATTTAATAAAATATTTTTTAACAAAACAATTAATAAAAAAAGTGTATCTCAATTTGTTTTCATTGGTATCTCTGGGATGTCTTCATATCTGATATTCATATTCTGAATATCACAATTATATACCCATTCCTAGTAGTGCTTCCTTGATCTTGTTCCTTTTTGTCCTATGCATATTTGCCGAATGTGTTGTTTATTTCATTAATCATTGCAAATAACATATGTTTGACTTTATTGATGATTTCTATTATTTTCTTTTCATCTTTTATTTATTTAAGTAACATTTCGTTTTTTACGTTTAAATATTTCATTTTTTACTCTTTTGCTTAAAACTTTAGCTAATTTACTTTTTAAAAATGTGTTTTTCAGCAATTGCCTTTTAAGTCCCTTCTGAGTGATAACTTTATATGTACCTTTTTAATTTTAATGTGTAGCATCTTTTTCATTTAGTTACAAAAATATAATACTCAGTATGAAATTTTTCTGTTTTTTTTTTAATTTTTATTTATTTTATTTATTTATTTATAGCTGTGTTGGTTCTCCGTTTCTGTGCGAGGGCTTTCTCAAGTTGCGGCAAGCGGGGGCCACTCTTCATCGCAGTGCGCAGGCCCTCTCACTAACGCAGCCTCCTTTGTTGCGGAGCACAGCCTCCTGAAGCGCAGGCTCAGTAATTGTGGCTCACGGGCCCAGCCGCTCTGTGGCATGTGGGATCTTCCCAGACCAGGGCTCGAACCCGTGTCCCCTGCATTGGCAGGCAGATTCTCAACCACTGCGCCACCAGGGAAGCCCTGTTTTTTAATTATTTAAATTTTATCTTGTATTCTGAAAATTTGTCTGATATCAATACTTTGAAATTTGTTTTCACTGCTGAAGGGCTAAAATCCTGTCAATATAAGTAAGTTTTCTAGATGGCTTAAAAATAATATGCAAGTTATATTATGTGAGAATAAGGTTATATTCATATGCAGATTATTCTTTCTAATAACCTTACTCAAAAATCCTACAGTTTCACTATTTGTTTCGTTTGCCTGAAGTACCAGCTTTTACAAGACGTGTTAAATTTCTCTCTGATTTGTTCTTTCTGTTATTTTCTCAGTGTTTGCCCAATGAATTTTTTTTTTTTTTTTTTTTTTTGTACATGGGCCTCTCAATGTTGTGGCCTCTCCCGTTGCTGAACACAGGCTCCGGACGTGCAGGCTCAGCGACCATGGCTCACGGGCCCAGCCGCTCTGTGGCATGTGGAATCTTCCTGGACCGGGGCACGAACCCATGTCCCCTGCATTGGCAGGCGGACTCTCAACCACTGCACCACCAGGGAAGCCTGCCCAATGAATTTTGAATCAATTTTGTTATTTATACTCTGGGTTATGATATCTTCTTGTTTTTTGTTTTCAAATTTCCCTCTCTGTAACTTTCATGCTTTTCTCCTGAAGTTCTATTTTGTCAGAAACCAGAAATTTATGTTGATACATTTTGTAGCTCTAATTTCATTATACACCTTTTTGATTTCTGGGGTATTTTCTGTCCTTTATAAAAATCTTTATTTAAAAAAATTCAAAAATAGCCATATACCTGTATAATTTTTCAAGAACTCTTTAAAGCACCTGTCCAAATTTAATTTTTAAGCAGGACCATTTTCAGAATATACTGAATTCTATGGATCCACTTCTGGAATGGAATCTCATAAGCTTTGAGACATATTCACTTTAAATACTCTTTAACTGGGCTTATAGACCCTTAAACCTCTGGTTTATTGTTAACTGCTAAAGGAACATATCAATAATAATCTAAGTATCATTGGAGACAGACAATAAAAATCAACAATGTCACCTTTTGTAAAAAGGAAAACAAAACTTACAGTTCATAATAAATTGCTCACATATATGAAAATTGTGGTATTTTTCCATAATCTAAACTCAAGGGATTGCTATCTCAAAATACCTCATGAGCATAAAATAACAAAATTCTTTAAATTAATAACTATATATTATAAATTTGATCTATATATTTTGTCACCCTAAATCTCTTTTTCTCTAGAAATATTGTTGCCTAGAACCCTCTTTATTTAACACTATCTATCCCTAATCTCTCTCAATGATTATAAAAATAAGGCTTCTAAAAATTTAATCTGTTATTTTTGACCATAATTTCTCTTCTTAAAGAAAGACGCAAGAGGGAAGAGATATGGGAACATATGTATATGTATAACTGATTCACTTTGTTATAAAGCAGAAACTAACACACCATTGTAAAGCAATTATACTCCAATAAAGGTGTTAAAAAATCTTAATAGGTGTGCTAGTAAAACTATAATCTTTCTTTATACCATTTCTCAAGGACATTTGTTAGGAATACAAAAATTTACATTGACTTTTTTACTACTTCTATAGAAGTCTAATTTTTCCATTCTAAAATAGAGAAAAATATAAAATACCTACATCACTGATTACTTCAGATTAGCATTTTCCAAAGGAATGAGAAATCCATTTCTTCCAGTTTATCAATCTCCTTCTATATCGTATTTTGTCAGCTAACTAAACCTTGAATCCTGTAAGTAAAAACTACATAATTCTGAGCCTATTTTTTCTAAACCCAAGAACCCCATAAACCATTCAGCATTCTTGAGAGGAAAAAGAGCTGTAACATGGAAGAAGTGGGACACAATGCCAGTGATTGTAAATCAGAAGTCACAAGTATTATTTGTACTAAATGTAAGAGTATTATCACATCAGGCAGGAATGTATTAGTGAGAAACACAAATAATGACTAAAATTCTAAGAAGATAAATCAACCAAAATTCATTAATAAAAAACAAAACAAACCCACAAATGTTTGTCCAAATCTGATGAACAATAAACAGTAGATCATTGGGACAATACAGGGTTTATGTTATTGACTCAATAAAGTGGAGTCATTCTTCCTTATGAACAAAGTTCAAACAACAGCCTATAACTAAGAGCAAGATTGATAGAGAAATAAATACCGAGAAGGCTGTTTCTAACCAGTTCCCTCAAAATAGTATTAGTTTAGCTGCTGGCATTTCATATAAACATTTAGGTTAATCCTAACCTCTTCATTGTGTGTATGTTATGTTCATACACATTTTCATAATAGTGTTGCTTATATTAAATTTTTTTCAGAGGACAGGAATCATAAATATTTTATTTACTTTATTCAGACGCCTGTGAGAGTGCTATGAGGAGATAAACACTTATTAAATTCTGTTGTTATTATTTTGCTTAATAATGATGATGTAAAGGAAATATAAATGAAAACCAGACACCTGCTAGAGGAAAACATGTTTCCTGTACATTGAAATATTCTGCCTAGATGCAGTATTCTTCTACTAATTAAAATAAGAAGCAGGGCTTCCCTGGTGGCGCAGTGGTTGAGAGTCCGCCTGCCGATGCAGGGGACACGGGTTAGTGCCCCGGTCCGGGAAGATCCCCCATGCCACGGAGCAGCTGGGCCTGTGAGCCATGGCCACTGAGCCTGCACGCCCGGAGCCTGTGCTCCGCAACGGGAGAGGCCACAACAGAGTGAGAGGCCCGCATACCGCAAAAAAAAAAATAAATAAATAAAAAAAAAATAGAAGCAATCTCTTGATGGTAGTTTTTTATGAAAGCTTTTATGAAAGTATATTTTAAAAGTTAAATGATTGAAGCTGAATAAAACTCACTCTGATAAAAATCAAAACACAATCAGAATACTTCACTGAACGGTGCAGGTATAATTTTACAACTTTGAAAGAAATTATATTTTACATGTTTAGTAAAAAAATTAAGAATAAATTTTGACATGATAAATTGAAATGATTAATAGAAATTTATTCTATTACAAAAGAGAGAGAGAGAAATCTTGAACAAGGGTAATCCATCTTTGAGATTCCTTTGACAAATAAATTTTCTCTAATCATGGCTTTTTTAATTTTTCAGAAGTCTTCTCATATGAATTATTGCTTGTCTTACAGTTTTGTTAACCTACTATTCTTATTATATCATTTTATGTAAAGATATAAGGAGAGTGTCCTAAGTTATGACCAATAAATTATTTTAATATAGAGAACAAATCGATCTATTTACTTAAAACTTCAAGTATGTTTAATCAGATGTATATGACACAGTTTATATTTATGGAATCTAAAATATCAATCATATCTCAAAAATTATTTCTCACATTTTATAACATTTTATAGAAACACCATTATAGAAGTTTATTTTTTAATCTCATACATAAAAATACTTTAAGTATATTAACTTTCACTTTTGTATGTGTACTCTTTTGGAAGTTTCAAGTGTTTTTATGGGAAGAAAGAACATTTTGTCAGTGACATAAATGTTCTTTCTGGCTTTTGAACATTTTCTATAAACAATGCTACTGCTTTTATTTTACAATCTTTTAGCATGAAAAAATCACACAAAGGTCCCTGTGATTAAAACATAAAGCTCAATATATAGAGAACCTAAAATTCATTCTATTTATGGAAAAGCTTTTTATTTCTCCAATACTCACAAAATAGTTTTTCAAAATAAATATCCTTAATCTCGTTTTCCTGTCATTCAAACACTATTGTACATAGTCTCTGTTTCTTAAAAATAAAGTGTTAACATTGATATTTTAGAAAATAAACACATTTTATGTTCACAAATTTAAGAAGTCTTTACAGAAATCAAACTCTTCAGAGACCTGTAGTTGTGTCTTATTCCAATATTTTTTTGTAGTAGCGTCAGAATATAAAATAATTTAATTCTATAAGGAACAACTGAGATCAATGAAATCATTGCCATCTTTTTATAATATGGAACCCAAGTCTTGAATACATGTGAAATATGTAAATAAATAAAACTTCATTTCAGAATTTTATTGAAAATAATAAAGGGAGCTATCAGAATATTTAAGATTTATAAGAATATAAATAACAAAGATTGAGAGGGAGCATGAATACTAGCTACTAAGGAAATAAGCGTTTGTTTTTTCATTTTTCATTTTTTCATAATAGGATTTCTATGAGTACTGTCTGAATTTAATTAACCAGCAATGGAGGGCTAAATGTATTACAAAAACGTGTGAAGTGAGCTTACAGAAAAATTAAAGTTTAGAAATACCTCAGGTAACAGAGTATACACATATGTACAAATAAATAGAAACAAACAACCAACAAACAAACAAAATTCCCATAACCAAAATCATACATTGAAAATATAATACAGGTGGACAGAAAAAAATTTAAAAATAATTTTAAAAGCTATTTATCCCACTTACTAATGCATAGCAAATTACCTCAAATGTCAAAAAGTAATATACTCACTGATTCAAAAGGTCAGGAATTCTGGTGGGGTATAATAGGGATGTTTTTTCTTTGCTTCACTACTTTCTCTTTTGTCCATGAAAGGCTGGAAGCTGGAATCGTGAAGTTTAGCTCACATGTTAAGAGGTTGATCCTGAATCTAGCTGGCTGGTTGGGAAGAATACCTACACTTACACGTGGTCTCTGCAGGTTACTAAAGTTTACTCACAATGGGAACATTTCTTGAAAGAGAGTCAGCTGAAACCTGACTTTCCTTTTATGGCCTAGGCCTCCATTGCATTCAATTTAATAGAAACAAGTCACCAAGCCCAGCCCGAACTTGGAGGAGATTATATCTCCGCTCTCAGCAAAACAGTGTCAATATCACATTGTAAGAAGGAATAAAATATGATGATGCAGTTATATTTGAAAAATAAAATCTGCCACAGTTTAAATATGAAAAAAATATGAGGAAGCGGGTATCAAAAATTAAAAGCAAGGAATTAGAATCAGATATATTTGTGGAGTCAATCACGAAAAATGAAATTAAAACAATTCATTTAAACTTTTCCTTAGATTGCTTAAACAGGAAAAACTGATAGATAAAAATATCACCTGAATCAAAATGACTTAGAAAGTTCAAAACCAAACCAAACAAACAATAACAAAACTAAATCTATGATTACTCTCTGCTCATTTAAAATGATAAGGGCGAAAGTAAGCATATAATTTCTGATTGAATTCAGTTTGAACAGCTATTGGGCAACTAAAACAATAGGTAATGTATACAGACACACTCATTACCAAGCACAAATGGCTAAATACCATTTTATACATAATTAAATCTGATTAACATCCACATGAAATAAGTATTGTTATGAATATTATTCTCCAGATGTGTAAAATCAAACTAAGACATATTGAGAAACTGGAAAAGCAGAACTTAAATCTTGATCTAACTCAAATGGTTCATAGCTATTATTTTATATGACTTAACTGATCTAACTCAAAGGGTTCATAGCTATTATTTTATATGACTTAACTGTTATTACAGATAATTTTCAGCTTAATATAAAATTTTTGATGTACCATATTTCAAATTAAAGTTGACAGGTGATATTTTATCTGGTTCAAATATCTATGTTTAACTAAGCACATTCATAGTATACATAATCCAGTGATACATTTTGACACAGGATTTATCTGAACTATGAAAAAATGCTATTTGAAAAATACTTGCATTTTTCAAAATATTTTACCTTCTCGCAATTCTAGACCTAAATTGAGAATGGCACTTTCTTCGCATGATACTACTTAACACTTCATAGTGTTTAGTTTTATGGACTAAATTTTAAGTTATTCAAGGTCTTTTCACTACATACTTTTTCTTCTGCATTCTGTATAGTGCCAGGAACTCTCTGGGTGTTTAATAAGGATTAACTGATGTCAGTGTAATAATAACTTCTATTATTTCCTTGAATATTGATACCATTAAGAGCGTGTTGCTTAAATGGGCCTAATTTTATTTATAATTTCTAATAAGTCAGGTGATTTAATATGGAACAGCCTTTTCAAGTTAATTAAAGTAGGAAATTAGCATAGAATACAGTAATTACTTTACTGTATTAGAATCTTAATAAATTGAAGTTACAATTATCCAGACTGATGCTTGGTGAAGGATATTTGGTAGGCAATCACAGTTACCCATTAGGCAAATCTTTCTAAGATTTAAGGTATAATCTCATGTAAGAAAGGTCAAAATGGTAAAAAGAACACCGGGCTTGAAAAAAATCAGCCTGGCTATGAGTCTCAGCTCCGTTATTATAACTGGAAGTCTTGATCATAGTATTTAGGCTTCAGACACTTATTTGTTTACCAATAATGGGAATAATTTAAATCAAGCCTCCCACTTATATTTATATCTAAATAAATTAACCAATAGGTTACTAAATGAATAAAAATGTACAACTATTGTGTAATATAACTGGAGGCTTATTAGGATTCTAAAGGAAAACAACAGGGTGTATGATGACAACAGGAATGAGGGAAGAGGGTAAGTTTTTAGGGTTGAACTATAAGGTAGAGAACCTCTGAGGATTTGACAAATACTCTGAGAACTGAAGAGTAAATAAGATCACTCAGTCACATGAAAAATTGCACATGGGACTTTCCAAGCAACATAAACAGCCAGCACAATGGACAAAGGGAGGAAAATCTTTACTTAATCCAGGAACAGAGTAAGAAGAGATACTAGGAGAAAAGCTCAAGGAGGTTGGACAGGAGAGTCCAAAAAGGACTGTTCAGAGAAGGTAAGGCAAACATGATTGAGATGGAGTGAATGATGAGCTAGGAGGAAAGGTGAAATAATACAAGAAAAAAACATTTCTTTGAAGATGTTATTGTGCTATGGAGATCAATAGCAACATTGACAAGAACAGTTCAAGGGGAGTTTTGCAGACTGATGACACATTTCAGTGGTTTAAATAGTGGATGTGGTACATTTCTTTCTGAAATTAAGCAGAACAGATAAACTGAAATACTGCTTTGTATACAATACATAGCAGTTGCAATTAAAAATACAACAAGCTTCTCTTAAATGAATAGCTGTTGGCAACCTATCATTTCAAGAAAGCAAAGCATATCCTAGAACTAAGTGGAAGCTGATGTTTGAGCTGTTCAGGGATGGGGCTAGAAGTTGGCTTTGGCTTTTTTAGTAGCCAAGAGGCTTGGAAGTTGAGAGCCATATGAGTAAATCAGATAAAGTTTACCAATGCAGGAGGCTGGAACCAAGACTACAAAATAAAACCTTGACTTTCCAAGGCCTAATTGGTTACTGGAAGGAGAGACTGACTGACTCACACACAGAGACAGGAAAACAGCAGAAATTTTGTCTCTATCTTTGAGGCTTTCAGGATATATAAAACTTATTAATATTTGTATGTGAGAATACAAGTTCTAACCATGATACTTTGGGTGAGGTATAATGAGGCCAGACACAGAACAGAGATGGAAACCAGAACAAGTTTTACAATTTTGTTACTCAGAGTTCCCCATGGAGAACACAGCACATAAACAGGACCAGTTAGGGAAAGCACTGGGATTGATTACAAAGCAGAGGGAGAGAGAAGAACTGTGGACATGTTCTTTCATTGTGGTTTCTATAACCAGGAGGGGTCAAGGTAGGGTAAAAACCCTTAGGATTGGCTAATTTAAATAATTTTGTTGGTTACTGGGCCACAGGGCCTGTCTCTTGTTGTCTGGTACTTGACCCTTGTGGTGATTAAGGCAGTGGTATCATGGCCAGAGTATGAGAATCCAATAAGGGAAGTGGTTAAAGGTGTAGACTTAATCAGCTGCTCAAGGGAATGGACTGGCCTCTCGCCAGGACCTCAAAATTGACAGTTAAGACAGAATTAAAACAAACAAATAAACAAACAACTATATTACAAGCATACAGTATAAATAAAAATCAAAGGGTACCTCACTATATCATTATAACGTAGAACACCAGAGACAAAAAGAAAATCTCATATGCACCCAGAGAAAAAACAAGAGGGAATTGCAAGAAAAATGATATTTATATTACTTAGAAACTTTGCAATAGCAATAATATTAGCTGGAAAAAAATAAAATTGCATCTCCAAAGTATAAGAGAAAATAACTCTTATTCTGCAATTCAGTGTGACTGTGTGAACTGCTGAAAAAAAAAAAGGCTATTTCAGAGGGTTTAAAAATAAGAAGAAACTCAAATAGTAGGGAAAAAACATGTTGAAATATTGTCAGAACTAAAGCATTTTAATTTCCTTGAATTAATTGAGAGGATAGTAGGGATAGTGATGAATGAAAAATAATACAAAAAGAAAACAATAAAAATTATAATACAATTGAAAGAAAAAAATGACAACTTATCTAGGCAAAGACTAAACATAGACAAAATTCTGGCAAAGGAGGACAAGAAGAAAAGGAAATGTATAAGTAAACAATATCGGGAATAAAAATGGACATAGTAAGAATCACAGAGGACTTTAAAATAAATACAAAACTATATGTAGTATTTGGAAATAAATGGAAAACTTAATTGAAATTCATCATTTTAAAGAACAACATTTCCTGTCAAAGCTGAAAGAATATGTAGAAAACTAAAATAGAAATATAACTATTAATGTAACTAAATGAATTTTTAAAACACACACACACACACACAAACACAAACAACTGGTCTAAATATTTAAAAAGCAGATTTCCAAATAGTCAAGGAATTCCTACTTAAAAAGCAAATCTGGGAACTGGAAAGACAGAAAATTCTCTTCAATATTTTTTTTGATACTATATAACTTTGAGACCAAAACCAGGTAAGAAAAGTACAAAATAAAAAAAAAATTAAGCTAATCTCACAGATGATTATCTCTTTCTATGTCTTGTATACATTGCAAAGCAAACCCAGCAAAGATACTTCATTTATTTATGAAAGGCTTTTAGCAAGCTAGGAATAGAAGAAAATTCCTTAATCCGATGAATATTTTTTCTCCATTATCTTGAACCAACAAAGAATCATTACATAAAAACATGTTAAAAATTCCCATAAGAGCCCGAAATCACTAAAAGAGGGACTCCAAATTACTAATAATATAAGGATCAGGTAAATACACATTTCAATCATGATGGAATGTAATTGTACACTTCCAGCTGAAAAATACATTGAAATGTCTGGCAAATCAATTCCACTTCAAGGGATATGTTCACATTCTCATAAGAAAAAAATGTATATATGTGTTCATTGAAGCATTTTTAATAGCAAACAAGGAAAAATTCAATTAAAAGAAGGATGGATTTACAGTTCTATAAATAAAATGGAGCACTATATAGGAATGAAAACAAACGAGACAGAGCTACATGTATCAAGGAAGATACATAGTTCTGTATACCATCAGAAAATGAATTTTACTTTATATAAATGTTAAAATATAATAATAATAATAAAAAGCAATCTATGAGATTGTTCATTTAACAAAATCCAACATCTAATAAGTGAATTAAGACAATTTAATGTCATCACCTTGAAGTTCTTAATAATTCCAATCCCCTTGATACAAGTAAGTTGCTCAAAAGAGCGTGAAATCGTATAATTTACCTTTCAAATAGAAAATTTGGCTCTAGTTTTCCCTTAATTTCTCTAGGAGAAAAATATGTGTGTATTCTTCTCTAAGCAGAGGTCACAGAAGTGAATGAATGTCTCTATCATTAAAATATTCTGCTTATGAAAAGAAAGAAATGAACTATCACGCCATGTAAAGACAAGATGGAGCCATGGAATGTCACCAGGAACCTTAAATACATATTGCTAGGTGAAAGAAACCAATATGAAAAGGCTATATACTATATTATTCAATCTACATGACATTCTGGAAAAGGCAAAACCATAGAAACAGTAAAAAGGTCAGTGGTTGCCGGGGGTTCCAGGACAGGGAAGGGAGGATAGATAGGTAAGAGAGGGGATTTTTAGAGCATTGAAACCATTCTGTATGACACCATAATAGTGGATACATGCTTTTAAGTATTTGTCAAACCCATAGAACTGTACAATACAGAGTGAATCCTAAGGCAAACCATTGACTTTAGTAATAATGTGTCAACATTAGTTCAGCAATATTGGTTTGTCACTTGTAACAAACGTACAACACTAATGCGAGATGTTAATAATACAGGGAACTGTGAGAGATGGGAAGGGGATATATGGGAACTTTACACTTTTGCTCAATTTTTCTGTAAATGTAACACTCTAAAATACAGTCTCCTAATTTAAAAAACAACACACGTATATTCTACAGGGTAGATGAATGGACTATTTTTTTTTTTGAATGGACTATTTTTATTTAATACCATCACATGGGAATTTCCATTAAAGAGATGAAAATACTCTCACTTGGGCAAATAATACTACTTATTTTTATCATGTCATTAGCAAATGCAAGTAAATTAATTCGTGCTGTCATGAATATTGTGGGTATTCTTTAAACGATTTCCAAATGGAATGTGTTTGAGGATGCTTTGAGATAAAATCTTCGATTTCAACATTTGATTTCCTTGAGCTGCATATGGTGGGTAAGCCAATGCATATTAATATGCACTTAAAATACTATCATGTCAACTAAAAACAAAAAACACATGAGCAAGATACTTCGTGATATTTATAGATACGTGCAGATGGCTTTCACATTCATTTTAAGGTCATTTTGCTCAGTGTATTCACTTTCCATCTTGCATTGCTGAGTGTCTTTTGACTAGCTTTGTTTCTCCTAGGTACCTATGTCCATCTTTTCACTAATAGAGTTCTTCCTTCTACAACTCTCCATCCTGAACTGATTTTATATTTATATGTAGACTATATATATATATATATATATATATATATATATATATATATATATATATATATATATGTATATTTCCTGTTTGAATGACTAATCCCTAAGCTTTTTCTCCATTCATTCTATAATTCTGGATTTTCATCTATTAAAAACAAATCATTGGTGAGAATTTTCCAAGACTCTGTCTTCAGTTGCTCACATGCTGCTGCTTATAGTGTCATCAACTTTTTATTTTTTTATGAATTCCTCTCTATTTCTTTGCACCCACATGCAGTATATTTCTAGTGCTTTTCAGAACACGTTCTAAGAATCGCTTTCTATAATCACTTACTATATGCTAACTGATTGCATTGCATACACACTTTTTTTTTTTTTTTTTTTTTTTTTGCTTCTCACTGAGTACCTAAAAGCCTATATTAGCCTTTCATTGTAGGCTGCATTTTAATTAGAAGCATCAACATTTTCCATTTTGCTGCTTTTCAGTGGCACACGTTTTCCATTTAAGTTAATAAACAATATGGAACAGGTAAACATTTAATTTCTTTTTTAGTGATTTGCTTTGGCTCTTCCTTAGAAAGTTTATCCTAAACCTCTTTATACACTGAACAAATAATTAAGTGATTCTGTTATTCATATAGTTACCATATTTGGATGCAGTGGGGAAGTAGTATAGTGGTTAAGAATGACAGCAATGAAACCAGAGCATTTAAGTTTATGTCTGACTCTGTCACTTTCTAGTATTTCATCAAGAAAATTAATTTCCTTCTTATGTTTATGTTTCTAAAGGGGCTAATGCCATCATTTACCTTTTAAGGTAGAAAATAGAAATAAAATTTGTGTTTATACAATTAAAGTATTTAGCATATTTTCTATCACTGAAAATTGTTCAATATCTGTAGTATATTTTATGGGTATAGCTATAATTATTATTGAATGTATATTTTATGTAACACACAATATTGATTCCTATACTATATAATATTCTCATGTTCTTGGTACTATATAGTCCAGGAGCTTAGAGGATTTTTGTGTCCTTCTGTTTTGAAGAGCACTAGTGGATGCACATTCATTGAGAATTAAACTACTCAAGAAGAATGTTGACTTCTGGTCAAGTTGTTTAGTCAGCACATAATGTGAACTGGTAATGAAAATGAAACTCAAATTCATTGGGCATCAGCAAAATTCTAAAAAGTGTAAAGATTATCTAATTTAATCTTCAACAGCAATATATGAATTACATGTTATTAACTCTTTATTCATGAGATAGAATATGAATATGTTGGTGTTGAAGCCAGATTGGGGTTTTGGGAGCCCAGATTCTCAATCCCATATGCTGTCTGAGACACTATTATGAAAATAGTCACACAACATCCTAAAATTCCAAATCCCTGCAACATGGCCATGCTATAAATAATTGTTTATTTCATTTTATTGACCTGAATCATTAAATGTTTCATTCTTAGTTTTCACTAAGAAGCAAAGTAATAACATTTTTCCTCTCTTGGTCTAATTCAGAACTGCATCACACAAGCTCTACTGAACGACAGCTTAACGATCATTTACCACACCAGCATTTCTAGGCATTTTGGCCTGTATTAGACCTATGTGTCCAAACTATGTGGGCAATAATGTTTTCAAAAATGTATTATCAGTGTTATAATATTCTAATATTATTGATATTATATTAAATAATATTTATAATATGATCCATATTAATAGTCTAATTTGAGTTTTAAAGTTAAGTTGTTTCTGCCACAATTCTGTACATCCACATCCTCTTATTTCTTCTTTCATGGTTTCTATTACTTTAATGACAACACTATTATTAAATTATTCTAGTGAAAATTATCTTCTACTTCTAAATTATCTTCTACTTCTCAATTTTCCCACACATTAACTAACAAACTGTCTAAGGTGTCTATGAAATCCTTCTGTTTACCATTTTTACTGGTCTGTATTTATAATACTGGCCCACAGTTATGCTCTTTCAGTAAGACTCCTGTTTTTCAGTCTACCTACTCTCACATTCTTCTTCCATATCAGCAACAGATCCTAGCATGCCACTGCTGAAACACATTTCTTCTAAATTTGGGTCAGCATAGAGTGGGTGCTCTCAGGTGTTCTAATATCCACAAGTGGTGGTACCTAAAGATGAGTCCTGATAGAACAAATTTCCGTATCTTTAATTATACCCCACATCTAGGGAGTCTAACCTCTCCTAAGTGAAACTTTTATTTTAAATGATAAATAAAGCTACTGTTCCAGATGATTTCTCCCACATTTTAGGACAGTCCTTGTGCTTATCTTAGTCTCTCTAAGCTTTGCAAAATATACAGAATTTTTCTGAACTTCTTGGGACTACTATGTCAAGGTTCTGATGGGTTTGAGTCACAGTAAGCGTACTTTGAAATGAGACCAAAAAAGAGTTTCTTTGAGGCATATCTTTTGGTAGGCCAAATATGAGATATGGTACTAAGCTAGTAAGGAAAAAAACAAAATTATAAACTATAATTCTGATACCTAAAGAGTTTATAAATTGTATATAGATGAATAATATCCCTAAGTTACACATAGTATGTTCCAAAAAATTAATACCAAGAATACATGCTAAAAAGTATCAGAAAAGGGAGAGATCACTTCAGAGAGACTGGCCAAAGAAAGCTTCATGAAAGGTCACATTTCAGTTGGCATTTAAAGGATTTCAGAATTCAAATAGAAGTGCAAAGTATAATCTAACAATTTTAAAAAGTCTCACAGTGTTCACTAAGTTATACTAAGAGGACCCCAAAGGATCAAGGCAGTTTGATACAAGAAGGAGATTACGTTCAAGGATCATCATGTTCTGGAATTACTGTGATGAGGAACCAAAGGCAATATTCCATGCTAAAGGATAAGAATAAAAGATACTTTGTGCTTCTTATTTGGTACTATCTATGTCCTATATAGGAAAGGCAATGGTATGTTGAATGATGAAACATTTTAAAGATTATCAATTGAATACATTTTGTTTGGGGTTTAATATCAACATAGTATTACTGTTATTTGTAGAAACAAGGTAAAATAATTAATGTGTAATAGTTGGTTGGGTTCTCACAAAGTTAAGACTGAGGGAAAAAAATATTAAATCTACCTATGAAAAATGAAAGATATTTTTCTGATGAATATTCTACTCACACTGTTTATGTTGAGCCTTACAAATGTAATTGAATACCTGGACAATATTTTGAACCATTGTCAGGAAAAGTGTTTTCTCATAACACTGAAAAGTGATTCAGAGGTAGGGGTGCAACTCATAATAAGTTTCTATGTACCCATATGAATGCAAAGCAATAATGGTCACAGGCAAGAAATATTTATTCAAATAATTTCTTGTAAACGGTAGTGAGCTAAAGATCAATATTTAGAAATTAACATAAGTAACCTATTTTAGAGTTCCATTTAAATATCAACTTTACATTTGTTTATAATTTATGTACCTTATACTGTCCCAAATTAGAAAAGAAATATTTTGTTATAAAAATAATTCTACATTTTTCATCAGAAATGATAAATTATTTGTAACTTCCGTGATACAGTATAAATATTTTTGACAACACTAAATTACATGGTGCTAAATTCATATTCAAACTAACTTTGCTTAAAATTAATTGGAGACAGTATTCAGACTTTAGCATGCTAATTATCAATACTTGACAAAAAGAAAAGTGGAGGCTCACAGTAAGCATATTCTGGCATCCAACTTTCTGGGACTCTCTTCTTTAGAATGCATTCATTGTTACTACCAGATTGCTTTTACTAACAGGATTTCAGAATATATCATACATAAGATCTACATTTGTATCTGTACCATTTTTTCTTAAGTTTTAAATCATATTTATCTCCATGCCATCTGTCATCCACCAGTGAAAGGGATGATTCAATTGCTAAAAAGCCTAAATGTCATCACATAAGTGTCATGTTCGTGGAATATACTTCAAAAGAAATTTATCCCCAAATAAAGAACTGTGATTTTAAAATTTATATTTTCTATATTTCTACTGAATTCATTTTCATTTTATGTTCTATCCAATTAATTTATAAGAAAAAATACATTTCAAAATGAATTTAGAAATATAATTTTGGAGCTTCCCTGGTGGCGCAGTGGTTGAGAGTCCACCTGCCAATGCAGGGGACATGGGTTCGTGCCCCGGTCCGCGAAGATCCCACATGCCGCGGAGCGGCTGGGCCCGTGAGCCATGGCTGCTGGGCCTGCGTGTCCGGATCCTGTGCTCCGCAACGGGAGAGGCCACAACAGTGAGAGGCCCGCATACCACAAAAAGAAAAATAAATAAATAAAATAATTTTGGCATGTCCATGAGATTGTTTTATTCTAATTGATCTCCTTGAGTAAAATGAATTAAGGAGAATTACAATATTAACTTGATATTTGATAGATCATTTATTCCTCAAAATGAAAATGTTGAACAGAGTGAGAAACAATATATAGAAATAGTATTGAAAAAGGGCAAAGGAGGAATATACTTCGCTTGGGGGAATAATTCATCATACTATTCTAGATCTTCTTACATTTTTTCTTAGTTTCTCTTTTTTAACAAATATGTTAAAGAAATAAATGTCCTCTATTTTTTTTTTTTTTCTGGCCACTCTGCACAGCATGTGGGATCCTAGTTCCCCACCAGGGATCAAACCCGTGCCCCCTGAAGTGGAAGCGTGGAGTCTTAACCACTGGACTGCCAGGGAAGTCCCTCATGTTTTAAAAACCATTGATTTTTATAAGCTAAAATAACCTTAGATATAATTTTGCTCTTAACTATGCCATTATAAAGCCTAGAGTATGTAAATGTCTTCCAGAAGTACATCTAACAGAGGTGGTAAGGATTAGGATACCTGGTTAATTTCCTTTTTATGCTATTTCACCCACAGTGAATTTATTCCCAGGTTGCCCTCTTTATGTTATTTGGTAAAACTAATCCCATCATTTAATAAATACATCTCTGATGCATTTTGTATACTGAGAAACAATACACAAATTTGCCCATCAGCACTTATATTGGAAGCCACCATTTGTTTTCTCTGCCGATGGGTTCTAGAGGGGCTGATAATGGGATTTTCAGTCTTTTATGTTTATGCAGTTATGTTGTTTATGGAGGAGTTGACATCCATATCCATCAACTCTACAATTCATCTAGCATTAAGAATATATTGTTCATACGCAGTATTACTTCATTTTTCATCAAAGAATGACTGAATATGAATTGAAAATTTTAGCCTGACAAAGCAGATTGACAGGGCTATGTAAACACTAAGCTACATTTATATGAATTATAAAAAAATGAATCCTTCTTAAAAAAAAATTAAGTTAGTATACTATTTACTTCTCAATAAAAATAAACATAACCACTAACTCTATATATTATACAATCTAATTATAGAATAAACAATAATAGAAAATTATAAATTTAATCATTAATTAGGGGCTCAAATTCACTAGAAAATAATTTATAATAAACCCATTGTATGTTATACATTCATGAAAATTATATTTTATGACTGCCTGTTCTATTTCTCATTTTTTCATAGAAATGATTGCGATATTTTATACTATAAATGAGATTAAGTGGTTTTAAGTAATGTTAATTTAAGAATTTACATTATCTTCTTATAACTGTTATTGGTGAAGATAAATATATTCTGAAAAAGATGAAAATGTATCCAGTAAATCATTGCATAAAACACATTGTAATGCTTCAATCAGAATTTTTCTAGATTTTAGGGGAAAATAAAACCAATGTTTTTAATCTTCTTATGCATTGATATTTCATCAATAGCATACCACTTAGTATGTTCATCGGTCACTTTCAACTTTAAAATTTTTATATGGTTGTTGAAGCTAACTTTTATTTCACTTTTTAAAAATTACAAGTCATTTAGAACTAAAGTATTCTTTTATTTTTGTGAACCTGCCTTTAAAGACAATATTGATTCATGTAATAATAAAAAATAATGCTGACATATAGTTTGGTATCATAAATGGACTCATAGTAAGTGAGTGAAACAAAGATGACACATTTTTTGTTACTATTCTCAAGCAGAGTTTATATCGCTCCATCATAAAGGGGTTTACCTTGCCTTCTATGTTGATGATGGATGGGTCTTTGACTGTTTTAGCCAATAAAATACAAGGAAATCAACACTTTCCTTGAATGCCAGTTATGGATCTACTCCTTATTAGACGCTGACTACTGATTTTCTTTCTTGAAATGCTTGCAATGAGATGTTCTCTTTCATACCATGCCACCAAGCTGTGAGGCACACAAGCCACCTTCATAAGTGATTCAGTTGACAGCCCCAGCTAAGCCCAGCTCCCTAGCATCAACCACCAGCCCTGTGAGTCAGTTGCCTTTGAACCAAATTTCCAAGCTCTCTGGAAATTAGCTATCCTCAATGACACCATGTCTATTCAAGCCCTGCTCAAATGATAAAACTTTAAAAAAATAAATAATTGTTGTTATAAATCAGGTTTCATTTTCATTTTAATAGATTCTTTAATACTTCATAAAATTTTTCCAGTTTTTCTTGAAATTCATTAATTATGGTTGACACAGAACTAAAAATTATCTGTAAGAAACTGGTGTAAATCTTAGTTACAGGGTTTTCTCTTTCCTTCCACTCCATCTATCATTCCACCCTTTTCCCCCAAAAAATATGTATTCAGTGATACAGACACTATTATTTAATTTTCTTTTCTGATGACTTTCTGCTTCTTTTTTTTTTTTTGGTCTTGATAATTTTATTTTAATTTTTTCAACTTCTGGGGAGAAATAACAAACCCCTTAATATTTAATTTTACACTTTTTAACATATAAAATCAGTATTATAAAATGATGTACTAAATTTTAACAGCAGTTAATTTTGGTACTCTCAAAATTTCCATAGCAGCAAATAGATAGTTGTTATCATCAGTGGTTCATTATGTAGTGATCTCTAATTAAGTTTTCATAATACTTACTTTTGTCTTTTAATGGAGAATGAATATTCATTATTACTTTGTGATTCATTTCATAGTAAAAATAGTTGTAGATTTAAATTGAAATTTCAGCCATTTTTGGCTGAGACTTTCGACACAACAGATGACAATAAATGCCTTGTAAATATCTAATTTAAATGAGAGACTAATAAATTGGATTTAATTTTTTTTCAAATATTTCTTTCAATGTATCAGTTGATAAAGCAGGTTTTTATTTAGCATGCTGTAAGATCAGTGTTCTTGATTTCTAAATTTGGTATTCTTTTGTAAGTCAAAGCTATAGAATAATACATCAACCAAATTGGGACAATATGCTTGACTTTCACCTTGTGAGAAAATTGCAAAATGTTGATTTTGGTTATAATGACACTAAACTAATATCTGCTGGAAACTTATTATAATGTCTATGAAAATCATTCACATTTAGAATCTCCTAGAATATATAAGTAAAACAATTTCAAAGTAATTAAGATATCTATTATGTAAACAGATGAGAAATTTTAGCAGAAGATCCTTTCTACAGTATACCACCTACATAGCAATGCAAAATCGGCCTGGGAGAGGCATGGGATAAAAAGTCAGATGCTCAGAGCCAAGTAAATAAGTGGAATGTACTTATTATAATCATTGACTAATAAAGAGCAAGAGGAGAGGATATTTGATTTGAGTTTAATTAAGCAAACATTTTTTACTAAGAGAATCATAACGGTAAAAAATTCACTAGATGGAGAAAACGGGGCAGAGTGTTGATGTGAAAAAGGGATTCTGATGGTCTAATTAAATATGGAGAAAATAATATAATAAAAAACTAGAGACTCACACTTATAAGGTGATGATTCTTAGTTATCACATAGAAAGATGACCTAGTAATTGGCATTTGGTTACATTTTTTTAAACCTCTGCTTAGAATCTGAGTTGATCCTGAAGCTAAGACGGTGGCTGCATTTGCAAGTAGGAATCATGTTACCACAGTTTTAGGGTGAAGAAATGTGGAGAATCAGAGTAAAATAATAATAGATAGATATGACATACAATGCATCAATTAGGTGTAATATATATCTGTGTTTAATACCAAGCACATGTAATCCATTTATTAAACAGTTTGATGCTGTGTGCTACACATATGAATTAAGTTATTTCTCAATCACTAGCTTAAAACATCTATCAGGTATCTTTTCTCTGCTTTTCACATCATCTTGTACAGCAGATTCCATGATTTCAAGCCACTGTTAAGCGTTTAAAAAAAATTAAAACTTCAATCTCATTTTCAATTAAAAGCTCTCCCTCCTTTATGACTATCAATGCTGTTGTCCTTAAGCAATTGTGAGGAAAAACGGAATGTGGATGTATCTCCTTCTTCCATTGGACTATCTGATCTCCAGTGTGTTGGGAGCCATAGGAGAGAAAAAGCAGGAGACAAGCATCTCTTAGTAAACATACACACTCCTTGAGGAAGTCTGTGTGTATCTAGGTAATGTTGGCTGGCCTCTGTCAGGTACCTGTTGTATAGAAAATGTGCAATGGCCAGATGACTTTGAATACTACAAGTATAAATTTTTCAGAATACTGTGGAGAGGATCTCCCTGTTGCACAGTTTTAACGAGTGATGTCAGCTTAGATTCAATGTATTGTTGCCCTTCCTTTCTTCTTTTTGCTCCAGTTGCAGAAGTACACCTCACAGGTTTGTTTGGGAAGCCGTTTTGTCTGTTTTTTTGGATGGGGAACATCTAAGACAGCTCAAAAGTCTTTGAATTCCATGGCATTCCTAGAAATGTACTCACCCCTGCCAAACCAAGAGGTGAGAATGCATGCTTCTCTACTTCTGAAACATTTGCCTTCCCTAATTTTTCTCCTCAGTTCTCTCTGTGGTCAAATAGACATAGGACATCAGTGTAGCTGGTCCTCTACATGAGCAGCCTTCAAGTCTGAGAGTTTGACATCAGGATCTCCTTTGTTCTGGCACCCCAGTCTCTATGAATTATTTTCTTTGAGCCTCTTCACTTTGCTTGTGTAATTTCCTCACATTCTTTTCCACTTTTCCTCTTTTTTTGTTTTTCAGTTGGGTGTGAGTAAATAGGGGAGTTGAATTGGTGATCGGGGAATCTCTTTATCAATTGTTTCAACTTCCTATGGAAAATGTGGCCCTTAATGTCAGTTAAATTTTAACTTGGATTCATAGTAGCCAATAATAGGGCATCTAGAAGGATCTCATATTGCATCTCATTTTATATTCTAATTACATATTCAGAAATACCTAGTTTCCGGTACATTGATTCCATGACTTTAGTCCATATTTATTGATTAGTTAATGTAGTTCAAGAGCAATAAAATAATTTTCTTCATGAAGCCTATATTCCAGAGGTAGAAAAACAACAACCACCACAACAAAAAGCAAATAGAAATTGGTTTTTAATTGGATTACATGTTATGAAGATAATAAAATGATGTGATAGATAAAGCGTGACTGTGATAGAAGCAGAACCCTAGGTAGGATTATCTGGAGAGGTCTTTTGAAGGAAATACCTAACTTGAGATCCCAAAGACATGAGGGAAATGGTCATACCAATATATGAAGATAAAGCATAAGTGCAAATGTCCATGAGATAAGTGATTATATATTTCAGGAAAGAGAAGAAGGACCAGAATGACCATGAGGTTTGAATGTATTGTGTGTGGTTTTAGGGATAGAATGGCTTGAGAAGTGATCAGATGGGGGGAATGATTTAGGACCTCTTTGACGTTGATGAGGAATTTATCCTAAGTACAAGGCAAAGTCATTGAAAGGTTGTGGCAGAGAAATGGGATGACATGATTTATGTTTTGAACAACAGAATGGATTTTAACAGATGAAGATAAAAGTAAGTAGCATTTTGGAGGAGACATGATGACAGGAACTAGGAGAGAAAACAGAGAAAGAAGGAAATTAGAAATATACTCCTTAATGTATTACAGGCAGGAAGAACAAGCATATTTTTCTGTGACTTTGGATACTGGATTAAGGGAAAGAGAGGTACCAAACATGAGTAAAATATTTTTACCTTGGACCTCTGGGTACAGGGTGATGTCATTTATATAGATAAGAATGAGCAGTCAAAGAAAATATTTGTGAAGATAAGAAATAAAATAATTTCATTGTGGACACATTGCATTTGAAGTGTCCATGAAATATTCAAGTGGAGAAACAGGATCTGAATAATTGCTTAACTGAGGTAGACATGCCAAATGCCATAAACACCAACAACAAGATGAAGGTAGAATTTAAAATGAATTACTAATGGCCAGTAGTAGGCTAGCATTGGGGTATCACTAGGGACTGTGGACGTTTAGCGCTCACACACTCTGACAGACTGGTCTTCCAAAAACTTCACTAGACCCTTAAGGGAAGATTGTGGGTAATTTTGAGAAGCCACCTCCCTGGTCTGGCTGGGAAAGGAGAACAGCAGCCACTACAGAAACTCCACCCAGATACATCTTACTCACCTCCCATATGGAACATAAGCCTTAATCTACTATATCAGTGAAAGTTCTCCAGAGAAACAGAAGTAACATCGTATATATATATAGAGAGAGAGGAAGAGAGAGAGATTGATTGAATATAAGGAATTGACTCATGCAATTATGGAGGCTGAACTATGGAAAACAGTATGGAGATTCCTTAAAAAACTAAAAATGGAGCTACCATATGATCCAGCAATCCCACTCCTGGGCATATATCCAGAAAAGGCTAATACTCTGATTTGAGAAGATACATGCACCCCACTACTCATAGCAGCACTACTTACAATAGCCATGACATAGAAGCAACCTAAATGTCCATCAATAGATGAATGGATAAAGAAGATGTGGTATAGGGCCTCCCTGGTGGCGCAGTGGTTGAGAGTCCACCTGCCGATGCAGGGGACGCAGGTTCGTGCCCCGGTCTGGGAGGATACCACATGCCGCGGAGCGGCTGAGCCCGTGAGCCATGGCCGCTGAGCCTGCGCATCCGGAGCCTGTGCTCCACAACGGGAGAGGCCACAACAGTGAGAGGCCCCCGTAACGCAAAATAAATAAATAAATAAATAAATAAATAAATAAATAAAAGAAGATGTGGTATATATATATATATATATATATATATATATATATATATATATACACACAATGGAATATGACTCAGTCATAAAATAGTGTAAAATAATGCCATTTGCAGCAACATGGATGGACCTAAAGATTATCATATTAAGTGAAGCAAGCCAGGCAGAGAAGGACAAATATCTTTTGATATCACTTATACGTGGACTCTTAAGAAAATAATACAAGCGAACTTATTTACAAAACAGAAATAGACTCATAGAGAACAAACTTATAGTTACCAAAGGGGCAAGGAGGGGAAGGGATACATTGAGAATTTGGGATTAACAGATACATACTACTATATATAAATAAACAACAAGGACCTACTTTATAGCACAGGGAACTATGTTCAATATCATATATAGATATATAAAACCGAATCACTTTGCTCTACCCCTGAAACATTGTAAATCAACTATACTTCAACTAAAAAAAAATATAGAGGCTGAGAAGTCCCAAGGTCTGCAACTGGCAAACTAGAGATCCCAGAGGACTGATGATATTGTTCCAGACTAAGTTGAAGGCCTGAGAATCAAGACAGATTGTGGCTTAAGTTGCAGTCCAGAAGCTGGCAGTTTGGAGACCAAGGAAGTCCAATGTTTTAACTTGAGTCTAAAGGCAGGAAAAGACTGATGTCCCAGCTCAAACACTTGGGAAGGAGGAGTTCCTTCTTTTTTGCAGAAGGGTCAGCCTTTATATTTTCTTCAGGCCTTCTACTGATTGAATAAGGGTTACTCACATTAAGAAGAACAACCTGCTTTACTCATTCTGCCAATTCAATAGTTAATCTCACTGAAAAGAACAACCTCATAGACACACCCAGGATAATGTTTGAACAAATATCTGGGCACCCTGTGGCCCAGAAAAGTTGACACATAAAATTAATCATCAAGGGAAGAACAACAAAATTCTCAGCTTCAAGTTGGAGGGCATCAGTGAAACCCCTCTGCAGTTAGGAGAGGGAAACAAGGGAAAACAACAACAGCAAAATAGCTCTATCCCTAGTCAAGGAATAGAAATACCTGCTAAGATAATCTTTGCATCTGAAGAAATTGTGAAAGTCACATCCACATCTGTGAAGATCACACCCCTAAGACACAGGTCACAGTGCCTGCCTAAGACTGAGGCATAGTCATAACCTCAGAAAGCACACACACACGCACACGCACACACACACAGCCCACCACCACCACCACCACCATCACCATAACACTACTACTAACTGAGTGAAAAGAGAGGAATATAACTGAGACTGTTGCAAGGGGCAGATTCTCTTTGGAGAGCTGCATAAAAAGAAGAGCCAGGCCAAGAGGAAAGGCAAAAATAAAGTATCAGTATGTCTTTTCTCCACCTCTCCTATTTGACCTAGGTTACTCAGGATTTCAAAAGGCAATACTTTAGCCATACAGTCACTTCAGCACTTTCTGTCTAGCCAGCATCTTCCTTTCATTCACTATTTTTCATATGCAATATGTTGAAGGTAACTTTTTTCAACATAGAAACAATTTTCAGCAAATAAATCACACTGGAACAAGTATTAAATATAAAATCTATTCATCTATTCTATCTTTGTAAAATATATTCAATTAAAGAAGGTTTCATTACACTTTGCTTCCTAGGACACTAGAAGTATATGTATCTGTCAGATACCCTAAGATTTAAGTTTAGTTTATATTATGGATGTTACTTGTCCATTTCTTCTTGCTTACTTCTAAATTATATTTTTACATTGAGAAATGCTGCCCTTTGGAAAAAACTGAATAAATGGATTTAAAAAGTCAGTGCAACCCACAAAAAAATAATAAAAATTCTGTGCCTTTCCCAATTACTTTAGGATTATATAAGATTTTGTAGGATTTATGTGTATCTACATTTAACTTCCTCATTCTTCAAAATAACTTATTTTCAAAACTTCAACTACTATTTTGAAATATGATGAGAGATTAATAGGTGTACTTAATATAGTCAGGAAATGTACTTCTTCATTTAGCTTTGCAATTTTCTGTGTTTATGTATTACTTAATCTTCTCTAAAATATGCATCGATATAACACATATATCAATTGACATATAGACAACTGTCAGTATAATAGAACATTTGAAAATAATTTTACACAATATATTAATATCTAAAATGATTCAGTAGCGGTGATGTGTCCAATTTTAACAATATTTACTTGTAATTTATTAAAGTTAAATATTACTTTTAAAATTATAAAATTAATTCACAAATTTAAAAAACTGATTTAAAATCAACTTATAAAAAGTTATACAAAAAGTTGATATTAAAATAGAAATAGCAAACCTTTTTGAGTACTTATTATGTATTAGATATGATTTAGTGCCTTAAATAAATTAATTCATTCGATGCTAATGATACATCAATGTTTTAGTTATTATTACTATCCTCACTTTACAGTTTAGAAAATTGGAACTAGAGTGGTTAGGAAATTTGCCAAAGATAACAAGGCTAGTAAGCAAAAGTGTCTGAAACCAAATATAATCAGTGAGGCTGTAGACCCCCACCCTTAACCCCTATATTACTTGGTTTCATCACCCCCTCCAAATTCATATTTACTAAACCCAATCCCTTTTACCTTCTCTAAAGAAATAGTTTGGTAGGTTTATTCCAATTTTATTCTATTTGTTCCCATATATACTTATTTATTCAAAAAATATTTTTGAATTAATTTTATGAGAGATCTTATACTAGTCACTGGATTTACAGCACTGAACTAAGCTGTCATTTTATTTACCCTCACAAAGTTTGTTACTTAGCCAGAAAATAGACAACTGAATGCTCCCATAAATATAAGAATGTAAAGAGAAGAGAGCTATTACTTTTATGCTAAAAGTGAACTGAAAACTTTGGAAACATTCAATAAAGTTAACTTGATAAAATGAATGAAGGAGAACATTAGAAGATTAAAAAAGAAATTAAACTTCCATTAGGATTTTTGCCTTAAGATTGCTTTACAAGTATCTTCAATATTTATTTGTACTCCAAGAAAGCTGGAACTAGAAATCGATGATAAAGCACCATGGTTTTTGGTGACGGAAGAAAGATGATGTGGGGTTCTGTTCAGCACACCTGTATTGAAAGACATGCCTTGGCCATTTATCAGAGACTTCAAATAAATACAGATTCATATGGTTTAAATAAAATATTTAATTATGTTTTTTCTTAAGAAACCAAATACTAATTATATGAGATAAAGAAAACATATATACTTTTATTTATTAGCTATTTGTCAAGTAGAAACAATGTTTAGCATATATACTAGGTATATATTTTTAAATCAAGTTAGATAAGGTGATATTTCTACTTTATTAAGTTTACTAGAATTTTTGTAGCTTGCTATGTGATAAATTTTCACAAGCATTTTAAACATGCTTAGTCAGAAATGATGCTCATATACAAAAAATTTGTATGCTACTGTACTTCTCATTTCTCTGTAGTAGATAATCTTTAATTTTCTTTGAAAGTTTTTGAGATGTATTCTTTTTCCCTTAACATTATGATAGTTTATTAGACGATGTCCAGGTGTAGTCCTTAAAAAAAAAATCATTCTTTGTTTCTTTCCTTGGTTCCATTAAATTTTACATATTTTATTCTGGGAAAATACTTTTTAAATAAATTCTCTAAAAAGTATTCATGTACGTACCTATAATGTCCCAGACACTATTAGAGCACTTAGGACATATCAATGAAAAACAGAGACAAAATACTATTTTCACGCAAGGTTCATTCTAACATTTAATTTTAACTTGATTATTTTATTCTCTTCATTTTTCCCTTCTGGTAAAAAATAAATTATTTATTCCAAAAAACTTCTGGAAGATAGTGACTAGAATGTAATAATAAGAAATATATTTTGTAGATCATACACTCTAAAAACACAAATATATATATATATATATATATATATATTTGACCTCATCTGTGTGAACAAAGTCTCAGCTTAGTTATTGATAAAGCAAACAACTTGTCAATATATAACATGCAACATGTGGTAAAATTATCATATTATATTTTTGTCCAAATATAATTTATCCATACTTTATATAAATGCCAATTTATCCCACTGGTTCAGGGCTAGTTAACTAGACACTGGTACTCTCATTTAAAAGAGATTTTTTCTCCAATCTGATCAATCAGATCAAGCATGAACATGTGAACACTGGTTCTGTAAAGTAGAAAACAAAATAAAACAGAGACGGTTGTGATGGTCTTTCACTAGTTCAAATGTCTGCAAATGCTTGTAACCTAATTTGTATTTAATTTCATTTAGAGACTTAAATAAATCATTTAGCCTAAAATTAACTTTGTTATGGTCAATAATTTTATGTCAAATTGTCATGTCACCATGATAAATTAACATAAATATTAACATAAAGCAAAAGTAATATCAGATTAACATTCTGATACACCAAATTAATATCAAATAATTTTTTAAATAATAAATTAAGGCAGACTTTTCCGTGACAAATATATTTAAAGCAGTAGGTCACTAACTAGGATTTCTGAGCAGTTTTCATGTTTGCATAACTCAAGATTTAAAAGCACAGCATAGCTGATGCTCAATACATAGTTATGAGCAGACCAAGTGAATAATTAGACTCTTATTCTTGAAACTGTACATTAAAAAGTGCCCTGACTGCAATATTTTCTAATTATTCTGGGAGTGATGTGTGCAACTGCATGGCAAATACATTCTTTTCAATTTACATTTTATTGAAAATAACATATTAATAATAATTCATACTTTAAAAATAAAAGTTAACCTACATTTTGACTAAACGTTCATTATTTTTATTTGAGGGAGAATGTATTAAAACATTCAGTAGAGCTTATCTATCTATATATTCTATCTATGCTTTTAAAATAAAATTAAATAATGAACAAACAATAATTTAAACACTGGCATATTTATTTTTAACCTATTTTCTTTTTTATATTCTTTTGGTGAAGTGCATTATATAACAAAAGACCAACAGAATGCTTTGCATTGATATGTGTATGTGTTTTTTGTTTTTGTTTTTATTGCGGTATGCGGGCCTCTCACTGTTGTGGTCTCTCCCGTTGTGGAGCACAGACTCCGAACGCGCAGGCTCAGTGGCCATGGCTCACAGGCCCAGCCGCTCCGTGGCATGTGGGAACTTCCTGGACCGGGGCACGAACCTGTGTCCCTTGCATCGGCAGGCAGACTCTCCACCACTGCGCCACCAGGGAAGCCCTATGTGTTTATTTTTTAAAAATCTGTGATAAGAATGTGGGGCAACCGGAACTTTCATTCATTGTTGGGTGGGGATGCAAAGTGGTATAGCCACTTTGGAAGATATTTTGGCAGTTTCTTACAAAACTAAACATACTCTTACCCTATGATCCAGTAATTTCACTCCTTGGTATTTACCCAGATGAGCTGAAAACTTACTTTCACAAAGTAACCTCCACATGAATATTTATAACAGCTTTAATCACAATAGTGAAAATTTGGAAACAACCAAGATGTCTTTCAATAGGTAAATGCATAAATAAACTACGATGTAGCCATTAATATATGTATCATTCTCCTCTAAAAAGAAATGAGCTACCAAGCTATGTTAATATACAGAGGAACCATAAGGGCATATTGCTAAGTCAAAGAAGTCAATCTGAAAAGGCTATACACTGTACTATTACAACTATATGACATTCTGGAAAGGAAAGGAACTCTGGAAACAGTAAAAAGATCAGTGGTTAACAGTGAAACTGTTCTGTATGATACTATAATGATGGATCCATGTCATTACACATTTGTCCAAAAGCACAGAATGTCCAACACCAGGAGGGAATGCTAAAGGAATCTATGAACTTTGTATGATAATGGTGTGTCAATGTAGACTCATCAGTTGTAGCAAATGTACCACTCTGGTGAGGGGTGTTGCTAACAGGGAAGGCTATTTTTGTGTGGGGGCAGGAGGTATATGGAAACTCTCTGCACATTCACATCAATTTTGCTGTGAACCTAAAACTGCCCTAAAAACTAAAGCTTACTGATTTTAGAAATAGTGTGTGAGCAGAAAAAGATGTATTTAAAAATGAAAAAAGAACTGCTAGAAATTCATTATGATTTTATTTTTAAGCATTTAAAATTTCATATTCCCTCAGCATTGTGAAATTTGTTAAGAAATTTCTGGGGGGATATTTTTTAATCTTCAGTGTGTTTTCTTGGTATCATATATAAAAATTCATGGTGTTTACAGAGTAGAAGCAGGTAAACAAAAAAAAGAGCATAAGTTTTATAATTCAACAAACCTTGATGTGAATACTAGCATCACTGCTTAGTAGATGTAATAATTGGTCATAAGTATAACCATTTGTAACTACAATTAGCACAAAGTTAATACCAACTGAAGATAAAATTGTGATTATTTTGTTGTCTTTCATATAGCATGTTCCTTTCTCTTAGGAAATAATCAAACACATCGGAAAAAAAAAACCCATAAACAAAACATTTTTTTAAAATAAAACAAAATGCAAGCAAATCATTTTTATTAACATCTTTATTGGAGTATAATTGCTTTACAATTGTGTGTTCGTTTCTATTGTATAACAAAGTGAATCAGCTATACATTTACATATATCACCATATCTCCTCCCACTTGCATATCCCTCCCACCCTCCTATCCCACCCCTCTAGGTGGACACAAAGCTCCAGCTGATCTCCCTGTGCTATGTGGCTGCTTCCCACTAGCTATCTGTTTTACATTTGGTAGTGAATAAGTCCATGCCACTCTCTCACTTCATCCCAGCTTATATTTCCCCCTCCCTGTGTCCTCAAGTCCATTCTCTACATCTACTTCTTTATTCCTGCCCTGCCCCTAGATTCTTCAAAACCTTTTTTTTAAAAAGATTCCATATATATGTGTTTGCATACAGTATTTGCTTTTCACTTTCTGACTTACTTCACTCTAATGACAGACTCTAAGTCCATCCACCTCACTACAAATAACTGAATTCTGCTTTTTTATTGCTGAGTAATATTCCATTGTATATATGTGCCACATCTTCTTTATCCATTCATCTGTCAATGGACACATAGGTTGCTTCCATGTCCTGCTTATTGTAAATAGAGCTGCAATGAACATTGTGGCACATGACTGTTTTTGAATTATGGTTTTTCAGGGTATATGCCCAGTAGTGAGATTGCTGGGTCATATGGTAGTTCTATTTTTAGTTTTTTAAGGAACCTCCATACTGTTCTCCATAAGGGCTGTATCAATTGACCTTCCCACCAACAGGGCAAGAGGGTTCCCTTTCCTCCACACCCTCTCCAGCATTTATTGTTTGTGGATTTTTGTTGATGGCCATTCTGACTGGTGTGAGGTGATATCTCATTGTAGTTTTGATTTGCATTTCTCTAATGATTAGTGACGTTGAGCATCCTTTCATGTGTTTGTTGTCAATCTGTATATCTTCTTTGGAGAAATGTCTATTTAGGTCTTCTGTCCATTTTTGGATTTTATTGTTTGTTTATTTTGATATTGAGCTTCATGAGCTGCTTGTAAATTTTGGAGATTAATCCTTTGTCAGTTGCTTCATTTGCAAATATTTTCTCCCATTCTGAGGGTTGTCTTTTCATTAGTTAATGGTTTCCTTGGCTGTGCAAACACTTTAAAGTTTCATTAGGTCCCATTTCTTTACTTTTTTTTTTTTATTTCCATTTCTCTAGGAGGTGGGTCAAAAAGGGTCTTGCTGTGTTTTATGTCACAGAGTGTTCTGCCTATGTTTTCCTGTAAGAGTTTTATAGTATCTGGCCTTACATTTAGGTCTTTAATCCATTTTGACCTTATTTTTGTGTATGGTGTTACGGAGTGTTAGAATTTCATGCCTTTACACATAGCTGTCCAGTTTTCACAGCACCACATATTGAAGAGCCTGTCTTTTCTCCATTGTATATTCTTGCCTCCTTTATCAAAAATAAGGGGACCATATGTGCATGGGTTTATCTCTGGACTTTCTATCCTGTTCCATTGATCTATATTTCTGTTTTTGTGCCAGTACCATACTGTATTGATTAATGTAGCTTTGTAGTATAGTCTGAAGTCCAGGAGCCTGATTCCTCCAGCTCAGTTTTTGTTTCTCAGGATTGCTTTGGCTATGCGGGGTCTTCTGTGTTTCCACACAAATTGTGAAATTTTTTGTTCTAGTTCTGTGAACAATGTCATTGGTAGTTTGATAGGGATTGAACTGAATCTGTAGATTGCTTTGGGTAGTATACTCATTTTCACAATATTGATTCTTTGAATCCAAGAACATAGTATATCTCTGTATCTCTTTGTATCATCTTTAATTTCTTTCATCAGTGTCTTATAGTTTTATGCATATGGGTCTTTTGTCTCCTTATGTATGTTTATTCCTAGGTATTTTATTCTTTTTGTTGCAATGGTAAATGGGAGTGTTTCCTTAATTTCTCTTTCAGATTTTTCATCATTAGTGTATAGGAATGCAAGAGGTTTCTGTGCATTAATTTTGTATCCTGCTACTTTACCCAATTCATTGATTAGTTCTAGTAGTTTTCTGGTAGCATCTATAGGATTCTCTGTATATAGTATCATGGCATCTGCACACAGTGACGGTTTTACTTCTTTTCCAATTTGGGTTCCTTTTATTTCTTTTTCTTCTCCGATTGCTGTGGCTAAAACTTCCAAAACTATGTTGAATAACAGTGGTGAGAGTGGGCAACCTTGTCTTGTTCCTGATCTTAGTGAAAATGATTTCAATTTTCCACCATTAAGAATGATGTTGGCTGTGGGTTTGTCATATATAGCCTGTATTATGTTGAGGTAAGTTCCCTCTATGCCCACTTCCTGCAGGGTTTTTATCATAAATAGGTGTCAGATTTTGTCAAAAGCTTTTTCTGTATCTATTGAGAGGATCATATGGTTTTTCTCCTTCAATTTGTTAATATAGTGTATCACATTGATTGATTTGTGTATATTGAAGAATCCTTGCATTCCTGGGATAAACCCCACTTGATCATATTCTGTGGTCCTTTTAATGTGCTGTTGCATTCTGTTTGCTAGTATTTTGTTGAGGATTTTTGAATCTATGTTCCTCAGTTCATCAGAACGTTTTCTTTCTTTGTGACATCTTTGTCTGGTTTTGGTATCAGGGTGATGGTGGCCTCATAGAATGAGTTTGGGAGTATTTCTTCCTCTGCAATTTTTTGGAAGAGTTTGAGAAGGATGGGTGCTAGCTCTTCTCTAAATGTTTATAGAATTCGCCTGTGAAGCCATCGGGTCCTGGACTTTTGTTTGTTGGAAGGTTTTTAATCACAGTTTCAATTTCAGTGCTTATGATTGGTCTGTTTATATTTCTTCCTTGTTCAGTCTCAGTATGTTGTACTCTCTAAGAATTTGTCCATTTCTTCCAGGTTGTCTATTTTATTGGCATATAGTTGCTTGTAGTCATCTCTCATGATCCTTTGTATTTATGCAGTGTCAGTTGTTGCTTCTCCTTTTTCGTTTCTAATTCTATTGATTTGAGCCTTTTCCCTTTTTTTCTTGATGAGTCTGGCTAATGGTTTATCAATTTTGTTTACCTTCTCAAAGAACCAGCTTTTAGTTTTATTGATCTTTGCTATCACCTCCTTCATTTTTCCCCTTTATTTCTGATCTGATATTTATGATTTCTTTCCTTTTGTTAACTTTGGGGTTTTTTTGTTCTTCTTTCTCTAATTGCTTTAGGTGTAAGGTTAGGTTCTTTATTTGAGATGTTTCTTGTTTCTTGAGGTAGGAATATATTGTTATAAACTTCCCTCTTAGAACTGCTTTTGCTGCATCCCATAGATTTTGGGTCATCGTGTTTTCATTGTCATTTGTTTCTAGGTATATTTTGATTTCCTCTTTGATTTCTTCAGTGATCTCTTGGTTATTTAGTAGTGTATTGTTTAGCCTCCATGTGTTTGTATTTTTTACAGATTTTTTCCTGTAATTGATATCTAGTCTCAAAGAACTGTGGCTGGAAAAGATACTTGATATGATTTCAATTTTCTTAAATTTACTAAGGCTCATTTTGTGACATAATATATGATCCATCCTGGAGAATGTTCCATGAGCACTTGAGAAGAAAGTCTATTCTGTTGTTTTTGGATGGAATGTCCTATAAATATCAATTAAGTCCATCTTGTTTAATGCATCAGTTAAAGCTTGTGTTTCCTTATTCTCATTTTTGATCATTGTTCCATTGGTGAGAGTTCAGTGTTAAAGTCCCCTACTATGACTGTGTTACTGTTGATTTCCCCTTTTATAGCTGTTAGCATTCGCCTTATATATTGAGGTGCTCCTCTGTTGGGTGAATAAATATTTACAATTGTTATATCTTCTTCTTGGATTGATCCCTTGATCATTATGCAGTGTCCTTCTTTGTCTCTTGTAATAGTCTTTATTTTAGAGTCTATTTTGTCTGATATGAGAATTGCTCCTCCAGCTCTCTTTTGATTTCCATTTGCATGGTGTATCTTTCTCCATCCCTTCACTTTCGATCTTTATGTGTCCCTAGGTCTGATGTGGGTCTCTTGTAGACAACATATATATGGGTCTTGTTTTTGTATCCATTTAGACTGTCTAGGTCTTTTTGTTGGAGCATTTAATCCATTTATATTTAAGGTAGTTATCGATATGTATGTTCCTTTTATCATTTTCTTAATTGTTTTGGATTTGTTATTGTAAGTCTTTTCCTTCTCTTGTGTTTCCTGCCCAGAGAAGTTCCTTTAGCATTTGTTGTAAAGCTGGTTTAGTGGTGCTGAATTCTCTTAGCTTTTGCTTGTCTGTAAAGGTTTTAATTTCTCCGTCAAATCTGAATGAGATCCTTTCTGGGTAGAGTAATCTTGGTTGTAGGTTTTTCCCTTTCATCACTGTAAATATGTCCTGCCACTCCCTACTGGTTTGCAGAGTTTCTGCTGAACGATCAGCTGTTAACCTTATGGGGATTCCCTTGTATGCTATTTGTTGCTTTTCCCTTGCTGCTTATAATACTTTTTCTTTGTATTTAAGTTTTGATAGTTTGATTAATATGTTTCTTGGCATGTTTCTCCTTGGATTTATCCTGTTTGGGACTCTCTGTGCTTCCTGGACTTGATTGACTACTTCCTTCCCCATATTAGGGAAGTTTTCAACTATAATCTCTTCCAATATTTTCTCAGTCTCTTTTTGTTTTCTCTTCTTCTTCTGGGACCCCTATAATTTGAATGTTGGTGCATTTAATGTTGTTCCAGAGGTCTCTGAGACTGTCCTCAATTCTTTTCATTCTTTTTCCTTTATTATGCTCTGTAGTAGTTATTTCCACTATTTTACCTTCCAGGTCACTTATCCATTCTTCTGCCTCAGTTATTCTGCTATTGATTCCTTCTAGAGAATTTTAAATTTCATTTATCATGTTGTTCATCATAGTTTGTTTACTCTTTATTTCTTCTAGGCCCTTGTTAAAACTTTCTTTTATTTTCTCTATTCTATTTGCAAGATTTTTGATCATCTTTACTATATTTACTCTGAATTCTTTTTCAGGTAGACTGCCTATTTCCTCTTCATTTGTTTGGTCTGGTGGGTTTTTACCTTGCTCTTTCATCTGCTGTGTATTTTTTCTGTCATTTCATTTGGCTTAGCTTACTGTGTTTGGGGTCTCCTTTTCACAGGCTGAAGGTTCATAGTTCCCGTTGTTTTTGGTGTCTTCCCCCAGTGGGTAAGGTTGGTTCAGTGGGTTCTTTAGGCTTCCTGGTGGAGGGAACTGGTGCCTGTGTTCTGCTGGATGAGGCTGGATCTTCTCTTTCTGGTGGGCAGGAACTCATCCAGCGGTGTGTTTTGGGGTGTCTGTGACCTTATTATGATTTTATGCAGCCTCTCTGCTAATGGGTGGGGTTGTGTTTCTGTGCTTTGCATAGGATATCCAGCACTGTGGCCTGCTGTTCATTGAGTGGAGCTGGGTCTTAGCATTGAGATGGAGATCTCTGGGAGAGCTTTTGCCATTTGATATTATGTGGGGTCAGGAGGTCTCTGGTGTACCAATGTCCTGAAATTGGCTCTCCCACTCAAAGTCTCAGGTCTGCCACCTGGCCAGAGCACCATGACCCTGTCAACCACACGGTACTTCTGTGATCTTGGACCAGGCAGTTAACTTCTCTGTGCCTCAGATTTCTTTTTGTGCAGCACGTCCTCACTCTGGAGGCCCAGTCAGGTGCAAGGAAGTGTTGTCACTCACAGGTTGTTCAGGGAGGAAGCCCATGGGGCTGACGCAGGACCGAACTTGCAAATAATTTTGTTACGTTTTCTAACCAAAAAATTAATTCTGGAGAAATTTAGGTATCCTTTTGGTATGTTGATGAACTGCTGTTGAGAAAGAATTCTCTATGGGTCTCTTGAATTTCTGCATGTCTTTACAGTGTAGGACATTCACAACTTTAGTCCCAATCTTTTCAAAGAGATTGTATAGCAAACAGCCTTGGAAGACAGAGATAGTGCCCTACATCAGGGCAGAGGAACAGCTTGTTTCCTGACCAGGATAGGGAAGATAATGTCTTCCTACAGGGCAAAGGTTAGGTATGAGTACTAGTAGCCTTTCTATGAGAGAGTCCTCAGCCATGGCACAAACCCACAGTATGTGCAGCATCTACTTAGAACATCCCATGTAACCCTGAATTGTTTTGGGACTGAAGGGGAACCAATAAAATCATAAAACACAAGCCATCTCTAGCTTGTGAGTAATAACATCCTGTATCTCTGACTTAGGGATCTTGTGTCATCTCCCGGCATCACAAAACTGTGGGAGGTTAGCAGTTAGTTTATAATTAGGGTAAAATCTCAGTTGCCCTACAGTTCCTGAATACCCTAGCTTGAATTATAAGATGGTCCCCAAGATTCTCACCTCCTCATATTACTATTCTGTATAGCATCCACTCCTTAATTTTGGAGAAACCTGTGAATATGAGGATATATCACATGCATGATTAAGCTTGGAAGAAGGCCCCAAGCCTCAGATGAGGACTTAGCCCTGGACAACCTCTTAACTGCAAAATTGTGAAATCCTAAGTACAGGGCCCAGTTGAGAATGCTCAGACTACTGACCTATGGAAATTGAAATAATGTGTGTATACTCTTTCAAGCCACTAGCTTTTTAATAATTTGTTATGCAACAGTGCAAAACAAATACACAGATACTTTTTCATTTGTTTATATCATATCCTTCTACTATTAATAAACATATATTTTCATGTTCATTAAATAATTTAATGCACCTCTCAAATAACTGGTTTCCTGCACATTCCTGGGTTATATGTTCTATGTCTTATCATAACCATCTTAACCTTACAGCTTAAAACCTTAGACTAGCTAAAAAATGAGTCACTATCTTTTGACAATTATCTATATTAGCAATTTAGAAAAACTATTTAATACATAAAGTAAAACATTGATGCTAAGATTTCTGGGTGCCTCTATTATGCAAAATTCATTTATTTCACCTGAGACCTCTTCTGCTTTTCTCCTTTTCTCAAGTATAGCTCTTGGAACATTTTTGTTTCAAATCTCTCACCAGAAACTTCTCTAGATCCTACGTTATATATAGAATTCTGAAATAAAGGGACTCCAGGATCCCTTTCTCAATCTCAGTTCAATCTTTAAATTTCTCCTCAAATTGTCAGAGTGCAATTGTAGTCACTGTCTGTAGGTCAGTCCATTCTCCTGTCATTATATCAAAACCATGGTTGAAGTATCTCCCTTATATATGGTAACATAGATTAAATTTTTGTTAAACTTTTCTATATTGTAGGTAATTTTAAAGCATTATATTGCTATTCAAAGTTTCAATAGAAATTCCCTTATGTCTTTGGACACCCAACTATTCAATATCCTGCTAAAAATATCCTTGTTTTGGTCTTAATGCCATAATATGTGAAACACTGTACTATGGACTCACAGAGAAATTACATACATAACTATTACAATGGTTTAGAAATTCAGTTGTTCAAACTGTTTTATATTTATAGACACAAAGCCTATTTCAAAGTATTTATAATCATAAATACTTGTTTTTGTTTTATAACTGAAGTTATATTGTAGTCTTGAGTGAAAGAGGAGTAAATAGTATAATTTGAAACTTTCAGGAAAATAACAAAACATAATTGCAATCTTCTGCATGATTAATAGGCTAGAATTTCATTCTTAATTTCATCATACCATATGTTAACTATGATCTTTTGGGTAAATAAATTTAATTTCCTAAGAGATCAAATTACTACTACTTGTAAGCAATATCTGACCACATATTATTATTTTTAATTTCATATCTACTGAATTTTATTAATGCTTTACTTTGATTTTATCTTCAAAAGACAAAATAACTTTATCTTCAAAAGCTGAATAACTTTATTTTATTAAATATCACTGCTTAAACAGATCAAGGTAGTAATGACCTCTATCTTAATGATGTTTTGGTGTATATATTACAAAGATGAACATATACTTTTATGGCTTTCCTATTTTTGCCCATAATTTTCAGAAAATTTTTAATTATAACAATATGAAATAGATTCTAATAAAAGTAAAGAAAGAATCTGAAATTAAGATTTACATAGACATTTTGACCAAGAATAGAAAATTCAATTCTGAGGAAAATTTTGACATAAACTATAGGACTCAAAATGTTAAAGTCAACTCAATCTATTTCAATCCTTCTTTAGTAAACTCCAGGTAGAGTGGTTCTATATATTTTAATTGCATGTACTATAACACTTATGAAAAAGTTACTGTGTTAGACTAGTAGAATCTCTGAGTGATAGTTAATTTCTGAGTGATAGTTAATTTCCTTATATTCTCTATATATTTTAACACATAATGGAATAGAATGAAAACTGATAAAACAGTAATATAAAAAGTGCTGAAATCAGTGCTACTTATATGCCTTCTATATGATTATGTGTGTGAATATACATACACTCATACCAGACATACACATATTTTATATATATACAAACATTTATATAAGGTTTTCTTATATAACATGGGATCTGCTAAAGGACAAAATGCTGATGACATTCAGTGATTATTCACTTTAATCAAGATGATCATTAAAGATGTCTCTGTGACTATCCTATGCAGTGTCTTTCTCTTGACAACACTTTATAATAATTGCTTAGTTTATTCTTCCTTTATTCCTCGCTGGATCTCCCTTTGAGATTGTGAAAGTATTTAGTAAATAACAAAAACAACAGAACAGCAAAACAACAAAAACAACAGAACAAAATTGTTGGGTTGATATATTTAATCTTGTTAGAAGAGTTTTGGTAAGACTATGTGCAGGTGATACAGCTGCAGAAAGGTAGCCCAGGTGTATTCCAATCCCATTTTACTGAGATTCAATCCTAGTTCCCTGATTTTAATTGAGTGTTCAGCAATTTTTCCCTCCATCTTTGCAGGGAATAGTTTTGGATTCTGCTAAACTGTCAGTTGCTATTATTATATGTGGGTTTCACTATTTCTTAGAAACTAACTATATTTTTATACTTGATGAATATCCTAGTTTTGCATTAGATTTTGTAAGTAGTATTCATGCAGTATTATCATATTCCATATTTTTTCTATAGAGGGAAAAGGCAAAATTTGTGGTTTTCTTCATTTTTAATATGTATGTCTAAGAAAAATCACTCCATGTCAAATTTTGTTTGTCTATTTTTTTCTGACTATACTACCTCTCTATTTTCTTACATAATATATTGGTACTTCAAAACTCATTTAGATGGTGACAACCGTAACCTTAGCTATTTCTTAAATTTCCGCAATAAATATGACATCTGAGTACTTCTTCTATGAAATGTATTATATTTTAAAGTAGCATTTACCATTTACATAACCTACCAGTACATTTCACATACTAAAATAATAACACCTTTTAATGGTTTTATATAGCCACATGATCAGAAATAGGAGACACAAGACTGAATTTCCATGTGAGCAGTAGAACTAGGAATAATTGTAGAACAGTTCTCCTTAATAGGACCCAAACTATGTGGCTTAAGATCATTCTATTAATTAATCTAGATTAATCCCAAAATGAGATGTACATGGCATTTTACTCTAAGAGATTTTAAAAAATATAATATTAGAAAATACTAATTCTTTGATTTAGACTACATCTTGCTACATAAGTGTTGTGGACTGGATTTTGTGTCTCCCCAGAATTCATATATTGTACTCCCAATCCCCAAATGAGGTAGGGCATTTAGGAGGTAATTAAGTCATGATGGTGGAACCCTCATGAATAGGTTTGGTGCCCTTATTAAAAGAGACATGAGAGAGATGATCTCTTTTTGATATGTGAGCATATCAAAAAAAGAAAAAAGAATGGCTGTCTGCAAAACAGGAAGTGAGCTCTCACCAGGAGCCAAATCTGCTGGCACCTTGATCTTGGACTTCCTAGTGTCTAGAACTGTGAGAAATAAATTTCTGTTGTTTAAGCCACCCAGTATATAGTTTTTATAGCAGCTTAACCTAAGACAATAAGCTTTCAGAATTTTTATTCTTTCTTTAATTAAAAAAATAATTTGTGTGCAGAATATTTGACTATAAGAAAACTGTTGTCCATTTTCTGTATTAATCAAGTAGCATATATTGGGTTGGCCAATAAAGTTTGTTTGGGTTTTTCCATAACGTCTTACAGAAAAACCCGAATGAATATTTTACATTTAAAGACACATACTGCTTAAATCCAAATTTACCTTATTAATTTTATAAATACTTAAAATATACCTGGGAGTAAATGAAATGTATAACATAAAAGTTATTGGCTAAGTTTCAATAGTCCCCAAATTTCTGACAAAAAGTTAAAATTCCTAGTTATTTTATACTTTATCCTTAATTTTCTCTTTCTAGTCCTTCAAATTTGATAGCTCTTTTTTTCCTATTTGTTACACTTTTTAATTTAAGGGTACGAGAGTTTAAATCAGGCAAATAATGTACATAATGGTACTCTCTATCTTGCTTACATTACTGCTTCATTCCTACTTCCATAGAAAGTATTATATAAAATAGACTGATTTTAAAATATGTATTTTACAGTTAATATTTATTTGACCGTGAAAATGGAAATGTTACCAGAATTAAATATAGATAATAAGCTTTAGTTGTGTGCTTCTCTATCTTTTTAAGTTGATCAGGTAGATGGATGGCACTTTAAATAATGTGTTAAATTTAGAGAATATATTAAACAGAAAAGAACTTCATGGAAAATCAGAAAGCCTTGTTATTAAGGGGTTCAAATATGAAATGTTCTATTCAGACAGAAACTAAACCTAAAATGAGGGGTTTTTTTAACTGAAAGAGCTAGCGAGTAATTAAAGGTAATTGGCATGCTATTATTCTTAAAAGGTTCCCTTTTTTATTATAAGAATACCAGGGAACAATTGAATAGATAAAAAGCAAACCATAAATTGCCAAATAGATCTTTTGTATAATAATACATCTTTCTAGACAAAAGATACTTCAAACCCATAAAAAAACGGGGAGGTGCATTTGCCTGACCGGCCTTTCATCTTGCCTGACCACAGTGAAATTGTGTCAGATTCTTAAACTCACAGTGTTAGATGCTGTCTTAATGAGTTAAGGGGGAACCAAAAGTGAATGTGACAAACTTGAGGGCGATCAGGTGACTGGCAGAATTTAACATTAGGCGAGTAGAAAATTACTTGATAAACGAAATTGAAAGCAGAACAAATTCTTTTATTTAAGAATACCTGTGGCAGATTGATGCTGCTAAGATTATTGATCCAATTTGGGAAGCCATCCCTCTTGCCCTTTCTCTGTCCAAATCCTGCATATTCTTCACAGAACTGGATCAATACAAATTTTCATTATGAAGCCATTTATTTACTACTCTATTGCTCAAGGAACTCTTTTGTACAGACTTCTATCCCACCTGCAGTCAATGCTGTGTCACATTCCTCCCCTCTCACCTTTAGCTTCGCAACCCAAATAAGACTCTCTCAGAGGCTTAATCTAATTAATCCAATCTTAATCTAATTAAAATATAACCCCTTACCTATTTAGTCTCTCCAAAACAACTGTGTTTTTCCTAACTCATAAATTTTCCATATCATTTAAAGACATTTTTATTTGTACCTTTGTATTTCTTCTATTTTGAGGGCAAAATTATGTGTTCTTCCATCTTTTGTTTATTCAATCATGTCATCTTTTCTGTACTCTTTATTTCTGGAAGACTCCAAATACATTTGATTTTGGTGCATCACAACTTGTTAAATTAGGGGGAATATATTGAGAAGTTGAATAAAAATAGTTTATCTTCATGCTGTACATGTTATGCTGATTTATTAAAATCAAAGAATTCTTCATACTAGTTGCCCTATTTATTACCTTAGATATGACACTTTTTTACTCTGTCTTATAACATGCACATTTGAGTCATTTTTTACAGCCTCAATGAAGTATAACTGATATACAAAAACTGCACACATTTAATGTATACAACTTTATGGGTTTGGACATATGCAAACACTTGTGATACTATCACCATTATTAAGGTAACAAACATATCCATCCCTCCAACAGTTTCCCTGTGTCTTTTTGCTTTATACGTGTGTGTGTGATAAGAATACTTAACATAAAATCCACCCTCTTAACAAACATTTTAGTGCATAGCACTGCACCATACTGCTAACTATAGACACTGCACTGCATAGCAGATATTTAGAATTTATTTCTATAAATTTATATTCATTGAGCAGCATTAACTCAAAACATAACCCTTGTAACAGCTCACATTCAGGACACAAAGTTAAAGCTATGAATGACTGAAAAACTGATTCACTGGTAGATAACAAAGTTAACTTTATTGTAGTATCCTATATATCGTTGAACTCAAAGGCTGTGTCTGAATTTTGGATGTAGGCATTCAGAATATGTCACCCCAAAATATATCATTTTGGAATATTGATTATTTTTAATTAAATGTGTTTGAGAAACAGATGATGCAAGAAGGACACTCTGACAGTCCTTTGTGTCCCTGAAAGCAAGAGCTAAATCTTCCAATTGAAAGGTACTTTCCCTGCACTAAGAGGGGAGAAGGCATTCTTAGTACCAGAGACAGGGAATCTAGAGCTGAGAAGTCTGCATAAATAAACCTTGTTACTTCTTCACCTCTTCACTACACTAAGCCCAAACATTTATGTCTTATCAATTCTTCACAACTTTATTGTTTCTTTGTCTAAAAGGTATAAAACATTCCTGCTTTTGTCACCTTTTTGATATAAATCATAACAATATGTTTTTGGAACTGTTTCCTAAGGCAAAGGAAACAAAAGCAAAAATAAACAACTGGGACCTAATTAAACTTAAAAGCTTTTGCACAGCAAAGGAAATCATCAACAAAAATACAACCCACCGAATGGGAGAAAAATACTTGCAAATGATATGACCAGTAAGGGGTTAGTACCCAAAATATATAAACAACTCAATACCAAAAAAATCAACCTGATAAAAAAAATGGGCAGAAGACCCGAATCAACATTTTTCCAAAGAAGACATACAGATGGTCAACAGGCACATGAAAAGATGCTCATCACTAATCATAAGGGAAATGCAAATCAAAATCACAAGGACATATCACCCCCCAATTGTCAGAATGGCTGTCATCAAAAAGGCCACAAATAACAAATATTGGTGAGGATGTAGAGAAAAGAAAACTCTGGTGCACAATTGGTGGGAATGTAAATTGGTGCAGCCACTATGGGAAACAGTACTGAGTTATCTCAATTTAAACAAAAAGAAAGAAAAGGGAAAAGTTTTCACTATACTTGCTTCCACCAGACCCTCTAGGAAAAAAATTGAGAGACTGTTGTAAGATTACCATACATGTTCAACAGTAATGAAAAAGTTTGAAATGTGAGAATTACCAAAATGTGACACAGAGACATGAAGTGAGCAAATACTGTTGAGAAAATGGTGCTGACAGACCTGCTCAATCTAGGGTTGCCACAAGTCTTCAATTTGTAAGAAATACAGTATCAATTAAAATTTTCTCCTAATCAAACTCAAAACATAAAAAATGACACTTTAAGCTACAGGCTGGAAGAAATTATTCCCTATATGTATGGCAAATAATTGATGTTTGGAATAAAGCACTCTTGCAACCTGCTACCCATGTGCAAAACTCTTAAACAGATATTCCACAATATAAGACATGTTAGTGGCTCGTGAAAATAAGAAATATTCCTCAATGTCATTATATAAGATGAAAATGCATCCAAAAAATGCAACAAGATCCTATTTCACACCACCAAAAGAACATTAAAAAAAAAAAAATGACACTCAATACTGGCAAATATGTACCGAAACTAGAAGTTGCAGATATTTTTTGCGAGTGTAAAATGTTAACAACCATTTTGGAGTAGAATTAATTTGTTTCTTAATTAAACATACACCTACCTGATAACATAGAGATTTTACCCCTAGAAATTGATCAGCAGCAAATTTGGCTATTGGGGTCTTTTGTAATTCTGTACAAAATTAGGATTGTTTTTCCTATTCCTGTAAAAAATACCACTGGAATCTTGATAGGCATTGCACTGAATCTATAGATTGCTTTGGGTAGTATGCACATTTTAACAAGATTAATTCTTCTAGTCCATTAGCATGGAATATCTTTTTATTTATTTGTAGCTTATTCAATTTTTTCATCAATGTCATGTAGTTTTCAATGTATAAACTTTTCACCTCCATAGTTAAATTTATTTTTAGGTATTTTATTCTTTTTGATACTATTGTAAATGAGAGTGTTTTCTTTATTTCTCTCTCTGATAGTCTGTTGTCAGTGTTTTGAAATTCAAGTGATATATGTATATTGAGTTATGTCCTATAAATTAACTAAATTTTTAAATTAGTTTTAACAAGTTTTCAATAGTCTTTTGGGTTTTCTATATATACTATCATGTCGTCTGCAAATAGAGATACTTTTACTTCTTTCTTTCCCATTTAGATGTCTTTTATTTATTTTCTTGCCTAATAGCTTTGGATAGGAATTCCAGTACTCTGTTGATTAAAAGTGGTGAATTGTGCATCATCGTCTTATTTCTGATCTTAGGAAAAAGCTTTCATTTTTTTCACCATTGAGTATGATGTTAGCTGTAAGCTTGTCATATATGGCCTATATTATGTTGAGGTATGTTCCCTCTCTATCCACTCTGTTGAGAGTTTTTATCATAAATGGATGTTGAATTTTGTCAAATGCTTTATCTGCATCTACTGAGATAATCATATAAATTGTATCCTTAATTGTGTTAATGTGGTGTATCACATTACTTGATTTGGGGATGTTGATCCATCCTTGCATCCCTGGAATAAATCCCACTTCTTCATTTTGTATGATCCTTTCAGTGTGCTGCTGAACTTTGTTTGTTAGCATTGTTTCTTTTTGCATAACATATAGTCTGTGGTTTCCAATGTTGTTTTTTAAAAATAGACCAATCAGTTGAAAATCCATAAAAAGTAATATGTATACAGATACTCACACACTTCACTTTCCCTAAAAAATCTCTTACAGGTGACTGACTCAAATTAAAATGTTGGCATTTTTAATAGCTTATGCTTATCACTTCCTTCAGAACCATTCTTTTGTTTTCTAAGAAATCCCTTTTTTTTAACTTTTATACTCACTTATCACTTTTACATGATAATTATTTAAATTATCTGGCTACAGTAACAATTATATCTGACATAAAGGTATTTGGAAACAAAACATTCAACTTTTGGCATACATATAAGCAGTGGGAGAAGAAATGTGTGAACACATGAGACAGCGCTAGCCCAAAACATGGGCCCTGTCAGGGGGCAGGTAATCCAGAGCAGCTGTTGAACAGGGGTTGGGAAGACATTCTACAGTACTTTCCACCTTGGATGTAGACATAAAGGAAATATATATAATATTATAAAAAATGGAAATCTTAGCAGAAGTCAAGAAAAAGCAGAGAGTAATAAAATGAAGGGGAACCTTGTGATGGTGTGGGGGCATGCTTTTTTTTGTTTAGCAATTAATTACATCAAGTGCCCATAGGTGCCAATTATACCATAGTTTGCCTACCTACCATTGCTTTGTTTGACCAAAGTGTTCTTTCAAAAGTGTAGGAAAGTCTGACTTATTTAGAATAGTAATTATCTTTTTGTAAAGAGATAAACCTAGGCACCTGAGGGTATATATAAATAACAGGAAACAACACATAAAACTATTTTTCTTTTTTAAAAAAGCCATATATTACTGAGTCAAATATTAGAAATGAACATTCATTTGTTAAACTACCTAACAGAGATGATCTTTGATTTTTCAATCCTTCAATTACCAATTATCTTCACTTTAACATAGCAAGTTAAGAAGTAGAAGACTAACACATAGATATTAATAACAATGGAATCTTTTGTGTCAAAGCTTTCAAAGAAAGGAATGAAAGGAAAAATTAAAAAAATGCTTTTGTGTGTCATTCTCAGATGTTATTTTCAATTAAATGTTTCTTCAGACCTAAAAAAATCCTAATGATAAAAACGAGTGTCATTTTCTTTCCATTCACTTGAAATTGATATTTACCAATATTTCAAATCATACTTAATTTACAGTTTTTAAGATTAAAAAAAAGAGCAAGAAATATGTGAAAAGAAAAATTAAGTAGAAAGTAAAATGGTATTGGAATAATTGGCAAGAATTTGTTGAATAGTGCTATGTATATTTGGTCATAATTTCTTGGTTCTACAAATTTCATTCTCATAGACTCTTTAAGTATAATCAATTCAGCTATAATACAAGATAGACTGTCCTGTAATACATGACAGAAAACACTGTACTGTTTTAGAAGTGCAAATGGTCACATAATTTTGGAATACTCTAGGTAAATTATTATTGAGTATGATGGTTATGACATATAACAAATGAAAATTTCAGGGAAAAATATTTTGGCTGACAAAGAAACATACCTTGTTTTAGAGACTATGTATTTTACTACTTCACAATAGAATCTATTTCTAAACCAAGGGAAAAAAAAATAAAGAAAACTTAGGAAAAAGGCAAAGAGCTACTTTTGAAAGTAAAATATTTTTATATAATCATAGTTAGAAAAAGAAGTGGAAAGCAGTATGTGATGTCAGATGACTGCACGTTTTATAAACTATTAAGAGGAGAATGTCTCCAGTTGCCAGTTGCTGAGAGATTTAAATTCAGAGGTCCATCTATACAAAGAGATTGTGCTGTTATTATGGTAAATGTCTTTTAAAAATTGAACTAGAGAGTAAACAGTCACACATTTTTAAAAAATATGAATTTTAAAAGGTCTATGTTTGAACACCTTTATAAAGAAACTGACGACTATAGATGAAAATAAATCTGTAGAGTTTACCTTTAAAAATTGGATATATTAATTTTGTAATATTGAATTTCTTATAATGAAAGCAAAGGCATTTGAGACATATTACACTTTAAGAAATATCTTTGTAAATAATATTTACTGAAAAAGTAAATGTAAAACTAAATAATATGGCATGTAATTAATATAGATTATAGAGAACATCACACTGATTGCATACGTTTTTGAAATTATTCTCTAATGGAACAGTTTAACACAAGTACAAGATATTTTAACCAACACAAATTGGGTCTTTGAATATTACATTGAGAGGTTAATAGTCAACTGATAGGTGATTCAGGACAGCTGCTGGTAGAGGAAAATGTGTACTAACGACTAGTACTTGATGTGATTAGTGTATCTCATTCTTACCTACATTAAAATCTGTAGTAGTTTCTGAAGGGAACATGTGAGATTTCCACCTTTTCCATTTTCCATTTGTTCTTCAGCCTCTTGATATATCTATTTCATGTTTAATCTTTTCAAATTGTAAACAATTCTTAAGTGTGTAACTGGGTAACATGGGGTCAAGGGAAAGTAAAATTTATAATTCAGACTAAAGAGAGAATAATTGGGCTTCCCTCGTGGTGCAGTGGTTAGGAATCCGCCTGCCAATGCTGGGGACATGGGTTTGAGTCCTGGTCCAGGAAGATCCACATTCCACAGAGCAATTACCCATGTGCCACGACTGCTGAGCCTGTGCTCTAGAGCCCGTGAGCCACAACTATTGAGCCTGCATGCCAGAACTACTGAAGCCCGCGTGCCTAGAGTCCATGCTCCACAACAAGAGAAACCACCGCAATGAGAAGCCCATGCACTGCAGCGAAGAGTAGCCCCCATTTGCTGCAACTAGAGATAGCCCGTGTACAGCAACGAAGAACCAATGCAGCCCAAAATAAATAGATAAAATAAATTTTAAAAAAAGAGAGAGTGAGAGAATAATTTATGGAAGACGTCCTTGAATGGAGCAATAGAGGATATTAACCAATACCAGGTGCAAGGGAAGGTCTTGGCTTAGAGCAAGGAGAGCAAATCTATCACAAGAAGAAAGGCAATGTGTGTGTGTGTGGTGGGGGAGAAGTTCAGACGCAAATAGGGTGGTAGATATGTGGATAGGAATATTACAAAGTTCTCTAATAAATGCTTTAATTTTGTCAGTAAATCATAAGAAATGTCTCCAAGTGGACAGGAGGAAGATGGACAATATTGGAGGTTTGAGCTGAAAGCAGGTGATAGGAGTGGATTTCACTTCCTCAGACTATGGAGGAGGGAAATTCTGAGAGAAATGATTGGAGAAATGAAAGTTGGTATTTGGGCAGTGTTTAGTGTTCACTCAGTATTATTTAATAAAGAAAATATTTTTTAAGAGAATGAAATTGCATTTCTTAGTCGTTTGACAGATTCATGGTATCATCTCCTCTGAGTTTGTTCATAGAGTCTCTGTCATGATCACAGTAAACTCATACTCTGTTTTGTGCTGGTTAAAAGTAGGTTCTACAGGCACTGAAGAAGTATGGCAAGGGCTAATGTTGCCCAATTTGAAGTTACCAGGAAGATTCATTTAGAATCTAAGTGTGCATTTTATGTTGTGGTAAATCAGTAATCCTTGCCAATTCAGACTAATTGACAAAGAAACCAGCCACCATAAATGAAAAGATTCTATTATGGATTTTGTTTAAAGGATTCTTGGCATATTTATTTATTTACTTACTTATTTGATGTTTTTTATTTGAAACCAGAACCAGCCTAGAAATGATACCTAATAACAGTCTTTTGTTTACAGACAAATATTGCCAGGAACTTCATAGAGACTGTTTATAATCTACTCTTAGATTTTTAGATGGAGTCAATATTATTACTGCTTTATAAGAATGAAATCTGAAATTCAAATAATTTAATCAAGTTAATGTAACCTGCAAGTTACAACACCAGATTCAAATATAATCCTGTCTGAAACCAATAACTATGTTCTTTTTACCACATTAGACTACCAATCACATAACTTGCCTACTAAAATAAGAAATTATTTGTAAATATGTATTAAAGCTTTAAAATATGACATGAATATAGTATGTTTTATTTTTAATGATCATACATGAGATATAGCAACTTTAATACTTGTATCCTTGAAAACAATTTATTCTCTGAAGATATTTTAATTACTCCTCCTCTAACATGTTTATGATTTTAATTTAATGGTAACGTGGTATGTTTTAACCTGAACAAATTAAGTACTTTATGAGTGGAATCCCAATTGATAAAATTTCATTACTCAATTGGTATTATATTGAAATCCCTGTTTTGCCTCACAAATCAACCTCTAATAGGTTATTACAGAAAATTGTTGTTCTGTGTAAATTTTTTCGTTTCCTCAGTGAAGTAGATATTACAAAATCTATATTTAAATCCAACACTATGAACTTAAGTCACAGAGGCAAGCAGAAACTATGGTATTTGCTTTGAGCATCTACACATTGTAATAAAGACTATTGGCTGCAACTCAAATCTAACTTCATTTGAGGATAACCTTAGGCATTCCGTGTCTGTATTTCTTGTAATTTTGGATTGGCTATTGGAAACTCATTCAGTTTTGCCTTAAAACACTCACTAACCTCAGACCAAAAGGCATAAAAACTATTATGTGATGATTAGCCCCTGTAGACCAGACACACCAGGTATGTACAATTGTATAGTGTTGATGACACACAAAAACAAACAAAAAATTATCTCTCTCAGATGGAGTGACAGATGAAAATACTTAATACTTACTTAAACTAAAAATAAACTCTCATAGCTTAGCAAATAGAGTTGAAGGCAGTCAAGTGTATTACATTTCTTAGAGTTGCTTAATATATTTTTTCTTTATAGTAGGGCTTCTTTTCCTCTATTTGACTGAAAGACATTTTGATTGATGGGACAGTTACACTTGCTTTTATACCCCTCACAGGCCTACCATGATGCTTTGTACATTAATAATCACCCATTAAATATTGTTGAGTTGAATTACATTTATTAGTAGTTCAAGGGTATTTTTGAATGAATAAATTAAAATAATACCAGTAGATAAAGTATTTCTGAAGCATTTCTTGATTGTAATATCATGAAACATCTTTAGCCAAGGTAAAAATTTAAATGTAGGAGTAAATAATAATGAAGTATGTTCAAATTTAGAATATGACAGTCAATGAAGCTGAATTCTTAGTTATAAATACTGAAATATTGATCTTTATGAAACATTGAGATTGAGGTCCAAAATTATTTGCACAGATATTTATTAAATAGCCCAGTCAAGAGATTAAAATGCTTGACAATTGTAAAATGTACAAGTGAGAGATCTATTAAACACTGAAAGCACAGAAATAGCCATATGTCTTAAACTAATATATAAAATTATATAATAAATATAAGCAGGGAATATTTTATCAAAAAAAAGTTTTATCACTGGGAAGGTATAGTCAATTTCTGCTACTTATTTATTACTCTTAAGCTTATAACTTAATGATTTAAATATCAAGTGGATGGAAATATTTCTTGTCCCAGGTAAAATTGTCATTTGGGTAAATTTTACCTTGAGCATCTTCTTATTTCCTTGTTACCATTTTCTATGTTGCCCAAATAAAGCCTTATTTCCACAATTTACTCCTTTATGTGAGGATCTTTTTGGTGTGGCCAATTTAAATGGTGTTGATATTTCTGTGTCAGACTGCAAAGGTTATAATTGAAATTAGGAAGGGGAATTTCTATGCAGATCATATAACTGTTCCTTTATTATGTGTCAGGGTAGAATTTATATAAAACAAACTTGATTTAAGACCAATGCTGTTATTACTTGAAAGATTAAAACAGGCAAATTCCATGTGTTTACTGACACTCAAAAGTGGCATTTCTGTGTAAATTAGCCAAAAGTCTGAAACAAAAGATAGAGAACTCTTGAGACATCTTAAGTCTTCATGGCCAACTCTTCTATACACAATTGAGAGAACTCCCCATGACCTGCATCATTCAACCTGGATCCCAATCCAAACTTAGAGTCAGGCTTTCTGGGGTCATGGCCAAAGTGTCCATCTGTTATTAATAACTCATGATGATTCACATGCACAATTAAGTTTGAGAACATTGTCTAAAGAAAACAAAGCCCTTACAAGGGCCATTGTTAAGATGAGGCAATTCTGGCATGGTGCCAAGCCATCTAAACTTAGAACGATAAAACCTGGGTTTTAGGGTGTTTGCTATCCTATACTTGTATCCACTTGAGAAAAATCTTTTCACTTCTATTATCCACAGTTTTCTTTTCAATAAATTATCTGTATTTCATGAGGTATTTGAGTTTTTGAGACAATCAAATGTGTCAATACATACAAATGTAATGCAAAAAGAATCCATAAGACATTTTATACAGGATGGTGCTAGTAATCTCTTTTTAATTGATAGTTGCCCTATGAAAAAAATCTGGATTAATTATTTTTAATAGTAAGAATAAGACATTCCATCTAGATATGAAGTTTCAGTGATATATTAGTAATATTCTACTCTCCTTTTAAGGTATATGTCTAGAAGTACCCCTCAGCTAGATAGTTTCTTTTTAAGGGTCCAGGTTAGTGGTGCCTCTTTTGGATTTCTCTGGTATTATACAATGTTTATAATTGCTAAGCCATATTAATTAAAATAATCAAGCATTTCTTCTAATAACTGAATAGTCATCCTCTAAACTGCTTAAGTGTTACTGCTACTGCTATCTTATTAAATATTTAATGTCATCTATTAAATACAAAGTTGAATAATAAGCTTACATAAGTGAATATTTAATCAAATACTAGTACACTTAAGATGACATAAAGCAGGAAAAAATATTTCAGGATAAAAAGACTTTGAAATTTCCTGTATTATTTGATACAATTTAGGGAACAGTCTCAAGAAAACATTTTTTTCCTTCTTCTGCATCAGCTCATCTACGAACCAATTTATTTCTGAAATAGGCCCCACGGGCAGACTGGTTGGGGACTATAATTGGGGGATATCTGACTGGCCACTCAAGGAAATTGCTATGGACTTTTAATCTTATTTTGATTAAGTTCCGTGTAGATTGTGTCTGCCAGGCTAGCACTAAGATTACTGTTTCTGAGCTCCTTTGGCTGTTATTGGACTGAGACTCTCAATTTTTTTTTCTACTTTTTCAAGGTTAAGTTGAAACAATATTACCCATTTCTTATAAATAGTATATATTTATGTTTTAAATTGTGGTAGAAACTCTAATGTTAATAAGGACATCATATTTAACAAGTCATAAGCTTATGAAAGTCACCGTTTTTTGGAAAAGTAGGTTTATGTTTAAAAAAAAGGAAAATCTCTTTAGGGGAAAAACACAATATTTGCATGTGTTTGAAATTGCAAAATGATAATTATATAAGGAAATCAAATATAGTTGAAAAATAACTAATCAAAGAATATTTAGTGTAGAGGAGCAGGGATATGGATAAACTGTAGGTTTTTTTTTTAATCTGTTTTCTGCAGACATCTAATCAAAATAAGGAAAACTTAATGTTTTCTTAGTGTTCTATTTCAAAGATATCACAGTAGAAGAAATAAGACATTGCCCTTCATCTTGCAGTGGATGAACAGTGTTAACTGCCTACCTATCAATCCATTCCTCTTTTCTTATTCTAAATGGAATCCTGATATTATGCAAACATGTGCCCTTCCCCCATGCAGCATGGGTGAATCATGGAAATCTCACCCAACCCCAAAGGGCAGAGATGGGCCATTTGTGGTCAACTAATCATGGAAAGCTCTTTCCCTTTTTTAGCTCAAAGTTTCGATAGGAAACACAGACTTAGCATCAAACAGCTCATGGCCTTGCTTCCAGATTGATAATGATTCATGGGTACATAGGTGACTTTCTACGGCCTAATTAGGCTTAAAAGATGGACTTGCATTTTATTATTGGAACACAAATTTCCTTTCAATATATGAATAACAAAGCATGCCACACCCATTGTTATCAGAAAAAAAAAAGTCTTAATATAAAACAATTCCTTCTTCAGGACATTATCTGAGAATTTCTTTTTGCTAAAATAAGAGCAGAATTTCTGTTGTCTGTCTCTAAAGCATTTTGACATTTCTGCTCTTAACATATTACTTATCAGGTATATCTGTAGCTTAGAGCAAAACTTCTCAGTTGTCTGCAGTAGAACACTGATGTAAAAGGTGTGTTAACAGGAGATGTGACATCTGATCCTTATAGCTGTTAGCCAACCAGGTGGACCCTGGGCAGCCAGGATCTTCAGGCCACTTGTTTGCAGCCATAAACAGTGTGCTCTACAACTATTATTAACTTATTTGAAAGCAGTACATTTGAAAATGGTAGTAAAGTGCTGGTCTAGAGGATCTGATTTATAATTCGGAGCAATTCTATGGGTCATAGTTGAGTGGACAGGAGTATTCTAGTCGTCTCTTCAAATATAGTAATTTCACATATTGCCTATTCTAGAAAAACCTAATATTTTTCTACTAAATACTTATTCATTTAGAACTTGGTGAAATCTAAAAATAATTTACAGCTTTATAATAAGAGGTAATATAAAATGTGAATTTTCCTTATAAACCTTCAATAGTCAATATTTTGCTTGTTTTCTAAAGTATCCACTAGCTTTGTAGAGAATTAATGAAATTTTCAATCATATATTTAAAATTTAATAGTATATTTAAAAGATTGTCCTACAAATTAAAGTAACAGCAATTAAAATATAAAATTTCCCATGGTTTATTATCTAATTATTCTAAACCATTGCTGAATTATATATTTGCTTCTTAAAAACTCCTTCTAAGTTAGTTTTAAAGTCAATTATTCTTAAGAAGATGAACTAATTAATGTGAGATTAACTGGTTATTAGTTACTGATATTTTCATCAAAATCATATATAAAGGCACATGAGGGTATATAGGAAAGTTGTATTTTCAACCAGTGGATAGTTGAGGAACTCAAAATAAAAAAGTTTTTTTCCTGCAGAGCTATTTTTTAATCTCTTTTAAAACATTTTCCAAACCTATTTGTATATAACTTTTAATAGATTGGATGGCATAATATATATAAATACAAGAATACTATTATTAATTTAAATGTATCATAAAGACAAAATCTGAAAACATAAAGTAAGCCCTAAAGTCCCCATAGCTGAGTTTGGAAAGGAAATTTCTACGTTAGGAAGTAACAGAAGTAGTCATTCATATTATTTCTAAGCTGCTCCATGGCTAATAGTCTTGGGGTTATCACATTTTTTCATTGCATAGTAGTCTCAAGGAGTCAGTTACAATCTCTCTTTCTAAAAAAATTTTAAAGTGTAATTTGTTTTTAATTTATTTCATGGTTTTAATTTTATATAATGTAATTAAATATATCAGAAGTGAAACTCTTTATGTATCACATACATAACATCTTTCTATATATTTGTTGAACTATAACTCTGCATACAAAAGTGGTTGCTTGAGAAATCTCAAATTCACAAGGATGCTCTTGACTGTGAAGACAAACTCAGTATTCAGATTCACATTTTGAACCCTGAGTAGTCAGCAGAGTCATGTGTTTTTCTTTCTGTAAATATTTTAATGGGAACATTTAATGAGGACCTTTCCTTTGGTTTCTGTTAACTTAGCTGGGACAGGCTGGAACTCTTTAAGAAGTTTACTTGAGATCTAGACACTAAGGGAAAACAAAAGAGAAATAAACATAGGAAATATACATCTGTGTGTGTGTGTGTTGTGTATGTGTGTGTGTGCACATGTATGTTTCTGCATGTAACATAAAGCCTTTGCACTCCATCCATGGAACTTTAAAGATTTGTACAATTTTAAATTTGTATTATCTGAGTTCCTACTGTACAGTTTCAATTATATGCCCACATATAATTTTTCTAAGTGGGGTGTGTGTGTCAGTGTTTTACAGTTTCAATACATTTTAGTAGGTATTACTCAAATGTTAAAAGTTAATGAAAAACAGAGAGCACTACAAAAGTTCTGATATTTCAGAAATAAAGATATAAAGTTGTTTGTAGGTAAAGCAAACATAAAAAGGTTAGTGGAGAAGAGGAGTGTTAACTATCAACTATTATCTGTTGTAGTGGAGGAAATTTGGAATAAAGTAACTACCTGTATCCCTTCCTTTGTCTATAGAGATATTTGCATTTTCTTTCTTTTCTCTTTCTTTCACTAAAATCCATAGAATGTATTTGAGACATTTATAAATTTAAGCCAGAGTTTACAGAATAAAGAAATAAGAAAAAGAAAGAAGTTGAAAAGGAATACCTTACCCAGAGTACTGTACCTGAAGCTGAATACAGGCATACCTCCTTTTATTTCATTTCATAGTTATTGTCCTTTTCACAAATAGAAGGTTTGTGGCTACCCTGGCCTGATCAAGCCTGAGGGTGCCATTTTTCCCACAGCATTTGCTCAATTCATGTCTGTTACCATTTGGTAGTTCTCACATTATTTCAACTTTTTCATTATTATATTTGTTATGGTGATCTGTGACCAGTGATCTTTGATGTTACTGTTGCAATTGTTTAGGGGTGCCACAAACCAGGGGCATAAAAGAGGGTGAACTTAATTGATAGTGTGTTCCGATTGCTGCATGGACTGCCATTCCCCTGTCTCTCTCTCTCTCTCTTCCCCTATTCCCTGAGACACAACGATATTGAATTTAGACCAGTTAATAACCCTACAATGACCCCTAAGAGCTCAAGTGAAAGGAAGGGTAACCGGTCTCTCACTTTAAATTAAAAGCCAGAAATGATTCAGCTTAGTGAAGAAGGCATGTTGAAAGGTGAGATAGTTAAAAGTTAAAACTTTTTGTCAAACAGTTAGCCTAGTTGTGATGCAAAGGAAAAGTTCTTAAAGGAAATTAAAGTGCTACTCCCTCGAACACATAAATGATAAGAAAGTGAAACAGCCTTAATGCTGATATAGAGAAAGTCTCAGTGGTTTGGATAGAAGATCAAACTAGCCACAAGATTCCCTTAAGCCAAAGCCTAATCCAGAGCCAGGTGCTAACTCTCTTCAGTGATGTGAAGGCTGAGAGGTGAGGAAGCTACAAAAGAAAAACTTGCAGTCAGCAGAGGTTGGTTATTGAGGTTTAAGAAAAGAAATCTTCTGCATAACATAAAAGTGCAGGGTGAAGCATCAAGTACTACATAGAAGCTGCAGCTAATTATCCAGAAGATCTAGCTAAGATAATTAGCAAAGAGGGCGACACTAAACAATACATTTTTAGTGTAGATGAAACAGCCTTCTACTGGAAGAAGATGCCATCTAGGACTTCCATAGCTAGAGAGGAGAAGTAAATCTCTGGTTTCAAAGCATAGGCTGAATCTCTCATTAGGGGCTCATGCAGCTGGTAACTTTAAGTTGAGGGCAACGTTCATTTACCATTCTGAAAATCCTGGAGCCTTTAAGAGTTATGTTAATTCTACTCTGTCTGTGCTCTATCAAGGGAACAACAAAGCCTAGATGACAGCACATTTATTTAACACATGGTTTACTGAATATTTTATGCCCCTGTTGAAACCTACTGCTCAGAAAAAAAAAATCCTTTCAAAATATTATTGCTCATTGATAATGCACTTCATCACCCAAGAATTCTGATGGAGATGTACAAGGTTAATGTTGTTTTCATGCCTTGCTAACACAACATTTATTCTGCAACCCATGGGTCAAGAAGCCATTTGAATTTCATATATTATTATTTAAAAAATACTTTTTGTGGGGCTTCCCTGGTGGCACAGTGGTTGAGAGTCCGCCTGCCAATGCAGGGGACACGGGTTCGTGCCCCAGTCCGGGAAGACCCGACATGCCGTGGAGTGTCTGGGCCCGTGGGCCATGGCCGCTGAGCCTGTGCATCTGGAGCCTATGCTCCACAACGGGAGAGGCCACAACAGTGAGAGGCCCACATACCACAAAAAAAAAAAAAAAAAAAAAAAAAAAAAAAAAACTTTTTGTAAGGCTATAGCTGTCATAGATACTGATTCTTCTGATGGATACAGGTGAAGTGAATTGAAAACCTCTGAAAAGGATTTACCATTCTAGATGCCTTTAAGACATTTGTGATTCTTGTGAAGAGGTCAAAATAGCAACATTAACAGGAGTTTGGGAGAAGTTGACTCCAGCCCTCATGGATGACTTGGAGGGTTTTAAGACTTCAGTGGAGGAAGTAACTGCAGATGTGGTTGAATTAGCAGGAGAAGTAGAATTAGAAGTGGAGTCTGAAGATGTGACAGAATTGTTGCAATCTCATCATAAAACTTCAATGGATGAGGACTTGCTTCCCATGGATGAGCAAAGAAAATATTCTCTTGAGATGGACTCTACTCCCGGTGAAGATGTGAAGATTGTTAAAATGACAACAAAGAATTTAGAATATTACAGAAACTTAATGATAAAGGAGCAGCAGGGTTGGAGAGGACTGAATCCAAATTTGAACCTTCTACTGTGGATAAAATGCTATCAAACAGCATTGCATGCTACAGAGAGGAAGAGTCAGTCGATGTGGCAAACTTCATTGTTGTCTTACTTAAGAAATGGCCACGCACACCCTGGCCTCAGCAACCACCACCCTGATCAGTCAGCAGCCATAAATACTGAGGCAGGACCCTCTACCAGCAAAAAAATTGTGATTCACTGAAGGCTCAGGTGATAGTATTTTTTAGCAATAAGGTATATTTAATCAAGGTTTGTACATTTTTTACACAAAATGCTATTATTGCACACTTAATAGACTACAGTATAGGCTTTGATTTGCTTTCTGATTCATGTCTAAGCCTATTTCTCTGGCTTTTTTTGGTCAATTTTCAGAGCTGTCCTATGCATTTCCAATATATTTATTTTTGCTTGCTTAAACTACAAACAATTTCTATTGTTTTCAACCAATAACACTAACTAAAATAAAGGCCAAATACATTGCTAAAGTACTGAATTAACTAAATTTAAGTTTCTTTCCTTGTTATAAGAATACTTCCAGCATTTTGTATATTAATATACTTTGTGAATCTCCAGTCAAGGGGGGATGCAATACACTGTAGAGATATCATCTACCTGTTGGACTCTTTAAGTTTATAAAAGATACATTTATCAGTATATAACTTTCTGATTATCAAAGCCAAAAACAAAATTAAGCTCTTATATAAAACAAGGCAGCTTGAACATCTTTCTTCTCCTATTCCTCTATATCACATTTTAATTCTTTATGGATATTTTTATTTTATCATTTAATATTTAAAAATTTCTCCAAGAAATTCTCATACTAAACATAGTTCACAACCATACCTGTATATATTATTTTTAATCTGCATTATTTTTGGAAGTCAAAATGTGCTGTATGCAACTTTGGAAAAAGAGTTATTTCATAATTTTTTTGTATTGAGTTATCTCAGGAATCTCCATGTTTCGTTTAAGCTCATATTCAAGATGGGCAGGTGAGTAAATATTCTAAACCTCTGATTATCTGAGAATAGCACTATGCTGTTTTCACATACACACTAATGGTGAGCTGAGAATGAAATTCTAAGTATGCACATAAAAGTAACAAATTTCTCTTCAAATATCTATAAATAATTGGTACAATGTGTTCTGTTTGCTGTTCTGCAAATAAGAGTCTGTGTTATTCTAACATTTTTTATACTTAAATTGCCATTTTTTGCATCTTACTTATAAGAATTGTTCTTTGGAAATTTAAATTTTGCAAAATATATGTAGGTGTAGTAACTTTTTAAAACTTTTTTGGGAGTAATTACTGAGCTTTAATCAATATACTTGCTTATTTTTAAATCTTGTATATTTTTCTAATATTCTGTTTTATTAATTTATCTGAATTAATTTTCCTCATTGCTTCCTCAAGAGTGCCAAAATCCTTAGATTATACTAAGGCTTTAGACTGCTATCATCATATTTTTTATTATTTTAATGGCCAGGTCTTTCTCATACACAATGTTGGAGGGCTTCACACATTTGTAACATCATACTATTATTCCAATATTCTGCAATAGCAATTCTGACATTTGCCACCCCAAATGAATGTCAGCTTAATTTGTTTTGACTCCTTAAAATTCTGTATTATCTCACATAGGTATAGTTTAATTCCAGCTTTTCAACTTTGAAGTTTTCTTTCCATGTCTGCCCATTCTTCATATTTTTTTCTTTCTTCCTGTTTCATACAAGTCACTTCTTTTTGCAAGCTACTGAAATGGGTTTCTAACTGTCTTTTAACAAAATCTGGAATTGTCAGCAGGTTACTTTCATAATTAGCCCTGACCTCTTTAGGATTTTTTCCCTTTTCCCTTTTTGCACTGTTTTTGTATTCCATCAGACAGAAATTTTACTTATCTTTACTAATAAAAGTATTTATTACTGGTATTTTCCATTAGGAACAATATGTGGAATCTATGTTTCTCCCCTTTTTGTTATTAAAGTTGTTTATTTGCAAGCAGTAGAAACCAACTCTAACTGAAGCAAAATAAGACTTATTGGAAACATACTGATAGGCTTACAGAATTGAATAATACGATGAAAAACCAAGTCATGTGAAGAATAGGAGCCAGGGAAGAATTAGGCATCAGCCACAGGACTAGTGAGCTTCTCTCATCAGCGCTAGAATCACATAATGATACTTCTCATTCCCTTCCAGCTTTGTGTGCCTGGCTAAAGATGCAAATTTCTGGGAAGAGAATTCAGTTGGCCTTAGATAATGACCTCATCCTTGTTATCAGAGAGAAGAATCTGTGACTAGAAGCCCAGGAAAAGAACATGTCAGAAGAGGTGCTGGTATCAAAAGAAGGGAAAGTCAAAAGTGATATTAGAGCAAACCTCATCTCGTTCTTTTCTCCCTTTTCCACTTTAATTCCCCTTCAGTTTCTATCAGCTTGTTATCAGTCTTTGGTGCCTTCAAACAGTTGCTTATATTTTGCACAGTTTACGGTTGCTGTCTGTGGGAGGATGTAATCCTTATACACTACACCCCCATTATTAGAAGTAGAACCACTATGTGCTTTTTCTTATTGAAGGTGTGTTCTGCAGTAGTCATGTGCAGTTATGCCCATTAGATCAAGTTCATTTAAGGTAGCTCAAACCTTCCCATATTTCTACTAATATTTTTTCTCCTACTTATATAAATGACTGAGAAAATGTGTTAAAATGTTCTACTGTGACTATAATTTCATTGTAATATGAAAACTTTTATATTGTGTATTTTGATACTATATTATTATATTCTTTACCAAATGTCCTCATTATCTCTAATAATTATTTTACTCCAAAGACTGTTTTTTCTTATATGAATATGGTTATGCCAGCTCTCTTTTGGCTGGCATTCCCATATTATACCTTTTTCTCATTGTTTTATTTTTGAACTTCTGTTTTTCTGTACTTTAAATCTATTAATTATAAATAGACTATAGGGAGGTTTTGTTACTCTATGTTCAAGTCTGTTGTCTTTGGATGACTCATGGAAGATTTTTATCTATTTGTATAAATTAAATTGTGTGTGTGTGTGTGTGTGTGTTAAATCTCTGTTCTTAAGTTATAACTATTTATCCAGCTTGATGAAATTCATTCTCTCTTTTCATCCATTCTTTTTTATTTCTATTATTCCTTTTGCTAGTTTGGAAATTACATTTCTATTTCTATCTTTTATTGGTTGCTCTAGAAATTAAATGCATTTTTAAGATTTAACTCTAATTTTAATCAAAAGTTGTATCTTCCTCTTGAATTATATGAGAAATAAGTGAACCAACTTTTACAAAATTGTGCAACTTAGTTTTCTTTATGTGTTATTTAAGGTACTCAGAGGTAAATTTTTGCCTAAAAAGTGGTTATTTTCCTTCAATTTGAATTATATCCTTTAGAATTTTATTTAGTGAAGTTCTACTGATGCTAAAGCTTAAATAGTTATTTCACTTTCATTATTGGAATATATTTTTAATAACTGTAGAATTCCACATTTTTTAAACATGTTGAAGTTATCATTCCCTCTGTTGACCTGAAGCAGGTTGTCAGATGTTTATGCAGCAAATATGAGCTTATTTGGGATCATCAGAGAATGGAAATTCAGGGTCTGAAACAATGGTGATCCACGTGCAGGCCTCCACATGGCAAGGGAACACTTTTATAAAAGAGAAAAGTAGTGTGAGAGCGCTTCCCACCTTCCCACGGACAGAGTCCATGTTCATGGCTTTTTATTGGCTGAATCCTTGCCAGGAGAGAATAGGGGTCTTTCTTCTTCCTGTTAGACTCTGCGACTGTCACAGCACATGAGAGATCCTCCTTCTGGTCTCCAGACTCTATTTAATTGAGGTTTCTGTTTACTAAATTTTTTACACATCTTACTGTGATTTCATTTTTTTCTGGTGAGAGATTAGTTGTCAGCCTAATTGTTGCTTCTTTAATCTTTTTATTTTCAGGCAGTTTTTAAGATTTTTCTCTTGTCTTCTGTTTTCTGCAGTTCACTTTTCTTACCTTATTGAGAATTTGTTGACCTGCTTAATCTGTTTACATTTGTCTTTAATCAGCACTTGAAAAGTATTATCCATTATCTCTTTAGTTATTGCCTTGGTCCTTTAAACTCTATCATCTTCTATTCTCTGTACCTTTTAACTTATCTTCAATACTTTCTTTCATTTATTTCTCCCTATTGGACTTGGATTATTTCCTAGTAGTTCTGTTATCTTCTAGTTAGCATTTCTTTTTTTAAAATATGCCAGGTTCACTTTTATATTTTCCTACCTGCATCTTCCAGCTTTTATTTGTTCCTTTAAATATTGTAAGCATAACTATTCTTTAAGGTCTGTCTGATAGTTCTATGATTTAAAGTTATATTCTGTTTGTCTTGTCTGTTGATTTGTTTTCAAATATTCTGCTATCCTTGACAGTATGCTTACCCATCTCTCTCTCTCCTGTGTACATACATACTTGAGCATACACTAAGGAAAGCAACATGCATACCCACATACACGTACACATTATATTTCATAGGCTTGTGTCAGGCACAGTTCTAAATGATTTCAAAATCAATTAACTTAATTCTCAATACATACCTACAAGTAGTTCTTCTTATATTCACTTTACAATTGAGGAAACTGAGAATCTCAGAGAATAAATGACTTGGCCAAATTCATACAGTTAATTAGTGTAAATGATTTCTAATAATACCTTGAGATCTCCTGTGGAGGTCATTTCCTCCAGAAGCTTTGCTTTTGTAGGCATTACCCATCTCAGACCACTTTAAAACCAGCTCAGAATTTGAGAGTCCCTGGAGAACCTAAATTTTATCCCAGGCTACAAGTATTTTCAGGTATTGTGGTTCATTCTTGTTTTATCCTTCAATGGACTCCACTACCTTTTTTTAAAAAAAAATTAGTTTCTGCTTTATAACAAAGTGAATCAGTTATACATATACATCTGTTCCCATATCCCTTCCCTCTTGCGTCTCCCTCCCTCCCACCCTCCCTATCCCACCCTTCCAGACGGTCACAAAGCACCAAGCTGATCTCCCTGTGCTATGCGGCTGCTTCCCACTAGCTATCTACCTTACGTTTGGTAGTGTATAAATGTCCATGCCTCTTTTCTCACTTTGTCACAGCTTACATTTCCCCCTACCTATATGCTCAACTCCATTCTCAAGTAGGTCTGTGTCTTTATTCCCGTTTTACCCCTAGGTTCTTCATGACATTTGTTTTTTTTCTTAAGTTCCATATATATGTGTTAGCATAGGGTATTTGTCTTTCTCTGTCTGACTTACTTCACTCTGTATGACAGACTCCAGGTCTATCCACCTCATTACAAATAGCTCAATTTCGTTTCTTTTTATGGCTGAGTAATATTCCATTGTATATATGTGCCACATCTTCTTTATCCATTCATCCGATGATGGACACTTAGGTTGTTTCCATCTCCAGGCTATTGTAAATAGAGCTGCAATGAACATTTTAGTACATGACTCTTTGAATTATGGTTTTCTCAGGGTATATGCCCAGTAGAGGGATTGCTGGGTCATATGGTAGTTCTATTTTTAGTTTTTTAAGGAACCTCCATACTGTTCTCCATAGTGGCTGTACCAATTCCCATTCCCACCAGCAGTGCAAGAGTGTTCCCTTTTTTCCACACCCTCTCCAGCATTTATTGTTTCTAGATTTTTTGATGATGGCCATTCTGAACGGTGTGACATGATATCTCATTGTAGTTTTGATTTGTATTTCTCTAATGATTAGTGATGTTGACCATTCTTTCATGTGCTTGTTGGCAGTCTGTATATCTTCTTTGGAGAAATGTCTATTTAGGTCTTCTGCCCATTTTTGGATTGGGTTTTTTTTTTGTTTTGTTTTGTTTTGTTTTGTTTTTTTGCTATTGAGCTGCATGAGCTGCTTATAAATTTTGGAGATTAATCCTTTGTCAGTTGCTTCATTTGCAAATATTTTCCACTAGCTTTTAATACTCTAGCTTAGCAATAAAGAGGTCTCTGGCTAGACTCTCCATTTTAGGTTAGCTATAGGCTTTCATTTCTGTCTCTTTCATCTGAGGATTCCATCAGGACAAAAGTTCACACAGACTGGATGGGAACAGGGACCCAATTCTGTGTTAATTGTCCTCCCTGATATCCTTCTTCTCTGTTGCCAGGTGTTCCCCATGACTTTTTTCTTCCTTTGACTGTCACTAGATTGATTGAATAATCCCTTTTAATTTCCTTACATACATTCTTCACTTAAAATAGATCAATATCACTAGTTTATTCCCTGTTAACACATAATACCTTATAATGTCTGAATATTGATTCCTTGTCCTACTTTACAGGTATTTTAGTGATTTCAAGTATTTGTTTTACAGTATTTTTGTTGCTTCTACCTGGCAAATGCTTTCTTTAGATTCAACCACCTATTCATATATATTAATATTTTGTGTCCATTGATCATGCATTCTACTCATCTATTCATCATTGCTTCCAAAGTTTTCTGATTTTTTAAAAATATGACTTCAAAAATTAATTCAGCCTTTTCTTGTCATTACAATGGGAGTATGGGTCTTATCCAACTACTCCATCCTTTCCAGAAGCAGAAACAAATCACTATTATTTCACAGTTTCCATTCTTTGTATTCTAGACTTCTATTAAATGATCCTTGGATTTTTTATTCTATCCTCCATGATTTCTGACTTTTCATATTTTCTACGGTTTTGTTAATATTCTCCTGTAAGCTGCTCTTTACACTAGCTAGCAAAGTCTAAAATATTTACTCTCTAGCCCTTCACAAAAAAAAAAAAATGTTTTCTAACTACTGCTCTAGAATGATTTTGTATTTCCTCTGAAAAATCCCCAAAGTATCATTGGCCAGAAAAAGATACATATGTTAATTTTTAATTTGATAGTTCAAGTCCATATAATTCATAAATTTGAAGACAACACATGATGTATACCCCTAACGTCACACATTCTCAGGGTAAATATATATATATATATATATATATATATATATATATATATATATATATATATATATATATATTCATTCCTATCAATTGTTCTAATACTGATAGACAAACTTCCACTTCATTACCTGTGTTAATTTATTTTTGGTCTACCATTTCATTATGGGTGTAGCTATTAATAACCTACTCACTGATGAGTGATCAGGCCCAAATTTGTAAGTACCTGTGCCCATCTCTCCTGCTACTCAGAAATGTCAGAGCAATTGGTCATGCTGGTATTAAGTCTCACTTGTGTTTCTGGTAGGGACTGTATTCTTGTCGTTTGAAGTATACATATATAAGAAAATTTCTGATATTAACATTTGTTATTGAGATTTTGCAGGTAAACTGACTTGCCATATAGACGAAATCTAATTTTAAAATCCAAGATGTATTTTTTCAGACAAAAAACCAAAATTTCATAATAAGCATCAGAAAAATGTTTCAAGGAAGTGTTTAGTAAATATGGTTATACAATATTTACTGATGTGAATTTCGATTGTATAATCAATCTGCGTTTCACTTGATTATATACCATGAGATAAATGCCAATGATGCTTATTTTTAACAAAATGAACTACAAATAATACATTGCACAAGTTATCTGATGCAAGAAAGGTACTCCTAATTAGAAAAATGCAAAAATTGTATAAGAAAAAAATGTAATATATAAATTTTTTAAAAGTCTGGGGTATGAGGACTTAATTTGATTGGTTTTTGAAATACTAATTTCCCAACACAGTTTCTCACATGTTTCATTTACACGAGAGAAAACTCTTTAATTATAAGATTCTAAATTTACCCTGGTAATTTCATAAGAAAAATGATTAATTACTTTGAGCAATCAGTTTTAAACATAGTCTTTATTTAAACCTCACACACACAGACCAAAAAGAAAAAAAAAGAAAGCAAAGGACAAACTTGTGCATAACACTTAAAGAAAAATCTAGCCTCGAAATATTTCTTTAGACATGGTAAAAATCTTCCTATTGTTTCTAACTAATAATTCTATTTTTAAGTTCAACTGATTCAACATAGCAATTTAATTTTAAGTAAACACATTATTTTAAGAAATGAATGGCATATTTAGAGTGCTGACATTTAGAAAATGCAAGTTTTGTGAAATTTGTAGTGTGCTTTAAAATCATAAATGTTAAAATAAATGAATGGCAGATTATATTTAATGGAATAAAAACAGAAGAATATTATAAATACTTGAAAGCCCAAGGCAAAGTTCTATGATAAGTACTCCCCTTTCAATCAAGATTACAAATATTCAAATTTAAAATCCTGTTAACTAATAATATGCATTTATCTTAGAGAGAGAACCCATGGCTCTAAACCTTGACTTCATAGTAGAATCACATGGTGAGTTTTTTTTTTAAGAATCAATTTTATTTATTTATTTTTGGTTGCATTGGGTCTTCATTGCTGCATGTGGGTTTTCTCTAGTTGTGAGCAATATGGTGAGTTTTAAAATTCTTGGTCTCACTCAGCTTCTATGAAAACAGAACTTCAGTTTTTAAGAAGGGATATGGGTAGTTTGAAATGTCTCACATTATTCTAACATGTGGGTGAGATTAAGAACCAATGATCATTGCTAAGCTCTATGGTTATCTGCAGCAAGCACCAACTGCAAACACTTAACCTGCCTGAAATATACAGAAAGAAAATATTCACGAGAGTGACATAAATGCAAGAGTTCAGACTTGGCAGAATTTATTTTCTTCTCATTTGTTTAGGAACAAATTAAACTACTGAATTACAGAAAGTTACATAAGAAAACTATCAAAATAAATTTACATAAAATATTTAGTTGTGTTAATTTATACCTTTAATTTTTTTTAATATGTGAAACATTTATATTAACATATTTCCATAGAAATAACCTAATGAAAGTTTAGTATTAGTTGTTCTGTTTGTTTGTTTTTTTATACTGAAGGTTCTTATTAGTCATCAATTTTATACACATCAGTGTATACATGTCAATCCCAATCGCCCAATTCAGCACACCACCATCCCCACGCCACCGCAGTTTTCCCGCTTTGGTGTCCATACGTCTGTTCTCTACATCTGAGTCTCAACTTCTGCCCTGCAAACCGGTTCATCTGTACCATGTTTCTAGGTTCCACATGCATGTGTTAATATACGATATTTATTTTTCTCTTTCTGACTTATGTCACTCTGTATGACAGTCTCTAGATCCATCCACGTCTCAACAAATGGCTCAATTTCTTTCCTTTTTATGGCTGAGTAATATTCCATTGTATATATGTACCACAACTTCTTTATCCATTTATCTGTCGATGGGCATTTAGGTTGCTTCTATGACCTGGCTATTGTAAATACTGCTGCAATGAACATTGGGGTGCATGTGTCTTTTTGAATTATGGCTTTCTCTGGGTATATGCCCAGTAGTGGGATTGCTGGATCATATGGTAAATCTATTTTTAGTTTTTTAAGGAACCTCCATACTGTTCTCCATAGTGGCTATATCAATTTACATTCCCACCAACAGTGCAAGAGGGTTCCCTTTTCTCTGCACCCTCTCCAACATTTGTTGTTTGTAGATTTTCTGATGATGCCCATACTAACTGGTGTGAGGTGATACCTCATTGTAGTTTTGATTTGCATTTCTCTAATAATTAGTGATGTTGAGCAGCTTTTCATATGCTTCATGGCCATCTTTATGTCTTCTTTGGAGAAATGTCTATTGAAGTCTTACAATCATTTTTGGATTGGGTTGTTTGTTTCTTTAATATTGAGCTGCATGAACTGTTTATATATTTTGGAGATTAATCCTTTGTCCATTGATTCGTTTGCAAATATTTTCTCCCATTCTGAGGGCTGTCTTTTCGTCTTATGGTTTCCTTTGTTGTACAAAAGCTTTGAAGTTTCATTAGGTCCCATTTATTTATTTTTGTTTTTATTTCCATTACTCAAGGAGATGGATCAAAAAAGATCTTGCTGTGATTTATGTCAAAGAGTGTTCCTCCTATGTTTTCCTCTAAGAGTTTTATAGTGTCCAGTCTTACATTTAGGTCTCGAATCCACTTTGAATTTATTTTTGTGTATGGTGTTAGGCAGTGTTCTAATTTCATTCTTTTACATGTAGCTGTCCAGTTTTCCTGGCACTACTTACTGAAGAGACTGTCCTTTCTCCATTGTATATCTTTGGCTCCTTTGTCATAGATTAGTTGACCATAGGTGTGTGGGTTTATCTCTGGGCTTTCTATCTTGTTCCATTGGTTAATGTTTCTGTTTTTGTGCCAGTACCATATTGTCTTGATTACTGTAGCTTTGTAGTATAGTCTGAAGTCAGGGAGTCTGCTTCCTCCAGCTCTGTTTTTTCCCTCAAGACTGCTTTGGCTATTCAGGATCTTTTGTGTCTCCATACAAATTTTAAGATGATTTGTTCTAGTTCAGTAAAAAATGTCATTGGTAATTTGATAGGGATTGCATTGAATATGTAGATTGCTTTGGGTAGTATAGTCATTTTCATAATATTGATTCTTCCAATCCCATAACATGGTATATCTTTCCATCTGCCTGTATCATCTTTAATTTCTTTCATCAGTGTCTTAAAGTTATCTGCATACCGGTCTTTTGTCTCCCTAGGTAGGTTTATTCCTAGGTATTTTATTCCTTTTGTTGCAATGGTAAACGGGAGTGTTTCCATAATTTCTCTCTCAGATTTTTCATCATTAGTGTATAGGAATGAAAGAGATTTCTGTGCATTAATTTTGTATCCTGCAACTTTATCAAATTCATTGATTAGCTCTAGTAGTTTTCTGGTGGCATTTTTAGGATTCCCTATGTATAGTATCATGTCATCTGCAAACAGTGACAGTTATACTTCTTCCTTTCCAATTTGTATTCCTTTTACTTGTTTTTCTTCTCTGATTGCCGTGGCTAGGACTTCCAAAACTATGTTGAATAATAGTGGTGAGAGTGGGCATCCTTGTCTCGTTCCTGATCTTAGAGGAAATGCTTTCAGTTTTTCACCATTGAGAATGATGTTTGCTGTGGGTTTGTCATATATGGCCTTTATTATGTTGAGGTTCCCTCTGTGCCCACTTTCTGGAGAGTTTTTATGATAAATGGGTGTTGAATTTTGTCAAAAGCTTTTTCTGCATATATTGATATGATCTTATGGTTTTTATTCTTCAATTTGTTAATATGGTTTATCACATTGATTGATCTGCATATATTGAAGAATCCTTGCATCCCTGGGATAAATCCCACTTGATCATGGTGTATGATCCTTTTAATGTGATGTTGAATTCTGTTTGTTAGTATTTTGTTCAGGATTTTTGCATCGATATTCATCAGTGATATTGGTCTGTAATTTTCTTTTTTTATAGTATCTTTGTCTGATTTTGGTATCAGGGTGATGGTGGCCTCATAGAATGAGTTTGGGAGTGTTCCTTCCTCTGCAATTTTTTGGAAGAGTTTGAGAAGGATGGGTGTTAGCTTTTCCCTAGATGTTTGATAGAATTCACCTGTGAAGCCATCTGGTCCTGGACTTCTGTTTGTTGGAATATTTTTTATCACAGTTTCAATTTAATTACTTCTGATTGGTCAGTTCATATTTTCTGTTTCTTCCTGGTTCAGCCCTGGAAGGTTATACCTTTCTAAGAATTGGTCCATTTCTTCCAGGTTGTCCATTTTATTGGCATACGTTGCTTGTAGTAGTCTGTTAGGATGCTTTGCGTTTCTGTGGTGTCTGTTGTAAGTTCTCCTTTTTCATTTCTAATTTTATTGATTTGATTCCTCTCCCTCTTTTTCTTGATGAGTCTGGCTAATGGTTTATCAATTTTGTTTATCTTCTCAAAAAAACAGCTTTTAGTTTCATTGATCTTTGCTATTGTTTTCTTTGTTTCTATTTCATTTATTTCTGCTCGATCTTCATGATTTCTTTCCTTCTGCTAACTTTGGGTTATGTTTGTTCTTCTTTCTCTAGCTCCTTTAGGTGGAAGGTTAGATTGTTTACTTGAGATTTTTCTTGTTTCTTGAGGTAGGCTTGTATGGCTATAAACTTCCCTCTTAGAACTACTTTTGCTGCATCCCATGGGTTTTGGATCGTGGCGTTTTCACTGTCATTTGTCTGTAGGTGCTTTTTTGATTTCCTTTTTCATTTCTTCAGTTATCTCTTGGTTAGTTAGTAACGTATTGTTTAGCCTCCATGTGTTTGTGTTTTTTACATTTTTTTCCCTGTAATTCATTTCTAATCTCATAGCGTTGTGGTCTGAAAAGATGCTTGATATGATTTCAATTTTCTTAAATTCACTGAGGTTTGATTTGTGACCCAAGATGTGATCTATCCTGGAGAATGTTCCGTGCACACCTGAGAAGAAAGTGTAATCTGTTGTTTTTGGATGGAATGTCTTATAAATATCAATTAAATCTATCTGGTCTATTGTGTCATTTAAAGCTTCTGCTTCCTTATGTATTTTCATTTTGGATGATCTGTCCATTTGTGTAAGTGAGGTGTTAAAGTCCCCCACTAATATTTTGTTACTGTTGATTTCCTCTTTTATAGCTGTTAGCAGTTGCCTTACGTATTGCAGTGCTCCAATGTTGGGTGCATATATATTTATAATTGTTATATCTTCTTCTTGGATTGATCCCTTGATCATTATGTAGTGTCCTTTCTTGTCTCTTGTAACATTCTTTATTTGAAAGTCTATTTTATCTGATATGAGTATAGCTACTCCAGCTTTCTTTTGATTTCCATTTGCATGGAATAGCTTTTTCCAGCCTCTCACTTTCAGTCTGTATGTGTCCCTAGGTCTGAAGTGGGTCTTTTGTAGACAGCATATATATGGGTTTTGTTGTTTTATCCATTCAGCAAGCCTGTGTCTGTCGGTTGGAGCATTTAATCCATTCACGTTTAAGGTAATTCTTGATATTTATGTTCCTATAACCATTTTCTTCATTGTTTTGGGTTTGTTTTTGTAGGTCCTTTTCTTCACTTGTGTTTCCCCCTTAGAGAAGTCCCTTTAGCATTTGTTGTAGAGCTGGTTTGGTGGTATTGAATTCTCTTAGCTTTTGCTTGTCTGTAAAGCTTTGGATTTCTCCATCGAATCTGACTGAGATCCTTGCCAGGTAGAGTAATCTTGGTTGTAGGTTCTTCCCTTTCATCACTTTAAGTATATCATGCCACTCCATTCTAGCTTGTAGAGTTTCTGCTGAGAAATCAGCTGTTAACCTTATGGGAGTTCCCTTGTATGTTATTTGTCATTTTTCCCTTGCTGCTTTTAGTAATTTTTCTTTGTCTTTAATTTTTGCCAATTTGATTACTATGTGTCTCGGTGTGTTCCTCCTTGGGTTTATCCCATATGGGACTCACTGTGCTTCCTGGACTTGCGTGGCTATTTCCTTTCCCATGTTAGGAAGTTTTCAACTATGATCTCTTCAAATATTTTCTCGGGTCCTTTCTCTCTCTCTTCTTCTGGGACCCCTATAATGTGAATGCTGTTGTGTTTAATGTTGTCCCAGAGGTCTCTTAGGCTGTCTTCATTTCTTTTCATTCTTTTGTCTTTAGTATGTTCTGCAGCAGTGAATTCCACCATTCTGTCTTCCAGGTCACTTATCTGTTTTTCTGCCTCAGTTATTCTGCTATTGATTCCTTCTAGTTTAGTTTTCATTTCAGTTATTGTATTGTTCATCTCTGTTTGTTCTTTAATTCTTCTAGGTCTCTGTTAAACATTTCTTGCATCTTCTCGATCTTTGCCTCCATTCTTTTTCCAAGGTCCTGGATCATCTTCACTATCATTATTCTGAATTCTTTTTCTGGAAGGTTGCCTATCTCCACTTCATTTGTTTTTCAGGGGTTTTATCTTGTTCCTTCATCTGGTATATAGCCCTCTGCCTTTTCATCTTGTCTATTTTTCTGTGAATGTGGTTTTTTTCCCACAGGCTGCAGGATTGTTGTTCTTCTTGCTTCTGCTGTCTGCCCTCTGGTGGATGAGACTATCTAAGAGGCTTGATGCTAGGGACTGGTGGTGAGTAGAGCTGACTGTTGCTCTGGTGGGCAGAGCTCAGTAAAACTTTAATCCACTTGACTGTTGATGGGTGGGGCTGGGTTCCCTCCCTATTGGTTGTTTGGCCTGAGGCAACCCAACACTTGAGCCTAAGTGGGCTCTTTGGTGGGACTAATGACAGACTGTAGGAGGGCTCATGCCAAGGAGTACTTCCCAGAACTTCTGCTGCCAGTGTCCTTGTCCCCATGGTGAAACAGAGCCACCCCCCACCTCTGCAGGTGACCTTCCATCACTAGCTAGTAGATCTGGTTCAGTCTCCCCTGGGTCATTGCTCCTTCCCCTGGGTCCCAATGTGCACACTACTTAGTGTGTGCCCTCCAAGAGTCGAGTCTCTCTTCCCCCAGTACTGTGGAAGTCCTGAATCAATTCCCACTAGCCTTCAAAGTCTGATTCTCTAGGAATTCCTCCTTCTGTTGCCGGACCCCCAGGTTGGGAAGCCTAATGTGGGGCTCAGAACCTTCACTCCAGTGGGTGGACTTCTGTGGTAGAAGTGTTTACCAGTCTGTGAGTCACCCACCCACCATTTATGGGATTTGATTTTACTGTGATTGTTCCCCTCCTACCATCTCACTGTGGCTTCTTCTTTGTCTTTGGATGTGGGGTATCTTTACTGGTGAGTTCCAGTGTCTTCCTGTCAATGATTGTCCAGCAGCTAGTTGTGATTCTGGTGTTCTCACAAGAGGGAGTGAAAGCACGTCCTTCTATTCCACCATCTTGGTTCCTCCTCTACCTTTAAATTTGACTTTCAGGAATAAATGAATTTTTTGATAGCTGCTTTAAAATCTATCTTTACAGTGCTTAAAGAAAGGCCAATAACAATTGTATTTTTAAAAATTTCTACTTACATGATAAAATTCTATTTTCCCTTCACTTTGTGTAAAATAATTTTAAGGAAATTTATTGGATGATTCAATAAAAGACATTTTTTTTTTTTTTTGCGGTACACGGGCCTCGCACTGTTGTGGCCTCTCCTGTTGCAGAGCACAGGCTCCGGATGCACAGTCTCAGTGGCCATGGCTCACGGGCCCAGCCGCTCTGCAGCATGTGGGATCCTCCCGGACTGGGGCATGAACCCATGTCCCCTGCATCGGTAGGTGGACCCTCAACCACTGCACCACCAGGGAAGCCCTAAAAGACATATTTTTAAATAAAATATAGCAAGTTATACTTATAGTTATTCACCTTTCAGCCAAATCTGCTTTAGTTCCTTTTGCAAGGGTTGCTGGATAGCCTTGATCTATTACCAGTATCTTCTTAGCATGACTGAAAAGATTTGTTTTTTTTATCTTTCTTTTTTTATTATTTACCTTCTTATTTAAAAGATCTTCATTGGACTTCCCGGTGGCACAGTGGTTAAGAATCTGCCTGCCAATGATGGGGACACAGATTCGAGCCTTGGTCCGGGAAGATACCACATGCCGAGAAGCAACACGAGAAGCCACTGCAATGAGAAGCCCAAAGACTGCAACGAAATGTAGCCCCCACTCTGTGCAACTAGAGAAAGCCTGTGCACAACAATGAAGACCCAACACAGTGAAAAAAAAAAAGTAAATTGATAAAAAAATTTTAAAAAAATAAAAGATCTTTTATCTTTTGCTTCCAATTTTTAACATTTTCATCTAAAATGAGACTAATAATATCCCAGATTTTTAAGTGAAGCTTTCATTGTCCTCCTATTTTGGAAATAAAAACACGCAGTACTATATAGTTTTAAAATGCCAAAGTGCCTTTCTAATAATTCTACAGAAAACAGCATTAAGAATAAACAAAATAGGGGGTTTCCCTGGTGGCGCAGTGGTTGAGGGTCCAACTGCCGATGCAGGGGATACGGGTTCGTGCCTTGGTCTGGGAAGATCCCACATGCCATGGAACGGCTGGGCCCTTGAGCCATGGCCACTGAGCCTGCACGTCTGGAGCCTGTGCTCCGCAATGGGAGAGGCCACAACAGTAAGAGGCCTGCATATCGCAAAACAACAACAAAAAACAACAAACAAACAAACAATAAAGAATAAAGAAAATAAACTGTGGCACCTCTTGAAAATAATAAAAGATGACGTCAGTAGACCAGAAAAAATAATTTTGGAGTAGATAAAGCATATTGTGCCCAATTGCCAGAGAAATAATTTTGGAGTAGATAAAGCATATTGTGCCCAATTGCCAGAGAAACTAATCACTTTCCATTATGAACTTAGGTCACAAAGCTTATTGCCTGCTAATCAGCAAGTGGACATGTTTTTCTTGAGAGTGGCTCAGATATTTTACAATATCAGAGGATAAATCATTGGCACCAAGCACATTTTTCATTACTAAGAAAGGAAAAACGTGAATAACACTTGTTTAAAAATTTCAACATTTTTCTATTTAACAGGCAATGGCCATGTTTGTTGAAATTCAGGTTTAACATTTTAGAAATTAGTTAATAAGTAAATTGAGAAATATGTTACTACAGATTCCAAGGGAATGTCAAGAAAAAGGAGGAAGTAATACATTTGAAGGAAAATGAAAAAAAAATAACTGTACAAAAGAGAAATTCCTTAAAAAAGTCAACATTCTCTAGGCTTTTAAACTATAACTTCTTTAATAATTATAACTGTGTACACTAGTTTTACAATTCTAACTAATTTATTAGTCAGCTATGGTTGCCATAACAAAAAAGTTCAAAAAAGCTCAAGTAACTGGGAAAGCTTAAGCAACAGAAATTTATTTTCACACAGTTCTGGAAGCTGGAGGTTCAAGATCAAGGTGTCAGTAGGGTCAGTGTCTGGCTTGCAGATAGCCTCCTGATGCTGTACTCACATGGCCTTTCTTCTGTGCTTTCTAGGAGAGATAAAGATCTCTGGTATCTCTTCCTTTTCTTAAAAAGACACTGGTACTATCAGAATAAGGCCTCACTCCTAAGACCTTATTTAACCTTCATTACATCCCTAAAGCCCCTATCTCCAAATATGGTCAAATTGGGGATTAGGGCTTCAAGATATGAATTTTAAGGGAACACATTTCAGTCCATAACAACTGTATACACTAGTTTTATAACTATAACTATATACACTAAGGGCAATAGAAAATATGAAAACTCTTGGCAATTAAAATTACACATTTATAAATTATATAAAATTATAGAAATGGAATTACTGGATCATAGGGTATGCATTTACTCTGGTCTGGTTGTCTATGTTTCCCCAAAACCTAAAAGTAGTGGTACTGCTGTAAGAAATACCTAAACATTTACAAACAGCTTTGAAAGTGGGTAATGGGTAGAGCGTGAAAAGGTTTGGAGGTGCTTGCTAGAAAAATCCTGCGTTGCAGTGAATAAACTATTAAGGATGATTCCCATGAGGGCTCAGAAGAAGAAAAGAGCTGTAAAGAAAGCCTCAGTCTTCTTAGACAACACCTAAGTGGTCCAGAACAGAATACTGGTAAAAATATGGATGGTAAGGGTCACTCTGATGAGGTGTCAGATGGAAATGAGGGGCATGTTATTGGAAAAGAGGAAAGATGATCCTTATTATAAAATGGCAAAGAATGTGTCTGGAGTCCAGTGCTGTGATCCTCAGCTGCCCAAGGCGTACCTTCTGTGGGCCCTGGTGTGGCCAGCTCTGAGTCCAGCAGAGCACAGAGGGTGTGGCCGCCTCCACCTAGGTCTCAAAGGACAGATAATCAGTCCAGTGACCTAGCCAGAGGGCCAGTGAGGGGTTTGGGCCACTGCAGAGAGCTGCCATTAAGCAATGGCCTGCCCCGAGATACAAGATCTACAGAGCTACCTTCATGCAATTTCCGCTCAAGAGAGCTGTGGTGTGGGCTTTACCCAGCAAATCAATGGAGGTAGGGTTGCCTGGAGACTTGAGGCCCAATGCTGCCCCAGTGGTCTTAGTTTTGGACTTGCTTGGGGCCTGTTACCCCTTTCTCTTTTCCTATTTTACCTTTTGGAATGGGAGTGTTTATTCTATGACTGGCTCACTATAGTATTTTGGAAGTACAATACATCACATGTTAGATTTCACAGATTCACAGGTGGAGAGCAATTTGTCTAAGGATGAATCATCTCATCCATATTGATTTAGACGATTTTTAGATAGGGCTTTGGACTTGGACTTTTGCATTGATGTTGGAACCAGTTAAGACTTTTGGGGTTGTTGGGATGGAAGGAATATATTTTGCATGGCATATGGACATGAATTTGGGGGGCCTAGGGGCAGAATGCTCTGGTCTAAATATTTGTGTCCCCCTCACCCTCAATTCATATGTTAAAATCCTAATGTCCAAGGTAGGGCCTTTGGAAGGTGCTTAGGTCATGAAGGCAGAGCCCTCCTGAATAGAATTAATGCTCTTTGTAAAAGGAACCCAACATAGCTCCTTATCCCCCTTCCATCATGTAGGAACAGAGTGAGAAGGCACCGTCAATGAACCAGGAAGTGGGTCCTGACCAACCACCACACGGGGTCTTCTGGCACTCTGATCTTGGATTTCCGAGCCTTCAGCACTGTGATAAATAAATTTCTGTTTATAAGCTACTCCCCAGTAGTATTTTGTTACAGAAGCAAAAATGAATTAAGACAGCATATGTTTAGCTTTAGTAGATAGGGTGAAATTCTTTCCAGAGTAGTTTCAGCAATTTATAGTCAAGCAGCATTGTTTGAAAACTCCTGTTAAAAGGTTACTTGGGGAACTTCCCTGGCAGTCCAGCAGTTAAGACTCCATGCTCCCAATGCAGGAGGCACGGATTCCATCCCTGGTAGGGGAACTAAGTATTTTTTTTATGCACAGTCAGAGATTTTTGAACAAATTTTACCAAAACTTTGGATCTGGGCTAAAAGAACAATCCCTGAAGTTAATTCTGAGAGATAAGATGGTTAGAGAACATCATCAGGGACTTACCTCCCCAGGGGAACATGTTTGCATTTCAAGACAGAGTGAGACTCAGTAGAGACATCCCAGGGATTGTACAGCTGGAGACTCTAGCTTTGGTTTTTCCCTGGAGAGATTTACTTGCATTCTAATGGACTGAGGTAAGAACTCAGGATTCTTCTCATTATATCACCTTGCAGACACTCTCAGAGCACACCAGAGCAGCTAGTCACTCTTCTACATAAATGCCCCTATTCTTTTTTCCCAGGCTTCCTTGCCTCTAGGAGACCCCTTTACATGTAGGAAGACATCTGGTTCTCATCGCATAACCACAGGAATAAGAACTGGGGCAAAGAGGAGCCAGGCTAAATGCAGCTGTTTCTCTCTACTCTCCACACCCTCTGGTATCAAACACCATGTGACTTGGTTGTAACTCAGAACAATCTCTGGCTCTGCACCTTTGTGTTATGACACCATGTGAATCTGTGGAGTGAGCAGTAGCAAGAATCTTGACTGCTGTAAACAATTTTACATAAAAGCAGCTAAATCAAACAGACTGGCCTCAATAAAATCAAATTAAATATATCCCCATTCAATTTCTCTTTAGCCACATCTTAAAAATGCCATAAGTTGGGCCAGATTACCTGCCAGGAGGATAAGTGACTAAAGACAATTTGGAATGGGAGCATGCAGCAGCCTTTATTATTTTTACTTAAAACATCTTACATAGTAAATTTTTCAAAAATCTTATGATCTTGAGAAGAATGAGTCAAATGTGAGAGGTCCTAAAAGTTTAGTTTCCTTATTTAAGGTAAACCTGCTGTTAGATCTTCCCATTACACTCACTTCAAAAAGAAAAAAAAACTGGAAATAATTATATATTGTATTATATAACTATCCTAAATTTATTTCAAAAATTACTTCTTAGCAATATAGTTTAATATTGTTTTCAATATTATGTGCTATTACAAGCCATGCTATAGTTGAAATTCTTACATCTGTACCCTTTTGTATACATATACTCATGTGTGTTAACCCACTGTATTTATTTATTTATTTATATCCAGAAGTGCTGAGATTATATATCATTTATATTTTATACTGAGACATAAAGAGATACAGTAAATTATGCAAGATATTGAGAAGTAGCAGTGTTTGAGAGGTTTTCTTTCCCTTGCAATTCTTACCAACATTTGCCAATTCCCAAAAATCCTGTGCTCCCTAGCATTTGACAATTATTTTAAATCTCAGCTATTTTACTAATGGATACTTGGGATTTTTATCTGTCTATATAGATTCCTGCTTCTCCTAAATATCTTTTGAGAAATAAATATATGCAAGAGATATAGTTGGTCTCCTTCATATTAAAATTATAATAAAGTGTTTTACTGGAAAAAAAGTTTAAAAAATAGAAAAAAAAGTAGTTTGGTCTTTTGTTTAGTGATTATAGATATTGATTACATGTACAAATTAAGCAGATTGGGAGAAGGGAATAAAAGTCATTTTATACTGTCAGGAAAACAGAGGCACAGTAAATACCCAAAATTGTTTCTAGGTTCAATCCTGTCACCAGATATATATGTAAATAAGCTAATTATCACAATCTCAATACAGAAAAATGTTACTTTAAAATGAATGAAAATCAAATGCTACATAAAAATAGTATTTGAAAAAACTTAATTCTTACAAGTTCCTGAAAAGCTTTGGTAAAAAGTTCAGATTATGAAAGTTTGGCTTTAATAAATTAGAAAAAAATATACATAATAGCATATATTTTTAATATTGTAAGGATTATTTTTCAGTTGTTCTAGAATCAACATACTTAGTTTTAAATAATCACTGAGAGTTTAACATTAATTTTTATCAAGAAAATTAACCCATTTCCCAATACAGAACATTTCACAGTGAAGCATGTTTCAAAAAAATCAATATATTTTAACAAACACACAAAAAGACTTATTTTAAGAGTACTTCAAGGAGTTTCATTTTTTTTTATTAGTTTCTGCTTTATAACAAAGTGAATCAGTCATACATATACATCTGTTCCCACATCCCTTCCCTCATGCATCTCCCTCCCTCCCACCCTCCCCATCCCACCCCTCCAGGCAGTCGCAAAGCACTGAGCTGTTCTCCCTGTGCTCTGCGGCTGCTTCCCACTATCTATCTACCTTACGTTTGGTAGTGTATATATGTCCATGCCTCTCTTTCGCTTTGTCACAGCTTACCCTTCACCCTCCCCATATCCTCAAGTCCATTCTCAAGTAGGTCTGTGTCTTTATTCCCGTTTTACCCCTAGGTTCTTCATGACATTTTTTTTTTTAATTCCATATATATGTGTTAGCATACGGTATTTGTCTTTCTCTTTCTGACTTACTTCACTCTGTACGACAGGCTATGTGCAACTAAGGCACAGAGTATCTGACAATTTTTACCAAATCTAAAAATAAGTAAATCAGCCCTAACTTAGTTTATCAGGAAAAATAAAGTGCCTTAGTTTCCTCATCTGTGAAAGGTTCACATGGTAAATGATTAAGTGAGAATATGAACTTAGTTTGATGCTATAGCTTGTCATTTTAAGAATATGGATTATTGAGAGGTGTTTAGCCAAGTGTTCATCATGTAGTATGACTTTACTTAAGGTTATCTGAGGTTATGATAGTAATAAAATATTTTGAAAATTCTTTTCAAAGCTCTGTTTTAATAAGTTAGTATGAATAAGTAGAACATTTTATAGAAAGTATATAAGATTGAATTGTCTTTGGTCTTTAGGACAAAATCAATTAGGTCTTGAAACCAGGATTGAGATGCGATTATAATGCTTATTTTGATGTTATGTTGGAGTTCAGAAATGAAGTCTGATTAGGAAAAAGAAATAGGTATAAAGGTGCTCCAGGTCTTCTCCATTTTCCCACCTCATCTTCTAAGCACATCCCATTACATACTTTTTACATTTTCTTTTTAAGCAGTGATATTCTTTCCTGCTGTTCCTGGCTTGCCTCCACGCTTTTTTGCTTTCCCCATCCATCACTCCTCAGAGCTTAGGTAAATAATCTGAGCAGCCTAACATGTATATTTTGATATTTTTCTCCATACTCATGATGTAATATTTGTATCTGTATACAGGGGTATGAATTATTTTATACCTTTTTGCTATCTTCGTATATACACATTTTTCATCACTTTATCATTCATCAGTAACTCATGGAAATCCATTTAGAAGAAGCCAAATAGTTCTAACTGATTTTTAATGGCTGCCTAATAGTTCATACTGAAAAATTATCATAAATAATTTAATAGAAGTATTTTATAACAATATATAATTAACATTATAAAATATTTTTGTAAAATCTAGACTTCAGGGGAGGGGAAGGAGAGGAACAAATTTATTCCTTGATATTTTAGAGGAGAGTAGTGAAAGAGGAAATGGGGAAATTAAAGTTGTATTGATGAGGGATTAGAGAAATTGACTATATAGGTGAGGCAATAGATGGCATCTTGATTTTATATAGTTCTTGAAAAGTATGAATCTAATTGTGAGAGCAAGAAAAGGGAAAATAACTTTTACTAAAGGAAACAAGCATAGTAGATCTTCCAAAATAACAGAGATGTAATGGAATGAATAGCAACAATAAGATAGAAATATTAGATGAATAATGTTAAATAGTTGTCAGATGGAAGGATATATTTGAGAAAATATTTTGTTAAATAGATGACAAGTAATTAATATTTGTAATATACATATAGACGATACATTAACAATATAAAGTCTGAGACGCCGAAGAAAAATTAGCAAAGGAAAAGAATAGGAAGGTATTACTTAGTGTAGGCTAAGCAGTGGAAAGAATAAATAATGAAAATTCAGTGTCTTACAAAATAGTTCTCTCTCTCTATCTCTCATAACATCTTAGATGAGTGCTCAGGTCAGAGTAACAACTCCACTTAGCCACTCAGGGACTTATAATTGTTCTACAGTTTTCGACACTAAAATTATCCTCGGTGTCTCTACCCCACTTAGACAGGAGAAGAACAAGGAAAAGTGCTTGCATGGGGCTTTTATGCATAAGGCTCAGGGACAGTACACACCACTTCAGTTAATACTTGTTTCTAGAACTCAGTCACATGGACACTGCAGGCAAGGGAGCCTGGGAGGTGGAAAGCTGGCAGTCTTTGCCACAGGCCGTTCATAGAAGAGCAAATCCAAATGTTGAGCTTCCAGAAGGAAATGTGTACAGGTTCGTTGGTGGTAAAGAGAAATATAAATGCAAATAACAAGGGAATGTCACAAGAAAAATCAGCAGACAGGCAAAATTTATAGTTAACCATATGACCTACTGCTTCCAGTGCTCTCAAATATTCCTGGTGGAAAATAAAACTGCTACAGGGCCCTTTGAAAAAATCTGGCAACTTATATTGCAATAAAATGTACATATGCCATCTGACAAAGTAATCTAAATCCTAGGCTCCTTGACCCTATGGATAAAATCATCCTCCTTGCATTCTTTAGTCTTGCTGCCATTGTATTTCTTGTACCTTTGGGACCTAAATGTTCACAAACAGAAGCCCTTTTATTGATTTGTGGGCTCTCAACATTATTTACCTTGAAATTGCAATAAGTGTTAGGAAAAAGGAGATTTCATTCGGGACATTCGTATTATAATAACATTTAGCTTTTGATTTGGAATCAAGAATTTTAGTTTAGAACAATAAAAGTTGCCATGTAGATCTCATGGACTTAAAAAAATGTAAATACATGTTTAAATATTTACATGTATGAAATAATCTTTTAGTTATAGCCAAGTTAAACAGAACAGTAATTCTTTTGAAAAAGAAGATAAAAGCAATCTAATCAGAAACTAAATAGCTTAAGCTAAAATTGGCCATTTAAATAATTTAAACTGACATAGATTTGTAAAATTCACATTGTTTTTTCAAAATTAAAGGAAAAGAATCAAGTGAGTCAAATATCAGTTCTTTCCCTTGGTCCTTCTGCTTGTCAACAGGCATCTGCTGACTTCATTGATGCTTAATTTATTTTCCCATTACATAATGTATAAAATTGTGATATTGGAACAAGAAGTACAAATGACATTTTTGTATATTTATGAAAATTACAAAAATTACCAAGTAACTTAGATATATTGATTAAGCTTCTCATGTATATGATTTCTAATTTAATGTAATTTGTTTTATGTCTTAGTAGTTCTATAATTAAATTCTAGTTAAATAAAATCTTTAAAAATTCTGAAATAGCTTTGTAATAGGTTATTGGAACACAAGTAAAAATGCAAACACAAAGAACGCAAAAGTAACATCAGAAAAATGGAATTGTTCTTAAAGTTTTGAACTTCCAAGGTTATTGATGAAATATTCAGGACCATTTCAGATTACTGTATATTATTATTTAAATTACTATACATTCAATCTTATAAAATAGGTGATACACATTATTCAGTAAAAGGAAATATAGTGAATGCTAATATCAAGAAAAAAGAAACTAAAAAGATCATATTATTTTAACGTTCAAGAGGCAGTCTTGTCCTTTTCATTGAAATAAAGATCTTCATTCTACAATAAAGTAAATTATGCTCATATAAAAAGGCTTATCAAAAATTTAAGTTAATAAATACACAAAATATGCAAACATTTTCATTTGAAAGATTTCCACATAGTGAATAAAATACTTTATTTGCAGACTATAAACATTAAAGCAAATTTATTAAGTGGAAAATATTACATAATGTTTCACACAAGAAGTTGTAAAGTGTCAAAATAGTTTTTAGAGTCCTGTAATTAATTCATCATCAGAATGGCTTTGGCCTGTATTCAGATCCATTCTATAAACAGATTTAGTAGTTTTTTAAAAAAAGCCTTTACAAAAATGTGGTTAAATCCGTAGTTTACACAAACGTGCCTGCATGCATGCACACACATACACAAAACCACAAGTGGGATAATAAATTTATAACCAAAGGATCTCACAAAGTATGCATTTCAACATTTCTTAATATAGTTACTATAAATACTTCTAAGAAAATAAATAAATGATTACTGAATGTCTAGTCTTCTTTTTGTTTTTCCTCATGAAAATGCCCATGAATTGGATTTGCAAGCTGGACTATCTAGGGCTTGTCTGAAATGGTAAAGAAAATAATGTTTGAATCTAAGTGGCCATATATAAACCTGACCTTTAAGAGATCATTAATCAAACAAGATACTTAAACAAACTTGTTTAAAAAAAAAATAGAGGCTTGAGGAAACAAATAATAATGTTTCCAGTAAATAGAAATGCTATTAAATCTATTTGAAGACTTTGGGACTGTTTCATGATTTCGTCAAATTTATTTGATTTTTGATTGTATTCTTTTGCATGGCATCTTTATACGATTAGCATGATCTGGGTATGTTTGATATAATGTTATGAATTAGATACTCTGATGTTTTTTAAATGTATCAATAATTCTTCACACTGAAATGTAGAAATTTAGATTACAAGTCAGTAATAGGAACATCTTTTTTTATTATTATTATTAGTTTCTGCTTTATAACAAAGTGAATCAGTCATACATATACATCTGTTCCCACATCCCTTCCCTCATGCATCTCCCTCCCTCCCAACCTCCCCATCCCACCCCTCCAGGCGGTCACAAAGCACCAAGCTGATCTCCCTGTGCTCTGCGGCTGCTTCCCACTATCTATCTACCTTACGTTTGGTAGTGTATATATGTCCATGCCTCTCTTTCGCTTTGTCACAGCTTACCTTTCCCCCTCCCCATATCCTCAAGTCCATTCTCAAGTAGGTCTGTGTCTTTATTACCGTTTTACCCCTAGGTTCTTCATAACATTTTCTTTTAATTCCATATATATGTGTTAGCATACGGTATCTGTCTTTCTCTTTCTGACTTACTTCACTCTGTATGACAGACTCTAGGTCTATCCACCTCAGTACAAATAGCTCAGTTTCATTTCTTTTTATGGCTGAGTAATATTCCATTGTATATATGTGCCACATCTTCTTTATCCATTCATCCGATGATGGACACTTAGGTTGTTTCCAGCTCCGGGCTATTGAGAATAGAGCTGCAATGAACATTTTGGTATATGTCTCTTTTTGAATTATGGTTTTCTCAAGGTACATGCCTAGTAGTGGAATTGCTGGGTCATATGGTAGTTCTATTTTTAGTTTTTTAAGGAACCTCCATACTGTTCTCCATAGTGGCTGTACCAATTCCCATTCCCACCAGCAGTGCAAGAGTGTTCCCTTTTCTCCACACCCTCTCCAGCATTTATTGTTTCTAGATTTCTTGATGATGGCCATTCTGACTGGTGTGAGATGATATCTCATTGTAGTTTTGATTTGCATTTCTCTAATGATTAATGATGTTGAGCATTCTTTCATGTGTTTGTTGGCAGTCTGTATATCTTCTTTGGAGAAATGCCTATTTAAGTCTTCTGCCATTTTTGGATAGGGTTGTTTGTTTTTTTGTTATTGAGCTGCATGAGCTGTTTATAAATTTTGGAGATTAATCCTTTGTCAGTTGCTTCATTTGCAAATATTTCCTCCCATTCTGAGGGTTGTCTTTTGGTCTTGTTTATGGTTTCCTTTGCTGTGCAAAAGCTTTTAAGTTTCATTAGGTCCCATTTGTTTATCTTTGTTTTTATTTCCATTTCTCTAGGAGGTGGGTCCAAAAGGATCTTGCTGTGATTTATGTCATAGAGTGTTCTGCTTATGTTTTCCTCTAAGAGTTTGATAGTTTCTGGCCTTACATTTAGGTCTTTAAACCATTTTGAGCTTATTTTTGTGTACGGTGTTAGGGAATAATCTAATCTCATACTTTTACATGTCCCTATCCAGTTTTCCCAGCACCACTTATTGAAGAGGCTGTCCTTTCTCCACTGTACATTCCTGCCTCCTTTATCAAAGATAAGTTGACCATATGTGTGTGGGTTTATCTCTGGGCTTTCTATCCTGTTCCATTGATCTATCTTTCTGTTTTAGTGCCAGTACCACACTGTCTTGATTACTGTAGCTTTGTAGTATAGTCTGAAGTAAGGGAGCCTGATTCCTCCAGCTCCATTTTTCGTTCTCAAGATTGCTTTGGCTATTCGGGGTCTTTTGTTTTTCCAAACAAATTTTGAAATTTTTGGTCTAGTTCCGTGAAAAATCCCAGTGGTAGTTTCATAGGGATTGCATTGAATCTGTAGATTGCTTTGGGTAGTAGAGTCATTTTCACAATATTGATTCTTCCAATCCAGGAGCATGGTATATCTCTCCATCTGTTTGTATCATCTTTAATTTCTTTCATCAGTGTCTTATAATTTTCTGCATACAGGTCTTTTGTCTCCTTAGGTAGGTTTATTCCTAGATATTTTATTCTTTTTGTTGCAATGGTAAATGGGAGTGTTTTCCTGATTTCATTTTCAAATTTTTCATCATTAGTGTACAGGAATGCCAGAGATTTCTGTGCATTAATTTTGTATCCTGCTACTTTACCAAATTCATTGATTAGCTCTAGTAGTTTTCTGGTAGCATCTTTAGGATTCTCTATGTATAGTATCATGTCATCTGCAAACAGTGGCAATTTTACTTCTTCTTTTCCAATTTGGATTCCTTTTATTTCCTTTTCTTCTCTGATTGCTGTGGCTAAAACTTCCAAAACTAGGTTGAATAAGAGTGGTGAGAGTGGGCAGCCTTGTCTTGTTCCTGATCTTAGTGGAAATGGTTTCAGTTTTTCACCATTGAGGACAATGTTGGCTGTGGGTTTGTCATATATGGCCTTTATTATGTTGAGGAAAGTTCCCTCTATGCCTACTTTCTGCAGGGTTTTTATCATAAATGGGTGTTGAATTTTGTCGAAAGCTTTCTCTGCGTCTATTGAGATGATCATATGGTTTTTCTCCTTCAGTTTGTTAATATGGTGTATCACATTGATTGATTTGCGTATATTGAAGAATCCTTGCATTCCTGGAATAAACCCCACTTGATCATGGTGTATGATCCTTTTAATGTGCTGCTGGATTCTGTTTGCTAGTATTTTGTTGAGGATTTTTGGATCTATGTTCATCAGTGATATTGGCCTGTAGTTTTCATTCTTTGTGACATCCTTGCCTGGTTTTGGTATCAAGGTGATGGTGGCCTCGTAGAATGAGTTTGGGAGTGTTCCTTCCTCTGAAATTATTTGGAAGAGTTTGAGAAGGATGGGTGTTAGCTCTTCTCTAAATGTTTAATAGAATTCGCCTGTGAAGCCATCTGGTCCTGGGCTTTTGTTTGTTGGAAGATTTTTAATCACAGTTTCAATTTCAGTGCTTGTGATTGGTCTATTCATATTTTCTATTTCTTCCTGATTCAGTCTTGGCAGGTTGTGCATTTCTAAGAATTTGTCCATTTCTTCCAGGTTGTCCATTTTATTGGCATAGAGTTGCTTGTCGTAATCTCTCATGATCTTTTGTATTTCTGCAGTGTCAGTTGTTACTTCTCCTTTTTCATTTCTAATTCTATTGATTTGAGTCTTCTCCCTTATTTTCTTGATGAGTCTGGCTAATGGTTTGTCAATTTTGTTTATCTTCTCAAAGAACCAGCTTTTAGTTTTATTGAGCTTTGCTATCGTTTCCTTCATTTCTTTTTCATTTATTTCTGATCTGATTTTTATGATTCCTTTTCTTCTGCTAACTTTGGGGTTTTTTTGTTCTACTTTCTCTAATTGCTTTAGGTGCAGGGTCAGGTTGTTTACTCGAGATGTTTCCTGTTTCTTAAGGTGAGCTTGTATTGCTATAAACTTCCCCCTTAGAACTGCTTTTGCTGCATCCCATAGGTTTTGGGTCGTTGTGTCTCCATTGTCATTTGTTTCTAGGTATTTTTTTATTTCCTCTTTGATTTCTTCAGTGATCACTTCGTTATTGAGTAGTGTATTGTTTAGCCTCCATGTGTTTGTATTTTTTACAGATCTTTTCCCGTAATTGATGTCTAATAGCATTGTGGTCGGAAAAGATACTTGATACAATTTCAATTTTCTTAACTTTACCAAGGCTTGATTTGTGACCCAAGATATGATCTATCCTGGAGAATGTTCCATGAGCACTTGAGAAAAATGTGTATTCTGTTGTTTTTGGATGGAATGTCCTATAAATATCAATTAAGTCCATCTTGTTTAATGTATCATTTAAAGCTTGTGTTTCCTTATTTATTTTCATTTTGGATGATCTGTCCATTGGTGAAAGTGGGCTGTTAAAGTCCCCTAGTATGATTGTGTTACTGTCGATTTCCCCTTTTATGGCTGTTAGTATTTGCCTTATGTATTGAGGTGCCCCTATGTTGGGTGCCTAAATATTTACAATTGTTATAGCTTCTTCTTGCATCGATCCCTTTATCATTATGTAGTGTCCTTCTTTGTCTCTTCTAATAGTCTTTATTTTAAAGTCTATTTAGTCTGATATAAGAATTGCTACTCCAGCTTTCTTTTGATTTCCATTTGCCTGGAATATCTTTTTCCATCCCCTTACTTTCAGTCTGTATGTGTCTCTAGGTCTGAAGTGGGTCTCTTGTAGACAGCTTATATATGGGTCTTGTTTTTGTATCCATTCAGCCACTCTGTGTCTTTTGGTGGGAGCATTTAGTCCATTTACATTTAATGTAATTATTGATATGTATGTTCCTATTCCCATTTCCTTAATTGCTTTGGGTTCGTAGGTATTGTAGGTATATTCCTTCTGTTGTGTTTCTTGCCTAGAGAAGTTCCTTTAGCATTTGTTGTAAAGCTGGTTTGGTGGTGCTGAACTCTCTCAGCTTTTGCTTGTCTGTAAACATTTTAATTTCTCCATCAAATCTGAATGAGATCCTTGCTGGGTAGAGTAATCTTGGTTGCAGGTTCTTCTCCTTCATCACTTTAATTATGTCCTGCCACTCCCTTCTGGCTTGTAGAGTTTCTGCTGAGAGATCAGCTGTTAACCTGATGGGGATTCCCTTGTGTGTTATTTGTTGTTTTTCCCTTGCTGCTTTTAATATGATTTCTTTGTGTTTAATTTTTGACAGTTTGATTAATATGTGTCTTGGCGTATTTCTCCTTGGATTTATTCTGTAATTGACTCTCTGTGCCTCCTGGACTTGATTAACTCTTTCCTTTCCCATATTAGGGAAGTTTTCAACCATAATCTCTTCAAATATTTTCTCAGTCCCTTTCTTTTTCTCTTCTTCTTCTGGAACCCCTATAATTCAAATGTTGGTGCATTTAATGTTGTCCCAGTGGTCTCTGAGACTGTCCTCTGTTCTTTTCATTCTTTTTTCTTTATTTTTCTCTGCATCAGTTATTTCCACTATTTTATCTTCCACCTCACTTATCTGTTCTTCTGCCTCACTTATTCTGCTATTGATCCCATCTAGAGTATTTTTCATTTCATTTATTGTGTTTTTAATCGATGCTTGATTCATCTTTAGTTCTTCTAGGTCCTTGTTAACTGTTTCTTCATTTTGTCTATTCTATTTCCAAGATTTTGGATCTTGGAAATAGAATCTTGGATCATCTTTACTATCATTATTCTGAATTCTTTTTCAGGTAGACTGCCTATTACCTCTTCATTTGTTAGGTCTGGTAGGTTTTTATCTTGCTCCTTCACCTGCTGTGTGTTTTTCTGTCTTCTCATTTTGCTTATGTTACTGTGTTTGGGGTCTCCTTTTTGCAGGCTGCAGATTCGTAGTTCCCGTTGTTTTTGGTGTCTGTCCCCAGTGGCTAAGGTTGTTTCAGTAGGTTGTGTAGGCTTCCTGGTGGAGAGGACTAGTGCCTGTGTTCTGGTGGTTGAGGCTCGATCTTGTCTTTCTGGTGGACAGGTCCACGTCTGGTGGTGTGTTTTGGGGTGCCTGTGGCCTTATTATGTTTTTAGGCAGCCTGTCTGCTAATGGGTGGGGTTGTGTTCCTGCCTTGCTAGTTGCTTGGCATAGGGTGACAAGCACTGTAGCTTGCTGGTCATTGACTGAAGCTGGGTGCTGGTGTTGAGATGGAGATCTCTGGGAGATTTTTGCTGCTTGATATTATGTGGAGCTGGGAGGTCTCTTGTGGACCCGTGTCCTGAAGTTGGCTCTCCCACTTCAGAGGCACAGCACTGACTCCTGGCTGCAGCACCAAGAGCCTTTCATCTACCTTTTGGGGGGGTCTGAGGTCTTCTGTCAGCATTCAGTAGGTGTTCTGTAGGAGTTGTTCCACGTGTAGATGAATTTCTGATGTATCTGTGGGGAGGAAGGTGATCTTCGCGTCTTACTCTTCCGCCATCTTCCTCCAGCCTCAATAGGAACATCTTTACTGATACTTGCGAAAGAATCAGAGAAGCAAACCATTTTTTAATATATAAATCTAAATAGAGTTTCAGAAAAACTTTCTGCATGGAGAGTTTGTGTGGTGTACTTCCTGAGATTTTGAGACATTCCTTGCTTTGATAATTTATTAGTTTACTTGATAATTTATAAATGATCTCCTTTTTTCCAACCCTTTTAAATATCGTTTATTTGTCTGGCCATAGTGTCCAGGTCACAAGAACTAGCACATTACTTAACAGAATTGCTGAAAGATTGCTATACTCTTTATTTTAAATGCAAAATTTATATATTTTACAACTGATATCTGTTTATCAAGGTATGAACGTTTTTGTCCCTATTTTACAAGATTTAGTACTAGTAAGTATTGAAGTGCAGCGCGTTTTATTGGGATGAATGTAAGGATTCTTTTTTCTTTTATTTGTTTCTTTTTAATTTTCTTTTATCTGGTAACTAGATAATAACAATTACTAATATTGAAACAATATTATAGTCTTAAAAATCCTGTTTGGTTATTTTATATTATAATTTTGTATACATAGTGACATTGATTTTTTAATCATTTGATTAAGATTTTTCTAGTCACAGGTAAACACTAGGTGTTCTGCCTAACTTTCCTTGATGTTTTTAATATCTGACCTATAGACTGGGCAAATCTGACCTTGGGATTTTTAACAGGGTTAAATGAAATAACCTAACTAAATAATCTAGCACAAAGCATGGCATATGGGAGATGATCAAAATAATCGCAAAACATTGTTATTGCTTATTGATTGACAGAGCAAACTGTGTATCGATTTTTAATGTTCCTCAAGGTCTATAAATTGTCAACACTCTGATTACCTAGTTAATAGCAATGGCTGTAATTTCTTACAATCCTAGGTGTCTCATCTTGAGTTATCTAGGTGGGTGTTCTCTTTGGTATTTTACATGTTCTGATACAAAACACTCTTTGTATGTGTGGGGGGAAATATTACTTTCCCTACTATGCTTCCACTATTGTACAGTGTCATGACATTACATATTTAACAGAATCTCAAACGATTTTGTAATTTTATGTTTAAATATATTGTGAGTTATAAGACCACTTATTCCGTAGCAGTAAAGTACTTCTTTCATCAATTGATTGACATAAAAGCAGAGATCTTTTCATAGTTATGAGCATTTATCAGTAGAATAATGTTTGACACAAAATCTAAGTTTAATATTAACTTTAAAATAAATAGTCATGTTTCAATAAATTTTAATTTTTAAAAATAGCATTTCCATTTTGGTCCTATTATAGAGAGTGCTCTCAAATATATAAAAATTAATACGTACTTTGGAGCTGTTCCACATTCATGACAACCATTATCACAATATATAGCAATATAAAAACCATGTACTAAATATTAATTTACAATGAGGAATCCTCAATTTTTAACTGATGCACTACTATTCACATCCAAAAACAAAAATGTAAACAAAAATGCTTATTTGTTAGCCTAATAAGCCGAGGAAAGTAAACCAGTTTTTTTGGTTTTTGCTCTTTGTATCTCATTCCCTCACTTGAGAATGTGTCTATCCCCCGTGCTTCAGCCTATGTTTGTCTACATTCTATGTGTTTCCTGTCCATCTAGGCAACTGGTGCTTTTATTTACTATTCCTCTAGCCCCTGTCTGTATTCATGTGTTTCCATATCCTGTGCCTGCAGCCCATGTGCTCCTCAAGTGCTTCCATCTACTGTGCCTCACTTGACAGTCATTCACATATTGAAAGACATCTTGGTTTCTTCTAGGTTTTGCCCATTGTTAATAAATCTGCCTTATACATATGTTCTTTGTTTTGTGTGTGTGTGTTTTCACACCACTGGGGTAAATACACTGGGGCACAATTGTTGCACCTGTGGTGACACCATGCTCAGGTTCACAAGAATCTGGCAAGATGTCTTCTCAGAAGGTTATACCATTTGTACATACATCAGCAATGAATGAGATTCTCTACTGTCCCATATCCTCAACAGCAATTAACCGGTATTGTCATTTTTTGGTATTTAGCTATTCTAATAGATTGGCAGGATATCTCATTAGTATTTAAATTTGCTTTTCCCCAATGTACATTGCATATTGTTTTCCAATAATTCTCCAATGTTGAGCAATTTATACATGCTATTTCATATATATATATATGTGTGTATATAACTGTATACATATATATAAATACCATTTGGTAAGGTGTCTACTCATATTGCACTATTTATTTTAATTTCTTAATTTGGGGAGTTTGTTTTCTTATTGTGGAGTTTTACTAGTTCTTTGAGTATTTTGCATACAAATCTTTCTTCAGATATGTGTTTTGAAAACATATTTTCCTAGTCAAGTCTTATATTTCCATTCTTTGAATACTGTCCTTCAGAGATTAAATAGTTTAACTTTAATAAAGTCCACATTATCATTTTTTTCATGTACTGTAATTTTGTGTTGTAGATGAAAACGACTCATCAACTTCTAACTCATGTAGATTTTCTCGTTTCCCACTATAATTTTTATAGTTTTGCATTTTATACTTAAGGCAATGAATGATTTTGAGTGAATTTATGTCTAAGGTGCAAAGCTTGTGTCTTTATATCCTGATGGGCATTCAACTGTACCCTCATTATTTGTTGGTGGTGACTAAAGACTAAAAGTCTATCTTTTCTGTGTTGATGTGCCTTTATCCCTTTTACTAAGGTCAAGTTGCCTGTATTTGCATAGATCTCTTAGTAGATTCTCTATTCTATTCCAACTATCTTTGTTCCTATCCATTTTAAAATAACATGCTCTCTTGATTATAGCTTTAAAATAAATGTTGAAATTGGGATGTGTGAGTTCATTGACATGTTCTTTATCAGCACTGTCTAGACTACTCAATGTTTAAAATGAGTTTCTTGGTATCTACAGAATCACTTGCTGAGATTTTACTGGGATTGTACGGGATCTTTAAATCAACTTAAGAATTGATAGCTTTTGTGACTTTTGATCATGAACAAGGAATATATCTCAATTGCTTTATTTTTTTTCACTGCTTTCCAGAGTGTTTCATATTTTTTTTCTTTTTAAAAAACTATATTCTATTTATTTAAACTGAAAAAAAAAAAAAAAACAGATCAACCATTTCTCCCAGCAAACCAGTTTTCTTGAGAGACAATCCATTTCCTATGACCCTAAATTCCTGGTATACTGAGTATTTCTGATATGTATGGAAACATTTGTATAACCTGGATTTATTCCCTTAAGAGTCACTGTTTGGTTAATAATATAATTACAATGCTTTAAAGTTCAGGTAGTGAGTTAAGGAAAAGACTCAAAGCTACCATGAATGTTTTGAGGAAATTTTAAATATTAGTTGGTAACTAAAGGAACAGTATGTGCTATGTAAGGGCAAATGACTTATAAATCAAAATCAAAATACTTCATTTAGAAAATTTCTTATACATTTTCTCAAAAATGTTAGCCTTTGAATTCTCTAGTCTCCTTTTGCCCCTTTAACACAGCAGCATATCAAAACAAGTTACCCTATTATACCAGGACAGTAATAGTTGAGAAGTTGTCAAACTGAATGGACTCCACATTTAGATCACAGTGGTGTTATTTTCATGGAATTATCCTTTTTTTTTTTTTTTTTTTTTGTGGTACACAGGTCTCACCGCTGTGACCTCTCCTGTTGCAGAGCACAGGCTCTGGACACACAGGCCCAGTGGCCATGGCTCACGGGCCCAGCTGCTCCACAGCATGTGGGATCCTCTTGGACCGGGGAATGATCCTGTGTCCCCTGCATCGGCAGGCGGACTCTCAACAACTGTGCCACCAGGGAAGCCCTGGAATTCTCTTTTATGTTTAAATTCCAGTATGTTTCAGTATGGATAGCAATTTCCTCATTAAATTCTTTTGTGAAATGAGTTGCAATATGTTTTTATCATTCATCTGTAAAGCTCTGATAAATGTCATTTAGTAAATTTTCTTATCTACAGATTATACAGTGACAATTTGAAAGGAAAACATATATCAGTAATTTCTGTAAAAAGTGAAAGGTACAGAAAAGTAGACACAAAGGACTTAAGTTCAATTGGATTCCGTTTGATTATTTTGGTATTTGTGAAGTCAGTGTTATAGATATTTAGATCAAAATGCATTACCAGATAGGAGCATTCAAGTTTCCCAAATGTAATAAAGAAACAGCCATTAGTTACACTGAAAAAAGTAGTTATATTTATCTACTTATTGAACAGAAATAAAATAGGTTTCTCAAAATTCACATTGTTATTTCTGTATTATTTAAGGTTATTTTTAATTCATAAAGGGACAGGAATGTATTTCATACTGTTTTATAAAATGTATTGTGTTCTAGAAATAAATACTTATAATCCTATGTTTAAAATATATAGATAAGCATATTGTAATGTCGATATTTATCATAATTTTAATAATACACATACATCAGCAGATTATTATCTAAAATAAAAGGTTAAAACTAAATGATTATTATAGATTTGATAACTATATATAGATATATAAGAAAATAAAAAACACACAATTTTATACCCAGCAATAACTAACACTCATTGCATTATGTCTGTTTAACAAAATTAAGTCTATACTAAACATGCAATTTTATTTTTAACAAAATGATACAACTTGTATTTTATTGATCATAATATTAAACCTGACATTAATTTTTCGTGTGTCTAATTGTAACATTTATATCATCTCCAGGTCTATTTCTATTGACTGATTTGTCATATGAGTTGTATTTTCTGTTACTTTGCTTGCCTGATAATTTTTTTAAATTAATTTATTTATTTTTTGTGGTACGCGGGACACTGTTTTGGCCTCTCCCGTTGCGGAGCACAGGCTCCGGATGTGCAGGCTCAGTGGCCATGGCTCATGGGCCTAGCCGCTCTGCGGCATGTGGGATCTTCCCAGACCGGGACACTAACCTGTGTCCCCTGTATCGGCAGGTGGACTCTCAACCACTGCGCCACCAGGGAAGTCTTGCCTGATAATTTTTGATGGTAAACATAGTGAATTTTATTCTGTTAGGTGATGGATATTTTTGTACTCATAAATATTCTTGAGCCTTGTTTTGCGACATAGCTCAGTTACTTGGAAACAGACTGATGTGTTTTTAAGCTCTGTTAGGTTGGGTGAAAGCAGTCTTTAGACTGGGACCAATTTTGTCCCACTATTACATGAGTTCAGTGTACACTGTCTGATATTCAATTATCTACTCACTCACATACATAGGGAAATGCCAATTAAAATATCACTCAGATACCATTTTTACCTATCAGACTGAAATGATGAGGAATGAGAACACTTCTGTTAGTGAGTTTGTAAGGAAACAGCACTTTCATTCATTGATGGTAAGGATGTAAACTCTATTCATACAACTCTTCTGGAGAAGTTGGCAAAGTCTAACAAAACTACTCAGGCACTTACCTTTTGACACAGCAATTCCACTTAAAAAAATCTAATCTGAAAATACACCCCCAACTATAAGAAAACATATATGCACTACATTATTCCTTGCAGCATTATTGTAGCTGCAAAATATTAGAAAAAACCTAACTGTCCACCTATAGGAGAATGCCTGAATAACTTACAAGTGCTCACACAAAGGAGTATTATTCATTTCTAGGAAAGAGTGAGGGGGTAAACTAATGATTTCCAAGATATACTGTAAGGTGACAAAAGCAAAGTGCAAAAGAATGTTTATAATTTGCTATACTGCATGTAAGAAATAAGGATATATAAGAAAATATACATGAATCTGCTCACTTGTATGAAAGACACAGGAAAGATAATCCATAAATAATGAGACTGGTTTCCTTTAAAAGGTGAATGGTAAAAGGTAGAATGAAAGAGAGACTAGGATGCTATTTTAGCACCAGTGGATGCTAAAATTAATGAGAGAAACTCTGAGGATAAAGAAGATATTTGCATAGTCTCAAAATATCTCCCCCAAGATATTTATTAAATACAAAGGGAATATAATATCTTTAGAGTAAGGAAACCTGGCAGACACTAATTAAATAATCAAGGTTACCATCACACACAATAAAACATATCTATATCTTATGTCCTCAGTGCAGTAGGATGCACTGAGGATATATCACTTTCCAAAGAAATATAACTTCAATTTCATCATGAGAAATTATTAGGCAAACTCTAATAATGTGCATTTTACAAAATATCTGAACGGTAGTGTTCAAAGTTACAGAGTCATTAAAGTCAAGGAAAGATTATCTGTCACCTATGGGAGGATTCTAAGGTGACATGACAACCAAATGCAACTGGATCCTTGACAGTGTACTGGAATGGATAAGAGATAGTGGAAAACTGGCAAATTTGAATAAAGTCTGTAGTTAAGTTAAATGTTGTACCAAATTTAATATCTTGTATTTCATACTTGAACTAGGGTCTTGTAAAATGTTAATATTAAGGCAAGCTGGGTGAAAGTATACTGGAGCTCTCTGTAACATTTTGCATTTTTTCTATAAATCTAAAATTATTTTAAAATAATAAACTATGAGAAATAAACATTAGCTGAAATATGAGGTTAGAGGTCTCCTCTGTTTTGTGGGGTTTTTATTTATTACTTTGTACGTTATGATGTTCATTTTCATGGTTTATCTTGTTCTATACTTGTTGGCTTTAGAATGTATTTCTATTTTCCCCGTGGTTAAACAAGGTTATTCTTCTGGAGTACTAGAAGCAGTTTATGTGGAGGAGCGGTAAGACAGCTTTCTCAGCTTCATGGCTTGAGGTCTGCCTCCTCAAATTACAGGCTTTCTGGTCCTTTCTTTTTTTTTTTTTAATTGAAGTAGAGTTGATGTACAATGCTGTGCCAATCTCTGCTGTACAGCAAAGTGAGTCAGTTATCCACATACAGACATTTTTTATATATTCTTTTCCATCATGGTTTATCAGAGAATATTGAATATAGTGCTATACAGTAAGAACTTGTTGTTTATCCACCTTATATATAATAGTTTACATCTGCTAATCCCACACTCCCAGTCCTTCCCCCGCTCAACCCTCTCCCCTTTGGTAACCACAAGTCTGTTCTCTCTGTCTGTAAGTCTGTATGGTATCACTTATACGTGGAATCTAAAATATGGCGCAAATTAACCTATCTACAAAACAATCTTTCTGATTCTAAGGGCTGAAATGGTTTAGAGCGAATTTCTGCCTCTTTGCCTTTTTTTCCCTCTTGGAGATTCCTTTCTTTTCGAAACACTGCTTTGAGTGTTAGATGTTGGTTTTTACAGAGGTTTCTGTGATCTGCTTCTTCTGGGATCTTTTTGTGTCACTCCTTTAATTTCTTTCTTTTCTCCCCAGCATTCCTGCAATTTAGTTTAATATCCTAATTGTTCTCCATCAAATTTTCAGCCTTCCTGGATATTTCATAGTGCTTAAGGGCTTGACTGTCTTTGGTCCTATTTGATTGTTCCATCTCCTCCATATGCAGTTTTTCAAACTACTTGAAATTCACAGCCTGTGAAAATTTTTCTTCTAACTTATGATTTCAGATTTTCAGATCTATCCATACAGGTTTCTTCTTAGGGTCCTCTCCTTTCAGAGATGACTTTATTTTTTTAGCATTTAGAACATTTGTAAAGCTTGTAGGTAATTTAAGAGCCCTGTTTCACTGTCTGCTCTATTAGATATATATCGTTCTATCTCCTATGAGACCATTATTTTGGGGTTTGGGACAATTCAACTGAATTATGAGGTTTGTGGAGATTACCTGGTATCCAGTTTAAAATGTCACCTAGTAGATTTTTTCTTTTTGTTTTTTCTTTAGCCTTTTCTGACAGATCAGTTCTGTTATTCAAAATATTTGGGGAGATTAAAATCTACCACATAGGATGACTACATATGAAATCATATATTTCTCCTCCGTCTCTTGAATTGTGAAACTTGAATGTCTACTGATTCCATGCTAAGTAAGAAAAGATTAATGCATTTACAATTCCTTCTATATGTCCCTAATTTTTTAAATACTTCTCACATATTTTAAAAGTTTATAATATTCATGTGGTGTAACTCTAACCTCTCATAGTTAGTATTTTTTCTGTTCTCATGTAATGTATGTCAAACTCAGTGTCAATCATTTGACTGCTGCATCTTCATTTTTATCTCTAGGATAGCTGCATTTCATCAGTTTTTTCTAAAGAAGGGAGCATAGTTCCTATTTTCCCTTATTTATTTTATGTTCAAAAATATTTGTCATTTTAAATTTTAATAATTTAATAAATAATTTATAATAATAATTATAAAATAATAATTATAAAATTATTAAAATTAATTATAAAATATAATAATAATAATTTAATAAATTATTTGGATATAATTTTAGGTCATAAGTTTCCTCCCTCATTATTCTATAAACATTGCACCTTTTTTCTGTAAATAATTGTTAATTGTTACATCTATAATTGCATGCTGATTTTTTTCTTTTAAGAATATTACATGTTTTCATACAAGGATGCTTTATCTCTTAATCATTGAAGCTTAATAATATAACCAGTATGCACCTTGTTTTATATTCTTGATTTAATTTTCCAAGCACATGAGGTATCATTGTGTTTGAAATATGTATAGTCCTTTATTACAGAGAGATTTTTCTACTGTACTGTTAAACATGTTTTCATATTTTCAGTTGATAAAACTATTTCTGAAACACCAATTATCCTTACATTTAATTGTTACGATGGGAGTAGTTTATTGATTTAGTTGTAATGTATATTAAACCTTTGGGTTTAAAAAAAAATCTTAACATTTTCACAATCACATAGAATGTCTCAAGTGTTCATAGAACATTCTCCAGGATAGATCATATCTTGGGTCACAAATCAAGCCTTGGTAAATTTAAGAAAATTGAAATTGTATCAAGTATCTTTTCTGACCACAATGCTATGAGACTAGATATCAATTACAGGAAAAAATCTGTAAAAAATACAAACACATGGAGGCTAAACAATACACTACTTAATAACCAAGATATCACTGAAGAAATCAAAGAGGAAATCAAAAACACCTAGAAACAAATGATAATGAAAACACCACGACCCAAAATCTATGGGATGCAGTGATTTAGACATTTTAAAGGATTTTATTATGTGAGCATAATAATATCCTCACATTTTGGTCCTACACTGATCAAGGCTTCTGGATATTATAAATATACATTTGAATGAGAAACCCTTGAACTTTATTTACACTGTTTAAGAGAATGGTCATATTGTCTAAATAGCACATAAAGCCACTTACAAATAGTTGCTTTTTTCCTGTTAATAATTTACTGACTATAGTTTTATCTCTATTATGATACTCCATAACGTTCAAATATCTTAAGATTTTGCAGTAATTAATCTGTAAAGTCACGATGTAAACTGAACTGCAGAGCTCAAATGCACCTGTCCCATCTACTGGGTTTGCACAGAGATGCCTTAACATTGGCAGCAGGATAAAGAATAGACTAAGCAACTGGAACTCATGGCTCCCTGCACACCTCAATTTAGTCCCTGACTTATTAAGAATATCTCCATTATTGCTGGTTTTATGAATTGGAGTTCCACATAAAATTTCCTTTGCTTTATGTTTCTATGGCAAAACAACTAAAAAAAGCACAGTAGTATGTATGATTGCTGCCCAATCCCTCTGTATACTTAACTGTTGTTTAGAACTTTCTTTTTTACAGAATGTGTTCAAATATATCAATTCAATTAACTAATACCCCAAATCCTTGAGGTAATTTTGGTTAGGGTATATTAACACACAAAGTTGGTGTAATGAATTTCGCCAGGGTTGGGTGGGTGAGCAAGAGTCAGGGAAATGCTGGGGCATCGCTTGCTGGTGGGAGGGGCTCCACAAGACAGACACCTCTCCAGAGCTTGTGCATGATTAATTCAATAACAGTACTGGAATTAAAGTTTTTTTCTAACTATAAAGTTGTAATTTCACCCTCAACAGATTAGAATATATTATTTTTAAGGAAAGAAAAGTGTAATCATGTAAATGTTTGTGTCCTGAAACATATTTATTCTTATTTATTTCTAGTGTCTTCCATACTTTACGTGAATGAAACAAATTCTTTTTAGAGTTTTAAAGGAGTAAACACATATGCAATATCATCTTTAAAAATGAGTCTTATGCTGACACAAGACACTGAAGTGGTATAATGTTCCCAAATGTAATTAGATGACAAATTTTCTCTGAATACATATTCTAGCACTTATATTTTTCACACACTTATATGACAATATAAAATAGGTCATACTGAGTCACCAAATTAAGCATTCAAATTATCCCACATCTCCAGAAATACCCCATAAATAAAAGGATTTTTACATTGGAACAGCTGGAACTCATTAGCTTATTCATTAAATTGTGTCCGAGGGTAACCTCTGAATTATATCAATTAGAGAATGAGAAGGCATGCTTAAAAGGAGCTGAATTAGCAGCGCAAGTAAAGCACACCTTGTAGATATTTTAAAAAATTGTAATGCTATTTTTTTGTCAGTCAACTCAATTGAAATATGTCAGCATAAGTGATAAAAAGTAATACAATTATTTCTTTTAAAAACATCTTTGAAGATTATAAAATTAATGAAGTTTCATTATTAAAAATCTAAACAACAGACTATATCAATAGGATCAGAAGATACCTTACTACCTAACTACAACAGCTATTGTGGTCTTTATGTATTTTCATATTTTATTTATATCTTAGGCAAAAATAAAAATGTAGCCTGGATTTCATGTTTATAATTAATTTACTTAAAACATATTACAATTAAATATCCATTTCAAAATAAACTTGTGAAAAATAAAACTATTGACCTTCCCTACATTCTAACCTCAAATTTACTACTAAATTCATACCTTGTGTTAGTAATTCCAACTCTGTATCAAAAGATACAGAATAAAATCAGTGCTGTTCCTACTTTATTAATGTAGTAAAACAAATGATAGTTTTTGTTCATATATGCTGCCTATCACATAGATACATAATTTAAACATACTGAGCTTCTATATATTCTCATTTCAGGCTCACAAATGAATAGTGCAGCGCTTCAACATGCATACAAAAAATTTGAAATTTTGAAGATTAAAAATTGTTTGTAAAGCAACATAGAAAAAATTGGGAAGAATTACAAGCACTATCCCAGAAATTTGAGTTCTTCAGAATTCTCTGAGCTATATTATGGGGAAAGGTATTTTGCTACTATTTTAACAAGTATTTCATAATACTAGCTCCTTTTTATTGAAGTTTTATCAACATGCAGAACATTAACTATAAAATTGTACATGTTACATAATACAAAAATACCTATAAATATTAGACAAGAGTATCTATGTATATATGTATACCATTTCCATGAAAACACATATATATATACATATATAGTTGTTTTCATGAAAATGATATTCTTCCTTGCAAAAGTATGCAAATTAGAGATGGAGAAATAAATTCTGGCTTGTCCATAAGAGGCACGCATATCCATTATAAAATATAAATGAAGGGAATTCCCTCGTGGTCCAGTGGTTAGGACTCCACGCTTTCACTGCCAAGGGCCCAGGTTCAATCCCTGGTAGGGGAACTAAGATCCCACAAGCTGCACGGCAAAAACAAAAACAAACTCCCATAAAATATAAATGAGGATCATTTTTCCTTCATTCTACAAAGACTTATTGAGCATTTACTATGTGTTAGGTACATATATGGGGACGAGGCAAAAGCAATGAATAAAACTTTGAAATTGTATTGGCTTCATAGAGTTTATATTCTAGTATTATGAGAAAGACAATAAATAGTATCACCAAGTATAATGTGTTTTATGCCACATGGTGCTAAATCCTACCACCAAAAAATAGAGCAGGGAAGGGGACTAGGAAGTTCTAGTATGAGCAGGTGTTAAATTCTGAACAAGATGGTTGCTGGAGACCTCACAGAGTGGTACCATTTGAATACAATGAGCAGTTATAAGAGAGTTAGCAGAAGCATATTTGAGGGGAGAGTTTTTCAGAGAGCAGAAGCATCATATGAGGCCTGGGGTACAAATGTACCTGTGATGTTCCCACAAGGATGCCCATGTGATAGAGCAGGGATGAGGTCAGAGATGTAGTAGGGGTAAGGGCACATAGGCTTCTTAGGAAATGGTAAAGATTTGACCTTCTTATTTGATGGGTCCCCGATTAAGGGTTATGACAAGTAAAAGTAATAACCTCTTTAAAGATTTAGCAGTATCACTTATGACTGCTATGTGAAAAGAGACTACAGGTTAGTAAAAGAGCAAACAAGGAGATTAGTGAGGAAGCTTATGTAAACTATTCCTAGCGTGAGATGACTATGGCTTGGACCAGGTGGTAGAGGTGAGGAGAAGGGGAAGTGGAGGATTCAGCTACTTCTTGAAAGGCTTTCCAGTGGATTGCACATAAGTTATGAATAAGGTGATGATATAATCTATTATCCAAATTGGCACACTGAATCATTGCATTGTTCACTTGTGAGCCTGAAATCAGAAAATATAAATCTCAATATGTTTAAATTATGTATCTAAGTGATAGGCAATATATAGGAACAAAAATGTATCATTTGTTTCACTATCCATTAATAAAGTAGGAATAGAATTGCTTTTACTCTGTATCTTTTGCTGTAATGAACCCTAACAATGAGAATAATCTGATACTGAGTTTTTGAGTACTTTTAATGAATCACCAAAATTAGGAGGGCCCCTGGCACCATCAAAACAGTTTACATCGGATGTGAAAGTTAGCTTTTATGCATTTTATTGTAAAATTAGTATAATTAATGCAAGAATCTGTTAGCCTTTTATTTCACTAAATAATTTCAATATTCATTATAAATAACTAACTCAGGCATTTATAAGTTATTATTTATAAATCAATGATTTGTTTTACCTGCAAAGGTCAGTGCTATTATAATAATTCCCTTTGGTAAGAAGATATGTTTCAATCTGCAATGTGCATTTTTGAAAATTTGATGAACTTTTGGGGTTTATGATTTTCCCTTCCCCATAATTTATACTTTCTATTACAGAGAACCCCTGCCACTTATAAAAGTGTGTATTATCATTATAATATTTGGGTGACAAACTAAAATTTGAAATATTGAGAACCATTTGCTCTGAGCTCATTAAACTTACCAGAATCATGTCATAAGGGACACATAATTTTAAAAGACTTAAATTTTCTTATACATACTCACAAATAAATTAATAATACCATTTGTTTTATACTTTTATTTTTTTAATTAATTAATTTTATTTTATTTTTGCCTGCACTGGGTCTTCGTTGCTGTGCGAGGGCTTCTCATTACGGTGGCTTCTCTTGTTGCGGAGCACGGGCTTTAGGCGCATGGGCTTCAGTAGCTGTGGCACGTGGGCTCAGTAGTTGTGGCTTAGTTACTCCGTGGCATGTGGGATCTTCCCGGACCAGGGCTCGAACCCGTGTGCCCTGCATTGGCAGAAGGATTCTTAACCACTGTGCCACCAGGGAAGCCCTGTTTTATACTTTTAATTTTTTAACTAAAAACTAAGTTATACTTTTAACTAAAGACTTTCTATGTGTTTTTTGAATTTGACCTTAGTAAGATTGCTAAACCCTTTTCCACATGCTTAAATGAGAGAATAGCATTAGACAATCTCTAAGGATACTTTTTGTTCTAAGATTATATCTAATTAACTGCACTGCATATCTTGAGCAGAGAAATTAAACTGAAACTATAGCTGAAGTTTCTTTTCCATTGAATTAATATTTAGGGACTTGGGAGAGTAGAATCAAGGAAGGTAAAACAGTATTCTTACAATAGAACATAATAAATTTACTAATATTATAGAAAGACCATTGGCGATAGTTTGTTGTGCTATTTTATCCTGGGACCTTTCCACTCTCACTAACAGTTACATATGTTTATACATCCATTACTCAAACATGATTTAAGTTAAACCTATGTCTCTATTTTCTCTAGATAGAATTTCAAAACTTAAGAGCATTTAAATTTGTAGGGAATATAGTACCTATTATCTAGCCTTGATTTGAAAAGAATTATAAAATATAAAATATAAAATTATATTATAAAAATAATTGACCAAAATATGTAAATATTTATTTCTTTTGGCTAGGTTCCAATTAATTTATCTTTAAAAATATTTCAATGACATAAATTTTACAAATCCATGTAACTCACATAAATAAAATTTGATTTTTCTCTAGTTCATTTATTTTCTACCAAGGGCAAGATAAAGCAATAATCAAATTTTAAACATAATGCTCTTTATGTCTCTGTTATAAGACATTTCATTATTATTGTTACTCATATTTTTATTATTATTGAATGCCTGCACAGATATTTCCAAGTTTAAAGTGTAGCCACAGATAAACCTTTTCAATATTCATAGTTGGAAAGGACTTGGCAACTTCTTCAGAGTAGAGACTATTCATTGTCCCTAATATGCTTTCTTTCTTTCTTTCTTTCTTTCTTTCTTTCTTTCTTTCTTTCTTTCTTTCTTTCTTTCTTTCTTTCTTTCTTAATAGAACCTTAAATACATATGACCATGAGCAGATTACATTTCATAGCTTCCTATCAAGTGATTAATTTTTATCATGCATAATACGAATGATACCATGGGCATAAATTCCAGGTAATTTCCTAAATACAAAGATGATTGTGTTAGACTTTTTCTTATAGTTCTCCCTGTGCAGGAATGCAGAAGTGCTGCTAAACTGCTTCAACCATAAGGGTGACACTGGAAGACAGAGTTAGCGAGAGGAACAAGACAGAAGTCATATAGGGCCTAGAATGAACTCATGGAAAAGATAATCTCGGGCTTCCCTGGTGGCGCAGTGGTTGAGAGTCCGCCTGCCAATGCAGGGGACACGGGTTCGTGCCCCGGTCTGGGAGGATCCCACATGCTGCGGAGCGGCTGGGCCCGTGAGCCATGGCCGCTGAGCCTGCGCGTCCGGAGCTTGTGCTCCACAACGGGAGAGGCCACAACAGTGAGAGGCCCACGTAATGCAAAAAAAAAAAAAAAAAGATAATCTCTACCTGCTCTTTTGATTGTTGGAGAGACAGAAAACACTGCATTAAGTGCCATTTCTTGTAATAGTCATTCTTGAGTAAGAGATTATGACAATCATATCTAACTATATTTTTTTCTCCCACAAGTTGTTGAGAGGCAGACTTCGTTTATTCTCCAAAAGGAAAAGGAACAGCAAAAACAAACAAAAAACCCCAAACAAACAAAACCTAGATTATCTAATTTCCAGACTGAGAGGGTTACCACAGTATTTTCAAAGACTTACACTCTTCCATTTCCTTACCTTGCTGCAATATCTGTGATTTATTTCATGCACTAACATCAAAAATAGTGAAGAATACTGGGCTTCCCTGGTGGTGCAGTGGTTAAGAATCCGCCTGCCATTGCAGGGGACGCGGGTTCAAGCCCTGGTCTGGAAGATCCCACATGCCATGGAGCAACTAAGCCCGTGCATCGCAACTACTGAGCCTGTGTGCCACAACTACCGAAGCCTGCACGCTTAGAGCCCATGCTCCACAACAAGAGAAGCCACCACAATGAGAAGCCTGTGCACCCCAACAGAGTAGCCACCGCTCACTGCAACTAGAGAAAGCCCACGCCCAGCAATGAAGACCCCATGCAGCCAAAAATAAATAAATAAATAAAATAAATTTATAAGAAATAGTGAAGAATATTTATCAACAGTTTATTAACCATGCATATTCTCAAAGAGAGAAATAAATATCACATAACCCAATTCCAAACAGGATTATCCAAGATTCTTTTAAAATATGCCACCTCTTAATTCCTAATTTGTAATAGATGGGCAAAGTGTATTTGAACATTAGTACTTTAAACTTGGTCTTTTTCAAGGTAATGCTGATGATACAAAAGCAATAAAATTGTTTTGAAAAATAAAAGTGAATTAATGACTATTTTTGGCTTATCTCATATGACTTTATATGAGGTTCTTTTCAATATAGAACATGGCTAAATAGTCAGAGAATTTTGCACATACCTTATTCACCTAAAAGATGTAGTAATCTAGGAGGAAGCTTAAAGTGATGTTTCCTTTCATATAGTTGTCATTTAACTGGAATATCACACATCCTTAAAAGTATGCATAATTATTTCAAGGGGTATACATCCATAGATAGTTGTGAAGGAATATTGTCAGGAACTGTGACAGATCTGAGATTACACCCTACTAGCAAGCTTACAAGGTAGCCTGCCTCATGGATTCTGGCAGATGACATGTGGCTCCTTGGTCAAAAATGAAGGACTTTATTATTTGCAGCAAGGCACTCAGATACATGAGCTTCATGTTCATGTTGGTTCCTCTTTCCTCAAGCCTGATGGAGATGATGCTAAGGGGCACTAGTGAATGCTGTACACACAGTTACAGCTGAGGAACCTCAAGTATAGGCAACCCAAATCTTTAATACATAGCAGTAAGCAAACCTGTCTGATGTTTCTTATAAAGAGAGACACTATATATTTTATACTGGAAAAAAAGGAAAATTTGTTCTCTGGTCTGTAAACACTATCTTGGTCTTCCAAGGCTGACTACTACTTAGAAATCTTTGAAAAGATGGTATAGAAAAACTACAGCTAGTGATTCTGCTCATAAAATACAAAGAAACACTAGAGGCCAACTGAGAATTATCTCTCAAGAAATATATTTCCATGTTTCCAGTTTGTTCTTTCCTAAAACTGAAAGGCTGAAGAAAGTACTTGTACTTAAGATTCATACCACTTCTCCTTTCCAAGTTGTTTTTCTTTTGGAAACAAAGACTAACTACAATAACCCAAATATGCTTTAAAGTCCATGTGCAGTTTATGTTGTTTGTCCCTGTAATTGTTTGTCTTCTGTGGCCCAAATCTCTTATACTGAAGTATTTGGCACTTCACTGTATTCAAACTTGTGTAAACAGACACAGAAGGTATATAAAACTCCCTTTATCAAGTTATTAAGTTATAATAACAAATAAACTTAAATATGCAATGCAAATAATTAAAATAATGCTTGAGACCCTACATTTCAGGGTCTTTTTATCTAGAGTTCTTTATCTGTATTTACTAATACATTCCAAGTTTGGAATTTCTTGCTAATAAAACCAAATATCAGTTTTCAGGCTAAATTTTAAAGAAATAATGTCTAAAATTCCATCAAACCGATGCAAACTATATTTTCATTCATTTCACTCAGAAGTATAGGATCAATTATACGACAAATTTATATGGATGCTGATAGTGAAAACTATTTTTATTTGCTTGAAGGACAACATAACTTAGTAAATGAATGTATTGATTTGTCTTCTCGAACACCCTATCAGCCGTATTTCCATGAATTCTTCCTTAATCACCGTGAATTCTCTCATCCAATTATTATATCTAAAATAAATTATCAACCACATAAATAATGTGCTACATGATAGCTACATCACATGAGCTAGATGATGTGAGATATAATTAATAATAAACAGACTCTATCCTTAAATTCTATAAAGCCATGAGCATTGAAATTATAACTATGTTACAGAGCAGAACCTACCTGCCTATTAATTATACCCTATAAAAGCAATATACCTTCACTAATTAATTATACTTGAAGTAACAACTATGGCTTAATTAAGTGTACCATTCTTAATAATGAAATCTTAAAATAATTGGCATCTTCTGTCTAGAGGCTGTAATAATTATTGTCATTAGAAAGGGAATGAAACATGGCCACACTAAGCAAAACTGTTTCACAGATGACATTGAACCTGAGAATAACTAGGGCAGTCATTCACAAACCATTCTGTAAAGGGTCAGCTACTAAACATTTTAGACTATGTGTGCCATATGGTCTCTGTCACAATTATTCTAATCTGTCATTGCAGCATGTAAGTAGCTATAGATAGTATGTAAAAATAATGATGCTGCTCTATTCCAATAAAATTTCATTTACCAAAACAGGACATGGGTCTGGTTAACCCTGTTGTCTGTAGTTCAATGACCTTCAGTGTTGGATCAAATTACTGAACTCATCTTTGTTATATTTCTAGATTTTCTAGTATGGCGATCTAGGTTCCTGTTCTCATCTCTCGACCTTGATGCTTAAGTTTTAAGCACCCTTATCATATACAATATTCTAATAAGTTACATTGAAATGTATTTAACACACATTTTCCTTTCTCTTTATAATTTAGCATTTTTGAGATATTAAGCTTTAGGTTACATAGAGACTTAGACACTATGAAAAGGTGCTTGTTTTCGTAAATGTTAATAAAAGATAGTAGTGGCCACATTTAAACTGCACAGTATGACCCACCCAAAAATAAGTAAGGAAAAGATTAAGTACATAAGTAATAGAATATATGAATTATTTTCTTAATGTGAGCCCCTTTGTCATTTTATGAACATGTAATTTCTTTACGATAGAAATTTGGGAAATAGATAATACATAAATTTTACAACTTCTTGTCCCATACATATACGGATGTCTTTTTATGCACAAGGGCCTGCTCCCATTCAGTGTCTACTGACTATTGTTTTCCACTTATATTATTAAGATTTCCCTGTGCTCTGTCTTCTTTTCCATTTTTCCTATCTCAGTCATGAATTTTCACTCAAATTAATAGCTATTGACAGTAAAGCAATTAAGGTCAACCCAGGAAATATTGTGAAAAATAATGTGCAATGTATCCAACAAATGGCAATCCTGCAATTATTATTCAGTATCTTATTCAAATTTTTCTCCTGCAGGATTTACATGGTTGCTATAGTCAATCTTTCTCCCCTCTGCATCATTATTTCCATTTTTCTTCTATTTGTCATTACTATCCTCATATGAATATGTTTTTATACACCACCTTCCAAAAATAAAACTTCTCCTTATCCCACATTCCCACAAATACTGAACCACTTCTTACTTCTACTTCAGAGCAAGCCTTCTTTTAAAAAGTTATTCAGAAAGTACAATGAGTAATAGAAGCAGCAAGTGAGGGCATTTGTGTTGGGCTTAATGATAGCCTCCAAAGATATCCAGGTTGTAATCCCTGGAGTCGGTAAATGTTACATTATATGGTGAAAGAGACTTGCAGATGTGATTAAATTAAGCATCTTGAAATGGGAAATTATCATGGATTATCTTGGTGAGCCTTAAATGCAAATATAAATGTCCTAAGAGTGAGCAAGAGGAGTATTTGACACAGAAGACAGAAGGTTATGTGATGATGGAAGTGGAGAGAGATATGCAGACGATACACTGCTGCCCTGAAGACAGAGGAAGGGGCCATGAGCCAAGAAATGTAGCACTAGAAGTAGGAAAGGCAAGGAAACAGATTCTCCCTGGAGTCCCTGGAGGGAGCATGGCCCCGTTTTGACCTGGTGAAACTGATTTTGGATTTCTGGCTTCCAGATTGTAGAAGACTGAGTTTGCATCACCCAGTTTGTGTTAATTTGTTACACCAGCCATGGGAAACTAACGTAACCCTTTTCCTATTCATAGATTTAAAGGGAGGTCTTTTAACATTTCACATTATATCATAAGCCACTTATAGGATTTTGAAAGATACCTTTTATCCGGTTAATAATGTGTGTGTGTATGTGTGTATATATATATATATATATATATATATATATATATATATATATATATATATATAATGACTTCATAATGAATTTTATCAAATACTTTTTTCTGTATCTATAGCTGTTAAGACACATATTTTATGCATCTGTATTGAGATGATGTGATTTTCTTCATTTAAACTGAGAATATGGTGAATAACATACATTTAAATTAGATCTCAGTTTTAAAAGTTAGATTAATCATTACCCTCAATGTATGACATGCTTTTTCCCCATGCCTATTCAAGGTCAGCTTTTGTATACAGTTGATTAAATAATTATTTTACTAGTGTGAGAGGCACCACCTCACATGAAAGCTAAAACCTGGAGAATAACCACACCCGTGTGTAATTTCCCACCCCCATGCCACACTACTTACTGCTCTGCACCACCAGCTGAATTCTAAGCTCAGCACTCAGCCTTCCACCTACCGTTTCCTGTGGAGCTTCTTGAAGTCTCACCTTGTACATGCATGTGTCTGAAGTGGGCCACACATAAGGAGACTTTTACATAGATACTTGGTCAACTTCTCTGTGGTTACCTCTGTGGGACCTCCTTGGAAATTGGTCCCATGAGTCCCATACACATTGGGTGCCTCGGACGCTGATCTCGGTCTCCTCAACAGGGAAAACTTCCCTTTCTGACTATGGTCTCTTTTTCACATCAGTATTTGGGAAGTCCTGTCAGGGGAAAAAAAAAAAAAAAAAAAAAAAAAAGGCTGGGCATGTAATTTATCTCGTGGGCTTATTTCTTCTTAATAATAACCCCCTTCAAGTCCCATATGGTTTTGTTATCCTCCAATGCCTTCAAACAATTTTGCCCAGATTTTATAGCTATCTTCAGTGTGCGGGCTTGTTCACTGTGAACTACTCTATCAGGGCTGGAATCTGAAATCCTCTAATATGTATTTAAATGGATAGTTGTTGTAGTTTATGTCGCACTTATTGTTTTTCTAATGAGAGTTTTTAGGTTTTCTATTATGCCAAATTCTGAAATTAAGGACCCATTTATCTTATTCTAATCTAGTTTCTTATCCATAATTTTAATGAAAGTGTTCTTTTAATGGCTGCTGATAACTTCTATATGGGCACTACTCACATTTCCCAGTCTCAGCAGCATTTCAAATAACTGAAAGCTTGCTCCTCTTCAAAACATTCTCCTTTATGCATTTTCTTAAAAATACACCACACTGGATTTCTCCTTACCACTCTGAATTGTTTATTCTCAGCTTAATTTGGACAGGTTTATTTACTTGGCTTATTTTCTATTAATTTCTATTGGCTGTCTAAACCTTTGCTTGGGTGATTTAACCCCCCAAACATCATTATTTTAAATGTCTATATGTTAATAACTCCCACAGTTTTATTTCTACCTCTGACTGTTCTCTAAGTTTCAGACTTTGAAGTACTGTTTATTCATGACCTTTCATTTCTCTCGTGTAAATAACTGATAGACCTGTTATTTCTTTCTCCAAAGTATATCCCACACAGGTGCACTCCTTTCTATCACCATTGCCACTGTTGCTATCAAAGGTATCATCATCTCCATTCTAGAATGGGACAACAGACTCTTGCATCCATTCTTTTTCCCTTAAAATTGATTCTCCAAAGAGTAATGTCAAAGAGAACCAGAGCCAGACAGTAGTTAAATTGGGTAAAGATAGATTTTATTCAGATATGACTGCAATAGGGTAAAAAAGACTTCAGTATAGAAATGAGCTAAACTCCAAATACAACAAAGCAAAGCAGGAATTGATACCCAAAGAACATTTGGGTGGCGGGTAAGGGGGCCAGTGGATGGGAAAATGTTAAGAAGAGGCATCAAGGGATGGAGGATTTTTGATAAACCAACTAACAGAATTCTTGCTGAAGGTTGGCCAGGGGAATCAGATATCAAAGGAGACCAGATATCAGAGGTGGGGGCATTATCTCTAAACTGGCTTAGTAGAAGTCTGGCAAAAGCTGGGCTATGTGGACTTGTCAAGGAAGTGGCAAAATAAAAGCCTAATGGAGAAGAGGGTGGAGAAGTTTGGTCAAAGAGAAAGTCTTTACCAGTAACTACAGTATTTTTAAAACTTCGAAGTGAGGTTTATTTATATTCTCCAATTCTTGCCATGGGATAAACTGTGTTAAAATCCAGTTTTAATATATATCTATATATAAATAGATATATATGTACATCTGTCATTTCTGCTTTCTGAAAGTGGTAATTTTGTACATTTTATTAATATCTATTATATTTTAAATGTACAGTGAAACCTTTATCATAATAAATTTTCCTTCCCTACCTTGTTACATATATTTTGTACTAAATTCTACCATGTCTCAAACAAAATTGTGACACCTGCTTCATAAACTTACTATCAGACAAGAGCAATATTTGATCCTCCTTTTATTTTAAACCTTTCTGAATTGCTGTGTGTAGGTATGTCTCTTGTACACAGAATGAATTAGATTCTGCTTCATTAGCCAGTCTGAAAATACTTTACTGAATGATGAGTTAAGCCCATTTATATCTTTGATATACTTAGTATGTTGGTTTTCAGTTCTGTCATGATATTTTTACTATATAAACTATATATATAAAATCTTACACTATATTTACTTTTGTTCAAGTTTTGGGGGGATTTGTTTGGTATTTATAAATGTTCCTATATCTATTCATGTCATTATCTTATATAACCTTATATAATAAAATATACTAGTCCTCCAATGCATTTTAATATTCTCTATTATTTTCTTCAATGAGTAATGATAATGTTCTCTAGTAACCTCTTTTTTCTCCCTCCTCTCTTTTTGACTAACATTTACTTTTATTCACTACTATCCTTTTATTGACAGTTAGACACTATTGAAACATTCACTAATATTCTTCTTTCACTTATCTTTCCCTTTTCTTCAATTTTTTGTGAACTGTAATATCTCTACCTTTTTAGTGCATTTATTAGCAGCATAACTTAGTCTTAATTCAAAATTTAATATATGTAATAATTATCCACAGGCTTCATGCTATGTTTGAACTATTTGTTGTCAGTAACTAGGAGATTACTCAGGAAGTGATCATAGGAACTGTATTTCCAGAGTTCCCAAAGGTCCATGATGCTTTGTGTTCCTTAGACATGATGCACGGTTTAAGTGAATAACATATAATTTGGCTTCTATGTTCTTTCTTTCATAATCATTAAAACAATTCTTCATTATCTTCCTGTATAAAATGCTGTTGTCAAGAAGTCTGTTGTCAATATTAATTTCCTACCTTTTTACCCACATACTCAAGTAATTTATATTATCTCTTTAACTCAATTTTCTTCTTCATAAAGAAGACATTATTACATATGTGTTGCTCTCTTTTCCCTAAGTTCTATATTTAGAATGTCTTCTCAATTTTTTTAATCTCTCCATTTCGGGTTTACCTATTTGCTCATATTTTTCTCCTATCTCTTATTATGTTTTGCATCATTTCCATTTGATATAATTTGATGTTCCTTTTTTTTTTTTTTTTTTTTTTTTGCGGTATGCGGGCCTCTCACTGTTGTGGCCTCTCCCGTTGCGGAGCACAGGCTCCGGATGCGCAGGCTCAGCGGCCATGGCTCACGGGCCCAGCCGCTCCGCGGCATATGGGATCCTCCCGGACCGGGGCACGAACCCGTATCCCCTGCATCGGCAGGCGGACTCTCAACCACTGCGCCACCAGGGAGGCCCTGATGTTCCTTTTAAATAAATCTTTATTTCTGAAAATTATCTTCCTCTTTTACCTCTCCTCTTCTCATCCTCCACCAGACTATTTCTCTCTCTCTTTTCTCACTCTTTCTGGTTCTCTGATTAATTGTGATTGTGTTCCCAGTATTTTTTTTTTCCAGAGTAGTTTTTTTTTTTTTTTTTTTTTTTTTTTTTGTGGGGGACGGGTGACTAATTGTGGTGATTTCTGGTTGTGGTCTATGGATTGCAGGACCTTTCAATACTTCCCTTTATCTTCATTTTATCTTTGCCATTAACCCAGCCCAGTGCTGCCCCATTCTACTAAGTATTTGGCTAATTACTCTTGTATTCTGAATTTTATGTTGATTACTTGTCATCTGCTTTTGTTGATGATGTTACCCTGGGTTTTTCCATTAGACTCTTAACAACTCTGCCTGGTGTTTTGAGTTGATCCATGCATACGTTAAAGAAAAAGATATATATAAATATTGATACCATAGTGTGCTGTTAAACGTCTCTTCAGTTTTATCTTATTTAATTTTCTCATTAACAAGAAACTATGCTCTGCAACAATAAAATAACCTCGCTTTCAGGCAGTGATCAACAAAATATAGTGCAGCTAATATCTCAGTATACTTGATGTTATATTTTACCTGAAAATAAATAATTGTGAAACACTTTTGGTTGGTATCTGCCTTAGTACACTATTAATTTTTAGATAATATAACAAAAATTAAATAAAATGTGGCCTTTCTCAGAGAAGGTATTTATCTCTAATGTAGTAGCAAAATAAATATCTATAGACTGAATGAATTTATCTCCCTCTAGGTTTAAGTAAGAAAAGGATCTTATTTCTCACTGGCTTGTTTATATCCTAGGTCCTCATTCATATAATTATCTGCTTTTATTGGCTCCCATATTATATCTTACTTTGGTAGCGTAAAAACAAAAATATTCTTACAGTCCCTAGTCAGCATTTACTGTGTTTTCTTATTATGCTATTTGCTTAGCACACACTTGATGCTGATTTTATTTCTATTTTTTTCATGACAAAAAGAAGCAGAAATAAGATCTCTGGGAATTGGCTGTATGACATGGTTAAATGACACTAATACGAGTCTTGAGCTCTTCATCTATAAAATGGGAATAATAAAAAACAGCAAGCCCCAACTGCACACATACAAAAAAATTATGTGTTATGAGTGCTTCTTGGAAACATGTCTGTGCATTTTGTCTTTCACATCCTTTAAAACAGTTTTTGCAATAAAATAGTTTACATGTAATAGTTATAACAGGTATTATATGATCCCCTAGTTTCCTTCACTTGATAACTTTATTCTTCATATTTTAAAATATATTTTCATAATCTAATATAATGCTGATTTGCAGAAAAGGAAAACAAGTTTAATTTTCTTCCTTCAGGTGATTTTAAGTATACATTTCTATATCCAGGAACGCTGGAAAACAAGATCATAATGAGCTATTTCATGGAAACTCGTTTTTTCAAAACTTATCCTCTAAAGTTTAGGAAATAAAAATGCTTTCACACTCTTCCCATATGCTTAATGTAAAGTTTTTTTTTCAGTAACACTGTATAAATAACCAGTTCAAATTATCATAGGTAACAAAACACACATTTGTTAACCAATACAATATGAAGACAAAGGAAAGCTTCATTTGAAAATGGAAATTTTACAATATTTAGAGTTCTTAATATCTCAGCTACTCACTAGCACATAATTTGGAGAAAGATGTTTACTTTTTCACAAGCCAGTTTTTTTACCTCTGAAAACGATACCTGTCTCACTTTTGTGACAAAATGTAAACAGGATATTATACCTTCTATATAAATGCTATAACATACTATACAAAATATTTTTGTTACTGTTACTATATGCTAATACAAAAATTTGATTGATGGCTTTAATAATTTTGTGTTTATTTATAAATGAATAAAGATTGCAGATGGATACCTAATACCATATCAATTTCCTAATTTCAATAGTTGCTTTGTATGATATTAATATTGTGGGAAACTAGGTGAAGAATACATAGGAATTCTTTGCAGTAGTTTTGCGATTTTTTGCATGTGTGAAATTATTTCAAGATGAAAATTGTCAAATAATTTATATGTCTCATTTGGAATGACATTTATTTATAAATGAAATACTTCTAAAGTTAAAATTACCTATATTATCTTGATTATGGTGAAACTTTTGAACACACAAAAATAGCATTTTTATTCCCTTTTTTATAGATCCTAAAAAGAGGATTAGAAAAAGACAACATGTCAAAAAGTTAAAAGACAGATACAGCTTTTTGTTACTGGTAAATTTAATGAAATCTTATGTTATTCGACTGGCAAGTCCCATTTCTTTGAGTGTCTCAGTGAAGACTGTCAAAAATCATCAAAATTCAACACAACAGAGTAAAAGCTAATAGTCTTTTTTGTTATACCAAAACTAAAAGGATTGGTAAGATTCAAAATGAAATGCTATTACTGAAAATCTTCCTTTATCTAATGCTTTGTGCAGTGAGTGAAAATTGAACAAATACATACTCTTTCATGGTGTTAAAATGAATTCTGATGCTATTAAACAAATATACTTTGGTCCTAAAACCTCTTCTTTTTACACAAGTAGTATTATTAGAATATCCTATAAGAGTTTATCACAAAATATTCTGACTACCCAAACAAAATTATGCTCTATAAAATAAAAATTAAGCACTCTATTTAAAAAATACTATAGCATGATGAATTTTGGGGTGGTTATCATCTTAAAGGAAGTTATATTGTAAAAATCCTTTCATAATATCTAATGTAATTAAAATCTCTCTTCTACTCCCTTCCCAGTTCTTACCTAAATAACAAAAACTGCAATAAGATAAAATACATGGCAGGCAGAGATCTCCAAGACATTCATTTTCCTCAAGAAATGAATGCAATTAAAGAACTATGATACGATCCATATTTTTTGTTTATTGACAACAAAAGCAAAATTCCAAAAAAATAATGACTTAATATGGATTTTAGGGAAACAGTAAATCAGAATTGTAAGCCAAGTGAGCATTACCACAAAAGATTTCTCCTTTGGAATGACATTATATGTGAAGTATATGTCATAGTTTTCATTCATTTATTTATTGATACACTTGTCTATTTATTTAACATATACTCTTTGAGTACTAAATATGCATCAGTCATTATTATAGATGCTTAACCAATCCGCCAAAAAGTGAAATGTGCCATAGGAATACAAAGCAAATGCATAGATATATTGAGTATACTGAGTATAACAAGTATCTCACTCTTAGAGAAAAAGCTATGTGTGTAGGTATTAGAGAGAAAAATTACAGTAAGAATGAAGGTAGACTAGAATAAACCTTGTGGTGTTGGATAGAATCAGAGATACCAATTTTCACATGTGTTTTTTTTTTCTAAGATAAAAAGAGAAATGGATATATAAAGAAATAGACATAAGCAGACATGTTTATGTGTGTGTGTATATACATACATATTTCTTAGCTTTAACCACTGAGGAGACCTAGAAGCAGTAAAACTCTAATAGCAATGAGCATACCTAGTACTCTGGATTCACATTATTCTCCTTTTAAAGGAACTAAGACTTCTTGAAGCAACAGCTGATCCCATTGCTGGAGCATAAAAAAACAAGATGAGTGTGGGACATTTTTTGATGTAAGAAAATGAGAAGGTCTCAAGAAATAATGAAAATATGTCATAATGAACATTGGAGCTAACTTGAAGTGGCTCTCAGTAGCCAAAATTAAAATAATTTGAGCAGGAAAAAACAAAAGATGGTAATGTATTACTAAGATTAAGCAAACCAAACACATATAAATCCATACTGATGTAATTTAATAATTGAATAAATAAATAAAAGGGGAAAAGGGAAAGTTCTCCCATACAGTAGAGTTCTAAAGAATAAATATAGAAGAAGTAATGGAAATAGAAACTCAGTAATTGGAAAATACCATATAATTGTTTCAGGCAAGAGTGCTAAAATTAGTGGGTGATATTATGATGAGAAACAGGATGTTTACATAGTCTCCTAAGTATCTCCCAACAAAATACTTATTTAAAAATAATAACTTTAGGCTTCCCTGGTGGCGTAGTGGTTGAGAGTCTGCCTGCCGATGCAGGGGACACAGGTTCATGCCTCGGTCCGGGAAGATCCCACATGCTGCGGAGCGGCTGGGCCCGTGAACCATGGCCACTGAGCCTGCACGTCCGGAGCCTGTGCTCTGCAACGGGAGAGGTCACAACAGTGAGAGGCTCCCGTACTGCAAACAAAAAAACAAACAAAGAACCTTATTTGAATTTAACTATAAGGAAATATCAGAAAAACTCAAATTTCAGGATAATCTACAAAATAACTTGCTAGTACTATCAAGATCATGAAAGACAGAGAAAAACTGAGGGATTGTCCTAGAATAAAAAAGACTAAAGAAATGTAGCAACTAAATGTGACAGATGACCTGGTTTTGATTCTCATCAAAGATATTAGTGGAAGCATTAACAAAATATGTGAATAAAGACTGTAGATTAATACCTAATACCATATCAATTTCCTAATTTCAATAGTTGCTTTGTATGATGTTAATATTGGGGGAAACTAGGATAGGAATACATAGGAATTATAGGAATTCTTTGCAGTAGTTTTGCGAAATTTTGCAAGTCTGAAATTATTTCAAGATGAAAATTGTAAAATAATTGAGAAAAACCAGTATTTCTTAATCTTTTTAAGCATAGTACTAAATTATAAAATTGACGTTCCATCCTGAGGGCTCTTATATTACAATGTCTAAGATACAAATAAGTATAAACAAATAAGCAAGAAAGTGACAGAATATGATGAAAACTATAAAATAAATCATGTTTGTTATAACAAATAACTGGTGATATCCTGGAGTCAGGTGAGGCCTCCCTGAGAAAACAAAATGTAAAACTATCATCTAAGATGGAAAGGAATTATTTTACTGAGGAGCCAAACAATGAGTCTTCTAAGACAAGGTATTCCCTTGTGCAAGATCTCTACCATGGGAAAAAGTGTGCTCTAAGACTCAAAAGACGCTTGATTCACAAAGAGTCAGGGTGGTGAGTGGTGCTTGTGGGTACAGAGTAGGGAAGGGCTCAAATCATGGAGAGATTTTTCCATCCTTGAAAAGGATTTTCAACTGTATTCCAAATGTAATGTAATTTAAGGATTTGAGGCAGAGGAGGAAAAGTATCTTAGTTACAGTGAAAAAAAAAAGTCTCTTAGCTGAGAATTATTTTCATGGGAATGAGAATAAACCCAGTAAAACTTTTGAGGAAACTATTTAAGTAAAAGCATGAGAAGATGGAGCCTTTGTGAAGGATAATGAAAAATATATTTAAGAGATGTTGACGTTTGAAGAACAAGTACTGATGGGTAGGACTGGGGAGCATTAGAAATGACAGAATCAATGATAATACCAGCTGAGGTTAAAAAAAAAAAAACTTTGAAGCAGAGAACCAAAATTCTGTTTGAACAAGTATGAATTTGAGTCGTCCGTGAAACATTCCAGGTGAGATATTGAGTACGTAGATGACTATATTAGAGAATTTATCAGAGTTTGGAATATTCTCAGGAGTCATCATTATATAAATAGTCTAAACCTGTGGGAATGCAAGATAACATTAAGGGAGAAAAGCTGTATAGAGAAGAAACATTTTCAACAGAGAAAAAAGAAGGAAGTTGACTAAGTGGATTAAAGACAGCACAGGAGATACTAAAGGAGATTTTCTATATAATTATTTTGTTGTTATTTTCTTTGAAAGGAAGATTAAAAAATGAGGTGGTAACTGGAGCGAAACAGAAGGTCAATATAAAGTTTCAGCAAGAAAGGAGATACCTGTTAATGAGAATAATCTAGTAAAGTAAGAGGCAGAGTTGAGGGGTTGGAATTTGATAGAAGGAACAGTTCTGTTATGAAAACAAGAAGAAAGAAAAAAGAGGAGCGCATGTAGACAAGTTGCAAAACTTGTGATGGAAAAATGAGGTTGCTCCTGCCTGATGAGGTCTATTTACTTAAAAGTGAGAAAGATCATCAGCTTGCCATTATATGTGTGGTAACTGGATGTACTGGATAACTATGACATACCTTATCTCTTTTATCCACACACGATTCTTATAAGTATTACTAACAAGATGGATTAGTTACAAAAAGGATAGTGTAACTGAAATGAATCAGATAGTCTAATTAAGATTGTACTAGAACCTAGTTTCTCTCATAGTATCAAACTACCTTCTAAACAACAAAAGAATGGGTTTGGTTGCTTATTTATTTATATTCTATCTTAATTCCCAAATTATACTAACATGGAGAGGGATACATAAATACTTTACTGTTTTTAATAACCCAGAATAAATAATTTAAAACTTAAATAATTTCATTAAGCTAGAATACTTCAGGCTGTCTAATGAATGCCTGAATCTGTTATTAATTTTGGAAAGTGCTGTTTTCCCCCAACTCCCGCTCCATTCTACATTACTATCATGCTTCTTTTTTTTTAATCTATAAAGATTGAACCCAGTACCCGATTCATAGGTATAGTTTTTCAGATACTAACTTTACTTAAGCAATACCAACATACATATGATGACCTTAGTGGTAACGAATCAAATTTTTTTTAAAATGTCTTTCAAAGGAATCACCAAACAAGTACTTTCATGCTATTTATTTCTAATACAGAACATTTCCATGTATCTTAAAAACTATAGGTAGACATGCTATAATGAGTAAGACTTTATAATCCTCAGAATACTAGAAAGAAAAATATGTACCTTCAATATTTTTTCTTTCCATTCTATCTAAAAATTATCCTAATCCTTAAAAAGAGATTATTAGCTGGCCCCTGAAATGTCAGGAGAAAATCTGTTAAGACCGATAGCTACATTTTTCAATACCACACATGTAAACAACTCAGAGTTTTAATACATTGGAATTATAACCTCTCTGTTACTTAGAAGAGGTGCTGTACAGGTGAAGGACTCTGTGTTGATATTTCTTGGTATGTCAGCTAATTTTTTCTTGAATCATTCCAGAAAAAGGAAAAATAGTGAGAAATCTTCAGAGAATAAAATCAAAGATATAAAAAGAATGAGTTAAAAACATTTAAATTACAACTTTATTTTTTAGCAAAATTTAAACTTACAGAAGTATAAAGATGTGTGCAAACTCTTGAGCAATAGTCATGAAAATATAAAGTACATATTTGATCAAAATTCCTCTGCCTGTCTTATCAAATATGTTTAGGTTGGAAATAGATGGAGAGCTTATTCCACAGCTCTCCTGGGTAGAAGGTAAAAAGCTTCTATTCCTCAGGAAAAGAAGTAAAATATATTGGTTATACGTAAGCATTGAGATTGATTCATCTATAGCATTCCAACATAGAAATTAGCTTTGAAAGGTCATCAGAATGATATTTAGAAAAAAGGCCAAAATTACTTGAGTTTGGTGAAGATACACAAGCAAGACTAGAAAGTTACATACTAGAAGTAGTACTTGAATGGATAAACTTCAAAAAGAGAATAACAATTACATTTCTATCCATTGAAATTGTTTGCTATTTATTTTTTAGCTCATTGTTTTAATGAGGCCTTTTTCAGCTCACTGCCCACTTGAATTTACTGACTGTATGCCAATTAATCTTACTCTTCAAACTGATTTTCCTCTAGTTTTTCTTCTCAATTTATCCCACAATGACATTCTACCATTTATTGAGTAGTTTACTCAAAGGACTGTGTGGTATGCATGGCACTAAACTAAACCTTAGTTAGAATATACAGTATATTAAAGAATATACTCCCTGCCTTCTTAAAGTTCGAGGTCTAATTATCTTTATATTTATAACGTGTCTTCTCCTATATTTTCACTAATCCTTTTTTCTTAGTCTCTGAAAAGTTTTAAGGTACATGATTCAATCATCTTTGTATTATCTAAGCTTTCACTGGCCATCTAACTCAATTTATCACATGGATAATGCCTTTCAAATATGCTCCCAACTCTGAAAAAGAACTAAGAGTATGATAGTTCTTACCTTCAAGTAAATTAAATTTTAGTCTAAATGATAGTCTATAGAGCTAAATTCATCATGTTACAAAAGATAATTGGAATGAAAAGGTTGGAAAATGCTATGGTACATGAACATGAAACAAAACAGAATTAAAAATGCAGCTGGATATTGCAGAAAAATATATGGTCTCCTTTCTACCCAAATAATTTTTGGAACTTTTCCAAATCCCCACCCTACTATGGCATTGTACTCCAGTCTTTAGTTTATTCCATCTTCTATTTTACACTATTTTCTGTCTTTTTCCCCCTCCTTGTTCAAGTAATTATTTCCTAGAGATAGATTCCCTCCTAAGGGGGTATGACTATATCAACACCAAAAGTTATTATATAATATGAGCTGAGACTACAATATCTAGCAATTTATCAGTTGTCAAAATTTCCTCAACTACAATTTAGAAAATATGTCAAATCACATGAAGAGTTGCAAGAATAATAGAATGAATACTGATATGCTTGTAACTCAATCTGTATATGTGTGTGTATGTGAATTTTGTTAAACTGATTCAAAAATTGCTTGTAAACAACATGACGATCCACCGGGGTCAGCAAATTATTTATTACTTCTAAAAATGGCAATGTAGTACCTATTTTAGGCTTTGTGAGCCTTATTGTAGCCTCTGTTGCAACTTCTAAACTCTTCTGATGCAGAGCTAAAGCAACCACAGACAATGTGTAAATGAATGGGCTTGGCTGTGATAAAATTAAACTATGGGGTTGGCCAAAAAGTTTGTTCGGGTACTTCCGTAAGCACTTATGGAAAAACCCAAACAAACTTTTTGGCTAACTGACAGTTTCATAGTTTTTAGACGTCATGAAATATTATTCTTCTGTTGACTTTTTTCCAACCATTTAAAAATGTAAAAGTCATTCTTAGGTTACATGCTGTATAAAAACAAGCAGCAGTACAGATTCAATGGATGGGCTGCATATTGCTGACCCCTGTGCTTCACCTGTAAGTATTACTATGTGTGTCTCCTAAAACCAAGGGCAGTATCCTACTTATACACAATATAATTATCACATGTTGAAATTATATTAAATACAATGAAATTATACAAATAATACAGGAATGTATAGTATTATCCTTGAAAATATCAACAAATTATAAAGAAAGCTATTGTGTGGTAGTTCATCCCCAGTCACTGCTGTTGGTGTGGTTTGTACTTCCATTTTCCAAAGCAATCACATAAGTTTATGGAAAAACGTACCATCACATGTTTTACCTATAAACAATCTATAAAGAGAATGGATAAACAATAAGTCGTCAATTCCTCCATTCTTTTTTTTTTTTTTCTGCGGTAGGCGGGCCTCTCACTGCTGTGGCCTCTCGCATTGTGGAGCACAGGCTCCGGACGTGCAGGCTCAACGGCCATGGCTCATGGGCCCAGCCGCTCCACAGTATGTGGGATCTTCCCGGACCAGGGCACGAACCCGTGTTCCCTGCATCAGCAGGCGGACTCTCAACCACTGCGCCACCAGGGAAGCCCCATCCACTCTTTTTAAGAGGGAACATGCTGGAGACAAGGAAAGAGGGCAGATTTCTTTGTAAATATGGTACTGACAGACCTCCTGGCAAACAAACATGATTTTTTCAGGCGTGAATTCCTTACCTATGGAATTCTTTTAGCAAAATGTACATTTATTTCTAGGATTATTTATGGTAAACAAACCTAAAATCCTTTGACTTATGAAGCATACTTTTGTGGACCATCCAAAAACAACTAGGTATTTTATGACCTAAATGTCTCCTTCAGCTAAGTGAGGGGGCTGAACACTGTTATACTTGAGTACATCTAACATGGGAAGAAGTGGATTAGGGAGCCTCATAATATGACCCGAACTCATCTTGCTTTATCTGTGCCTTTGCAATAGTTAAGTTTGCATAAGATCTCTGATGCATGTCAGATTTGATAATCTAATATTTTATGTATTTTTGAGCATAAATATAGTTTTATTTTTTAATTTAATATGCTGTCTAAATCTTATTGATTCAGCACGTTAACCTATATCATTCTGTTAACCCTTCCATATGTCGTTATTTAGTTAGACAGTTCTCTGTTGATGGACATTTAACATATTTACAAGGATTTGAGTATTACCAAAAGAATTGCAATAGACATCCTTGTAAAACATTTTATGGGCACATGAGTTAGCATTTCTCTAAGACAGATGGTGCCTTAAAGGAAACTGCATTTATAAGATATGCATGTTGTAAAATTTAATAGATGTCTAAAATTGCCACTTAAAATGGTTTTCCATTATAGATGGCAATTTGATATTATTAAACTTTACATTTTTTGCTAAGCTGATGGATGAAAAATATGATTTTGTGAAATCTCATATAACACAGGAAGAAGTGTAAATTGATATAACTGATTTGAAAAAAGAATTTATCAGTCTCTAATTAAATAAACATCCACATATCTTTGCCTCTAAACTTCCTTGGATAGTTATATGCTCTAGGTAAATGTATGCATAAATTCTTCAGATCATATGGCCAAGTATTTTCATATCAACTTTGTTCCTAAGCATTCAAATTTGCAGACAACCCAAATGTGTATAAAAATAAAGTAGAAAAACTGTAATTAATATAAATTATGGAATACTACAGAGCAGTGAATAAACTACAGCTACTGCAATAACAAGAATTTCTCTCATAAATATATGTCGAATAAAAGAAATCTGTGTTCTAATTTGTTTTACATGATCAGTTTTATAATTAGTATTTTTTTGATTGACAAGAATTCTTTTAATTTTATTTTTAATAGATCTTTATTGGAGTATAATCACTTCACAATACTGTGTTAGTTTCTGTTGCACAACAAAGCGAATCAGCCATATGCATAGTGATTTGTTCTTTTGCATACCAAATTAAAATGTTGTACCTCAGAAGTTTAATTTGCTTTACCTGATGATTGATACACTTAGAGGTCTTTGAATCTACTGCTTTGATTCTTCCATTCATATGCTTTTACCATTTTTCTATTCAAATATTTTTATTTTCCTAAATGATTTGTAGATGTCCTACTATAATCCTTTGTCACATGTTCTAATTATTTTCTCCTAGTCTATCAACTCTCTTTGAAGTCTGTTTATGATCCTTTTTACTAATAGAGAAGACTTTAAATGAAGGCAGTCAAATGAATCAGATTTTTCTTATGCCTATTGATTTTTGAGTTTTGTTTAACAAAGCGTCAGTCATATATTACATAGGTGTACTGAGTGTGGGAACTTGGGTCAGAAATAAAGAGCAGTTATCAGCAGGCAACATATAGATACACATTGTCTAAAGGGCATGGCCTCCTTCCTTGACAGAAAAAGCTCCTACTGCAAATGAGGCAAAGTGTGGGCTACAAAAGCATGAAAATCTGTCCTCCACCAAGCACACTGCTCAGTAAAAACAAGGAGTCTGGCAGAAATTCACCTTTTAAAAGTAAATGCAAAGTCTAAAAGAAAAATCAACAGTTATCTTGAGACACATCAACATTATAAGTACAGAGGGCAAAATTTAAAATTAAAATAATAAAATAAAACAAATGAAGGATCTATACAAAAGCAGAGGAATGACAGTAAAGCGCAGTAAGAGGACTTCTGAATGAGTATAATTAGCATCCTGAAGGGATATAAGAAGTTGTTGATTCCATAGAAAAATAAAAGAGAAAAGCTAAAAATGAGATCACTGAAATAAATAATACATATGTGATCATCTTTCACTGAATAATGACTAAACAAACATATAGAAGAAAAAAGCTGAAATAATCTTAAATGTAAAATAAGCACACTAAAATAAATGAGGTCAAATGAACAACACAAATATCCTTCTTCCTGGACACCTGCTTGCCCCTCCAGTTCTATTCTTCGCTTCTCCCTGTACTTTCTGTCCTGGAAGCTGCTTGGTATGGACTCTATCAAGAGGTGATCCCTTTTCCTCTGGCTGCCTGGTAAATTCAATGGGGTAGAGCATATGATTAAATTTGAGGGAAGGCAGAGATCAAAATCAGGATATTTTAAACCCTGGCTCCCAACCAGTGACTAGCTTTGTCCCTAAAGTATAGATTTTTGTTCCTCTCAAAATGGCTTACTCTCTCCTTCTGCAGTTCAGTTAACTTGCCCTGCCAGTGGCCCTATAAGCCAAGGGGGGATTAAAAATCTCCACTCTCACTAACTGAGCATTCTGTACTCTCTCTTGTGTTTTCTCACCCCTTCAACAACTTTGTAAACAGTATTTAAACCCTTATTTAATTATACCATTAGTTTATTTTAATGAACCTGACTAATACATGGATTTCCTCCTTATGAAAACTGATAAACTTATTTTTTTTCTCATGCTCAAAGCTAGAAGGTAAATATTTTCTGCTAAGAATGTGAAGCAACTGAAGTGACAGTTTGGTTTAGAGTTGCATTGTAGAAGTAGAGCTATTATAAAATAGTTTCATTTTTCTAAGTTTGTTCTCTGCTGTCTGGGAGATTTACATTTGCTTTTCCTATGGAGATGGCCAGAATATGATGGAGTAAACATTATGAACAACTTTAGAAGACTGTTTAAAGCAAAGCATGCCCTAAATGATAATATTTCTGAAGGTCCCTATTTTGAAATTTCTCATTTAAGTTCAGTGATTTAGAAATCAAGTCAAAATCTTGTTACCAAATGAATGCATTTATTGATATTAATAAAATATTAAGCATACAGCAAAGGAAACCATAAACAAGATGAAAAGACAACCCTCAGAATGGGAGAAAATATTTGCAAATGAAGCAACTGACAAAGGATTAATCTCCAAAATTTACAAGTAGCTCACGCAGCTCAATATCAAAAAAAAAAACAAACAACCCAATCCAAAAATGAGCAGAAGACCTAAATAGATATTTCTCCAAAGAAGATATACAGATTGCCAACAAACACATGAAACAATGCTCAACATCATTAATCATTAGAGAAATGCAAATCAAAACTACAATGAGATATCATGTCACACCGGTCAAAATGGCCATCATCAAAAAATCTACAAACAATAAATGCTGGAGAGGGTGTGGAGAAAAGGGAACCCTCTTGCGCTGTTGGTGGGAATGTAAATTGATACAGCCACTATGGAGAACAGTATGGAGGTTCCTTAAAAAACTAAACATAGAACTACCATATGACCCAGCAATCCCACTACTGGGCATATACCCTGAGAAAACCATAATTCATAAAGAGTCATGTATCAGCTAAAAATCATGCCAAATTTAAATGCAGATTGGAATTCTATTCAAAGGGTTTGTACAAAAAGAAAAAAGTTCTTAACATTTCCTACAGTTTTTATATGTGAATTATATCTCAATAAAACTCAATTAACAATGCCCAAAGTGTTCAAAATTATAATAGTAAGAATGCAATCTGTCTTAATTTGAAATTTGAAAAATTAATATGTGCTGTCAACATTTTCAAAGTTTTATGGTTAAGATTAAATAGGAACTAGACTTAAATTGCTTTTTATTATATGGAGGTAAAAATTTTATTTGTAATTTATTCCACATTAATTTTATACATTCAACATTGATGTATTTATTTGAGGAAGTGGATAGGACAAAATGTTGAGAATATTTAATAACTTCATATTGATCATGAATCTGCTTAAGTTTTCTCTCTTACGTTCTTTTGATTGTTTTGCAAAGTTTCATCTTGTGTTTGTTGTAAAATAAATTTATTGATTAACTGGTAAATTATATAATGGTTGCCTACAATATTATGACTAAAGCTGGGCTAGGAAATGGACTATCTATAGTTTGACTGGCAGAGAAAAAAATACAAATGAGAAAAAAATACATTGTTAATTCAACTGTGAGGTAACTTGTGTAACTGATTTAAAAATCAAATCAAATTTAGAAGAAGTAAAATAAATTCTGGTATAGAAAAATTTGGTCAGAAACATACAACTTTCAGTAGTATAGACTTTTCTTGAAGCTGCAAATGGATACCATCATTTAAAAAAATCTAATTATACCTTTGTGTCTGCTCCTCCCTGTCTTATTTGTAATAAATTTCTCATCATCTTCCTTTTGAGATGTAAATATTTACCAATTTAATCGTTTCAATATCTCTAGAGTTTCCTCATTTCAAAGGGATTTTGATCTGTTCTAAATAATAAGCAGAGGGAAGTAGTCTATACCTGTTACTGTTCTGCTTTGCTACAGTAGGTCAATATCCAAACCCACACATATTTTCCAATGCTTTACTGTTGCAAGTATATCCCTACAGTGCCTACATGTGGACAATAAAATTACAATTATAAGCATAAATTCATATAATTTATCATTATTCTCTAAATTCCAAATGGCTTTATGCCAGTACTTGAGTCAATAGCCTAAACATCATATGGCATAAAGTTAATATGAAGTCCAGGACTTCTGCCAGCTATTCAGCCTTGTCAGGAACCTCACTGTGGAAAGTTTAATTAAGATAAAAAGGTTGACATAACTAGACAGAACACTTTTCCTCAAAGTTCTTGAACTAATTTTGCATTTTTCCCACTTTCTGTCTTCTATCAACTCAACATAAAAAGCTTTGACAAAATAACAGGAAGTTTATTTTTACACCATAATTCTAGGATGGGAGGTGCCTACCTTCCCTATATTTGCTTAAAGAAAAAGACATCTGGGGAAAACACAAAAGCAAACAAAAAAGAAAACACAAAAAATAAAATATGAAAAATCATACCAGTTAACATTTTCTAAGGTAAAAATAAAAATTGTTTGGAAATATTTTAAAACTGATATGAGATATTAATTTATTGAGGGAGATGTTATATTTTATTTTATATAGTAAGATTTATAGAAGTTAAGATTTTTATCTTGGCAACTCAGTATATTTCTATAATAGTAAATCAAATGAATTTCAGCAGAAAATCATATTAGCCTATTACGTCTCCTAACACATATTGTCATAAAATCAAATCCATGCTATATTGTGGATCTAAAAATCAAAACAATAGCTTGTAGAATATAACATAACAGGTTGTATTCATGGCCTCAAAATTTTAAAAAATCAATTAAAAAATGTCTAATAGAAACATGTGTAAGAGACTTAAGACACATAAAATAAACAATTCTGGACTTGAGGAATAACATACTCTTTCAAACTTTGAGATTTGCTGTTTTTCTTTTTTCCCTCAAATATTGTCATCTTATCATGTACCTCTGAAAATGGTCTTGAAAACTTCCAAGAGAAAACAACAGTCACTGTCATGTTCAGAATGTAAGAATTAAATGTCACCTTACAGAATTCTTTACAACTGAGCTTAGATGAGATTTTAATTACAATTTTTAAGCCATTTATAAAAGTTAACAAGCAAGGCAGACTTTCAATGCTAAAATAAGGAAATTTTCTTTGAGGTAATGATTAGTGGAGGTTTGAATATAAATAATAATTCTTTACAATTTCAGATTTAACATTAAGAAGAAAACTTAATAGACATTTATCAATCTAATTTTATGGAAATAAGAATTCATCCTTCCTAAAGATTTGGACTATCCTCTTCAATCATGTTGTAAAATATATTTAAGATATATAAATAATTTTCTACCCCTAAAATGAAGCATTCAACTCAAAAGTTACACATTTTAGCAGTGTTTAGATATTGTTTCAAGAGGATGACATAGCCTGTGTATTCCCACAGATGTAACAAATATGTTGGAGATAAATATTACAGAATAGTGAAAGCTATAATCTAACGATATGAAAAAAATTCAGCACAATATAGGCAGAAAATATTAGGATTGGATTGAACTGGAATAATTAAGCAATTGCACTTGTTTCACTGCATATGAAAGAAAGGTACATCTAGGAATTAAATTAAGTAAATTGGGATAGATTCACAGAATCCAAAGTAAGAGCTACTTACAAAGTTGCATTGGAGAAATAAACATGAAAATGACTAAAATAAAGCACTGGAGTTAGCAACATATTCTCGTTAGATATGTACATCCTACAAAAATTTATTTTTCTAAGACGCTATCATTTGGATAATTATAATGATGGAATATGCAACTTTTCCTGGACAAGTAGGGAAGAGAAATAATGAGAAGTCTATGGGAGAGAGAAAAGATAGTGGAGTCCATAGACTGACAATCGTCAAGAGGTCAAAAATCTGAGCTAGTGCAAATCTTGAACAAGCGGTAATGGATGAAATGGGCAGTAGAGATGATCAAAGAGTAAAAATATTTTAAATTATTTTTGAAATGTCAAGAAACACTTGCTCTCCAAAACAAGGAAGAAGGAAAGTTATTACAAATGTGGTGTTCAAGAAATTGAGAGGTAAGATTTTGAAGAGTTATCAAGTTCAGAATTAAACTAAAACTAGCAGAAAATAATGGAGTTTCAGTTGAGGGAATGTCTTTGAAAGCTAAAAGCAAAAGTGTCATTGTGGAGAGAGACCAAATAGTTTGAAAGAGCACACAGAAATGGAAAGCTTGGTACAGATAAATGTCATAAACAATATGAGCACAAAGTTCACTGGCAATATTTGTGTGTTTGTTTGCAGAAGGAAAGAACAATAACAGCCTGGAAGCTACAAATTAAAATAAAAAAACATAAGATACCCAACCTCTTCCCCATTAGGTATGTGAAGCTGGGATGGGCAAAACACAGCATCTTGCTGAAAGGGTCACTGAGGTTATATTTTCCAGGCACACTGGATTCCAGTTTTCATCGAAAATATGGAATTGTTTGTTAATCAGAGCACAAGCATTCCAGAAGACCTATCAAGATGTGAGATGGAGGATAGAAGAGTGATTCTGGTGGAGATACAAAGCCATGTGGCAATAAAAGTATAATAATAGATGATGTGAAGGTGAGAGATAGACAGGAACACGATGCACAGAGTTTCATTCCTGACAGTCTCTTTGAAGAGAACAAAAAGTTGTGACTTTTAAAATATTATACTTCACCTAATATTTTTAGTAATTTCAGGAATCATTTTGATGACTTAAGGGACTGCAACTTCCTGGAACATCATTCAAGGTAAGAGCTTATAAGGATTTTACTTGATGAAAAGTCTCATAATGCTTGGACACATAGAAAACTGTCTTGTATAAATACAAATTGGTGTACTTGGAAGTTATGATTACAGGTATTTATCTCATCTTTTTGCTACATTTGTAATTTTTTCTTAGTGAAATATATTGCTTTCACTTTATTTATATTTATTTATTTTGGGGGGGGTAAATTCTATAATAATTTTATTTATTTATTTATTCCATGGGTATCTTTTTTAAAATATTTTTATTGGAGTATAATTGCTTTACAATGGTGTGTTAGTTTCTGCTGTATAACAAAGTGAATCAGCTATACATATACATATATCCCCATATCTCCTCCCTCTTGCATCTCTCTCCCACCCTCCCTATCCCACCCCTCTAGGTGGTCACAAAGCACAGAGCTGATCTCCCTGTGCTATGTGGCTGCTTCCCACTAGCTATCTATTTTACATTCGGTAGAGTATATATGTACATGCCACTCTCTCACTTCATCCCAACTTACCCTTCCCCCTCCCCATGTCCTCACATCCATTCTCTGCATCTGAGTCTTTATTCTGTCCTGCCCCTCGGTCCTTCAGAACCTTTTTTTTTTTTTTTTTTTTAGATTTCATATATATGTGTTAGCATGCGGTATTTGTTTTTCTCTTTCTGACTTACTTCACTCTGTATGAGAGTCTCTAGGTCCATCCACCTCACTACAAATAACTCAGTTTTGTTTCTTTTTATGGCTGAGTAATATTCCGTTGTATATATGTGCCATATCTTCTTTATCCATTCATCTATCGATGGACACTTAGGTTGCTTCCATGTCCTGGCTATTGTAAATAGAGCTGCAATGAACATTGTGGTACATGACTCATATTGAATTATGGTTTTCTCAGGGTATATGCCCAGTAGTGGGATTGCTGGGTCATATGGTAGTTCTATGTTTAGTTTTTTAAGGAACCTCCATACTGTTCTCCATAGTGGCTGTATCAATTTACATTCCCACCAACAGTGCAAGAGGGTTCCCTTTTCTCCGCACCCTCTCCAGCATTTATTGTTTGTAGATTTTTTGATGATGGCCATTCTGACTGGTGTGAGGTGATACCTCATTGTAGTTTGATTTACATTTCTCTAATGATTAGTGATGCTGAGCATCCTTTCATGTGTTTGTTGGCAATCTGTATATCTTCTTTGGAGAAATATCTATTTAGGTCTTCTGCTCATTTTTGGATTGGGTTTTTTTGGTACTAAGCTGCATGAGCTGCTTGTAAATTTTGGAGATTAATCCTTTGTCAGTTGCTTCATTTGCAAATATTTTCTCCCATTATGAGGGTTGTTTTTTCGTCTTGTTTATGGTTTCCTTTGCTGTGCAAAAGCTTTGAAGTTTCATTAGGTCCCATTTGTTTATTTTTGATTTTATTTCCATTTCTCTAGGAGGTGGGTCAGAAAGGATCTTGCTGTGATTTGTCATAGAGTGTTCTACCTATGTTTTCCTCTAAGAGTTTTATAGTGTCTGGCCTTACATTTAGGTCTTTAATCCATTTTGAGTTTATTTTTGTATATGGTGTTAGGGAGTGTTCTAATTTCATTCTTATTTTTAAAGTGAAACTTTATCACATTCAAATAATTAATAGAGGACTATTCTGTTAAATAAACACAATGAATGTTTGTTATGCTTAACATGTCATAGTTGTTTCATATTATTTATAGATTTTTTCTACTGCATTGAAATTTACAGGAATACGGCATATGTTTGGGTTAATGTAATCATTTTCTAACTGTGCTCTGTGAAGCCAACCCAGATTCAACAAAATTAGCTCGAATTTTGTGTCTTTTATTTGTTTCTGCTTCTAGGTTAAATATGGTTTGAAAAAAATGTGTTAGAACATTGTGAAAATCACTGGTTTATTGGAAAGAGTCTTCCATTCAAAGATGAAGCCCTGTCTCCAGCTTACTTTACACAGTCCTTTAATTCCAATCTGTGTCTGGGTTTTCCCATCTCTAAAATATTTCCATGGAACATTTCACTTCTCTCATAGAATTAAGATATATTTTATGTTTGGAATTTATTAGAAAAACTATGATATTGCTTTTGCTATGTTAACACTACCTGAACCACTCTTCAAAGTGAAAAGCAACCCCAAAATAAAAAAACTATTACTAATATTCACTCTTCTTCTCAAATTATTTCCTTGTCAACATCTTATCATTGCTCTGACTTCAGTTGATTAATGTATTAATGGATTGATTTATTCATCTGAACTTGTTATCTTTGTGAATGTTATCTTCACATATGCATGAAATGGGTGGAGTATAAACAGCAACACTAGTAAAACTATCAGCCACCAAGAAAGATTTACCTAGTAATTGTACAGTTTGTGGTATTTATTTATTTCTAATTCAGCAGTACCTCATCTATAAGTATGTTTCCTTTACTTTCTCAATTTTTAAATATCTTGGTCATTAGAGCAGAGCATCTTTATTTTTCCAGAGTCTTACAAGTTACTGATAACGCTAACCTGTGATAGGTTTATTTTGTGTGGCACTTTGGTGATTTCCTGATTCCAGTAAGTTGTTCTGACCAATATCAAAATGTAGAAGAGTTTAGAACTACTTTGATATTTTTGCAAATCAAAGAAAAATATTTATTTCTTCTGGATAGCCATGAGAGAACTAATAACTCTTAGTATACCTAAATTCATTAAAAACCTCCTTTTGAAATGTATTATTACCAACAATTCAAAGTACAGTAGCAAAGTAAATGGGCAGTATTTCTCTATGAAACATTCTGAAAGTGAGCTGCTGTATTTACAAAATTAACAGTAATAAATGTATTTAAGAATGGTTGTATTATCTTTTAATTTTTTAAATTTGTTTATTACCTCTCCAAAATAAAATACCCTTTAAAATTCTTTTGAGTATTCAAACATTAGTATTCCATATCTTCACTACATTAAAATGTCTGTTTATAAGAGAATACTGGAATAGCTATATAATTTTGGGGGCCAAGTGCAAAATGAACATGAGCAGTTGTGTCTTGCTCAAAACCTATTAAGAATTTCAAGATGGTGAGAGCAGAACATTAAACCAACTATGAGGTCATTATACCCATCATGTCTTGTGTGCACAGGCCACACAAAAATGAAGCTGGCTCTGAGCCTATATCCAGTTAGATTAATTTTACAGATTCTCAAAACTGAATAAAAAAGAAAATGCATTCCAGGTGTGTACTCTGTTATTTAAATTATTATGAATTAAACTGGTAATGATATTAGGATTTGTGCTCAGAATCTCAGTTTCTATCTGAATAAAAATTTCTATATGAATTAATTTTTACAATAAGATTTTTTTTCTAAGAAGAGGATTCCTGAAATAATGAAATTAAAATAATTTATAATTTAATTCTGTATTTTGTCATATAATTTAATTAAATAAATATATATATTCCATTACTAATTTAAATAAAGTGATCAAGAGAAAATGTATAGTTGAAATTATTCTACTTATTTTAAAATTATATATATTGCATTGAACAATTAAGATCTAAGAGCATAAGGGAATTCCCTGGCTGTCCAGTGGTTAGGACTCAGAGCTTTCACTACCAGGGCCTGGGTTCAATCCCTGGTTGGGGAACAAAGATCCTGCAAGCCGTGCCAAAAAAAAAAAAAACAAGATCTAAGAGCATAAATGAATGAGCATTTTTGAACATGTAAAATGTTCATTCTGGATGTTTCTGGAACATGTTTTAGCAGAGCAGGAGCTCACCACTGATCCATCCACCTCCTGCTTTAACAACCCAGTAATGTGATTTGCAGGTGGGTTGTAATTTCATCCAAAACATCATACAATAAGGAATGTACTTACTCTCACAGGGTTTGACCTACATAAGAATTTGTAAAAGAGAAAAAACATTGTCCTTCTTGAACTTAATGACTGTCTTTCTGAATTCACATGCATATTTACCTGACCAGTCGTTCTTACTCTGGTAAAATTATCTGGTAAAATTAAGTTGAAATATAATTGATGGGTTCTCTGTTCTGAATAAATGTGTGTGTTACAAATGCAAATGCGTTTATGTATTTTACAGCTATGCAGTTTTAAGAACTGACTTATTTCTATCTGCTTTTTATTCACTTTTTAAAATTAGGCTACTGATGCATATTAGAATTTAATTACACCAATTAGTGCTGCCACATCAGACATATGATGTGCCTTCAATTAAGAAATACCTAATGGGTATTAGTACAATTTAGCTTCATAATTAAAGTTCCAAGAACATCACAAATTAAACATTATGATTACCGAACATTAAAAATCTACTGGTAAAATTAAAGCTGAATATTTTAGCGTCTCCTTTTAAGTTGATTTTTAAAAGAAAATCAGGATTACGTAAAACACAATGTTACTATTATAGAAGAATTCTTAAATAGAGAAGATTATGCATACATCTGCACCCATTTGTATATATACAATGATGAAGTCTTTAGGAAAGTATGAAACCTAGCACTCATGTCATCTCATGGATGTTAAAGGTTATCATTTCAGGGTTTTGTTTTGTTTGTTTTCTGTTTCTCCTTTTTCATATGTAAATATTTGGTTTCTGTGGTAGCCACTTAGAACTCCTGCTTCAGGGAACAAAGACCATGTGCAGCCCCAGCTGCAGCCCATCTGATTGTATGACTGTGTTTGCATTGAGGCCATGTTTCTTCAGGCTGCTCCTGGCCACTGGTGAGGGTACTAGTGCAAGAAACATTCTTAGGAACCCTAGGACTCTTCTTGCAGAAGACTTTAAGTTGAGAACTCCTCATTGGTCTGTCCAAAGCTAACTAAAACTGAGCTGTGCTGTAGGTTGAAAGAAAATCTGTCCCAATCCTTCCTTCTTCCTCTCCTTTCACAAGGATCAGAACTGCACTGCCGACTGAAGGCTCCCTACACTTATATCTGCTCTCTCTCCTCAATGCTTAACAGGAATTTCCCCCCTTGTATCTTTCATGCAACCAATAACTCCCTGGTGTCAGAAAGTCTGACCTAATAAACTATCTGATATGAAACATATACATATATAATTAATAATTATTGTCATTATTAGAGTACTTATTTTTAAATATTACCTCTTTAGAGATATTATCTCTAGTACTGTACTGAAAATTAGGATTATGGTAATTTTTATATTCCTCCTTGTGAAGAATAATATTTAAGGTAAAAATACCTTTCCCCTACAATTTACATATCAAAAATAAATGTAGATTACATTAAGACATTCAAAACCCACTGATCTCAATCACTTCCATTGATTTATGTGAAAAAATAATACCAAAATTATAGACTAATTCATATATTTTAACATTGTCTTAATTACTCATCATAAAAATCCTACAAAATTATTATGCTTTATTACAGATAAGAAGCTAGATTAAAGAGAGGTTTAGGTGAGTGCCAGCCGAAGCAGTATTTTCTTAAATCCATGAATAATACACATGTACACTTAATCAGAGATACTCTACTTGGTGGGTGGTTATGCATATATATCATATATGTATGCATAGGTCATGAAAATTGCCTCTAGATTTTTGATGCCTTGGGGCAATGCTACCTTTTATCTACTGTTTTTTGTTTGTTTGTTTGTTTGTTTTGCAGTACACAGGCCTCTCACTGTTGTGGCCTCTCCCATTGCAGAGCACAGGCAGCGGAGGTGCAGGCTCAGCAGCCATGGCTCACAGGGCCCAGCCGCTCCGTGGCATGTGGGATCTTCCCGGACCGGGGCACGAACCCATGTCACCTGCATCGGCAGGCGGACTCTCAACCACTGCGCCACCAGGGAAGCCCTACCTACTGTTTTAAATAAAGCTTTTCTGGAACACAGACAGGCACATTTATTTACATATGGTCTATGCCTGCTTTGGGGCTAAAAGTAAAATTACATAGTTGCAAGAGACTGTAGGGGCCTCAAAGCCTAAAACACTTTCTGTTTGGCACTTTACAGAAAAAGTCTGCCAATCTCTTATGAAATTCAAAACACTGAGACAACACAGCCAGTGGTGAGTGGGTACTAAAACCCAGCGTTCTGTGTTACAGCTCTTAAAACTAAGAAACAGAAAAACTGAGTCAAAATGAATTGGTTGTTTGTTCCAGAAAATTTTTGCTCAAAAAAAAAAAAAAAACCCTGTAAATCAATAAATAACTTTACTGTTTGCTTCAGGAAATTCTTGCAGATCAATTTATCTGAAGCAATATTCTATTCACCTAGGTAAACAGCTACCTTAACAAACAATGGCTCATCAAAACTGACTTCTAGACTTTCACCTCATTCTATTTATCAGTCCTTAACTACTAGCTCCCAGTTCCCTGCCCTGAAAGGTCACAATTATTCTGCTTGAGAGTCAACCATAAAATCTTCTAAATATCCTCGCCAGATTCCTTTTTCTGAGGTACTGAAACTTTGCCAATGTCCTCTTCTTGCTCACAGGTATGAATTTTAAAAACTATGAAATTAGCGCCCTGAATGTAAGTTAAATTTTTAAAGCATTTTTTGACAGATGATAGATGTACAATACCATAAAGAATAACAGTCATCATTCAATAACATGGGAAGTAGGTCAGATACAATAATTTTATCTCTGATGCAGGAGAGTCAAGACATATTACGGGAAATAAGTAAAAAACCTCTATAATTCTAAAGATGATCAATATCTAAGAATACAATGGGATGTGACTCAAAATTTTCATGGCAATGAAAGTGTTCTTTCATTTCCAAGGGGAAAACTTGAGTAGACTTAAGATTATAGGACTTTGCTTTCTTGAAATTTAACTGGATGCCTAAGCATCATTCCTTCTCTATCATACTGGATTAAGTGAATCCCTATGCATTAGACTTTCCTTTCTCAGACAGAGATTACCTAAATGATCCCCATTAAATATGTTCATTTAGAATTTGTGTCCCATTTAAACACGCAGAGATTTGTACTAGATTATGTAGTGGCTCGGTTAAAGTCTTACTCTACACAATTCACCTAGGGAGGAAAACAATGTCTAAATTACTTGAAAATACCAGAACTGCTGATAGAAATTTTTAAAACACACAGACACTTCTTATATGTTCTATATTAAAATATAGAACATATATCAAGGTAAGCTAGAGTTTCTCAAACCAATGTTTCCTGGTTGAAAAAAAAGAGGAAAAGTGACCCCAAAGAAAATATACCTAAAAGACAGGAGTAGCCTTGGCTAAAGACAGAGGGTTCAGGTTCATGCAGGATCATTTATTCCAGTGGAACAAACTCACTGTGATAACTAATCTTCCAGCATCTTGATAAGTACAGGAAGAGGCATGGCTTTCAGATATTGGAATATATGGCAATAAGGGAGAATGAGTTCTTAAACAACTATTTGGAGAAATAAAAGAGGTATGTTTTTCACCAGATGAAAGTGGTCAAACCAGTTACTACCAAAGTCAGCAAAAAGAATTAGGATGATTAATAGATAAGATAGAAGTAAATTAATAAAGAAGCCTAATTTTACACCACAGTCTTTCTTTTTCAGATGATTAAATAAAAACGTCACCTGCACTTTTAATTCTGCAAAATTGTTTAGAAACAGATGCTCTCGGGAAAACAAAGTCCCTTGTTGTAGCATGGTGAGACTGGGGGAAACCTTGCTTGGATTTGATCTAATTAGACTTCCCCAAAATGAACACCCAAATGCTGGGCTGTCAGGGTAACGCTCCTGTGGGTGCGGCCATTTCAGGGCCTGGGGGCCACCTTCACCCTCGTTAACAAGAAGTGGTTTCCGCAGGAATCCTTGGGCCTCTGCCCACCCCAGACCGCCTTGGGCCAGGGCCTGCCCCTCCTCTGGTCTCTGCCCTCTGCCCCCAGCCCAGGCCCTCACTGCAGCCCATCCTCTTCCGAGGGAACCTCACGGTCCCAGCTGAAGATGCACTGGAACTCAAGTCCCAGCTCACAGGGACACACACAAGGCTTCCCGGAGCCCCCTGCCTGCCCAAGAATCACGGGCTCCCAGGTGAGGGCAGTTGGGCAAGGCTGTCCTTTCCCCTCTTGCAGGGAGCAGGCCCTGTTCCCAGGGCTTCCCTCATTCCACCCTGCCCCCCACGTGAGGGGAGAACCAGGACTGCCTCCATAGGACAGAGGGGGCTTTCGGGATGGGGGCACTGACCCTCCAGTCGAGCTTGAGCTTGTGCATCCTCCTGGGAGGATGCGGCATCCATCCTCTTCTAAAGATCCAAGTTCTCCAGGAAGGAGAGAGTTGGACACACGAAGCAACACTGAGGGCATCTCGGCTCACCTGCAGCCTGGGAATCTTGACCCGCTTCCCTCCAGGAGAGGTGGCCTGGCTGAAGCCCCAGCCGTCTTCGAGCGCTAGACGGAAGCCCGGTGCAGGCAGCAAGGCTTCAGGGGGGCCGGCAAGGTGGGCTCCGAGAAGAGTCTGGCTTGGTGCGTCAGCCGGAGTATGCGCTGCTGGGAGCGTCCTCCTCCAACCGCGGTCGTGGTGCCGGAGAACTCTCCAGAAGGGCCGGCCCTCCGCGGCCAGGATCCGCCCCTAGCAGTGGACGCGCCTCACCCTGCTCTGCCTGCCTGGGCGGCTGGAGGGGGCCGGACGACCTGGGGGGACAGTTAGTAAAGGGTGACGCTCCTCTGGTCGCCTCACACTTTGGGGCCTCATTTTTTTTAAGCGGGTCCATCGAATCTGCTTCTTTCCCGTTGACTGAGAGCTTGCAACCTCGTCTGTGTGCTGAGCTCGTTTCCCCCTTGCAGTGAGCCTGCGCGCTGGGACCTCTCTCGTCTCCACTCCGGACCCGCCTCCCATATCGGTCTCTCGCGCTCACCGCTTTCCCTGAGACCGCGGGGCCTTGGAGGAGGGCCGCGCGCCCTGGGCTCCCCGCTCTTTCCTCACCAGGAGCCGGAACGGCAGCTCAGGATAGAGAAAAGAAACTTGCAGAAGACTCTCCAGAAGCTCTACCAGAAGCTCCTACGGAAGGAGACGCGGAATGAAGGAAGCCTCGCTGGGCACGGGCCCGAGCAGGGTCGGGCAAAGCTGCCCTGCCCCCCAGGTGCCCGTCCCCCAGGCTCCGACACAAAGACCATGATGTCCAAACTGAAAGGGCAGCTGGAAGAAATAAGGTCCAAGTGCAGTTCCTCGGACTGGTCAGGACGTACCTGCTGGCGAGTGTCCTTGAATTTCTCCTCCTCTCCCTCTGAAGGTCTGACACTCGCCAGGCTTTCTCCGGTTAAAGCCTTCGAAATCAGTCCGTGTGAAAGCCTACCTGACTTCTTCTCAAGAGGCCAACCCCGGGGGCAGGGGCAGCGTGACTGGGCAGCAGGTCAACCAGACAGCAGTGACTTGCTGCCCCAGGTCAGGTATGCGGAGAGCTGGGGTGATCGTGAAATCAAAAGCACCCCTGGCAATTCACAGGACTTCAGCCCCTGGACAGCCTCGTCCCTCATCTTCTACAACGTGGGCGAGAACTCTCTGGGGTGAGCAGAGAATGGCCTGAGCCCACCTCGACCCCAGGTGCAGCCTAGGCCGAGGAAGGAAGGAAGCCGGCCTGGGGGTCCCTGTGCCGTGCAGTCCTTTGCAGACAGAAGGGGAAAGGAAATAAAGAAATCGGTCCCCCGGGGGTGAAAGGGTCAGGAAAGACTCCGACTTCCTAAATCCGAGAAGGGTTTGCACTTTTTTTTTTTTTTTTAATTTGGAAAGTTTCCGTCAGAGCTTTAAGTCGCCTTGTGTTGGCGGACCCTGGCCTCCTTTGCCGGGCGCCTGGCCGAGTGGCCTCCGAGCCCGTGGCCCCTACCGGACCCGCCCCTGCGGGCCTGGGCACCTGATAACACCTTGTGGCGCTTCTGCAGCCCGGACTTCCTCGTCGACCGCATCAGCAGCGCTCTGCCCAGGTAAGGTTGTGACCCTGAGAAGGGTGAGGGCAGAGCCTGGCTGGAAAAGGCCGAGGCGAGGACGAGGCGGCGAGGGGATGCAGACAGGTCGGAGAAAAGGGGGCCAGTGGTGGCAGGAGGGGACACGGCGGCCGGGGAGAGGCCCCTGATGCCCATGGTGGGGGGAACGGGGGACTAGCGGGTGGGGTAGGGCCCATCGGCTGGGGGAGGGCAGGCGCGGCGGGAGGTGTGCTCCAGGACGATCGCCAGGTGGGTGTAGAGGCAGCAGACCCCAGTTGGCTGTTGCCGGGCCCCTCTTCTCCTCTCCCCCCAATCCCGTGGACGTTTGGGTGGGCGGGGTCAGACTGAAGTGCCCCTGGAAGACAGAGTCTGTTCAGACCCTACTCCTGTCCCTTGGCTTGGCAGTGTGTCCCAGAGCAGGTGCCTGCCGGTGCTGGGCCTTCAGGGTGCCCCATGATCTTGAAAGGTGTAATGCTAAAGAGAAAGAATTATAGGGCCAAGCGGAAAGATGAGGTTTAACAAGTGCTTGCCTCTTTGAGCCACTGCACTCCACATGTCTACTCTTCATACCTACAACTCCCATTCAGAGCGAACATCTGAAAAAGAGCCTGTAAAAATGCATACCGTTGTCCATTTATTCATTCACTGAAACAAAATGTATTAATCACAAGCTTGAGGTTAAGTTCTGTTCAATGTGCTGATGAATGGGATGGAAAGAGCTTCTCAGGCTTACAGATTGTATAAATACTAATCTGACTGAAGTAACATTCATTTGAAAGGCAGCAGATGGTAAGTCACACTAGAAAAGCAATTCAGGAGAGTATGTGAGGAACAACCTGGTAGACTAGACTGGAAGACTTTTCCAAAACCAAATAAAGTAGAATGATTTCCAATATACATTTATGTATGGCTTTCCCCCAGTGTTCTTGATTTCTGGATGTTCTTAGTGATGGATGGTGTAATGTATCTGTTAGCTCTTTAAGATCATCTAGATCCTTAATGACACAATTTGTGAAATGACATCTACTTTCTTGTCGAAGTCAAATCTAAGAAAGTCTTTGGATCTAATTCTGACATACTCTTTCAGTCTGTGGCGCAGTAATCAGCATAGAGTTTATTTTCTTTTTGCTTCTGGATTAATTCTGTTTCTTGGATGATGTATATTAACTTTTTCATCTCAAATTTTCATTTTGCTAAAGAACATCTCAAGTAATTTTTTTTTTCAGAAGAGGAGTCTGGGAATTAACTTTGGTTATTTTTAATATTTATGAAAATTTATTTGTTAGTTAAAACATTATCCATTGTTTTGCTTCCTTATAGAATTCTAATAAAGGAGAATTCCCCTATACCTGTAAAGAAACTGTTCTATTGTCAACTGGTATCTAATATTACTGATGAGGGATCTGATATCAATACAGGTTTTTTCCTATTTAGGTAACTTTTTTTTCTTCCCATTGGCAATCTTTCTATTTATTTAAAATATCATCAGGATGTATTAAGATGAGGGTACTAGTACTCAATAAAAACTTTTACTTGATTCCTTATAAATGTATTTAGTGTAGGAGATTTTTCTTCTTTTATTTATTTAGCATTTGCAACCCTACATATTCTTTATTCTTTCTGTGTTCAGAGCTCACGTTCAATGAATGTTGAACCATCTGGATTTATCCTCCAGTTAATCTAAAATGGCATGATTAAGTTAGCATGAAAAAACCTCTCTGGCTGCTTTTGAGAGAAAAGAACTACCTGGCAGCAAGCATTGAAGTGGATAGAACCTTTGAGTGACTATTGCATGGATGGGATGGGAGGGAAAGGTGACCTGTTTTAGGATGAATAGCAACAATCAGATAAATGATAAGATCAGTAAGTCTCATGGGAATTGGTTTGTTGACTGGATACCTTTGAAGAAGATGACAACTGTAGCAAATTCTGTCTCTGTCAAATTTTACCCACAAGGCTGATGTGCATTCTCTGGCTTCTTTCAAGATAATTACTAACAGTGTTTGCTAAAAATATTCCCATGGGGCTTTTCACACTTAGAAGTTTCTTCCTAGTTTTGCAGGTATGGTCTCTGAAATGGCTTAAGGATAAGAAAAACACAGGGCCTTCTTCACTTGTGCTTTTATTTTTCTGACGGATTTTGGTTAGTTATATTTTTATTAACTGAAAACACCAGTAAGATCTTACCAGTCTTTCAGTTTCATGTTTGAGACTCCATTTGTGGATAATCAGTGCCCATTACCAGGTCAGATGCTGCTCTTTAAATATAGCCTATTGAATAAGCAGCCATGTACAAGTTCTTTTCTTCCCATGGCCCGTGGTGTTTTACACATACCCATTGTTCTAAGATTAATCATCTCTTCCTGAGATTATTGATAGAATGAGGTAGATCACCTACAATCTTTCTTTACATAACATGATATACAATGTCGGTCCCACTTAGAATTTATCAGTTAAATATCCTTTATAGCAAAAGACTTCTCGTTTTGCTGAAGTGATTTGTGGGAGAAATTTGTAAACTGAAAACACTATATTTCATCATTTCACTTTTTCCTGCTCTTTCCAAAATTACTTAAATTTCCAGAAAGGAACCAGGGATAAATATTAGGAATAGACTCAAAAGAGACTGGGAAAATAAGGAAACAAGATCCAAATACAGGCTGTCTGGATCCAAAAGTAGACTTCTAATAACATGTTATCTATTAAGAAACCAAGGGAATTCTAAGCATAAAATGCAAAAGTGTGACTGCCTCTCTATGGCAGATAATGACTGAAAAATAGCTGCAAAATTATTGATACTGTTCCGGTTTTTAAACTAGACTGTGTGCTCACATGCATTCATTCTATTAATGTGTCTCATAAGTTATGTATTTTAATCAAATATTAAGTAATAGAAATTAAATATAATTAAATGAGATAACTTGCAACACTTTGCAACGTAAAACAAAAATATAATTTAGTACAGGCAAAGTTTTTTATGGCCTGACCTTTCACTATGTAAATAGATAACTTTTAGTCCAGGAAATCACAAAACCCATACATTTTTAAGTCTAAAAGGATGTAATGGAATAAATTAATTGTAAACAGAGGTCTCCTGAAGCCAATTTATCATATCACATAGGAAAATAAATAAATGAATAATAAAATTAGAAGTCCTAAATCTATAAGAAATAAAATTAGGTAAGCACAGATAATTTTATTTAAGTTGAATATCTTTTGTTCACTAGGTATATTTAATTTTTGTAAGTTTAGAACTACCTAGATTATTATTATTATTCATTACCAAGCACATTCAAATTTCACTTTAATAATATATTTTTTAACTTTTATTTGTATAATAACAATTGGTTATGATGGAGATGTAAAACCATAATAAAATTCCAGGTGAGTAATCAATGTGTAAGTCAGCAATATGCACTGATCCTTTATTTTTATTTTTATTTTTTTTAATTAATTAATTTATTTATTTATGGCTGTGTTGGGTCTTTGTTGCTGCGCGCGGGCTTTCTCTAGTTATGGTGAGCGAGGGCTACTCTTTGTTGCAGTGCACGGGCTTCTCATTGCGGTGGCTTCTCTTGTTGCAGAGCACAAGCTCTAGGTGCGCAGGCTTCAGTAGTTGTGGCTCGTGGGCTCTAGACTGCAGGCTCAATAGTTGTGGCACACGGGCTTAGTTGCTCTGCGGCATATAGGATCTTCCTGGACCAGGGCTTGAACCTATGACCCCTGCATTGGCAGGAGGATTCTTAACCACTGGGCTGCCAGGGAAGTCTGGATCCTTGATTTTTTTAAATCATGTGGTTCATATATATATACATACTCACAATTGAATTTATAGATCCTGCAATATGGTGCAAGTGTACTTGCATAAGCTTAATATCTACATTAAGGGTAACAAAGAAAAGCTATTGTATAATTAAAGACATAAATAAACGCATCACTCAGTGTAATTGCTTATTAAATATAACATCTATGTAACATTGTTGCCTTGAAGTAACTCCCCATGAGATTCTACACTTAATCTTATTTCATCAAATGTCACACAGTCTTTGGTTCTGATCAAGTATAGTACTATAGGCAATGTATATCGACACTGTACTGACTCCTAAAAAAGTAAAAGTTGTATATATTTCCCTTTTTGTTTCAGTTTTAGTATTGTATTTTCATACACGTACTAAATAATTAATTAAAGTCCACATGACCATCTCTCAAATTCGGCAGTTACCATGCTTTTGCCATACCTGCTTAATGTATTCCCTTTCTGTTTTTTGCTAAATTATTTTCAAATAATATCCCAGCATGCCATTTCATACCTACATAATTAAGGGTGCATTTTCAGAAAATACAGATAGTTAGTAATGCATTTTTAAAAGAGAATGTTAATTTCATTTAATGCAGCACAGTTCAATAATGTTTGTTTTTAATGAGCCATACTTACTATATATTTTTTTATTATATATTTGAGAACATGATTTGGAAAAAATATATTTGAACCAAAGTTCATGCTCAGTGAATAATTTTACCTTCTCAACTAATCTACTAAATTAAAAAATGACAGCAATACCCATTTCTCTTTCTCTAAGTTACCTCATGATATTTACAGATTTTGATATCCTTCACAGTGTTCTCATTATTGGTTTCAAGTACATGGTTCCTAACTCTTTTCAATCTCCTCTATAATCAAGTGCAATAGAAAGGATAAAATAGACCCTATGATTGATTATGGAAATGAGTATAGTATCTAGTATAATATTAATAGTATTATAATAATAACACTGAATTAGAGGTAGAAAATATATTATGTAATAATCATACAATAAAAATGGGAAATGTAGTTTAGATTTCACAGAAAAAGAGAAACATAAACACCTTGAATTGATAGATACATAATTAATTGAAAGCAAAGTTATTTACTTAAGCTATTTTTACATATTCTTCTTTTCCTGAGCTTTATTTATATAGCATTGAATAAAGTATGCCTTCAAAGAGCACAGTGTTTGAAGTGAATATAGATGAAAAGTAATGTAAGCAAATAAAGTGTGACAATTAAAGTTAAATTTAAAATATGAGAAACTTTGAGAGAACATAAACACATGTATACTTTACCAGTAGGGAAGTAAATACAAGCTGAGCTAAGTAAATTTATATTGCATGAGGCAGGGGCTACAGTAATAAATGAAAGATGAGAATAAGGACATAGACTAGATAGGAGGCTAGTTCATATAAAATGTTACAGTTAAAGGAATCTGAGATTCTGGTTGGGATAATAGAAGCTGTTGGTACTTTTAAGCAAGGGACTGATATGATGAGATTGCAGTTTTCAAGAAATAATTTAACTAACATTTAAAGAATGGATCAGAGAAGTTTGACCCTGCAGGTAAGAAAGTAAAATAAAAGTCTTTAGCAGTGATCTAAGTGAGCATTAGATGGAAGTCAAAGCTGTTTACTCAGGTAGGCTGAATCAAAATTGGTGACTAAGAAGAAGCTGTGTTAAGGAGAGTGAAAGGTCCAAGACTGTGTCTTAGGTATCTGGCTTGGGTAATATTAACATGGAATGACAGTGACATATGCAGTTATGTTCAGGGTCACTGAGCAAGTTCTGGGCCATAAGATGTGGATGAAGTCACGCAAACCATTTTCAGGTGTTCCTCTTAAAACTTCCCATGGCAAACATAAAAATTAGAAGTTATTTGTTATAATAGCCCATCTTGAGTAAAACCAATTTGTTACCTTTGATGGAGAAACATGAACAGATATGGCAGGGTCAGGGAAATGAAGATCAGCAATTTATTTTGAGGAATGTTGATTCTGACATGTCTATTAGATATCTGAGGTAGTGAAAGCCCAACCAAGAAAATAGGTCATTGAGAATTTAAAACAAAGGGAATTAGTGCAGGCAGTTGGTTCAAAATAGCTTTCAAAAAGCCAATCAGGAGGTAGTGAGGCAACTCAGAACTAGCAGCGACAAGAAGCTGCTACCACTTGGATGGAGGGAGAAAAGAGACTGCATTACTGGGGTTGAGGAGAGGGGTTGCTAATGGAAACTGGAACCACAGTGGGCCTGTGTAAAAGGAGCTGGAGCCATGGAAGAAATGCAGCTGTTATGAGAGGTGACACCAAGACAGAGAGGGACTGAGAGAATAATTATATCCTTCCTTTCTTCTCCTTTTCATCTTTCTACATGTGTCTCCCATGGCTTGATCCCACCTGGAAGCCAGCTTACAGGAAATGCTGAGATACACAGCCTACAGAGGCAGGTCCTCTGTGTTATAAATCGCATAGGGGAGAGTGAGGAATGGATTTCAGGAAAAATAGACCCATTATAGTCACAACATTTAAGCAGAAGTGTAAAAAAAATGTAATTGAATTTGTTCTGTGTCAAATTCTGGATAGATAGAGATACGGCATGGAAATATAAATTTGGGATTCATTAGCATTTAGATTGCACATAAAGCCATGAGATGGCATGAGACCACCAAGGAAGTAAGTGCAAAGAAAGATGAGGGGGAAAAATGAGGTGCTGAGACCTAGGGCATACCCACATTAAGAAGCCTAGGAAAGGAGGAGAAACCAGTGAAAGAGACTGAGAGAGAATTTAAAAAAAAAAAAGACTAGGGAAATAATAGGAAAGTAGAGAAGCTAAATGAAGGAGAAGGTAGTGATATACTACTTCAAATGCTGCTAATAGATCAGGTAAGGTGAGTAAAAGAGGAAAAGAGCCATTAAAAGCAGAAGATAAGTTTAATTATTGTGCTGGGGGCAAAAACTTGTATGGAGGAGATTTAAAGGAGAATGAAATGAGCAGCCATGGAGACAGTGAGTGTAAATGATTCTTTTGAGTATTGGTGGAAAAGGGATTAAGTTCCCTGGGGGTGTCTGGCAAGGAAAACCTGATATGCAAAGGTTTTTAGTTGATTATTTGCTTTTGTTTTCTAAGCTGGGAGAAATAATAGCATATGTGTACGACTGTGAAATGACCCAGTAAGGAGGAAAACATTGATTAAGAGAGAGAAAAGCATTCCTTGAAAGGAGTCTGTGTGCAGCCAGAGAGAGTTAATGAATAAACAAAGAGGCTGACCTCAGTGGTTAACCTCAGTGGTTGGCATGAATATTTCCTTTCTGGCAATGGTTCTCCACAGGGGGCAATTTTGCAAAAATTGGCAATGTTTGGAGACATTTTTGGTTGTCACAATTGGTGAACGGTGAAGAAGGAGCTTCTTGACATGAAACAGAGGTCAGGGATGCTGCATCCCATCCTACAATGCACAGGACAGCTCCCACTCTCTCGCTGGCCCTGTCCAACGAAGCATTGTCTGGCTCAATACGTCAATAGAAACAAGGTTGAGAAACACTGCTCTATGGTACTATGCAAGATGAGTAGTATGGAAGCTGAGATACGGACTGGTATTAAGTATATGCAGCAGTGTGAGCCTGTGCACTTTTCCTCCCGATGGCTTTCATTTTTTTCAGTGACATAAGAAACAAGATCATCAGCTGGCAGTGAGATTGGGGAGGAAGACGTGAGAGATTTGAAATGAGAAAAGAATCTGTAAACTAATCTTATATGAGAGAAAGAAAGTGATGGCTTATGGAAGAATAGTGGGCTTATTTGGCAGCATTAAGGGCACACTTGATTTTCAAGGTCATAGTTTTAAAGTGGTTAACAATCAGCATGATGCAGTTGTGCATTTTTCTCCAACTGCATTCAGGTGCATGAAAGCGATTCTGGAATTAGTGGAGACATTCATGAAACAACTTAGTTTTGCCAAGTGAGTCATGGTTGGTAGATAATTATTTGATGACTAAAGATAGAACAAAATATTTGAAGAACTGAATGTATGAAGTAATGAAGCATATTTAAGAAACAACAAATAATCTTTTGTAGAGGTGATCATTTAACGCATCTTGGAGAAGGAATAATGACTGTGAATTCATTTTGTATTTATGAAGTGAGCAGAGAGTAAATGATGTTGAACCTGGGCTCAGCAATCAAATTATCTCCTTAGAATAATCAGAATTGTGCTACGGTGAAGAAAAGATTGAAGGCGTTAAGTTTAAAAAGGAAGCCAGTGTTTACTACATTAGTCCAAGTGTGAATTCATGGAAGACTTAACTGTAGCAGTGACAATAGTAATATAGATGAGGACAGGGATTGATGAGAAATTTATTGGGTGGACTCAGTTGGGTTTTTAGCTTCATTACATATCATATTAAATAAGGAATATATGATTTCTAGTCAATACAGAATGATGCAGTTTTCAATGTATAAGAAAAATAAGTAGAAATAAAATAATTAACTTGAAAAACATTACTTCTGTAAAAGAAGCATGTAAGAGACTTCTGTACAGAAGGTATAGGTTCGAGAGTAATAAGAGGAAGGATGGCATCTCTTGATCAGTTGTTTCCCCTGATGGTGGCAGGTGTGGGGAGAAACTCCTGGGAAACAAAGAAGGCAGGTGTTTTGGTCTAATCTTTTTGTAAACATACTAACTCAGGGATTCTGGAAAATAAATAATTTTTGGTAGCACGAGAGTCCTTATCTATAAAAGTTGTTAGCAGATTGTCATAGTTGTCCAGAACTGCTTATGATAAACAAACCAGGAATCCATAAATTTAAGGTCATGATTCCCAGGAAAATGTCATGTTAGCTATGCCACTATCTGAGTATGAGGAGACGTTATGTGATTAAGCAAAGTCCATCTGTGTAAGTAAGGCCACTGAACATTTTACTCAGAAACTGAATCTAGAACCTTGTGGCAGAGCACATTCAATGACCAAGAAAGGACCCAGGCTTCTGTACTACACCCCAAACCTTTCCCTGCTTCACCAAGGCCTCATTGTTGTATCCTTGAAATTATTAGTAAAGCTTCATATTGAACAAGATCTCTGATTTGTGAGTCAGATATGACAAACAAATAGTTTGTGTGAGTTCAGATTGGTTTTGTGGATGGGATTGTTAAGAACCCCAAATAGTAATGCTTAAGGAATTTTCTTTTTCTTTGTAAAAGGAGGTAATGGAAAAATGTAGTGAGACTTTGATTCCAAAACTGTTGGCTACCCATTGGCAGTGTGACATGGTGAACATTTTGAAGCATATGAAGGGGGTAAGTCTCACCACTAAAAGGAAATAAAGGAAATAGACTGAGATCTGGAAGCACAGGAACCGAGTACAAGGACAAAGGGAAATTGGAAAATTCTATTACTGGCTCTTGCTAGCACATCTGTAAAAGTCCAACCTTTAATAGTAGTATTGTGGGAAAATCTGTAACATTAGACTTCTTGACTTGAAGGCCTTCTTGTATCTTTGTGGCTTCTTGGAGAAATCTCATACCCCCTTGGAAATGATTCAAGTCATTGATTACTTGAAAAACTGTTCATGAAACTGGAGGCCAAGATCAGGTGATGACTGAATATTAAGGGTATTTTGTTAAAGAAATGCACATTTACCAGCAGAAGATTGGTGTATTGTTATTGGCATGGGTTCTTCAAATTAATGATGGAAGGATGTATTGCAATTCTGTTATTATCAAATGGAAGGGATTGTTCAGGTTAGTGACTAATCATTAAGTGGCTGCAAACTTTTGGAAAGACACTTCCAGATATCATGTCAGCCCATCTGCTGCTATGGTTCAGGCAGGGTTTGGCAGGCCTATGATGATGGGAGAACTGCTACAACCCCTCCCCAAATCGACAGTGGTATACTCATTTTCGTATGAGAGGAATGGGACAAGTGCAGGTAACCTTAGACAGACTTTATATTATCCAGAGATATCTTAGTTAATACTATTGGCATTGACAATGCAATGAATGGGGGCCAGGTGACACTCCTCTGCTTTAGGAGGCTTATGTATCCTTGGGAAAAAAAATCAAAAGGCAGTGACAGAGATACAGACTTAGTTACTACACATGGGACTATGTAGAGGAAAAGCTTCCCTGTCATAAACACAATGGGAAGAAATCAAAAATAAGAGAAGGAAGTCAAAGAAAGCTCACCTGAACAAATTTGCTTTTGAGGAAAAGGTGAATAGGGTTAAAAAAGTGGACCTTGATAAGATTCCCAATAAGGTACTGAAGTGCATTATCAACTTTTGAATTGGAGGAAGGGAGTACTAAAGTCCCAAGCCCATTCCTTGAAATATACTTGAACAGGGGGTAGGATTTATCCCCTTAGTTAAAGCCATAGAATCTGAGAAAGACTGAATGAGGGCTGAGATCTGTTCACTCAATCCCCAGTCTGGGATCTAAAACCATATGCAATAATTTGGGTAAAGTTGCCTAGGATGGTATACAAAATGTCTTAAGATTGTTAGAATGGAGAGCAGAATGTACAATAACCCTTATGGAAGACAGGGATGGTGCTTACAAGGTTCTAAGGTAAAAGTTGGAGTGTATGGAGAGAACACAAGGGCAGAAACCTAGGTGAGAATGGAGTTACAAAGTGGTGTGCATGATTGCAGGGACTATTATGTGGTTGTGCTGCCTTTACATGAACACAAAATGAGCACCGATATTGTATATGAACTGAACATTTATTGTCTTTGCCCTTTTCACTGAGCATAGTGACCAAGTCCATTCCTCATCAGGTTTTAATTAGCTATGATCAATGGGATCCTTTGGAATTGCCCAAACTCTCCTCAGTAGTAAACATTAAGCGATGCAGACTTCCAGGGGGCTGTAAGTTACTACTGTTCTAACTAAGAAAGTGGTTGAGAAGGAAGCGTTTCTTCCATTTACTCCCTCTTAATAGTTCTGATTGGTCAATAAATAAGGCAGACTGTTCCTGGATGTTAACAGTAGACCATGGAGGTGGTTCATTTGAATGTTTCATCTGCACCTGATGTGATGAAAAGTGAACAGAAAATAAAGTAGGCAAAGAAGGATTGATGTGTCATCAGGACTGGGTATATAATTCATGGGGCTGAGTGAAAAATGAAAATACAAGGCCTGGGGGCTTCCCTGGTGACGCAGTGGTTGAGAGTCCGTGTGCCGATGCAGGGGACACAGGTTCGTGCCCCAGTCCGGGAAGATCCCACATGCTGCAGAGCGGCTGGGCCCGTGAGCCATGGCCGCTGAGCCTGCACATCCGGAGCCTATGCTCCGCAACGGGAGAGGCCGCAACAGTGAGAGGCCCGTGTACCGCAAAAAAAAAAAAAAAAAAAAAAAAGATAAAAGAAAATACAAGGCCCCATGCTCAAAAATTATTAAGAATTTTAAGATAACTACAACCAAGTATTGAACCAGTCTCAAGGCCCTGTATGACTCCACAAGGAGTTGCATAAACCTGAAGCTGACCTTATACATCATTACAGATCTTCCTAAGGTCTTCTTTCCTATCTCAATTTTTAATTCCAACTAGGCACAATTTGAATCTTGTGGGATGGAAACAAATGCACATTTACTGTCTGAACACAGACTTGCTTTAATTCAGCATTATTTGCTTTAATCTAGTAAGGCAGGACTAAAAACCTATTAAAAATGTTCATACACTACACTGATGCTATCATGATGGTTTTCTTCTCAGAGAAAGAAGTGGGAGAGGTGTTAAGGACCTTAGTCACCTATATTACAGATAGAAGCTGGCTAATAAATCCAGCTAAAATCCAGCCCAATGTGTAAAATTTCTGGGAATTATTATGAGGAAACCAGGAACATTCCTTCAACTGTGAGAAGTAATTTCTCCCTCACAGAACCTGCCATTAAGCAATAAACTCAGAGACTGACAGGGCTATTCCTCATGTTGGAATCTTGTTTACCCCTGTTTACTGGAAATAATTCTGGAATGTGAATTCGGCACTGAATTACTTTCCTAGGGCTGCTATAACAAATTTCCATAAACTGTGTAGCTTGAAACAACAGAAATTCACTCTATCACAGTTTTGGAGCCTAGAATTCTGAAATAAAGATGTTGTTAGAGCCGTGGTCCCTCTGAAAGCATGAGGAAAGAATCCTTCCTTGCTTTTTCCTAGATCCTGGTATGTCCCAGTAATTGGTGGTGTTTCTGGTTTATAGCACATTATTCCAATCTCCGCTTCCGTTTTTACATTACGCATCTCTGTGTGTCCCCTGCTCTTTTTATAAGTACATAACCAGTGATTGGATTTAGGACCTGCTCTAATCTAGTAAGAAGTCACCTTAATTAACTGTATCTGCAGAAACTCTATTTCCAAATAAGGTCACATTCTGAGGTGCTAAGCAGGCATAAATTGGGGGGAGGGGATACTATTTATTCCACTACTGTACTGAGTATAAACCAGCAGTAAAAGTTTTTTGATGGGTGAAAGCACAGGTGATGACATTAGGCTGTCATGGTCCAATCCAATTGGTCAGATATTAGAACATATTCAAACTAGAGTCCTTCTGAAAAAATTAAATGGGGCCACCACTTCAAACCCCTCAGGATTTTGGCTCAAAATATGCCTGTGGCACCTGTTTATTATAATCCATTTGAAGGACACTTGCTGTTGCACTGGATGAAGCAGCCAAAGTAAACAGGCAGGACCAGCTACATAATTTATGTGATTCATTGAAAAATGGAAAGGCAGGGTCTCTTGCTCAAAAATTATTAAGGGTTGATTTAGTTAAATCATTGTGCCCTGAGATTAGTATGAGAAGTAACTCATAAAATCTACTGGAAAGTTTTCTAGGATCGTGAGGTAGTAATGAGGGAATGATGGAGAATGCAATAACATAATTTTTTATCTTTCCCACCTATAAAATGTGTCTTTTGTTTTGTCTCTAATGATGGTCCTAAGTCCAGATTTAAGTTTATGTGTATGAGAGGAAGGTTATATTAGTACCCAGGACATGATATTCATAACATTGAACTTGACAGTGCATATTCTACAAGGTAATTTATGGTGGGTCTTAACTTTCTCCCTTTTAGTCAAATTAGGGAGAATATAGCTCCCTAACCGAGTAGAGGATACACCTCCGAAGTACTTTGTCTGTCAGACCCTAAAACGTTTATTTGGGTGTGCTAGCAAGGCTCTTGTTGTTGTCTGTGTAGGTAGACATTATGTGTGATGAGTTGCAAATCCTAATATTAGGAGAAAGTGTTTGGAAAGAGGATGAAATCATAGTAGATGGGAAAGAAGTTTATAAGGAGATTACGTTACCATGGAGGGAAGCCATCACAATATTTCTACACAAGTAGCTCAGAGCAAGGATGTAATATTTAACTATCTTTTGCCACTCTTGTCCAAACAAATGGCCAATGTTGGTGGAAATCGCATGGCCTCTTCTCTGCAGAAGAGGGAACTTGGACTCCTACTGATTTGAATGTTCTACCTGTATAATTTGGATAAAATAAGTGACAAAGTGCCTCCTGATGACTCAGCTTATGGGAGAGAGACTACAGTTATTATGCAAATTCTCGGCTTTGTTTACCTTCTAGGATTTTTTTTTGCAGAAAAATACTACTGATGAATTGTATAGGGCAGAGGATGCTGTGCAACAGTTTCTGTACCCCATGTGGCAATAAGTCAAGATGATACATTGTTAAGACAGCTCCCTGGGTATGATGGAAAGCAGGTAGCCACCTGCATGGTATGTCACAGCCCACTCTTATTTATATATATCAATATATCAATCTTATATATATCAACATATCAATGTGAATGTGGATTGAATTAATTTAAAGAATGCAAAATTGGAACCCAGAAAGCCTCAAGGAATGTGGATTTGGGTTTGGCTTGTTAGTCTGAAATTAAAAATAACTCTCCTCTGGAGGTGCACAGTGGACATTTATGGGAAACCTTAATGGCACAACCATATTATATTTGGTAGAATATACCTAATTGGAAGTTTCATGAAGTACAATATTTTGGGGTGCAGCTAAAACTATACACATTTAATTAATACATAATGCTAACAACATATGTGGCAGATTCATCAACACTGGTCTCCCTGTGTCAGGCATTTTGTAAGAATTGTCGGAGTTGGTGATAGGAGTATTGATTGAATCATCTTGAAATATTATTCCAGGACACCCATCACTATGATACAAAAGACTTAACGCTTCAAATAGGGGCAATAGACAGAGCTTGTTTTTAGACGACTAGCTGCTGCTGGAAATCAACCTGGGTGGAAAACAAAGCTCTAATTGAACGCACCAAATGAATAATGACTCTTCCATACTCATTAACAAATGCTAGAAGTAAGCTTGAACCTTTACCTCAGAAAGACTATTGGATATTTTAATCAGTACAGAATATTATGTCTTTAAATTTCAGTGGCAGGAATTCATAGAAAGCCAAGCTAAAGAAGTAAAGTTACAGAAAAACTGTACATAGTGTAAGTTGTGGCTAGAAATCACTAAACAGTGTGACCGTCAGCATTATTCTCTAACAGAGAATATGGATATCATACAAATTAAAAAATAGTTTGTCTTCCCTGTTATGGAATTGGTTGAAATTGGAAGGATAAAGTGTTATTCTCTGATATCCATGGACTGTGGATGGGGAGTAGATGAGCTCTATTACAGAAAGATTAATGACAATCAGTGTCTGTGAAGACCTGGAATATATCTAGGATATGGTTATGTCCAAGAATCATATGAAATACAGAGTTTACTGAACAAGGACTTTTTTTTGTTTTTTGAATATGAACTTGTAGTTACCGCTTCAGTAACTGGAAATATATGATGTATAAGAAAAACATTTTTGCCTGAAAAAATTTTCACTTATGTAAGGTGTGTCAAACATTACCATAATATTTTTGTCGCAACTAAGTAAGAGTTCATAATTTCACTTATAGAATTAAATGCCGAATACATTTATGTAGAAGATGATCTCTGAATGAGAAAATGTTGTGGAAGCTCATATGAAGACCCCCCAATTAAAGTGTAATCAATAGAAACTATTTTTTTCAGAAAAAAAATGAGAAAAATTAAATATTCAATTAAATAATCCCACGTACACATAGAGAATGATGCAAATAATTAAAGTTGATGGAGGAAAAAAGTAACTGAGTTGCTAAATGAACATCATGAGACCTATAAAGGAAGATGTTAACAGATAATATATTTTACAGAAAGAATTCCTACTCTCTATTAGATGGTTCAAATCAAAGCCAGAGTGTTAAAAATATACAAACAGCTCATGAAGCTTAATATCAAAAAATCAAACAATCCAATCAAAAAATGGGCAGAAGATCTAAGTAGACATTTCTCCAAAGAAGACATGCAGATGGCCAAAAATAACATAAAAAGATGACTGACATCATAATTATTAGAGAAATGCAAATCAAAACTACAGTGAGGTATCACCTCACATGGGTCAGAATGGCCATCATCAAAAAGTCTACAAACAATATATACTGGGGAGGCTGTGGAGAAAAGGGAGCCCTCCTGCACTGTTGGTGGGAATGTAAACTGGTACAGCCACTATGGAGAATGGTATGGAGGTTCCTTAAAAAACTAAAAATAGAGCTACTATATGATCCAGCAATCCCACTCCTGGGCATATGTCAGGAGAAAACCATAATTCAAAAAGAGACATGCACCCCAATGTTCACTGCAGCACTATTTACAATAGCCAGGACATGGAAGCAACCTAAAAATCCACCGACGGATGAATGGATAAAGAAGATGTGGTACATATATCCAATGGAATATTACTCAGCTATATAAAATAATGAAATAACGCCATTTGCAGGAACATGGGTGCACCCAGAGATTGTCATACTGAGTGAAGTAAGTCAGAAAGAGAAAGACAAATATCATACAATATCACCTGTATGTGGAATTTTAAAAAAATGGTACAAATGAACTTATTTACAAAACAGAAATAGTGTCACAGATGTAGAAAACGGACTTACAGTCACCAAGGGGTAAGCGGGGGAGGGATAAATTGGGAGATTGGGATTGATATATACACACTACTATATATAAAATAGATAGCTGATAAGGACCTACTCTATAGCACAGGGAACTCTACTCAGTACTCTGTGGTGACCTAAATGGGAAAGAAAGCTAAAAAAGATTGGATATATGTATATGTATAACTGATTCACTTTGCTGTACAGCAGAAACTAACACAACATTGTAAATCAACTATACTCCAATAATAATTAATTTTAATAAAAGTCAGAGTGTTAGTCTGCTTAAGTGAAATATTGCAGAAAATTTTGTAAGATAAATAGTGAAAATATACCACAAATATTTGCCACCGAGATGTTTATGAAGGTCAGAGGATGGATGAGGAAGTAAAAGTTCTAACAGCTAGTCTGTGTTTCTCTCCTGTTATTGAGGAGAGGCCTTCTCAGCACACAAAGAAAGCATGTGACCCAGTATGAATGTGTAAACGTACTAACAGAGATCCTGAAATCAATCTGATTTTTTTTTTTTTTTTTTTTTTTTTTGCTAGCAGGAGAGTGATTACCTATGAAATAATTTTAGCAGAATGTGCCTGGTTGTTTAGGATTGCTTTGGTTAACAAAGCAGGGATCTATGTGTTTATGGGACATGGCTCCCTGGAAAATGTCACATATGCTATGTAACTCTCTAGGTAAAAAATGAGGATATTTTATGTCTGAGAAGGTCGCTCCATGTAACTGAAGTGTTCACACACTTCTCTAGAACTCCCATCTATCTGCCTGGGCAGAGGAGTATCTGATGAAAGCATGGTAGAAAAGATTTTCCTGTGTCATCTCTTCCTATGAGATGCATAGGAGAAAGCTAAGAACTGATACAAATTCAAGTCTGCAATTATAAAATGAGGAAATTGACATTATGCTGGAAAATAGAAGACAAAGTCCTTCTGCTAAGGATAAGAGGATCAAGTGTGGACTGGGTTATTTGAAAAGTTGGTGAATGTTTAGAATATCTGTTGTGCAGAAAAAGGGAAAAAATTGATCAAAAAGTCAAATAATTTAAAGTGATAATATGGAAAAGTGATCCAGACAGAATTTGTGTCATTCACAAAGGCAAAGAACCAAGAGAGAAAGCTGTGTGTCTTGGGAGGAAAAGTCACCATTTGAATTTCATTATTAAGACAGTGTTATTTCTAAGAAATTTTAAGCTGTTTCTAAGTATTTATTTCTAAGAATTTAAGGAGTATATGCAAATGCAGCATGAAATAAATAGATGACAAAATAGAGAATATTAGCAGAAATGTGGTTTTTTAATGTTATAGTAAACACTATCAAAGCAAATAACTTGGTTTGATTTAGTTTCAAAATGACAACATACATCAATTTTAACCTCTGACCAAATCCATAATTATGTGAAAATAAAGATTTCTTTAACTTTTTAAAAATACTTAACAGATGTAGAATATTTAGCTCCAGATTAATTGGGAGAACTTCATAGTGTCTTATAATTAAGCTGCCTTTAAATATGCCTGAACCTTCAGGCCAACATATGTGGGTATTTGTCTCCACATGACAAGGTGTTTTGAATTCAGCAACAATTTTTTTCTTCTTCTTCTTTTTTTTTTTTTCGGTACGTGGACCTCTCACTGTAGTGGCCTCTCCCGTTGCGGAGCACAGGCTCTGGACGTGCAGGCTCAGTGGCCATGGCTCACGGGCCCAGCCGCTCCGCGGCATGTGGGATCTTCCCAGACCAGGGCACGAACCCGTGTCGCCTGCATCGGCAGGCAGACTCTCAACCACTGCGCCACCAGGGAAGCCCACAGCAACAATTTTAATAGCTTATGTTGAAATGGGAATTATCCTAAGGGTATCTGGTGGAAATGCACTCAAGAACAGAAGAACCATATCTATTTCTTTCATGAATATTTGCTGTGTTTTGATGTAGTAAGTTATTGTTCATGGCCAAACACTTCATGAGGATAAATGACTGATGTAACAGATGACCTAAAGATGCTCAAGAGCACATGAAAACAGAAACACTTTTGTCCTGAAGAAGAGTGTAGTCTTCCATCTATAATTTGAATGTAAAATTTGAATATAAAAATTGTGGCTGAAAATATTCTAAAATCACAAGAAACTGCATTCAAACTAGTGCCATGGTATCCATTCAAAACATCTGAAGTCATTTTTCTTTCTGAATAGCGCCCAATGTAAAGCTTTTTCACACAGAACAAAACAGAAGTGAGCATCAGTAACACTTCCAACATGCATACACTTTGTTCTAAAGGAACAGCTGTTACTTGATAAGAAGAATATGAAAAATGCCCAGCATTTGTTTTTTTAAAAAGTTATCACCCAAATAAGAATTGTTGGGAACCAGATGTTAAAATTGAGAGTGGTCTGTTTATTTCAGTTGAGAGTGTTATAAAAATGTTAATAAGTTGTTTTTATGTCTATTACACGGTGATGTTGGACTCTTTAATGGGCTTTTTGTTATATTTGACTGTTGTTTCTATGGACTGGTATTACTGGTGTTAGATCACTGAAGAGTAAATAAAGAGAGGAAGAATGCTTTCTTGTAACCAGGATACTGAACTGGAATGGAGAGAGGTGGCAGAGTTTTGCAGATAACGTACAATGAAAACTTTGAAACACTAATATCTTTTCTGTTTTGAGAAATAACCTCATAATAATTAACAATAATTATCATCTCAACCAAAGGAACTATGTCACCCCAAATGTTACTACCCTAGACATCTGCAGGAGACCATGATTTATTACCTGAGTACATTACTACTCATGTGCAGCCTGTCTCCATCCATTTTAGCAGGTTTCAATCAGCCACTTAATATTTAATATGTAAATTATTTTAATTGGATAAGTAATGCATGCTCCTTATAGAAAATTAAAACATTTCAGAAACACTTAAAGCCTCATTTGGATATTATCCAAACCTAGTCCATTCTTCAGAGATAACCTTTGTTTCTATTTTGGTGTGTGTTTTCCTCAAATATATTCAATGCATTTATAAATGCATGTACATTTATCTATTGAAAATAGACACAGTTGACTTTTTTGAGTATGCTTTACTTAACTCAAGTGCTTCAAAATGGGTCAGTTTGAAATGTCCTTTTTTTTCTATTTGATGATATACCTGAGAAGTTTTATCATGAATAATATTAAAATTAAAAATAAAATGAATAATACTAGACTATTTGGGTGCTGTCTGTGCACTGGGTATTAAGTGTGACATATTATCCCATTTAATCATCATGACAAACTAATGAAATATGTAATGCTGTTATCTCCATTTTACAGAAGAGGGAAAAAAAAAAAACCAAAACTAAGGTCCCTGTATTGATCTCAAGGTCAATACAGGGAACAAATGATTCAAATCCAGATAGTTCTGCTTTCAGAGGTCATGTCATTAACCATTATGCTATAATGGCAGCATTATAGTCAGCATAATGAATAAACTGTTTTTGTTTAGCCATTCTTATACTGATGAATATTTAGAGTTTTTCTAATTACAACACAATACTGCAGCTGCTATTCTTGCACAGTTATCAACAATGTATTTCCAAAAGTGGAAAGGCACAGCTTTATATTAATTACTTATGGACTGTAGAATACATCAGAATTGTACTCTAAAGCAACTCCCAGTTGTGCACTTATACCAGCAGAGTTTGAACCTGCCCATTTCCCTACATTCTCATATACGTTGTTAATATTTTTATTTTTGTCAATCTGATGGAGGAAAAAAGTGGTACTTTGTTTTAATTCATTTACCTGATTATTTGCATTATTAATATTTGGATTATTTCATATGTTTATCACCATTTGTATTTCTGGAATAGTTTCCAGAAAAACTGTTTATATATTTTGCCTGGTTTCTATTATGTTGAGTCTCTCCAAAAACTAGTTAAATGTAAACTCTTTCAAAGAAACTTCCCTGGTTCCCACAACTTGAAACACTCTCCCTTCATTTGATTTTTATAGTATTTTATCTGCACTTCTCTTATGGCATCACTTTCTACTTTGTATAGTTGCTATTTCTGTATTATCTAGAATCCTCCATAATCTCCTTTGGGGAATAGTTTATTTTGATTAATCTTTATGACATATTAAAATTAACAAAAATTAAAATAATAAATATTTTAATTAATTTAGCTTTTAATTTTTTTTTCAGATATTATGTATGCCACCTACTGAGAGACTTAATTTTGGGGATGTCTTATTTTGAAATAATTAAAAGCAAGCTGGAAAAAAATAATTTATCCCTCTATGATCATTCAGATTAGAAAAATGGTCTGTTCTAAATAATGAGATTTACTCTGTTTATATATTATAAGAGCAATTCATCATATGTCTAGAAACTTCTCTGATTTTTATCATTCAGGAGAATTTTTAAAAATCTTTGTTTCATTAAATTATAAAGAAAAATCAGCCAATTAAAGAAATCTTGAAAAACTCATAGAAAAAAAGTGAAAACATTTTCCATTATTAAAAATGAGCTCATACAGTTATTATTTAGCTTACTCATTTAAGGGTCATTCTGCATAATATTATAGAATACGTGATTTAAAACAGTAAGTAAGAGATAAAAATACTGGACTTTAAATAGAATTCAGAATGTGAGTGAGGCTGATTTGAACATTTCAACCAAAAAAAAAAAAGGTTCTCTCATATAGTTGACTCTTCAGTCTCCCTCAGGTTTTTTTTTTTAATTGATGCTTTAAAAATATCTGTTAGTTGTATGTACTTTTCTTTTTTTTTTCTTCTTCTTCTTTTTAAAGAGATTTTATTTTATTTTGAACTATAGTTGATTAACAATGTGTTAGTTTCAGGTGTACAGCAAAGTGATTCAGTTATACATGTACATGTAACTATTCTTTTTCAAATTCTTTTCCCATTTAGTTTGTTACAGAATATTGAGCAGAGTTCCCTGTGCACTACAGTAGGTCCTTGTTGGTTATCTGTTTTAAATATAGCACTGTGTACATGTCAATCCCAAGCTGCCAATGACGGTCCAGTAGTTAGGACTCCACGCTTCCACTGTCAGGGGCCCAGGTTTAATTCCTGGTTGGAGAACTAAGATCCCACAAGCTGTGCAGCCTGAAAGAAAGGAAGGAAGGGAGGAAGGAAGGAAGGAAGGGAGGGAGGAAGGAAGGAAGGAAGGAAGGAAGGAAGGAAGGAAGGAAGGAAAGAAGGAAGGAAGGAAGGAAAGAAATCCCTCAGATTTTAAACATCTCCCCACATGACTCTTAACTAGTAAGTACAGTTTACTTTGGACTTTTGAAATCTATGGGTGACAGTAAGTCATTAATATTACAAAAGAAGCCCCAGAACTAATGCTTTATATCCCCAGAATTAGTGTCTTATTTATCAGAATCCACAAATATATTGAAGGAAATTCATGGTTATGGAAATCAAGTTGATAGTTGAATACTTTATTTTCTATGGTAAGTTGCTCTCTGGCAAATGCAGAGAAGCAGCTTAAAGTTGTGCTCATGGTCCCCAGTTCAGTCTCTCCAAGTGTTTACTTTTTGCTCCTAGGAAGGATTCTGCCTGTGTATGTTTCGAAGCACCAGTGTTTTAATGATCTGTAAAGTATTATTACCCAGGAGTAGCTGTTGACGAACCAAGAATAAGACGTTAATGATCTCAAAGGACAATTCTCCCATATGGTGTTTCTTGGGGACCCTAGTTTCTTGAGATAGAATGAAAGGGGAAGTTAATTTTCACATGTAAATAAATTTGGGAAAACTATATACTTCAGCTTCCTCTTGGAGATCCAGAAAGAACAGTAGCATATTAACTGTTATAAGACAAAGAAATGTTTTTAACTATGTTTAAGCTAGTATAAAAAAGCATATTCAACAGGGGAAATCTTACCCCCATCAGGATTGCACTTTCAGAATATAAAAGGCTTGTCTATATGGTTTCTTGTGGTAAATACCATGCAGATATATTTCATGAAATGGGTATACATTTATGTGGATATTTCTTAGAGGTATTGCTTGATAATATTTGTGCTTGCTTGGCATATTTGTTCCTCATAGAATCAGCGCTGTTCACTTTAGAAAATATTTCAGTAGCTTGCCTGTTGTCTCAGGTGGTTTCTCTGATTGCAATCAGCCATAACAGTGCATCTCTTCCCTTTGGTCAAGGTTCACATTTAGCATAGAGGATAAGAATGGAGTCTTTGGAATTTCATAAATATGGAATGAAATTTCAACTGTGTTGCTGATTAGCTATATAAAATTAGAGCAAGCTTTTGAGCCTCTCTCATTTGTAGTTTCCTTATTTGAAAAGTCAAGATATTGACTCTAGAAGGGTAGATTAAATTGCTATATAGGAAAAACTTAATAGATCATGACTATTATTGTTATTAATATTTCCTAGGTGTGAAGGCTGCCTTCAGAGGGGACATACCAACTAGAAAAAAAATTTTTTTACAAAGTCTAGTCAGCAGAAATGGGTTGGTTTTATACACACACACACACACACTTTTTTTTTACTTAAAATGTAAAAAAAAAGTTAATTAGCCAGCCATTTTGTGTGACAATATTCTGATACATTTTTTAAAAACGAAATATCTTGGCAGACACTGTTGATAGGCTATGTGATAGCCTATGCAAAAGCTATTCATAAACTTTTTCTCTTGCCTATATTTTTTCATCTGATAAGCTGAAATATCAATGCTTCCTGGTGTGGCTGTTAATCCAGATGACATATAAGTGGATCTCAGAGGTGAGGTTTTCAGGGAAGTGTTTAAAACAGTACACACTCGATTTGTATGTCATTGACCCTTTGTCCTTTGCTGCTTCAACCTCTTTTAACTGCCTAGAATGTTGCCATTATGCCTCAAGATGCTATAGACATTATGCAACTTTATGTGACACCTGACTTTAAGGACATGCTAATAATGTTACTGCATGGCTGTAATTCTAATCTTCAATGTCACTGTGCTGCTACTTTTCTCCCAGTTGTGGACTGCCTTCACCTGCTTTTTTTGTAAGAGAAGATAAACCTCTTACATGTTGCCTACTTTTATTTGTGGTCTGTGTTACTTAGAGCCAAATCTTGTCCTAACTGAAACCAATATTAACATTTTTGTCACAGATTTAGTCTGAAGATTATATTAGCTTATGCCAGAGTTCCATTTATTCAGTAACAAATATTTTTAAGTGACTGGTAGGGGTAATGTGATATTGAAGCTACTAGAATAATGAGGTAAACTGAAGATATTACCTGGAACTCTTGGAACTTACATGAAAATAAATGGAGACAGCAGAAAACAAGTAAATAAATAGATAATTTCAGATTTTGACTGGTTTTATAAAAATGATAAGTAAGGCAGAAAGGACTGTAAGGGTAGGAGTTGAGGAAGCACAGGTAACTATGAAAAGGTGGTCAAGGAGATGTACTCTAACAGAGGGCATTTGAAGACAGGGACATTTGAAAATGTCAAAAGTTACACAGTATTGTTTCTGTTGTATTGTATTGGTCCAAGAAATCATAGGTCCTCCCAGATTCAAGGTCAGAGACGTTAAACCCCGTCTCTCAGTGGATGAGAGTTGAAGAATTTTGAGGCTGTATTTTATAGCCATAATACTAAATCAAATGGGGGGAAAAACAATATACATACATATTTTTACTGCATCCATTTTTCCCCAAAGTATTGACTCTTCACTACCTTCATTACTCTGATACTCACAGTCTTCCTCATTTTTTACAATTAAACCTTGTCTTTCAGGGGAAATTCTTAATTTGTAAACTAAAGATAATTTTGAAGTATTGCCATTTTCGGGGGAGATATATTTAATTCATAAAATTATAAATTAGGGTAATTTATTAAGCTCCATATATCCTAGGTGAGCCAGAGTGGAAAGATAAATAGTCTGGACAAGGTATAATGAATATGTATATATTACTTTAGTGTAGAAACTGTGGTGAATTGGAGAGCATGTGTCCCATCTAAAAGGAATACCCATTATTAATATTTTTTCTTCCCATATGAGAATGAGGGCACATATTGCTAGTTTTTATTTTTCCCAGATAAGCCAGAAATTGGAATTTTCTCTCTGAATTCTTTTAATTATAAAATGTTATGTTAAAATTTTAAAAAATCCTGAACTGTAAACCTTTATTCAGCTGGGACTTCCAGCTCATGAACTTTCCTCAAATTAAAATAAGATACTAGTCATAGATTTTGAGGCAGCAGTGGAAATAGTTAATATTTTGTATGTGGTAATCATTACCACAATTCCTGAAAATATGAAGTAGTTGCTTTGTATAATTATTTGTTATATTACCATCGAATTTTTCTCTTCCAATTCTTTTAGTAAGATAAAAAAATAAACATTTCTAAGTACATCTTTATTTTTAAATGAGAATTCTGCAAGATTGAATCATTTACCTAATTATAGAACTTCATTTAATATAGTGCATTGTATCACTAAATCAAATAATTATTTTATATTTGCAGTATTTCACAGTTTTGTTTTATTAATAATACATTTTCTTCTATGTGTGAGAATTTTTTTCATATTTTAATTGAAAATATTAGAGCTTCTAAGAAAGAATGGAAAGTAGGATAGACTAATCCTAATTTCAATGGTGTACCATGTCTGCCATTATGTGAACTGTTTTAAAAATCCCCCTAATTTCCTGCCATATAAAAAGAAATTGAGTGTCAGGGTATTCGACAGAACCACTGTCATAAACCACAGTCATGTCACTAGAACACAGTCATGAATGATGTAAAGAAAAAACATAAGGATATGATTCCTGTAAAATTAGAGTAGGATAGAGTCACAGCATTTGTTACCTCTAATTTCCAGAAACAGTCATGGAGTTTATAAAGAGAGAAATACTGTCAGGAAAGAGGCATTTCTTACAGTCTAAAAGGTTTTTTGTTGTTGTTGTTTTGTATTGTTTTTATCAGCCACAAACATTTACATACTTCAGCTCTCATTTTTATGTTGACAATTCCATAATAACTATATTTACCTTTATTTTTTTTCTTTTTGTATTTCTTTACCTTTGTATTTATTCGTACCTTTGTATTTATTCATACAAAATAGTTGCATGGAATTTATTTGAAAATGAAAACTTCCTTTCAAAAGCAGAGCTTATCAGATTTGTATTCAAAATTTTCTACTACTCTGTCTTCCCTTTTTCTGCTAGTGTAACCACCATCATTGCCCTCTATCTGATACATTGAGTCAATTGGTAAATCACTTGTGTCTTTTTTATACATTGTTTTCCATGACGTTTTCCGGTACCATTGTATCTCACCTCAGATATCAAAATAGCAATTATTTTGATCTCTTTACCCCCAAACATTCCTGTTCCACTTAATCTAACACAATTCTCTCAGTGTTATGACAGATTACAGTTCTGTTCACAGACCTTCAAAGACTTTCCACTGAATTTTAACAGAATAGGTGATTACTTCAGTCATGTGTTAACGTGTAACAAAATACCCCAATCATCTATCCTTTTTCAAAAATCAATATATTTATTAAAATATTCAACTTCTAATTATGAAATATTTCAAACATACCAAACATGGAAAAAAGCTTTGGATACAGCTACAAAAAAACCATAAACAAGCTACTGGCTTAATTTTTTTTTAATTTTTTAATTTTATTAATTTTTTTATACAGCAGGTTCTTATTAGTTGATGTGTACTATTCCCATGTATATTTCTGTACTTTTACCTATAAATGTATGTATAGAATATTTATATACAGCATATAGTGTTGTTTATATCTTCAAAATTAAAATAAATATTACCATTTTCTATGTATAACTTGAAGCATACTTTCTGATCTAAATATTATATTTTTGAGAGTCATTCCTAATGATACTTGGATACCCATTTTTGTTAAATTTGTATATGAGATTTCATTAAATAAATGATAGAAAGCTTTTACATATTAAAATATGACATTTAACATTTATTTTAAATGTTTGCAAATAGTCCTGGAATTAATATTCATGGACACCTTGTCATATATGTTAGAATTTCTGTAGGATAGACATAGAGGAGGAGATTTCTTAACTTTGAGTACATGCATCTTCAATCTTTCTATGTATTGCCAAGTAGTTTCCAAAATAGTTGTGTGAATTTATCTTCCCACCATACAAACATTAGAGTTCCTGTTTTCTCCCATAGCCTCATCAACCAGGGGAGACTTTCTCAAGCAGTAAATGGTAATGTAAAATGATAAATGTGATCACTTGAAATACTCCATTTGCTTAAAGACTATATATTTTACATTTTCTTTAAAAATGGCACAATGTGTTTTTCACACTTGAAATTAGTGTGATGTTGGGATACAATTTATAATTTTCCAGATGTTAATCAACTGTACAACTGCTATTTTTTTGAATAGTTGCTCATTTTCCTGGTTGATATGAAATTAATATGTACAATATCAAAATATTTACATGTATTTGTGATTTCACTATCATGCTCCAATAGTCAAATTCTTCATGTCTGAGTCAATGCCACACTGCCACAATTACTATAGATTTATAATCAGTGTTTATTCAATATCTACTCAGTTCCAGTATATGTTTGCTAGGGCTGTCAACAAATTACCACAAACTTTTTTGGATTAAAGCAACAGAGAGATATTCTCTCACAGTCCTGAGATCTGAAGTCCAAAACCAAGGTGTAGGTAGGTCATGATCCTTCTAAAGTTTCTCGAGGTGAATCTTTCTTTGCTTCTACTAGCTTCAGTTGGTTCCAGGTACTCTTCTGTTTGTGACTGCGTAACTCCCGTCTCTACCTCTGTCCTCACATGGCCTTCTCCTCTTCTCTGTGTACAAAGTAATGTTTTAATGTATGTACACATTACAAAATGATGACAATCAAGCTAATTAACATACCTATCACCTCATGTATTTACCTTTTTTTGTGTGTGGTAAGAACACTTGAGATCTACTGTCTTAGTAAATTACAAGTATGTAATAATTATTATTAACTATAGTCACCATACTTTTCCAGTATTTTAACCATCTATGCTTTATCCTTACAACGAGTTGTTTTATTATTGTTAGTAATCATAGTATTAGAGTTTTCTAATAGTGATCATTTAGATTTGCCCTGACATATAACAGTTCTTGTATTTACTGTTTCTACTTGCTTCCCACACTTTTCTTTTTAGCTCCATTTCCTTTTTCCTGTACTATTTTTTTATAATAGTTCTCCAGCAAGTCTAAGAGTTGTAATTTCTTAAAACTTTTGTTGACCTAAATGTCTTTTTTTAAATTTTCACTTTCCCTGCTGTGTATAGTATTTTAGCTTCAATTATATTCTTTTGCACTTGGAAATTTATTCCATTGTGTTGCTGTGTTGTTCCTGTTGGGGTGAACTATCTTTTTCTTTAAGATTCACCAAATAAATGCTATTTCTAGTTTGGATTATTTTTATTCACTGTTAAAAACATCAAATTCCTGAATCTGAGGATGCTTTTATTTAATGATTTATTGAAAACATCCTGTTATTGCCTTTGGATGTTGCCTCTTTACCTTCTTAATTGCATCTGAAAGTTCTAAAAGTGTTTGTTGGACCATCTCAGTCTATCTTTTATAAGTTTATTTCTTTATTTCTCTGTCATCTATCTTTACTATTATAATCCTGTATTCATCTGTATCAGTTTTTTTATTTCAATGACTTTATTTTTATTTTTAGCTATCTTTTTGCCAAAACTTGCTTATTATTCCTTTTTAAAATATATTTACCTATTATATATATGGTTATTATGTAATACAGTTATTTCATAATTTCTTTCAGGTTATTCATCTATTATCACAAATCTTCATAATCCTGCTGTTTTGTATCAGCTGACTCTTGCTGATGGTGGATTATTTTTCACCATGTATTTTACAATATTTTGTTTGTGAATTTATTTTTGATAGAGTTTTAAATTTAAGCATTTTTTTTTCTTCCCCCATTAGGAATTCCTTACATTTTGTGACATTGGATCATTTCTCTAGAAGAGCTTCATATTTCTTATGCTAGGAAACTCATGGGAAATACTGGCTTTGGTCTAATTTTGACTTTGTTTTCTCTTGTTTAAGGTTCCTGGCCTACATGAGTGTTACAAATTCTTATTTCAATTCTGGATATGGCACAGGGTGCTGGTGACAAATTCTCAGCTATATTTTAAAGTGCATACACTTTAAAGAGTTTATCTAACTTACTAATTAATGAAAGAACCAGTAAGATGTTCTTAAATGGTCTAAAGTACTTTCGAGAAGTTGAGGTATTTAGAAGCAGTTTAACTAAAGAATGTTAAAATACAATTGCTGGATTAGATAAAAAACTGATTTACATATAAAAAGTTAATAAATCTGTGAGGTTATCTGTTCCATAGGAAGAAATATTTCTATTTGTATAGGAAAAAAAATTTAAACTTAACAAGTCCCTTTACTAAGTCTGTGATCTTTAATCATTACTGAAGAGTGAAATGAACTAACTACATTCCCCTAGAAAATCCTTCAGTAGCTTTTACACCCAAATGACACTGAAGTATATGCTGCCCAAGTTTTTATTTATTTATTTATTTAAATGAAGTTTTCTTTATTTCTTTTTTTAACCTTATTTTACCTTATTCCCAAGTAAATAATTTTCCTGACACCCCACCCCACTGCACTACTAAGGGTATTTACTTCTTAAAATCCAGTTCCTTCTGCTTCCTTTCCTCTATCCCATTCCTACTCAGAGGATTAAAATCTTAACTTCTCTTTGGGTATTCCTATTTCTATATTATTTTATTTAACTCAACTATGCATTTTAAACAATGATTGATTCTTATATTTTATTCAGCATTTCTAGGCATTTATGCTGCAAAGGACTTCAAGTTATCTTTCTTACTTCTCTACTTAAACTAAAGTGCCCTTATTATGGCCCTTCTCAAACAACTGCAATTCCATGAAAACTTTATTCAATGCTCAATAAATTATCTTTTCCTGTCTCTGAATTTAAATAATGGTTAGTTTCTGTCTCTCTTATTGTTATTTATCTAATTTTATAATTTTGGATAGTTATATATGTTATATATATAATGTACATATTATATAAAGTATATATTATATAATGTCTATATATAATGTGAGACATAATGTATATATAATGTGCGATTTAAAATATAAACATATTTAATGTGAAGTATATTATCTCACTCTATTTATACACACACACACACACACAGATTCACACCTTATGAGGGAGAACTTAAGACAAGTCTTGAGTATAGGCAAAGTATCCCTAAAAAACACCAAAACTGTCTTCCAAATAAAGTATCTTTTTACATAATTGTACCACTTTCACTAATTATCAGTTAGTCATGGTTTTGTTTTGTATTACTTGGTTTTTTTCTTTGTCATCCTCTCTCCTCATGCATGCCATTCAACTAGTTTTGGGTTTATTTTTGTTTTTGCTAAGGAAGCACAATATCACTAAATGTAATGATAGGTTAAATCACCCACCACTTTTAAATATTGCTTTTTTTAAATTTATTTATTTATTTTATTTTTGGCTGTGTTGGGTCTTTGTTGCTGCACACAGGCTTTCTCTAGTAGCCACAAGTGGGGGCTACTGTTTGTTGCGGTGTGTGGGCTTCTCATTGAGGTGGCTTCTCTTGTTGTGGACAGTAGGCTTTAGGCACATGGGCCTCAGTAGTTATGGCGCATGGGCTCAGTAGTTGTGGCTTGTGGGCTCTAGAGCGCAGGCTCAGTAGTTGTACACAGGCTTAGTTGCTCCACGACATGTGAGATCTTCCTGGACCAAGGCTCAAACCCATGTCCCCTGCATTGGCAGGCGGATTCTTAACCACTGAGCCACCAGGGAAACCCTAAATATTGCTTTTGGGGGGTTATTTCTTTTCCTTTTTTCTTTCTTCGCTCATCCTCTCTCTAAGTCCCACTGTCCCTTCCTTCCTACTTCCTTCCTAGAGGAATAATTTTCCTTTACCCTTCTAGGTCCTTCTAGCTGGTCTAAGAATTAAATTGACATGAGGCAGATTAACAGGAAAAAAAAGTGTTTAATAACAGGTGTACATGAGAGAGACCCAGGAAAACTTAGTAACTCACCAAAAACCCCAAATCCTCACCATAAATACCATCCTCAGCTAAAGATAAAAAGGATGTTGAGGGCGGGGAGAGTTAAGTTATGGGAGGTGACCAGGGAACTCACAGTAAAAAAAGGGTAAGAATGTGATGCAGATTTAAGTCATGGCTTTATCCGCTGTTGAGAGTTTCTAAAGATTTGGTCATCCTCCTAGGTATGGCAAAGGATGACACTCTTACAAATGTAAATACTGTTTACAAAAGGATAACTTCTACTTCCTTTTCAGAGTTTCTCCCATGTCTGCTGTTTCTTGGAAAATAATCAGCTTAAAATAATTAATATGCCAAAGAGACCTATTTTAGGGTGGCAAATTTTACTCCCCTACACTTCTTTCTTTCCTCCTTCCTTCCTTCTGATGCCAAAAACTCAGCCTCTGTGCACCAGTGCTGAATCAAATCTCAGAGACAGAGTTTTGGGTAAAGTAGAAAAGAATAGCTTTATTGCTCTGCCAGGCAAAGAGGAACACAACGGGCTCATGCCCTCAAAACTGTGTGTCCCAACCCAGGGGGTTTGGTGAGGAGTTTCATAGCAATGGTTCAAGGGCTGGGTTGCTAATAAGGATACGGGAGTGTGCAGGGCCTGTATTCCTTTAATCTGGCCTCAGGTGGTCTCCTAATGAGCTTCTTTGGTTCTTGAGGTTATCAAACTGTGACCTTCTCTCTGGAATGAAAAGTACTTCATCAAGTAGTTAACATCTTCCATTTGTTGGGGGTTTTAGTTCTACAGAAGAGCTCAAAGATATTGTTATGTGCATCCCCTGAGGCAGAACCAGGACCCTGTCCTAAGACTGCACTGCTGTTTCCTGACTGCTCCCCTCTTGTCTCTACATCCCCTCCGTTCCCTGATTAGCAACTGTTTGAACCTGCCCTTTGGAACTCAGAAATGGTCATGAAGGCTGAAGCCTGTTCCATACAAATAAGAAATGGGGGACACAGAAAGGTTTCCATGCCCAGGAGCCCCACAGTGTCCTGCTCAATTTTTCTTCCTTCCTTGTTCCTTTTACTGGTAAGATTTTGTAGTTTAATTTGTACAGTTGGTGAATAGAGCATCTTCATTGTATTTGTATTTACCCTTCAATTGGATTATAAATTCCTTGATGGAAATATAGCTCTCTTTGCCTCTTCAAGAGGGCATTATTTAGGCTTTGAATAAATAAAAGATTGATAAATATTTGTCTTTTGAAATTGAAATAATCATCAATGGCTAAAGCATATGTAAAATCTCATATATTCTCAAAATTATTATGCATGCTTTCATCTATCTATGCATCTCCAATATTGCAGAAAAATTGGGATTGTAATAAATGGAAAGGCATCTACACTTATTAAAAGCAAATTTCTAGGTAAGATATCTCATAGGGCCTACTTTAGAAAATAGATCAAATAAAAATAATTCATGATAGAAAAAGCATGGATTTATCAGCTTGAATATTGTTTTAGGTAGTAAAACATTAAAAAAAAAAGGAGGTGCTAGTAATATAGCCTGATATTTCCTAATTTTTTATATAATGAGTTCTTTTATATAATGACTGCAATGGACTTTAAATAAGGAATATTTTTCTTTTTCTTTATGGAGATAAGTATAGAAATTCCTAATGAAAACTGTCTTTTAGACCAGTTCCTGAACTCTATGAAAGTGCGTATTGTATTTTATTTTAGCAGTTTAGACATTCACATGTCAATCACTGTGGAAGTAAATTCAATTAACAGGGTATCAGCCATTGTACTAGTACTTGCTCACATTTTCTCATCCACCTAACAGAATCTTCACAGCATCTGAGTGGATGCTAATTCACAGACATTTGATTAATTGAATAGCAAGTATCTTTTCATCTGTTTTGTGTTTTTAACATATACAAATCTAGCTGGTTTCTAGCAGTGAGGTTTAATAAAAATTACATTCATAACACTCAGTTATTAGCTTGCACAGTTTTAAGTTGTTACCATGGTAGATATCATAGGTGTATTTTCTCCAATTCACAAAAAGTGTGTTTTTCTGGTTCAACCTAAATTTTTGCAAAGAATGCATTTCAGAAATATTAACTTCAAAAATATTAACCTTTCTTTTAGAACAAAAAACAAATCAGCAAGTAAAAAAAAAATTTAAGATGAATAACACTGTAAACATAAGGAATAAATGTTCATTTTCAGTCATTGATGCCAAATATTAGATGTTGAGGAGTAACTAAATCAAACCATCCCTAAATATTACAATTTTGCTTACAAACATCAGCAGACATTCTTGCCCATCTGTGGATGGGTGACTTTAAAAGGATGTTGATGTTTTTAAAAATAGCTTTTAGAAAAATAACAAAGTGTTTTTTATGTCCTAAAGTGAAGACCTTTGGACGCATTTTTTCACATGGCCTGTCAAACTGTATACCCAAACCATAAGTGGATGTCTGAGTAATAATTCATCTATCTTTATATGATTTGTCAGGTTTTATTTTTCAAAACAACAGTTGGCATAAGCAATGTCTTTAGTCAATTTTTTTTTTTAGTTATTTACTAAGATACCTATTAAGAAATAAAATTTGACTGAGTAAATTAGAAGATCTAACTAGCTTTATTCAATGATTTGTGAATCAGGCAGCATCCCTCCTAATAAATAGAAGGGCACTCCAAGGAGTTATACAAAAGGAAAGGTTTTTACAGGCAGAAGGAAGGTGGGGTAAGGGAGTTTTTAACAAAAGAAAAAAATTGTTTCTGGTCTGGTTATCTTCTTTTGGGGGTTGGAGGGAGGAACTGCATGGGTCTTATTATGCAGATTACCTTACTAATGCTGATCAGGAAATTTCAGATTGTCTGTTTGAAGGTCGCATTCTTATGAGAGGTTGAAATTGATATTAAGTCTTGGTTTGCTGTCCTGGGAGCAGATGATTATATTTTGGGCTTGTGATTTCTTTTTATGTATATATAAAGTGTATGTATACTTTGGCAGAATAATTATTAGATAATTAGAATAATTATTAGGTAAAAAAGTCACATGAATCTAGATAATCAAATAATGATACATAAATAAAAATATAATTGTCATGAATATATACAAATTTCCAAATGTACACATTAAATCCAGCTACCCAGAAAAGGGTCTGTGGAAAACAGATATTAGTGTCAAAGTGCAGGTTATAATGAAAATTCAAAGTGGGCTATTCTATTCTATTTTGGAAAAATATTACTAAAGACATGTGGAATAAATATTTTGCTACTTTTAAAAGGTCTTGCAAAACCATAGGATTATGATAACTTAAAAATATTTGAAAAATATTGCTACCTTAATTTCCCATTCCACCTGGTACTATACTATACAAACAACAGTGTGGAAAAATAAAACTTCCCTGGGTTTCTCTATGCTCCTGCCAGAAGCCCTAGCCTCTTGGAACTCCATACATACTGTTAGAATCATGAGAATTAAGTTTGTAGCCATTTGTCTAGGTAACTGCTCTGATCTGAAGGCTATAAAATCCCCTTATCTTCTTAAGAGGGTCAGATTGTTACAATTATTCTTAAGATTACTAAATCTTCAATTACTAGGTCCCCAAATTAAGCCACAGGATTTAGGAAACCAGGACCTTTATCTCTCTGTGTGTTTACATGTCAAATTTGAAATTCCAGAATTTGGAGATAACTATAAAGGCCTCCACAGGTGGGGGCATCAAGCTCTTAGAGAGATTTTACTTTAATTACAAAATACTGGCATAAGGAGCAGACCCTTTCTGGAGGGGAGGAAGACAGCTGCATAAGGAAAGACAAAAACATTTTTTTCTTTATTTCTTGTCCATGGAGGGCCTGGCTACTCACTAGGACAGTTGACCTGAGTCTCATCACTTTCTCCCAGGGATAAAGCCTGGAACAAGGGGCAGCCTAGACACATTACTAAGAGATGTGTCCGACTGAGAATACTTGTGTACATATTCAAGGTATAATAAAGATAAGACTCAACAAACAAGCTATCAAATTTTGTTGAATAGGTGAGTGAATGAATGAATATGAAATAGGAATTGAGAGACTGGGAAGGGTTTAGTTTTCACTCAAAGATATCAGAGAATCAAAATCTGAATAATTAAATTTGTAGAATATTTGTCTGATTATGCAGTAAAAAAGAGAATTGGTGTTCTTATTTCAGAGAAAGTTAAGCCAGAGCAATTTAAACACAGATTATTGCCAGGAAGAGAAAGATTCCTATCCATCTAGGAGTGCTTAAAAATGAGTTGCTTATTGAGAAGAGGGTCCAAGACAACATGGACGTTGATAGCAATATGAAACATTGTTTGATGGTCTGAGTTGTTAAATCATGAAGACTGTAGGATTGAACTAAAATTAACTTTTGGTACAGCCCCTTCATGAGGAAATAAAATTACTGATATTTTTGGGAAAACAAGTCCCATTTTAACTCAATCTGGTCTCTAGCATTGGCAAAACAAGTAATATTTTGATAAACATTAATAGAATTGACTTCGGAGCATGATAGCCTTATGAAAGTCCTTTGAGAACAATAAGATGGAGGAAAGGGGCAACTCTACCCTCCACTAAAAAATAGCTGAAAGCCATCACTTCACAAGATACAGGAGAGGGCTGTGCCATGCTGCAGGCCCATAATGAGGGAAAGATATATAAAGCCAACTTCTGGAACCAGTGGTTAAATTTATGTTATTGAACTGAACCTGGGCCCACTCACCTACCATGAAGCAAAGTCAATTTACTGACACCATGTTGTGATGAAGGAAAGTACAGTGTGTTTTGCAGGGCCCAAACAAGGAGTAGGGGCAGCTTCTGCTCAAAAGACCCAAACTTCCTGGTGGTTTTCAGGGAAGTGTTTCTAAAGGCACAGTTTGAGATGAAGGCGGTGGGTTGTGTGACTTTCTTCTGAATGGTTGGTGGTGACGTAACAGGGTGGTAACCCAGGACTCTAGTGCTCAGCTGGAACTTACCATCCTCCACCTGGGTGGAGGCCTTAGTTCCTGTAGAAGAACTGAAAGATATATTGTTATGTACATCCCTTGAGGAGGAACTAGGTCTGCTTTATTGCTGCACTGTTGTTTGACTGCTTTTCCTTTGTTTCTGCATTCCCTCCATTCTTTAATTAGTAACTGCCTGTGTCTGCTCTTTGAAACTCTGGAAAGACCAAGGGAACTAAAGACTTTTTTTTCTACAAAGAAGAAATAGGGGACAGAAGGGTTTTCATACCCAGGAGGGTCTCACAGTGTCCTCTGTGCTTCATTTACACTAAGTCCACTTGCAAGGAAGTTCTCTTATGTTTTCTTTTTCCTGACAGAGCTTGAAGAATATAATTTCAAGTCCAAATATCTGAAATAAATGTGCATCCTCAAAATAAGTTTTTTAACTCTTTATTTTAATAAATACTCTGATTTATTTTTAATAAATGACAGATCAGAGTCATGATCCTACATTGTGTAGTCACATTTCAATCCTTAATCTTGGTCATGGTATATAGAAAACTAAATTAGACATTTTTTTCACTAGGCTCAGTTCTGTATTTTAGGTTCCTATTTTTTGTACCCAATTAAAAATTTTTAACACCTTTAATTAATATTAGTTGATATATAATGTATCACCTTTTGGCTCAAATGACAGAAATACTTGTTGAAAATGATCACTTGTAGACTTAGGTTCTATTGGCATCAACTTCATTTTCTCTCTCCCATCCTTGACCTCAACTTTTAGATATTTGTCTTGCTCATCTCCTTACTATTTTTGCAATGGTTTAAAACTGCTTCAAGAATTTTTTTCAAAATTTTATTTTGTAATTCTCATTTTTGCCATTTAAAACATTCTGATGGAATGTTTTCAAATAATTTTTATAAGATCTTTTTCAATTTTTTCACTAAAAGCATATGAATCATGTGTTTAATCTAGATTTAAATTCACCATTTTAATAAATGTTTCTAAGCCCCTGGTATTTGGTTACCTGCATAGAACTCAATAACAAGAAGTAATGTTTGATTCAACTAATGCCTGGCAAGTAATTTTCTCTATGAAACCAATTATCATTGATAACTTTGCTCAGTGATAGCAGTGAGATTTCTACTAGTCTGTTTATGTATAAAGCTTAAAGGAGGAAATAAAATTTTGGCATTAAGGCACTAAATACCTCTGTTATTCATGGGCTAGTAAGACTTTTAGTAAATATTTAAGAAGACTGGGAGATGGACACTATTTATTTTTGTACTAGAATACTCATTTCTAATGCATATGATAAAATCAGTAGGAAAGTGGTTGAGTAAATCTAATCAATTTGAGATGGTTGAAGAGTGAGAATTCTATATCCATAGCAATTGGAAATTATTTTTGCTATTTACTTTTCACAGAATATAACAATGTTGACAAATGAACAAGGCAATTCCTAGCTGAAATATAAAATTATTTGCAGAAATTTCAAAGATATTGATCTCTCTCATTTATAAGTAATTCATGGGAAACAATATTAAACAATAGATAAAATATCCAGCAAATATGCTTCAGGGCATAACTCACATTATAATTAAAAATGAACTTACTTTTTTATTCCAACAGCTTCAATTTCCATTCAGCATAACTGTGTATGATAAATCTATTGGCAAATTACTTGCAAACATAAGGCTAAAAAAGATTTTTACATTAAGTTCACAAAATTTTCTCTTTCTCTTTTAAAATGATCAATATTTTATTAATTTAGTTTTCTTTAACTGCTTATAATTTGAACTGAGATATTTGGAGAGAAGAATAATTTTTAAATTATCTATAAAAATAAGAATAGCTGTTCTTAGCCAGGATGCCAGTCCTACCAAGAAATGTTAGAAATATATAAGCAAAATTCCAAACAAAATAAATATCACTGTCTGTGTATACATATTCCATATGCTTCTTCTATGTAAGTATTCCCTAGGACTGACTGCTCCTTCACTTTATTTAGACATATTGTATTCATATATTGAATACAATTAAATCCACCCTCATTTAATCCTTGTGGGTTGTGTTTTGACATCTTATCCACCCTATATTGCCATTTAGAATCCTGGGTACTGCTGCTTTTCCACTTTCACTTTTACTTAATGTGAGCAGTAATCACTTCCTCATAATTAAATGTTATGAGATAGTCATTTTATGTATTATCCAAATTGGTGCACTGTTTTGACTGCTCCAGGCAAATCAGGACATATGAACACCCTTCTATGAGAGAAAAAAGTTTTATTTTTATCTTTATTAAAATAGATTTTTCTAGAAATTATATAATACATGAAATACACAATTTCAAATTGGATATTTTTTCATGATTAAAAATATTTTTACCATATGTATGAAAATCTTTTAATCAAAAAAATGTTTAAATGACAGCTAAATTTTATTTAAAGGAAATGAGAGTTTTGGCATGTGATTTGCAAAAGGTCTACAGCATTCCATTAATATAGAAAGTTTTGTATACTAATTAAAATATTTATAATTTGATTTGGGTATTTTGCTTTCATGAGGAGACATTCAGAGAATTTTGAGCATGGTGTAGATGTGAGAAGACTGGTTTAAAAAATAGGAAGCTGGCAAAGGGAATGAATATTAAAAAATGATAACAGATCAGTAATATCCACTTGATTAAAATTAGGGATATCAGAACATGACTGGGCATATCCCAATTAGCTGTAAAAAGTAGAACAGCATTGTAAGGGCAGAGCATGGATCTAAACCCATAATATAAATTGAGTCAGATCATAGCTATTTGATGTATGAAAGGGATTTCTATTTAGCAGATATTATTAAAAGTACAAAAGAAGGCTAAGAAAGAGAAAGAAAGAGAAAAGAACTGCCATAGGACTTAAGCAATTTGTTCTCCTCTAGAGCAATAATGGGGTTATTAACCAGATTACAAAGATAGAAATGACAATAAGAGAGAGAAATAGAAATAGGGAATAAATCCTTAACACTAGTACTGCATGTCAGGACCTTGTTACGAGACTAAGTGGATGCTCACAGGTCAGAGCTGTAACTCTGACCAGTGTCACATAACAGATTGAGAAAACATGGGATTAATAGTGGCGATACAGAGAATAGAGATTTTTAAATATTTTTATATGTAAGGCCTAGTAATTTATCTATACTAAGTACTGCTGCTTTCCCACTTTCATTTTTACTTAATGTAAGCAAATATGTGTGTGTGTAGTATATAATATTATATATAATATATTTTATATATTATATATTGTAATATATACTATAATATATAGTACATATGTATATACATGTATATACATGTATATATATATACACACACATATATGCATATGCACACACACACATATATGTATGTATGAAGAATGGAGAAAATGATGGTAAAGAGGAAACAGTATTGAGAAGACTGTAAACTCTTAGAAGAGGAATTTGGATTGATACATGAATGAAGGATGACCCAATAGTTTTGTACCAGCAATTGGAAGATAGATTTTATACCAGTCCAGAAAACAGAGACTACCTGAAGTTTTCAGAGGAGAGACGGTATAATGGGGGTAGGGTCGGGTGGTTACACAATTGCTGAGAATGCTCAAAGAGCAAAAGGGGGCTGTGGAATTGCTCCAGATGTTGAGTAACTGAAGGGAGCCACCACCATCACCCCTAGACTGGAAGAACCAGCAGGGGAAGGTGATGCACTCTAGTCCCCACAGTTCCATAGCAACCATTGGCCTGACTGGACTGCAACTGCTGTTAAGCAGTAACCTTAGACTCTAAACTCTCAATGCAGTTTCTGAAGGCACTGATGTTGCTACTGCTGAGGGTGTTACCATTGCTGCAGCCAAGAATAAGACCAGGAGCCCACAGTGCCACCCACACTGCTGGCTGTGTCTTTGAAACCGGACTGAAACTATTATCCATTTATGTGGAATTCAATATCAGACAAACCTGGATCAAGAAGGTAAAAAGAGTAGTGGTTGCCTGCGGTAATGACTGGGAGGGTTCACGTTAGAGACTTCTGGACTCTAGTAATATTCAATGTATATTTATCTGAATTGTGAAAACACTGGTGTTTTGTATCATGCAGTACATTTAAGATCTGTGTTCCTTATATATGCATAATACACATTATATTTTAATTTTAAAAAATCAACAGAAATTCCAACTAAAGATACAATATCGTGCAATGTTCTAAACCGTTCTATTCCTAAAGGTCCTTTAACTATGAAAATAAATGTAGAGCATTTTGTTAAAATAATATGGCAAATCTAAATATGAATAATATTAAATTGAGGCAGGAATTTGAATAAGACATTTATATGAAGTAATAGGAATTTGAAATCGGCAATATGTAAAACACTACTGCTGAATTTAAAATCCTGTTTGGTGAATCTAGAAAATATTTACCAATGTGCCAGAGTTTAATTGGAAACACTTCTGAAATGTTTCGTAATGGCACATAAAGAAATAGTAAATGACATCTTAGATTCCATGAAAAATAAGAAGAGTGGCTTTCATGTAATATTTGAGAAGTTCAGTGATGTTATGATAGCTCTATTGTGTTGGTTTATTTTGTTGTTTTTATATCTTTAGACTCATCTCTTCCTCTTCATGTATGAGATAACTTAAAACAGGCTATGAATTCATTATAATTGTAACAGGGATAAAGGACACATATATTTCTTTTAAGGACACCAGTTGTGTGCTGCATTTACTGCTTCTGCTCCCATGCTATTGTCCAGAAATTAGTTGCATTGCTTTTAGATACATTCAGCAAAGTGCAAGGAGGCTGTTAATGTAGATTTTGGCTTGCTAAGTGTCCGCAAAATAATAGGGATATGTATTAAGATGACAGAAGAGAAAGGAAATTAGAACGGTTTGTCGCTTTAACTCCCACGTATCAACGTGCATTCCCAAAGACAGAATATCCCTAATTCCTGTTTGATTACTTCTTTCGGCTCCTTATCTATGATCTCTGTTTTGTGGCAGTGCTTCTGGCAGAGACTGTTTACAGTCCTCTGCTCCATGGACTAATTGCTTGGGAGAATTCAGAATATATACTTTATAATTTTTCTGTCTTATGTATGCTTGCTGGAATTTTTTCCAATGGTTCACTAATAAAGTACCTTTTAAAATGGACATGTTATTCTTTCCATATTTTTTTTTTTTTTTTTTTTTTTTTTTGCGGTACGCGGGCCTCTCACTGTTGTGGCCTCTCCCGTTGCAGAGCACAGGCTCCGGATGCGCAGGCTCAGCGGCCATGGCTCACGGGCCCAGCCGCTCCGCGGCATGTGTGATCTTCCCAGACCGGGGCACGAACACGTGTCCCGTGCATCGGCAGGCGGACTCTCAACCACTGCGCCACCAGGGAAGCCCTCTTTCTATATTTTTAAATCTACATTCAACTGTGCATAATTCAGTTATTAATTGCTAGAAATGAATCAAAAGAGGAAGGATTTATCAGCTACTTACGTACATCAACATATGAGATGTTGAAGGATACATCAGCAATGACACAATTCTATTTTATATGTCTTTAAATTAGTTTTGAGCCCAAATAATTACTTTGAATATATAAATGGCTTATTTTGAAGTAAGTCAATAAAAAGTAATTTCATCAAATACCAAATGTGATATAATTTTTAGATTATATGAAAACAGAATGTGTATCAGAATAAGAGGTAACATATATGACAGATGAAGAGTAATAATCTGGACATGTAGACAGAAATTGCCTACTGAAATTGCCTACTAGTCAAATGAGGACAAATTTTGTTACATTAAAATTAGCTGATGATAAGAGCTCCTAATCAATTCTTTTTGATAGCTAGATTATCCCTGGATACCTATTTTCTTACCATATGCTATTTATAGATATTGAATTTTCAAACTTCCAAGGGCATAAATATAATTTTAATTGATCCATTATGGTTAGCATTTTTTTTCAAAAATCCTGAAGTTAAAAAAAAGTTCATTATTCTGTTATACATTAACAAGATTGATTGTGATTATGTAGGATTTTTTGGGGGGTGGGGTGGGTTGATGTGTTTTTCTGCTGAGAAAGAATGCTGTTCATAATTTTAAATTATGTTAGGTTTTAGAAGCAATAAAAATCGTGTGATTTTCTTAATGGCCTTCTTGCCTTCAGTTCTGAAATATTTATCAATCTCAAATATATTGTACTTTATATTGAACAGTGACTATTAATAGTATTTGCTGAAAAAACTTGTCAACTGATGACAGGTTATCATTTGAGTGTTGAGCTCATAAAAATATAAATAACAATATTTGCACCACAACTTACTAATATCTGTCAATTTTAACTCAATATAATCATTTTATTGATTTCTTGCTATGTGCCTAAAATTGTGTATGGTAATATTATGCAAGGTACTATGAAAATGCTTAAGCAGTATATATGACCACTGCCTAAAAGAATATCAAAAATTAGGAAGGCAGACCTAACCTAGAAGAAACAGTGAGGATATCATGCAGATAAATATTAACTTTGTAAATATATATGATACAGACAAAATATATACAATATCATCTATAAGAAAGATGAGATAAGTCTCTACTAAGATAATTCAAAGAAAATAGAACAATTAGAAACAAAAAAATGGAGAACTATTTTGAAGACTGTATTAGTAGAACTTAATGATACATTTAATAGAAACAGGAAGATTAAAAATGCAAAGATGAGTCGAAAGTTGCATATATTAAACAAGAATTAATTTACTATTTAAAATTTTTTAATAAAATTATATATATTTAAGGTATACAACTTGATGTTTCATGTACATATACATATACATGCACACACGGTGAAAGATTACTGTAGTCAAGCTAAAACTGGTTTTTTTTGTGGTGAGAGCATCTGAAATCTACTGTTAGCAAATTTTCAGTATTCAATACAATATTTTAAACTGTAGTCATCATGCTGTACATTAGGTCTCTAGACTTACTCATCTTATATAACTACAACTGTGTACCCTATGACCAACATCTAAGTTTTCTCCACTTCCCTATTCCTGGTAACAACCGTTCTACTGCCATATTCAACTTTTTTGGATTCCACATGTAAGTGAGATCACACAGTATTTTTTTTTCTGTGTCTGATTCATTTCACCTAGAATAATGTACTCCAGGTTTATCTATGTTGTAAGCAAATGGCAGGATATTTTTTAAGGCTGAATATTTCATAGTATATGTACACCACAGTTTCTTTACCATTCATCTGTCAACAGACACTTAGGTTGTCTCCATATCTTGGTTATTGTGAATAATGCTGCAGTGAACATGGAAATACCGATATCTCTTCAAGGTATTCATTTAATTTCCTTTGGGTATATACCCAGAAAAGGGATTGCTGGATCATATGGTAGCTCTATTTTTAACTTTTTGAGGAACTTCTGTACTGTTCTTTATAATGGCTATAGCATTTATATTACTATCGACTGGGATTCACTTTTCTCCCTGTCTTCGCCTACATTTATCTCATTTTTTTTAATAGCCATGTGAGGTGTGAGGTGATATCATACTGTGACTTGGATTTGCATTTCCCTGATAATTAGTGATACTGAGCACCTTTTCATATTTCTGTTGGCCATTTGTATGTCTTCTTTGGAAAAAATGTTTTTTCAGGTTCTTTGCCCAGTTTTCAAAGTGGGCTAATTTTTTTTCTTTTTTTGCTATTGAGTTGTACAAGTTCCTTATATATTTTGGATATGGTTACCTTATCAGATTTATAATTTGCAAATATTTTCTCCCATTCTTTTTCATTTTGTTGCTCCCTTTAATGTGCAGAAACTTTAGTTTGGTGTAGTTCTACTTGTTTATTTTTGCTTTTGTTGCCTGTGCTTTCTGTGTCATATCCAAAAAAACCATTGCCAATATCAATGTCAAGGAGCTTTTTACCTAAGTTTTCTTCTAGGAGTTTTGTGTTTTCAGGTTTTATGTGTAAGTGTTTAATCTATTTTGAGTTGATTTTGTGTATGGTATAAGATAATGGTCTACTTTAATTCTTATGCATGTTGGCTGTCCAGTTTTCCCAATACTATTTACTGAAGACATTATCCTTTCACCATTCTGTATTCTCCCTGTACTTCTCAAAAAATAGTTGTTCATATATGCTTGAATTCATTTCTGGGCATTTGATTCTGTTCCATTCTGTATATGTGTCTTTTTATGACAGTGCCATATAGTTTGATTACAATAGCTTTGTAAGATAATTCAAAATTAGAAAGTGTGATGCTTCCAACTCTGTTCTTCCTTCTCAGCTTGCTTTGGCTATTTGGTGTGTTTTGTGGTTCCAAATGAATTTTTGGAATTTCTTTTCTATTTCTGTAAAAAATGCCATTGGAATTTTATGGGGAGTGCATTGAGTCTGTACATCACTTTGATTAGTATGGACATTTTAACAATATGAATTCTTTGGATCCATGAACATGGAATTTATTTTTACTTATTTGTGTCTTCAATTTCTTTCATGAATGTTTTATAGTTTTCAGTGTACACATTTTTTATCTCCTTGGTTAAATTTAGTTCTAAGTATTTTATTGTTTTAGTAAAATTGTAAATGAGATTATTTTCTTGAATTCCTTTTCAGATTGTTGGTGAAAGAAATGCAACTGACTTTTATGTCTATTTTGTATCCTGAAGCTTTACTGAATTTGTTTATTAATTCTAGTAGTTATTTTGTGCAATATTTAGAGTTTTCTATATTTTATATCATATTATCTGCAGATAGAAACAATTTTTTTCTTCCTTTCTGATTTGGATGCCTTTTTTTTTTCTTGCCTATTTGCTCTGGCTAGGACTTCCAGTACTATGTTGAATAAAAGTGGTGACAGTGAATACCCTTGTCCTGTAGATTGAAAGATAAAAATTACATGGTCATCTCAATAGATGCAGAAAAAACATTTGACAATACTCAACACCCATTCATGATAAAAGCTCTCAACAAAATAAGTATAGTGAAAAATTTCCTCAACACAATAAAAGCCATTTTGGATAACTGTACAGCTAACATCATAGTCAATGATGAATACTTCTCCTCTGATATCTAGAATAAGAATTTATTAAATGTACAGTTTTCAAATCATGGTTTGGATCTAAGGAGACTATAGAGCAGGACAAGGCATAGTCCTTTATGATGGTCATGAAGAACAATTATTTTTTGTATGGAAATAATGTTTGGGGGATATGATATTGGGGGGAAAATGCTTCATAGTTGTTAATAAGACTTGCTTCTTCTAAACTTTTTACTATATATTATTTTTCTGTAATAATTAAGGTAACAGTAGTCCAGAAGTAACTAATTCTCCAAATTTTAAAGCAAAACAAGTTATTTCTTGATTATACAATAAATATAGTCCAACTTTACTATGCAGAAAAATAAAAACTGGATTTTGTGTTCAGTTAACAGGTTCTAAAAAAATCCGTAGCATTGATGTTAAATGACTCTCCAGTTTTTCATTAATAGCATATGCTATTGGTTGCCTATTGGCATCTGTATTCTCTTTTCCACTCTACTACAGAACATGTTCAGTATATCTAAGCTTCCCAGTGCATCATTATCCCTCAAAGTTGACTGTTCCATCCCCATATTCAGGTTTGATGTGGTTAACCTACGTGTAGCCTGATTCTCTTCACCAATGATTAAAACAGATATAAGCTTATGACCCAATTCAAAATAAAAACAAATGAGGAGAAATCTCCTTATAGGTTCCTAAGAAAAATAAAAGAAAATATGCCCTCTCTTAGAGTTCTGGATATTGTGGTATCTGGATCTGATATACCCAAACTTCTGCAGACATTTTTGCTGCAATATTGAGGCTAAAGGTGAAACACACAATAGCAGAGAATAGAGTTAGAAACAACCAGAAAATTGATGATATCTATTAGGTGAGTACACAAAGTCTTAGGCCACTAAACCTCTTGACCTACTACTATGTTACTTAGATTTTTCTTTATTCTTGAGAATTTGAAATAGTATTTGGCAGGCAAGAAGGTGTTCCTCTCAGATATTCATTCAAGAGAAACTTCTATAATGAGGGTAATTTGTGAGCTACATCCAGCTGCCCTATTTCAGAGCCACCACATTGTTAATGCAGATGCTGCGCTCTTCCTAGGCCAGTGGCTGAGCATTGCAGGTTTACTAGACCTATTCAATATGGGACTCTTCCAAATGGTAATGTTTGTTCTGGAGCTCTTTTACTGTGGCTCAGAATTTCTCAGATCTGCATTGCTGTCTGAGGTTCTTCTTTTCCAACCATCCTTCCTGGTCTCTCTCTTTTTAAAGATGTCAGACTTGCATTGCAAACTGGAGTCTCTTCTATCCTCTTCTTGCTCCATCTTCTCTTTTTTCTTTCAAAGGTATTTCTTCCAATTAACCTCTTGCATGTGGAATTCCATCTTGGCATCTGAGTCTCAGAAAACTCAAACTGACATAATTTTTCTTACTCTCAGTAAAAAGTTTCCTCATCAACACATCATTCATTAATTCAAAAACTATATATTAAACATGAAGGATCATGCTGTGCATTGTGGAAACAATGATGGCAAGGTACCTAGAGTAATATAGCCTGTTATATGCTATAATAAGAATAGGGAAAAAGCACTATTGGTTCATACAAGTGAGATTTAAGAGGTTAGAGAAATTTAAAGTGAAAACTACATAACAAATATGGATTAAAAGAAGATTGATGTAAGATGTAGAGTTTATAAAAATAGGTTAATAAATTAAAATGATATACCCAAAGTCCTTACCATAAAGACCCAAACAAGAGTCTAATAAATTTTCCCATCCTTCCTTTGTTGTTGGTCTTGATGATGCTGTTGCTGTTATTCCTGTGCTTGTCTTGACACAGGGTCAGCTTTGTACAAAAACTCAGGGCCAAGAGAGTATGAACAATATAAAGACCTGTAAGGATTCCTGGGTGGGTGAAATATGAATGGCCAAAGTGGTAATACTTCACATCAAATGTAAACAAGCAACAAATATCAATTCCCTTGCATATTAAAATCTAAGGATTGTGCAGTTTTCCAGTGATGAGTATGTATGTTTCATGAGAGCAAGGGCCTCAAGTACTGTTTTACTACTGCATTGCCAAAACCTAGCACAATGTTGAATAGGTAATATGTAAATGATTTTGAGAAGGCCTCAAATACTTATTTGTAGGAGTCAAGACTTTCTGTTGGAAAGCCTCAACCCTGTATTTGTAACTCGTAAAATTGGTTGGAAGAGAAAAAACTGAAAGGAATATACAAAAACTATTTCAGAAAATTATACAAATTTGTTTCAGTAACTAAGGAAATGGTATATAGGGATTAGAATTGGTAGCTAGAGATATGGTTCAGATTTACACTAAAATGTGAATGGTTGCCTATTTAATGATAGAAAAAAACAAATAAAAATATATTGTACATGTGAGATAGTTTTATTTGAATGCTATAGAATATTAAATAGTAAATATATGGGAAATGATTGAATGTATAGAAATATAGATACAGAAGGCAATAGCACTTACTTGTTCTTGATAACTGAATTATTAGTCAAATTAAAAGATATTTTGAGACACCTTAAGGATGTATAGATAATTTCCATTCTTGAGGAAAAAGGAAATACAGGGTCATAACTATTTGAACTCTCATTGCTAACATGTTTCCTAAAGACATAAAGTTAGTAAGTGTATTCAGATATAAAACAATAAGTAACTATATTAAACCCTCCCATTCACTTGGGAAAAAATATGATAATTGTATACATATGTTAAATTCATCAAAAACAGTTAACTTATAGTGTATGATACATTTTCCTTCAGCTCATTGAAGGGAATCATAACTGAAACATAAGAACACCTGATGAAGCTCAACTGAATCAATCCAACCGTGAAAAGTGAAATGAGTAGTGGTCATCTCTCCATTTTTATTCAAAGAATAAACTACTAGGAAAGAAACTCAGTTTTTAGAAACAGCTGTACATTTGCTTAATTTATTCATATTATGTTCATTGTGCTTCAGAATTAAATGGCTGCTTTAAAAAATGATACAAAATTACATATTCAGAGATACTTTCCAGAGGGTTAATTGAAAACCCTCTGGAAAGGGTCGTTATGAAGGCATCACCACAAGCCACAAATTGAGCCTGTTTTCAGAAACTTGTTTTAGCTGAGATGCTCAATGTGCAGATTTGCTGATGTGCAGTTTTATGGAGAGGCACTGTTTATTCCCAAGAACTCAAGGAGTAGCCATTTTTGGAAGGAAAACCACATGAAGTAAGTTTTGTTGAATAAAGTGGGTTTTATTTTAAGAAAACTACTTAGAATTCTCTCTTTTTTTAAAAGGCATTTATTCTGAAATCTGGCAAAGCCAAATAGATACATTTGATACTTGATATAACACTATTTGGTTTAGCTGGTCATAAGATAACTATCCCTAACTTACTATAAGTTATTAAAAATGTTTAAAAAGGGAAGTAAATCAAAATAAAAGTGGCAAAACAATACTGGAAAGTGACTAAGTACTAGCTTATAGAATCAAGGATTAATTTCCACTAATTATGCAATGAATGAAACTAATTGATTAAATATTAAAATATACTGAAGATAGTAACAAAACAGCTTCCCTGGTGATCCCTGGACAGAAATCAGGTCGGCACCCTGTGCCTCTTTGATATTGCTTCTTTCTTTTAATGTTTGTATGAAACCATGCCAACTTCAAGAAAGTTGCTAAAGCAATACAACTGCCATGTAACTTTTACCCAGAGGATTCCTTCAGGTTCACAAACTGCCCCAATACTTTTTATAGTAAAACAGTCCACTCCAGGAGAAAGTATTGCTCCTGGTTGCATTTCTTTTCAGTTCCTTCAATCAACATGATTTTCGTAGTCCTTACTTGACTTCCACAATATCGCAAACATTTTTGAAGATTACAGGCTGGGTTAATATTTCTTTCAGAAATTTCCTCAATTTCTTTATCTGGTGTTTTCTCATGATTAGATTTCGAGATCTGCATTTTTGTCAATAACATCATCAACAAGTTGATGTGCAGTTCTTACTGCATCCCATCTGGTGGCATATAGAATTCATTTGTCTAATCGATTTCTTAGACAGTATTTTTATTTTTGTTTCAATACTGCAATATCCACTTATTTTTGTTTAACAAATTTTAAACAATCAAATAATTCATGCAGACTTTCAAAATTTCAGATTTTTCTTAGCTTCAGTTTTATCATCTGCCATAAATCAGAATATCTTTTCATTATAAGTATATTAAAACAAGTTTAAGATATCTTAAAGACTACTTGGCATATGTTATATATTTTATATATATTATTTTTTCCCATCATTTTCTGATTTATTTTAGCTATTACTCATTAACAGTTCGATGGCATCTAAACCATCACCATGTATTTTTCTTGTTCATTTGTTTCCTTTTATATACCTCACAAGTATATAAATTCCTTGGAATCAGGAAACTTGTCTCCTTCATTTTAATATCCCACTCATCTGCTTAGCAGGTTCTTAAACATAACTGTTCCATAAATGTTTATTAAATTAATTAGTGTTAAATATGTGCATGCTTTACTCATTAAATTGTCAAAGGGTTGATCTGCTTAAAGGTTAAGGCTTTTTTGTTAAACCATAGAATTTTAACTCTTTTGCAATATTTTAAAAGTAAAAGATCTTTAGGAACTAGTTAAAAACGAATATTTATACTTATAAAATCATGGATTGTAGAAGCATTGTAAGAAACCACACATTTTGGAGTAAACAATGAAATTAATTTTTAAAGTCTTTCAAATTATCATCTTATTTACTTTCATTTTCTGTAGATTAAATTTTTATTTTGTATTTTATTTTTAGGTAAAGCTCTTAGAATCTTCAACTATAAAAGGTATATGTGTGTGAAAATATTTAAATCAACTTAATCTGTAGAAATGTTATTAACTAAGTTCAAGCAAAATTACTTAAAGGGCAGTAATGCATGTTATTTTCTTTCTCACATTTTCCTAATGAGTCTGGGAAGTTTATATAATTATTTTAATTAGGGTTATAAACTTCTACGTGGGCAGGTGAGAGGCTAATTACCTAATTTATATGCAAACTGAACAATTTTCTCTAGGCTCTTTACCACTTCATCTTTTCATTTAATTTTCTCTATTTAAATCAATTAACACTTATTTTGTTTTTGTTCTATTTAAATGAATGACTAAAAATTACCCTGAGTGTAAACTCCATGTTGACTGTTCAGACTGGGAGCATTTGTCTGCAATCTGTTTTGGATGAAAGTACCTTTAATATTTTGTGCTTATTTATATTTGTACAAGGCAAATTAAAAATTTGAAAAGAACACAGTATCAATTAGCATAAAGTCCAAGTTAGCCTTAAAATAGTAATAATAATAACACAATGAAACAATTACATCAGTGCAAAGACTGCTGGTAAATTCTTATGTTTCTTTTAGTGAGTAGAGCAAAATTGAGTAATAAGAAAGCAGAAGAAAAGTTCACTTCATCATTGTAGCAGGTACTTGAACATGAGGTCACAAAATGTATCTATTTTTATTTCTTATGAGATTAGCACCTTACCTAGAACATAAATACTGCATAAAAGTTTTTGAACAAGTGAGCAAAAATACTTGCACTTGGATCTGAAAAGATGAACGGTTACAGTGTTGTCATCATCATTTTCAGTGCACTATTTGTGGAAAAATTCAGAACGGTGAGTGGTCTTTAAATTAAATTTACACATACATCATCAGATTTTTAAATGCTAACTCTGTTTCAGCTATCTGGGAAATTTTATGTATATATATATATATATATATATATATATATATATATATACACACACATACATATGTGCATATACATATGTATATCACCTTTGCTAGAAGTATTTAGATTCTTTTCCTCCAAATTATTAAACTTTCTAGCTCTCTTTCCTTAGTGAAAAAAATTATATACACATAGAAACACAAACACACAATCAAGTCACAGACATTGTATTACTGCAGTCTTCAATAAGATATTTTCATTAACATTTTGGGTAGAATTTGGAAATTGTTTTTTTTTTTCAACTGATCCTAGCTCAAGCCAAGAATAATGATCTAAGGGAGGATATAATACAAAATCATTGTGTTCCTTAATAGGAGGGGAAAACATGAGTCACGTTAAACACCTGAAATGACAGTTAAATTGTATCACAAAGATATTAGCTAATTACACTTGGGGAAAAAAAAGTCATACAAGCACTATATAAAGCATTATCCTTTTCTTTTGTTGGAGGGCATTTATTCTTAGACGTGTGTGCTTTCTTCCCAAGGGGTGAGATTGACCTAGAACCCTATGGACAGCTCTTCACCATTAAGCTTGCCAACTATTTGTCAGAGATGATTAGTGGGGAATAAAGAAAGAAAATTTCCCCTATTGATAATAGGGGGCAAATAGAAGAGACTCTTCAATTGTCATAGGGAATCACATTTGTTCAGTAAAAACACTTTGCATTTGATAATATATCATATTAATGACAACCTTTATTTTTACATATTTTATTTTGTAAACTTTTATTGAATTTGACAAGTTTGAGATAATAAAAAAGCTCTATGCCAGCCCACAAATAGGTGTGAGCATTGTAATCATTTTTACTATAAACAGTAACTTTGTGTTGTCCAGGTAAGAGGAAGTATTAATTAATTGTTGTATACTTTTTTTTTTTTTTTTTTTTTTTGCGGTACGCGGGCCTCTCACTATTGTGGCCTCTCCCGTTGTGGAGCACAGGCTCCAGACGTGCAGGCTCAGCGGCCATGGCTCACGGGCCTAGCCGCTCTGCAACATGTGAGATCTTCCCTGACCGGGGTATGAACCCGTGTCCCCTGCATCGGCAGGCGGACTCTCAACCACTGCGCCACCAGGGAAGCCCCTGTGGTATACTCTTAATCACACTTTTTGAAACTTACTTTAAGTATCTTTGGATTTATAATAATAAAAACATATATTTTATGTAAAAAATTAAATGAGAGCTTATTTACAACTCTATTTTGGCATGTATTCGGAATATATTACAACACAAAAGCTGAAGAAAACTGTAAATTTTCCTAAGCAGGTGCATAAAAGCCTCACATTCCTTATTATGAAGTCAATATTAATGCTGAAATAATATTTTAATTTAATGTATTTACAGGTTTAATGAGAATTCTTTAGCTGTCATTTTGAATCTTCTTTTTAATGGGATAAACAAGATGACACGTTTGCAATTCTGGGAAATGTAACATGTGAAATTTGTGTAACAAGTTTGAACAAACGGTGCTGTAATTTTGGATGTATATTGACCTACACTAGGTCCATATGTTGTACAAGGCAAAATATCCTTAATAACTGACACCAATATTGGATTATTGGATTCAATAATATTTCATATTAAACATTGAAAAATATTACCACATTCATTTACAATCCAGAAAGAAATTAACTCCTGGGAGAAATTTACGTTTCATGGCTCCGTATGCTAATAACCTTAAATTTCAAATGTTAAGTTTTTATTTCCATTTTATTTAGACTGCATTGCAAATCCTTAATAAAAGAGGATGGATTCTTATTTTTAAAACTAATCTTTGCCCTTTTTTCCTGCAGTAGTGCAGAATAGAAACCCTAAGCAGTTCTACCATTAAAATAATTTTTAAAAGTTGACAAACATAAAAATATATTCCTTCAATGCTGCAGTGAACAAATAAGAATATAAAAATTACATAGATTTTGCCCTTTAAAAACTTTCATGATTGAGCAGAATCTTTGGAGTTGGTTCTTTAACATGAATCTGCCTTAGTCCCAGGTTACCAGGCTCCTGAATTAACAACCTTTCCAACCAACCAAAAACAAAAAAATATAAGCAACAAAAAAAAATAGAAATCAAGCTCTCATCTTAAGAGCATATATTGGTTCTTCTGCTAAGGATGAGCTCAGATTCTTTGGGATCCTGAAGATAAAGAACACTGGTTAGAGATGTTGAGAATCAAAAGGCAATCTGATGGTGAGTTCCCTGGGTTTTATTTTTGCCTCCTGCATATCCCAGCCTGGGTACTAGGAACCAACAAGATGCACAAACAAGAATTTTTTTAAAAAAGCCTTCTCTCTCTAGCCAAAGGACTGGAAAGAGTGCAGTCTTACAGAATAGAACTCTTTTGACTGCACCTGCCCTACCCAAGGTGAACATCACAAAGGAAATTATAACCTCGCAATTCTGTAACCCACAGAGTGGAAGGAAATATTTGCAAATATTAATCCCCAACAAGGGATTAATCTCCAAAATCTACAAACAGCTCATGCAGCTCAATAGCAAAAAACTCCCCACAAAACAACCCAGTCAAAAAACGGGCAGAAGATCTAAATAGACATTTCTCCAAGGAAGACATGCAGAGGGCCAAAAAGCACATGAAAAGATTCTAAACATCACTAATTATTAGAGAAATGCAAATCAAAACTACAATGAAGTATCACCTCACACTGGTCAGAATGGCCATCATCAAAAAACCTACAAACAACAAATGCTGGAGAGAGTGTGGAGAAAAGGGTACCTTCCTACACTGTTGGTGGGAATGTAAATTGTATACATGTATGGGGGTACCTTAAAAAACTAAAATTATTATCCTGCAATCCCACTCCTGGGCATATATCTGGAGAAAACTATAATTCGAAAAGATATATGCACCCCAATGTTCATTGCGGCACTATTTACAATAGTCAAGACATGGAAATGACCTAAATGTCCTTTGACAGATGAATGGATAAAGAAGATGTGGTACATATATACAATGGAATAGTATTCCATTCAGCCATAAAAAATGAAATAATGCCATTTGCAGCAACATGGATGAACCTAGAGGTTATCATACTAAGTAAAGTAAGTCAAAGACAATTATCATATATCATATATATGGAATCTAAAAAAAATGGTACAAATGAACTTATTTACAAAACAGAAACAGACTCACAGACTTAGAAGACAAACTTATGGTTGCCAAAGGGGAGAGGCGGTGGGGGGATATATTAGGAGGATGGAATTAACATGTAAACACTACTATATATAAAATAGATAATCAACAAGAACCTACTGTATAGCACAGGGAACTCTACTCAGTACTTTGTTACAACCTATGTGGGAAGAGAATCTAAAAGCAATAGATATATGTATAACTAAATCACTTTGCTGTACAACTGAAACTAACACAACATTCTAAATCAAATATACTCCAATATAAAATAAAAATTAGAAAAATAAAGAATGCAAGCTATGATCTTTGACTGTAATGAAATTAAACTAGAAATTTACCACAAAGAAATTAGGATAATCTCCAAGCAATTTGAAATTAAATAATATATTTCTAAATAACCTATTGGTCAAAGAAGGAATCTCAGTGGTAATGAAAAATATATAGAACTGGATGAAAGAAATTAAATATAGCAAAATCTCTGATTAGAGCTAGGGAAGTTATTAGAGGGAAATTTATAGCTCTAAACATTTATATGTCTAAAGAAGAAGGATCTCAAATTAATTTTAACTTCCGCCTTAAAAAAAAAGCTAGAAAAAGAAGAGCAAAATAAAGCTTAAGCAAGAAGAAGGGAGGAAATATTAAAATTAGAGAAGAAATCAAACACAGTAAAGAAAAATCAATCAAACAAATATTGATTGGGGGAAAAATAGATCTCTAATAAGGCTGACAATTTTTTTTTACAAAGGTAAAAATTATCAGTTCAGGAGTGAAAGATGGGATATCACTACAAAACTTGTATCAGTTAAAGTTTAATTAGGGAATGTTATTAACAACTCTACACATATAAACTTGACAACTTAAATAAAAGGAACCTCATCTTGAATGACCACATTCTACCAAAATGCATCTAAAATGAAGAGATAATCTGAGTATTACTTTAATTATAAGAAACTTAAATTCATACTTATAAACTGCCACACATCCTCATCACTATTGATACTTTATGTCAAATAATTATTCATTGTGGTAGGCTGTCCTGTGCACTGTAGGATGTTTAGCAGCATCCTTTACTCTATCCATTAAATAAAGTAAAGTAAAATAAAATAAAATATAAATAGATGCCAACAGGTCCTACCTAGCTGTGACAAACACAAGTGTCTCTGGTCACAACATTCTCATCAACTGAAATTCTATTTGCACTATATAGGTTTGTTCTGTTCTTATAAAGTAAGCCATTCTCATCAGCATTGAAAACTGTTCTTGCAGTAACCCTTACCCTGAATAACATTTAGCAGATATTTTAAAAATTCTTCCATAGTCTTCCGACCTGCACAACATACTTCACCTGCAAGCTTAACATTTTTCACACTGTATCAACTTTTGAAACTTGAAAGCCAGCCAACCCTAGCCAAGAAGGGTTTAACATTTTCCAGATGCTGAGTAAGATGACTGTAAATTTCTGTGTCTTGCATCCTTACAACAATGCTGTCCACTTCTCCTTTTTTTAATCAGTCATCATCTCAACAGTCTATAAATTTAGCCACATTTCCATCTTTTCCGTAGCTTCATCATACACTACAGATGTTACTTCAGCACTTTCCAAAACAGCCTTATATACAGATCAGCAAATTTCCTCTTTCTTTTTCTGTGTGTACCGTATTATTGATTCGTTAACATTGAACTCATGGCCAACAGCACTATAACTATGCCTGAATGAAGCTTACCTAACACATGTATTTTCTCTGTAAGGCATATCTCATCCTTTTGTGCTTAGGGATACTAGACAGCATTTCAGCACTATCTTTTTGGGACCATTTTAAAATCATCAAAAAATACCTCACAAAAATGCAAAAATAGTGGTACTAAATAGACCATGATAAGGACACTTGTCTATATTATAAGAAATGACACAAGAAGGCAATGCATTACCTTGTTTGATCCAGCTGGGAATGTGGGTGTTGGGGAACTCAATTTTTTAGCTGCTCTGATTATGTCTGAGAATGAGCACAGAAGTGTCATGAGTATTGATTCTGGGTTTATAAATGCATTTTAGTCGGTAAGTGACTTCACAAATAATAAGGATCAATTGTATACTATTTTTCACCTCTTTTGAAATTTTCTCTGAGGATTTCTCTCACATCTGAGTAGTTTCATGTTGCAAATATACTTATGCATTGAAATATGTCCTCTTGAGTTAGCATTTATTAGTGAAAAAAATATTGGAAATTTCTTGGCCAATTCAACATAACTTAATCTGCCTTTAGTTGGATATATGTTATATATATTAAGAAAAGCATTCATATTTCCCTATAAGTTTGAACCTGAACAATGTATATGAATGCACACATCTATTATACATTTTCTTACATTCACATTGTTTTTCCTTTCGTGTCATATATCTAACTCACAAGATGATGAACCTCACTTTATTGTGGCAATGCATAATAGTGTCAAAAAACCCCAGTCAATATGAAAACACCTCAAATTCATGTTAATTTCATAAATGTTCTTCATATAAATTAATTTTTAAATTAAAAAAAAATATATATATATATATATATATATATGATTTTTCAACTCCGTGTGGGTTGGTGCCCCTAATCCCCATGTTGTTCAAGGGTCTGCTCTACATATACAATTTCAGAAATGTCTGCTTGCTTTTTCAAACTCAAAGTTTAAAATCATTTATTGTCATCTTTATTTAAACAATTTCTGAGTCAGCTTCTATCTGGACCTGTGAAGTGACTGACACACAATATGGAATTGAAGAAAAAATTTACAGAAAAATGTTCATATGGATACATTTTAGACTGATAATCTGATTAGCATAATAGCCACCAAAATGTTGAATAAATAATCTGTTTTATTTTCTTTTTAATATGTGTCTATTCTGAACACTATAATGTTTTTTAGTAAAGCAGATTATTTCAATCCATAAATCTGTTGTTAGTAACTTGCCAGCTAAATCATGGAAATTATCTTTTTTTTGCAATTGATTATTTTTCCAAGTTGTTTTCTATAATGAGCTGATGAAGGTTAATGAAGATTGTTATTTATTATGTAATAAAAGCCATTGTAGAGATACTGACATATCTCTATAGTTCAAAAATATTCAGGTCTTATTCTCAGCTTTTTAATAGTAGCTGTAAGCATTCTTTTAATAGGTATAGTATTTACACAACTTATCTGATTTTTTAAATATTTTCTTAGTATACTGTTGATGTTACACAAGCACAAAACATGAAGATTTCTTTAAATTTAAAATGTAATGATTATTTTAAAATTGAAAATTCTGTGGATTTATCAAATACTGCAAATTTCAATGAATTTAGATTTCTATGGTTTTCAATATTTCTAGCACACAAAAAATATTGATTTCCCTGGGAATGAATATTTGGTACTGGTTTATGAGCTAAATTATATTTGACATTGTTGGAAAATGCTATATTCAATATACCTATAGGTGTTTAGAAAACAGTTCAATGTATGTTAAAGATGAAGAAGAGAGAGAAAAATGAGAGAGGGATAAGAGAGAATTAAATAACAACAAAATAAAACCAGAAAATATTAGATTGATATTTAGTGGTTACAAATATTTATGTTCTGTATTGCACCATTGTTTAAAGCATTTTGCTTTCCAAATGAAAAAAAATATTTTTTGAAACTATCATTTTCTTTTCATAGAAAATGCTACCTTTTATCTTTTCAAATTAAATTTGGAAAGTAAACCAAAGAATAAAGTCAGAATACTATGGGTAAAATAATTGGTTTTTGATACTTTTATTTTATATATATATATTTGTATGTATATCTTGTATATAGAATATATGTATATTATATAATTTGAAATATATATACTTCAAATTGTATAATGGTATAATATAGTATAATTATATAATTGACAATATGTATATTTCAAGTTATATGTATATTTCAAATTGTATAATGAAAAAGATATATAAAATAATTATATATACATAAAGATGTTTCATATTATGTTTTCCACATTTTCTTTCTTTCAATATACTTGTCAGATATAGCCATTCCAAATTACTCTTTCACAAACTAAGATGATTCACAGTAGGGAAGGCTTTACCTCACGTTGTTTTCATCAAAGGGATCTTAGTCTATATTTGCCTGTCTGAATATTGTCATTATATTACTAATTTACACGTTGGGAAAAGGGTCAGGAGTACTCCAAATTTTTGATGACTCAATATGAACCTGAAAGAGGAATGTTAATAACTGATGAAATATATCCACAGTAGCTCAATATCAAGATAGTTGAAAATTACGTATTTTAAAATAAAAAAATTCTACCCCATATTGTTGAACTATTTTATATATTGGGCTTTGGGGGATTAGTATTCTTTACTCAAGACAGCTAAATGTAATTTATATTGAGACTACACAAGTAAGGTAAAAATAACAAAAAAGAGTACATATTAAAATAATATTAACCAGGTAAGATAATATTAAATATAATAAATTTATTGATAAACTAATGCAGTTTTGTAGTGTTCTTGTATGTTAACTAAAACATAAATTATTGAAACCATTTTGAAAGCCATTATCATTGAAATTATCATACATACTGTAATACTCAACTATTATTATTTTTATTTATATTATTTTATTAAAATAGTTTCCTGTGATCCCTTCTTAGGTTGTCTTAGTCTCAATAATATAAATAGTGTATTGTTGTCTCAAACTGTAAAATAGAAGCATACTTGTAGGCATTGCTGAAATATATACCTATCTTTCTTACTCTAAACTGTGCAACTGTGTATAGTATATTTTGTAATTTTATAATTTATTTAAAACATAAATAGAATCTGGATATAGTTATTTTTTATTGTTTAGTGCATTGGAACTTATTAAGTGATATACATATCTAAAAATCAAAAGTTCAGAAGTATGTAGATTAAGTCCAACAATCTAACATCAGAGAATTTTAAGAATATTATTTTATACCTTGTAAAAAAAGAATATTTTCGAAGATAAGGTCATTGAGAAATTGTGAAAATAATATTTCCAGTAAAAATATTATATTTTTCTGGAGTTCTTCAGTTATAAAAACCACAGAATGTATTTTTATGACATTGCATTAAAAATGAAAAACTGCTGTTTCATATCAAAATGGATTAGCAATCAAGCAAATTGTTTATATTGACCCATTCATATATTAGAATATGCTTCATTGTTTTGAGCATATTTGATATCATAGAGTTAACATTTTGATACTGACAGAGATAATTAGGAGTTCAATACAGAGAAAAGTTATGAATAAAGAAAAATAATAGAGCAGCAATCAAAATTAGATGCAGAATTGGAATGAAACTGAAAACAAGAGTTGGAATTGCAGAAAAGACTGTAGAAGAACATCCATTCATTTCTTTGAATGGTAAAAGTAATTACTAGTCTGTTTTGACAACTGAAATGAAAAATCAGACCCAGAAGGAGATGCACATCAGTAAAGTTGCCTACCCCTATTATTTTACCAATTGTAGGAAATATATGAGCAAGACATTTCTTGTTCATTAGAAATCATTTTTCCTAAAATGGGAAGGAAGCATCTTTTTCATTTCCTTGCTCAAATGTTTGTTGTTTTCCTCACAGAACTTAACTTTTTAAGAATTTTTCAACATAGGTACTTCCCGTACTGTACAGTTGGATTCATAGATGTGACATCTCATGCCAGCATATGTTCCCCCATCAGACAGCATGTCACTAATCTCCAACTATGTCACCAGAGAATATTTGTATATCTCCACATAAACGCATCATTGCAACTTGAAAGATTATTCTGAGAAATTGTTGCATTATGAACATCTATCACTTCGAAAAAATAAATAGAAAAGGATTAACAAATAAATGGGTTGAAAATCAGAAATTGAAAGATGGGAGTATAGCTTACTCTTTCAAAAATTTTGAAAATGAAGGGAAGATAATTTGCTAGAACAGCTGTATTATCATTTACAAAAATGTTTCTGCAACTGTAAAGCAAGCAATTAGTTTGTCATCTAATTTCCAAATGACTTAAAGAACATTGTTTTCCAACTGTCCCTTGAAAGAGTCTGGCAGGCTGTGTTGGTAGCCAAATTGTTTGCGTCTCTACATGTAGTTTTCATTTATTTTCTCTATAATACTGTGCATACCTTCAAATCTGAACTTACAGTTGCCTTTTTTTCTATTCCTTCCTAAACAAGTCTGTTCTCTGTAAGTCCCAATCATTGATTAGCAATTCCTCTCTATCGTCCACATTTTCTCTAAACATTTTCACAAATATCCTTGCCTAAATTTGTTACTGGCTTTTCTTCATTCTAAACCTTGACGTCATTCTCTGTTCCTACAATTCTCTGAGATTTTTTTGTGTTTTGTTTGTTTGTTTTCTGTTGAAAACATTCATCCTCCAGATTTCGCCTATTTTGCTACTCACAGTTTTAAGTCTAAGGTAAATATTTCCTTATGTTTCTATGTAAGGAAACATACACAGAAACATATGTATGTGTGTTTAAACATGCTCCTTTAAATTTTTTTTCTTTTTATTATCTCTGTCTTGGTAACATAATTATTCCCTTTACTAAAAATGTCTATTTTGAACTAAAGTATTTGTTTACTTTCTTAAAATTGGCTTCTTAATGTATACTGTGAGAACAGAGAAGATAAGCTGGGTATCTGCATGTTAATAGTTGCCACTTTGTGTATTTTGTTTGAATTTATTTTATTTTTTAAAGTTATTACAAAATAATAGCTGTATTTCCCTGTGCTGTACAATATATCCTTGTTGCTTATTTATTTTATATATAGTAGTTTGTGTCTCTTAATCCCCTGCCCTTATCTCACCAATCCCCCATTTCCTCTCCCCACTGGTAACCACTAGTTTGTTCTTTATATCTGTGAGTCTCTTTCTTTTCCTTTCCTTTTTTTCAATACAGCAGGTTCTTATTAGTTATCAGTTTTATACATATTAGCATATATATGTCAGTCCCAATCTCCCAATTCATCCCACCACCACCAGCACCCTGCCCCCGCTTTCCCCCCTTGGTGTCCATACATTTGTTCTCTACATCTGTGTCTCTATTTCTGCCTTGCAAACCGGTTCATATGTACCATTTTTCTAGATTCCACATATATGCATTAATATACAATATTTTCTTTTCCTCTTTCTGACTTACCTCACTCTGTATGAGAGTCTGTAGGTCCATCCACATCTCTACAGATGACCCAGTTTTGCTCCTTTTTATGACTGAGTAATATTCTATTGTATATATGTTGCAATGGTGAATGGGATTGTTTCCTTAATTTCTTTTTCTGATCTTTCATTGTTGGTGTATAGGAATACAAGAGATTTCTGTGCATTAATGTTGTATACTATAACTTTACCAAATTCATTGATTAGCTCTAGTAGTTTTCTGGTTGTATCTTTAGGATTATCTATGTATAATATCATATCATCTGCATACGCTGACAGTTTTACTTCTTCTTTTCCAATTTGTATTCCTTTTATTTCTTTTCTTCTCTGATTGTCATGGCTAGGACTTCCAAAGCTATGTTGAATAATAGTGGTGAGAGTGGATATCCTTGTCTTGTTCCTGATCTTAGAAGAAATGCTTTCAGTTTCTCACCATTGAGAAAGATGTTTGCTGTGGCTTTGTCATATATGGCCTTTATTATGTTGAGGTAAGTTCCCTCTATGCCCACATTCTGGAGAGTCTTTATCATAAATGGGTGTTGAATATTGTCAAAAGCTTTTTCTGCATCTATTGAGATGATCCTATGGTTTTTATTCTTCAATTTGTTAATATGGTGTATCACATTGACTGATATGTATATATTGAAGAATCCTTACATCTCTGGCATGATGTATGATCCTTTTAATGTGTTGTTGGATTCTGTTTGCTAGTATTTTGTTGAGAATTTTTGCATCTATATTCATGAGTGATATTGGTCTGTAATTTTCTTTTTTTGTAGTATCTTTGTCTGGTTTTGGTATCAGGGTGATGGTGGCCTCATAGAATGAGTTTGGGAGTTTTCCTTCCTCTGCAATTTTTTGGAAGAGTTTGAGAAGGATGGGTGTTAGGTCTTCTCTAAATGTTTGATAGAATTCACCTGTGAAGCCATCTGGTCCTGGACCATTGTTTGGGAGATTTTTAATCACAGTTTCAATTTCATTGCTTGTGATTGGTCTGTTCATGTTTTCTATTTCTTCCTGGTTAATCTTGGAAGATTATACCTTTCTAAGAATTTGTCCATTTCTTCCAGGTTGTCCATTTCATTGGCATAGAGTTGCTTGTAATAGTTTCTTACGATGCTTTGTATTTCTGTAGTGTCCGTTGTAACTTCTCCTTTTTCATTTCTAATTTTATGGATTTGAGTCCTCTCCCTCTTTTTCTTGATGAGTGTGGTTATCAATTTTGTTTATCTTCTCAAAGAACGAGCTTTTAGTTTTATTGATCTTTGCTATTGTTTTCTTTGTTTCTATTTCATTTATTTCTGCTCTGATCTTTATTTTTTCTTTCCTTCTACTAATTTTGGGTTTTGTTTGTTCTTCTTTCTCTAGTTCCTTTAGGTGTAAGTTTAGATTGTTTGTTTGAGATTTTTCTTGTTTCTTGAGGTAGGATTGTATTGCTGTAAACTTCCCTCTTAGAACTGCTTTTGCTTCATCCCATAGGTTTTGGATCATCATGTTTTCATTGTCATTTGTCTCTAGGTGGTTTTTGATTTCCTCTTTGATTTCTTCAGTGATCTCTTGGTTATTTAGTAACATATTTTCTTGCATCCATGTGCTTGTGTTTTTTACATTTTTTTCCCCATAATTTATTTCTAATCTCATAGCACTGTGGTCAAAAAAGACTCTTGATATGGTTTCAATTTTCTTAAATTTACCAGGGCTTGATTTATGACCCAAGGTGTGATCTGTCCTGGAGAATGTTCTGTGTGCACTTGAGAAGAAAGTGTAATCTGCTGTTTTCAGATGGAATGTCCTATAAATATCAATTAAATCTATCTGTTCTATTGTGTCATTTAAAGCTTGTTTCTCCTTATTAATTTTCTGTCTGGATGATCTGTCCATTGTTGTAAGTGAGGTGTTAAAGTCCCCCACTATTATTGTGTTACTGTCGATTTCCTCTTTTATAGCTGTTAGCATTTGCCTGATGTATTAAGGTGCTCCTATGCTGGGTGCATATATATTTATAATTGTTGTATCTTCTTCTTGGATTGATCCCTTGATCATTATGTAGTGTCCTCCTTGTCACTTATAACATTCTTTATTTTAAAGTCTATTTTATCTGATATGAGTATTGCTACTCCAGCTTTCTTTTGATTTCCATTTGCACAGGATATCTTTTTTCATCCCGTCACTTTCAGTCTGTGTGTGTCCCTCAGTCTGAAGTGGGTCTTTTGTAGACAGCATATATATGGGTCTTGTTTTTGTATCCATTCAGTAAGCCTGTGTCTTTTGGTTGGAACATTTAATCCATTTGTATTTAAGGTAATTATCGATACGTATGTTCCTATTATCATTTTCTTAATTGTTTTGTGTTTGTTTTTTTAGGTCCTTTTCTTCTCTTGTGTTTCCCACTTAGAGAAGTTCCTTTAGCATCTGTTGTAGAGCTGGTTTCGTGCTGCTGAGTTCTCTTAGCTTTTACTTGTCTGTGAAGCTTTTGATGTCTCTGTTGAATCTGAATGAGATCCTTGCCAGGTAGAGTAATCTTGGTTGTAGATTCTTCCTTTTCATCACTTTAAATAAATCATGCCACTTCCTTCTGGCTGTAGAGATTCTGCTGAGAAATCAGCTTGTAACCTTATGGGAGTTCCCTTGTATGCTATTTGTCATTTATCCCTTGTTGTTTTTAATAATTTTTCTTTGTCTTTAATTTTTGTCAGTTTGATTACTATGTGTCTCAGCATGTTTCTCCTTGGGTTTATCCTGACTGGGGCTTTCTGCACTTTCTGGACTTGGGTGACTATTTCCTTTTCCATGTTAGGGAAGTTTTCAGCTATTGTCTTTTCATATATTTTCTTAGGTCCTTTCTCTCTGTCTCTTCTTCTGGGATCCCTAGAATGAGAATGTTGGTCCATTTAATGTTGTCACAGAGGTCTCTTAGTCTGCCCTCCTTTCTTTTCTTTCTTCTTTCTTTATTCTGTTCCATGACAATGAATTCCACCATTCTGTTTTCCAGGTCACTTAACCGTTCTTCTGCCTCATTTATTCTGCTATTGATTCCTTCTAGTGTATTTTTCATTTCAGTTATTGTATTGTTCATTTCTGTTTGTTTGTTCTTTAATTCTTCTATGTCTTTTTTAAACAGTTCTTGCATCTTCTCAATCTTTGCCTCCATTCTTTTTTCACAGTCCTGGATCATCTTCACTCTCATTATTCTGAATTCTTTTTCTGGAAGGTTGCCTATCTCCACTTCATTTAGTTGTTTTTCTGAGGTTTTATCTCGTTCCTTCATCTGGTGCATAGTCCTCTGCCTTTTCATTTTGTCTGTCTTTCTGTGAATGTGATTTTCATTCCACAGGCTGAAGGAATGTAGTTCTCCTTGCTTCTGCTGTCTGACCTCTGCTCTGTGAGTCCATTTCTTATCACATTTCCTTTATCCTTTCATCTCTTGATGGACCCTTGGGGTGCTTCCATATCTTGGCTATTGTAACAAATGCTGCTGTGAGCATCAGGGTGCATGTACCTTTTCAAGTTAGTGTTTTTATTTTCTTCAGATATATACCCAGAAGTGGAATGGCTGGATCATATGGTAGTTTAATATTTCATTTTTTGAGGAAACCTCCATACTGGTTTCCATGGTGGAAAATTTAAATAGTATAATATATGTGGGATTTTAAATTGGTGGCTGCACCAATTTAAAATCCCACATATATTATACTATGGTTCCCTTTTCTCTACATCCCTTCCAACATTTGTTATTTATAGACTTTTTAATAATAGCCAATTTGACAGGTGTGAGGTGGTATCTCATTGTGGTTTTGAATTGCATCTCTCTGATGATTAGCACTTTTGTCCATTTTTTCATGTGCCTGTTGGCCGTCTGTATATCTTCTTTGGAAACGTCTATTCAGGTCTTCTGCCCATTTTTTAATTGGGTTCTTTGTAAGATATTCAGTTGTATGAGCTGTTTACTTTGGGTATTAACCCCTTATTGGTAGTATCATTTACAATTATATTCTCCCATTCAGTGTGTTGTCTTTTCATTTTTTTTCTTTTTTTGAATTTGTTGATGGTTTCCTTTGTTGTGAAAAAACTTTTAAGTTTAATTAGGTCTCATTTGTTTAGTTTTGCTTTTATTTCTTTTGCCTTAGGAGACTGGTCCCAAGAAATATTGCTGCGATTTATGTCAACGAGTGTCGTGCCTATGTTCTCTTCCAGGAGTTTATTTGTTTCAGGTCTCACATTTTGGTCTTTTTAATCCATTTTGAGTTTATTTTTGTATTTGGTGTGAAGAAATGTTCTAATTTCATTGTTTTACACATAACTGAGCAGTTTTCCCAGTATCACTTATTGAAGAGACTGTCATTTCTACATTGTCTATTCTTGCCTCCTTTGTCATAGATTAATTGTACAGAACTGTGTGGGTTTATTTCTGGGCTTTCTATTCTGTTCCACTGATATATGTGTCTGTTTTTGTGCCAGTACCATGCTATTTTAATCACCATAACTTTGTAGTATAGTCTGAAGTCAGGAGGCATGATACCTCCAGCTTTCTTCTTTTTCGCAAGATTAATTTGACATTTCTGGGTCTTTAGTGATTCCATACAAATATTTTGATTATTTTGTTCTACTTCTGTGAAAAATGTCATGGGTATTTTGATAGGAATTGCATTAAATTTGTAAATTACTTTGGGCAGTACAGCTATTTCAACAATAGTAGTTCTTCCAATCCAAGAACACAAGATATATTTCCATTTCTTTATGTCATTTTCAAATTCCATCATCAATGTTTTAAAGTTGTAGTATTTCTTAAATCATTTTCTCCATTGCATTTTATAATTGAACTAAGTTACTTATTGGTCAAAACATTCTAACATTTTGATGCAGCTATAGGGTAAACTTGGAAAGTTTTTTCATCTTTTAATGTAGGAACTATTTTTTTTCTTAGATTTAGAACAACCTTTTCAAAACTGCTATGGACACGTGTTTATGCCTTATAGGTTGAAAAGTTCATCTCTACCCATTAATTAGCATTTTAATTTTTTGACTTAAAATAAAAGTCTGTCAATATTTTTATGTACAGTGTGTGACTTGACTGTCCTGTATTATGTATTCTACATAATTATCATAAGTAATAATTCAGACAAATAAAATGTTGACTATTTCTTTTTTATTAGCTTCAACCTATTTCACTGAAATTATCCCTACGTTAGGCTTCCTTGATGATTGCTGTGTATAATAAAAGTAAATTTGTACACTGAGCATTTGAAACATTTGAAAACTATCCTTACTGTTTGTCAGGCTTTTCTACTGTTAGCATCATGCCAGGCTAAGAGAATGTTGCCATGTAACCTGTCTCCTAGTGATCTGAAGCATAGATTTCTCTGATTCAAAACATTTCATATGTCTTGAGTCAAGTTACAAAACAGTCAAGCCATGTAAAGATGTGATATTTAGAATACCAGTTATATAATAATAAAGGATAACTTAGTTCTAAAATACCTACCTCAAATAAGACATATATAAATCTAATCTTCAACTTACTAATGCTTCAGGAACTTTCACAACCACTAAATGTAACATGTAAAGCAAATTGACTTACTAATTAAAACCTGGGAAGATTGACTGTAAATTTTGAAGAAAATACAACAGACAAAAATAATGGTCATTTGATTATAAATAACTTCCCCAAGTCCAAGTGAATATTTTAGTAATAGAAAAAAATAAAAAGAAAAGGAAAAATAAAGCAATACTATGTAGGAAATATATATATATATATATATATATAAATTTTTTTTTCCTTAACTGAAATGTCAGTGACAAACAGAAGGAGAACTGGTAATCCTATCTAAAAAATATTATACAATCTAACTTTAAAATAGATCAGATGTTTATAAATTGACATAACTTTATAAAACATATACTTCTGAGGATAAACATGCATAATACAAAAAAGAATCATTTTATTTTAAATTGTAAAAATTTCCTTAATTGCCTTTCTACACCTTCTGATTATTATCAATCTCAATGATAGAAGGATAACTAGAGTTTATCATTCAAAAGAAAAAATTTTGGCATTTGATTCCATTAGTTGGAAAATTATAATATTTTGCAATGGTGTTAATTGCAAAACTTATGTTCCCTGTTCTAAGCAAGTGCTTATTGGGGTGAATCTGGATAGTCTGTTAATGATTATTTGAGTTAGACAGAGACTCAGGTAGCATGGAATAAATGTTTATGCAGACAACACTATTTAAATGAGAGAGACAAAAAATCTCTAAACTTATTATAAATTCAAAACAATGAAACTATTTATAGTTAAGTAAATAAATTAATTAAATTGTCCCTTTCTCCTTCACATTTCAGAGTGTATTGTTTCATCCAGTTCACAAATGAAAGCTTCTCATTTTTCTACTCATTTTAACCTGAGTTTTGTATAACAATATTAAGAAGAGGAAAATAGAAAAAATATGTGATTTCCCCAGTCTTTATACCTCTCCAGGGAGAGCTCTGGAACTGAATCCTACATCAGTTATCTTCATTTTCAGTGTTCTTATTACAAATGAATTTGGAGTCCTCCATATTTCCAAAGCTGCACAGCAGAACAAAGTTGACCAATAAAGTTGGATGGTTCTCATCCCAGTTATAGAATTAGGGCAAGACACAGATAAGTAACAGATACTGATGATCCGAAAGAGTTGCATATTTAAATATTTTGATTTTTGTAACAGCCAGTTGCTTAGTGATGATATTTAGCAAAACTTACTTTTTAAAAAATACTTTTCATAGTATCAAACTTCTGGTCAAATTATATTACTGACTCAATTTGCAATTGGTCAAACCAAATAATATAGACAACAATGCACTGTAAGTTAAGAAGCATTTAAAATGGAAATAGATATCTATCCATTTTATATCAGATGAGAATTATTGACTGCCTTATATCACAAAAGTCATACAGAAAGCATGTTCACCCTATGAAAAAATCACTAGCAATATTAATAACAATTACTTCTAAGGATATACAAGTAAGAATAAACAGAGAAATTGTACCACCAAATTCTCAAGGGTTAGGCATAATTTCATTATTCTTTTTATATCATTATGCATTAAGCAAGATCAATATAAGAGCAGCAGTTTGCTGAAAGATAATATTAAAGTATTAAGGTTAGAGTATATTGAACAAAATTCTTAAAGCTAAGAGAAAAGGAACAAACTAGTAATTTTCTTCCATACCCTCTTATTGGTCCTTTAATGGAAAACAAATGTTTTCTAATTAGTATTTCATTTACCTTGGGGACAAGTACATAATGCAGTCATCAGTTTGCTTAGATTCTGAAATACCATTTATTTATGTACATATTTTCTCTATTCAAATTCACTATTCTTATCCCTTGTCAATTTGCATACATTAAATCATCATGCATAACTTACCATATTTTGAATATTTTATTAATGAAAGTCCTTTTCTAAGATTTTTATGTGCTCTTAAATTTTAAACACTCAAATATTTAGAAACTTAAAACTCAACAATTCAGTTTTAAAATCTTATTTTTATGAAATGAAATATTACAAATGTTAACTGTATGCTGTTGCTCTGTCTATTGGGATGGACAGTGAGTAGTTATGATAAGCTCTTTGTTAATAAAAGGAATTTTTAAAATAATAAATATTCTTTTCAAACCACTTTGTTATTTTTCATTTAAAGTTAGCATAGACATACCTCTGCCTGGCGAATACTTTAGTTGTTCTTCTCCAATAATTCATGACTACTTTAGCTCATGACTTTTTATCAAGGATGATGTTGTTTAGAAGTTGCTTCATTAACAGTGTGGTGCACTAAGAATAAAGTTAACTGATTTTGACAGTTTTATGTTTCATGGGATCTATTTCCAGCTTTCCAATCTTATTTAATTTTACATGCATTAAAAATAAAATTGCCAAATCAAACAAATTCCTAGACAAATAAATGGAAAGTTACTATATGAAAAAAGATATACACAAAATAGACTTCTTTTCATAATATGAGAATGAATTGTAATTGATAAAAAAATCTGCATGTCTTACTTAGCAGTTCTACTTCAATAGTTAACTAATACTTTGGTAGTTCTGTTAAAGTAAAATTATTCTGACACTTGTTAAACCCATAAGAAAGACTTTATTCAGAACTGTTGTGATAGGGGTCAAGATTATCGTCATAGAGGAGAGAGATCAGGTTCAACCCTGAATACAGCAAAGATAGCTGGGGATGTATAGCCAAGGAACAGAGTGGGAGGCGGGGTCAGTGGGTGGAAAATTACTAAGAGCAGACATAAAAGGTAGGATAATTTTCTTGAACTGACTGAATAGGTTTCTTGCTGAAGGCAGGCCAGCGTGACCAGATATCAAGAGTAGGGGATGACAAATTTCATCAAATGTCATGAGAGATCAGATATCAAGAGTGGGTTTAATTTAATTACCTAAACTGACTCAGGAGGCAGGATTCTTGCTGCAACTGCACTAGGCAGGCGGAGATACTGCCCAGAGATGAGACCTAGTCAAAAAGAGGGCTCAGAGGAGCCTGACTAAAGTTTGGTCAAGAAAAGAAACTGACACTTCAAAAATTACTTCTTAAGCTTATGTTTCAGCCACGAGCATCCTGCCTATTGCGTTGTGTGGAAGAGTGGACTGAGCAGCATGTACGTTATGAAAGAAAAGAGATTAGGGAAAATCTCTGAAGAAGTTAAAGGCAACATGAATCTGGCCATATGATAAAATCAAACAGAACTCTTCTGGTCATGAGTGCTTTATAAAAGAGCTACATGACCCTACAATCTCTGACTCTCTCATTGAACTGTATTTGAATTAATTAATGAAATTAAATCTGGAATATATATGACAGTGTGTGACTTAATGGATGTAAATATCAGACATTAAAATGGTCATTTAGATTTTCATAAAAAAGATATTTCCAACTACAAATCGTTCTTAAATCTGACCCATATCAATTTAGAGTATTCCAAATAGGTATTAAACTGATTTACTGGAACAAATATAAACAATCTTATCTTAGTATATTTGCCTATTTTATTATATTCCTAGAAGTTTGGGGAAACATTTACTTCGTTTGATTGAATTAAGGTTTTTGGCTTAGTAACAAATGTAATATGAATATTTCTGCCATGGATGGAAAATACTCTGAATTATTTAGATAGATTTTCACTGCAAGTAACATTTGCCTATGTAATATGGGCTAATATTAAAATCTGTTTTATCGTTTAGCAAAAGTTGGCGAATAATGAATTTTCGAATGATTCAGATACACAGTGTTATCAGGGTCAAAGTTTCCTTTTTCTTTTGACCTTTCTCCCATGCTTTCCACTTCATGTTTCAAGACATCAGCTGTTACTTCATTTATCCCATCCATAGTCTAGGCAAAATAAATAGAAGCAAGAAGGCTGACTACCTCATTTGTGGTTTTTCACAGAAACCTCTGCAGAGGTTCCCATCTCCACCTCAGTATAGGAAAGGGTTCACATTGCCAAACCTTCATGGATGAAGGCTTGAAAATTAAGGAAAATAATCATCATGCGCACATGAGAGCAAACGTATCAGTAATTCTCGGCTTAGGCACAATGACCACTGAGATTCTATTAGTAGGAAATTAGGGGAGAATTTATATTGGGCTGGCAAAATCCATGTCTGCCTTTATGCATATAACTAAAATATATATTACTAATCATGATATATTGGCTATTTCAAAAATGTATCCAATGATTTATGACTACACCTTAAAATATATTCATTAACTGTTGACATACCTTGGCATACTTAGATACATTTTCTAGTGACTAATAGTGCGGAAAGGAGGGAAATCTAAAGTTTTAGAAAAATCAAAATAAAAGATGAAAACAATATAAATTCAAGTAAAAGAAGAGGTGGAAACAAAATTTTCTGCTCCTGTATTAAATCCCAGAAAAAAAGTGAAACAATTTGTTGTTGTATTTGTTGAGTATTGAAGAAAATAAATGGTAACAAATATAAATGAGTTAATGAAAAAATTGTGCATATTAACATTGAATGATAAAACATAATGCAAAAATTAGTGATAATGGGAATAATAATACCCACAAACATAACAGTTTTATCTCTGAAAGCCAAATTTTCCAAATTCAAACTGGCAGCTCACAGAGGTCCTGGGAAAGGTTGGGAGTTTAGTAGGATGATAACATTTTAAGCTATGCAACCAGATAGTATAGGGTCATATATTAGCACCACTATCCAATGACTTTAATCTTGTTCATGTTACTGTTGGCTTTAGTGTTGGGAGGTACCTCATTTCTGCTGGCTTTCTAATTCTGAGTGAAGGGACATTCTTTTGCCACCCCCTCACTTATTCATTCCATTGAGAAGGAACATTTTAGCCAGTTGATGGCTCAGAGCACAGCAACTATTTTCTCCTTCACTTTTGAACAGAATTAACCACATATATAGGCCCGTTACTTTATTTTACTCCCCAATTTTGACTCAAGGAGTACAGCCCTCAGTGATTCCTCTCACACACTGCATCTATCCACCGACACTTACCTTTGAGATCTGTCACATGACTGTCACTACCAGCCACCTTCAGGCAACCATCAGGGCACTTGGATCATTAGAACATTCTCCTTGTTTCTCACGCTGTTTCCTAGAAGCCATTTTCCATTCAGTAGAGTGATCTTATTAGAGCATAGATCAGATTACATCACACTTTTGCAGATAGCTTTCTGAGAGCTCACCTTCTCAGAGTAAAACCTAAAACCCTGTCACTGCCTGTGAATCTTCACATTGTCAGGTCCCCCATAAATCCAGTCCCTCAGTCTTTCTCTTTTGCTCTGGTTATTCTCTCCTCAATATCCTTTTGGTACTCCTTGAAAACACCAAGCTTCTCCCAGGTTAGAAGCTTCACTTGACCCAAGGCCTGTGGATACTGGCGTGCACCCTCACTTGTCTCTGGGCCTGTCCAGCTGACACCTTTTCAGAAGAAATCTCCCTGACCACTTGCTCACCAGCACTCTTAACCTGCCTTCAAATTTCTCTCTAGAACTTATCAGCATCTTAAATACTGCATTTTTCTGTCTCTTTTTAAAATACCTTCATCTGCAAGAAGAAAGAATATAGGTTCTTTAATCAAGAGCCTGTATTTTTCTCTGTACTCACTGTCTCACTTCAGCACAAAGACATTTCTGGCCTATAGAGTAGATGATTAATAAACATTTGTTGAATAATCTTGCATAAATTCACCCTTAGTTTGTAAACTGCTGATTCATTTTGCTCTGAAGTCAGTGACAAAATAAAAGAGTTGTACTTCTACCTTTTACTTCTTTACTCAGAGCAAATATATTGCCAATTTCCTCTGTGCCCTGCAAACTGCTGAGCTTTTAAATCCATTATCTCTATTTATCTTGTGAAGTAGATAGATAGTCACTGTATCATTCAGGGCACATCCAGTAAAACAGAAGCTAGGGTAGGTCTTACAACAATCTGATTTTAATACAGAGGAAAAAGTTTTGCAGGTGGTTAAAGGAGCTGAGAAACAAAAAACAGGAAATAGTGACAAAACCCAATAATTAGCACCAACCTTCTTTAGAGGATGGAGAGACAGTGGTCAAGATGAGGAGTCATTTCCTGATAGAAAAGCTGCCTAGTGAGAGGTGAGGTCAGGGAGAAAGCTTGATCTCTGACAGAGATATCATCAGAAGCAAAGAAAAACAAACAAACAAAACAAAGCAAAAACACAGGATAATCGTCCCATCTCCTCACCTGTTCCTGCTCTGGGTCTTCTGCTTTTGCCTTCCATTGTCATTTTACAGCGTAGAATATTTAAACCCAGAGAGGTAAAATAACTTGTGAAGATCCTACAGCTTTTTAAGGACTGAACTGGGATTGGAAATTAAGGTACTCAGACTCCAGATCCATCAGTCATTGCTAATAATGATATTTTAAGGAAAAAAATGTGTTGGTTTTCTCTGAATAGGCAGTGTTTTGATATCATCAAATATGTATATATTTGTAGTGTGTGTGCATGCATGTTTGTGTGATGAGTCTACATACATTAAATCAAGCAGTTAAATTCCCCAAGAGAGAAAAAAGGAACAATTTTCCAGTAAGGGCTGGTAATATCCACCAAGGCACATTTTCAAGCACTAAAGTGATCTTAACTACCTTTTAAGGCACACCATAGCAGCCCATAACATGCTGTCTGACAAACAGCAGGCACTTGATAAATGTCTTTTGATTGTTATTATGACTTTGAGGGTGCTATGATTCCAAAACTTTTCTGTGCACCTGAGATTGAACAAGGTTTGTGATAGTGGTGATTGTACCTATAATTCATATATAGACATTGAATTTTTAGTGTGAATAACCCAGATATTTCACTTCCATTTACCCTCTGTAACATTTACTTAATACAGACTTTGTGTTCTTGCTGAACTCCTCTGTTGCCTTTTTGAAAGTTTTATTTGCCCTACAGGTTAACTGTGGAAACACTGTTTTATTCAACATTAAAAGAAGGACTTCCCTCATTCCCTTATTTCTACATGAACATTTATTACAGATATATGGATTACTTAAGTGGCTGTTTATCTGATGATTCACAAAATGATTTGAGAAAAATTTAAAGTTATGTGGTCTGCTTTCTATACACATACTCCACACTACTAAGTAATTTATAAAAATCCATAAAATAGGAAATTAACTTAAAGGTCACTAGGCTCTCAGTAGAATAAATGACCTTTGATGCTGGAAATCACTGAGGCTTTTTTTTTTTTTCAGGTTTTGCTTAATATATTATGCATCACTTCTCTCAAGATATCTCTTGTAAAAATTAAAACAAAATTCACACAGAATAAAGCATTATAAAATATGTAAAAATTTTAAGACTTTCATAATTAGATGGATACCTAAAGCCCTACACTGGAAATAGAATTAGAAGATAAAAGGACATTTCTCTTAAAATAATAGTAGGTTTTCTGGTATTTAAAGTTGGTAGAGATAGAGATTCTTAGAAAAAGAAGGATAAAGTGAAATCACAGTAAAACTAATCTTTACTGATCAAATAGCAGATAGAACAGGATAAAAAAATCTTTTTAATAAAGTACTAACCTTGGATTTGAAGAAACCATCACCGTGTATAAAAGGCCAATTTCATGTCAAGAGCTCTCCTGGCTTTGGTCTAAGCTAAAATTATGAGGAAGGGTTTCTCTTTTGGAGAGATTCTGCTGGGGTAACATTTTATATTAATCGTTTTTTTTAATATACCCAATGCAAAATTTTGAAACAAAGTGTATGATAGGCATTTCTCTGTCTGCCTTGCTTCTAACAGTTGATATCCTTATCTTATAACATCTGGCTGGTCTGTGGTCTCCGCTAAATGCCTGCTAGGATATGGAATCATTTCCTGATGTCAGATTGCCTCTTTATCACCTTTGAATTATTTCTGCACAGTATCATATTTTTGAGGGCTATATTTCTTATATTTTAAGCATTTAAAAGACAAATTTTGATGCTATTTATTCACAACTAATTATGTACTCATTTAAATATTAATTCATTGCCCATTTATTGGATACATATCACGTGCTGGATATTCTTCCAGACCCTGAGGATAGAGCAAGGTAAAAAAACAGACAAGTCCTTGTCTTCATGGAGCAGACAATAGATACCTCCTTTGTCAAGTACTAAAATATGCTGTGAGAAAACTAAAACCAGAATAGTGGCTAGGGGCTGCACTGGAGGTGGGGAGGAGCTGAGAAGAGGGTTTACTATTCTATATAAGGAAGGCAGAGAAGGTTTTTAAGATTAGGTGACATTTTAATAGAGATCTGAAGAATATAAATGAGCTCAAAGCCATATCTGAAAAGAATGATCTATCTATCATAGGAAACAGTAAATGCTTATGCTATGGGGAGAAATGTTCTTTATGTATGGAACAAGCAGGAGATATATATGGCTAGAGTGACATGATCAAGATGGGGCCTCTTAAGAGAGAAAGGACAGAGGACCTGATAATTTAGGAACTTGTAACCTTATTAAAGGATTCTATTTTAGTTTAAGTGAAATGTGAAAAAAAAGGAGAATTTGGACCAAAGGAACAATTTGGCTTATGTGTTGAAAATAGTACTTTGAGAGCTGCATTTAGCATAGGCTATAAATATGGAAGCAGATAAGGAGGCTGTTGAAATTATCCAGAAAAGAATAATACTGTCTTGGACCAGTGGTAAAGCTGACATATTGTCCCAGGTGAGAATTGAATCGTTATCTTGATATATTTAAAGGGTGAGCTAAGCAAATAATCTAATGGATTGCTATGCAGTGTGAGAGAATAAGAAAAGACAAGATTGACTCCATGATTTTTTAATAGAGCAACATGAAGGATGAGGTTTCCATTTATTGAGATAGCAACAATCGTGGGTTCTGTTAAGATAATTTTAAGGTGGGGGGCTTTTGTGGAGATCACAAGTTTGGTTTTGGATTTGTGGTGTTGGAGATGTATTTTGACACCTGAGAGGAGTAACAATTGGTTGTTGATAGTTAGTATCTGTTTGTTGTTCAGTGTGTAAGTCCAGGGTGTATTAAAAAAAATTGTGATTATCCAGTGTAGAGGAATCATTTTTAAAGACATGTAACTGAATGAGACCACCTATTAAGTGAATGCATATAGAGAAGATAAAATATCTAAATATTGAACCTAACATGCCCTAATGTTTAAAGGTGAAGGAACTGATGATGAAATAGCAGAGTGAGGTTTCAGAAGAAAGTATTTTAAGAAATAAGCAGGGCTTCCCTGGTGGCGCAGTGGTTGAGAGTCCACCTGCTGATGCAGGGGACATGGGTTTGTGCCCCGTTCCGGGAGGATCCCATATGCCATGGAGTGGCTGGGCCCGTGAGCCATGGCCACTGAGCCTGCGCGTCCGGAGCCTGTGCTCCACAACAGGAGAGGCCACAACAGTGAGAGGCCCGCGTACTGCAAAAAAGAAAGAAAGAAAGAAAGAAAGAAGCAAAGATCATCAATTTAAAATGTGGCTTGGAACTTCCCTGGTGGTCCAGCAGTTGAGACTCCGCGCTCCCAATGCAGGGGATCCGGGTTCAGTCCCTGATCAGGGAACTAGATCCCGCATGCTACAACTAAAAAAAAAAAAACAAAAAAGATCCCACAGGCCACAACTAAAAAAGATCCTGCACACTGTAACGGCAATGAAGAGCCTGTGTGCTGCAGACTAAGTCCCGGCACAGCCAAATAAATAAATAAATATTATAAATAAATAAATAAGATGTGGCTTGATAGATTGATTTAGACACAAACTGAGAATTCAGTATGGTATCTGCCAAAGTAGAGATATGTTTCATTGAAGTTATGAAGATTAATGCTTACCGCAAATGTGCTCAAACATTATGAGTGATTGTGGAGTTAATAAAGGTAGTAAAGAAATGCAGCTGTTGTTGGAAAAGGATGGGATATTGAAAGGATTTTTTAAATTCTTATTTTTATAATGGGAGATATGGCAAGTTTTTATACTGATGGTGATGACTTAGGACAGAAAGAAAATTGATTTTGTCGGAGGAAGAGAGAATAACTGATGAAGTACAAGAGTTTGAAATAAGATGACATTGATTAACAATTCATGCAGGAGAGAAGGTAGATTATGTAGATTCAGGTGGATTAGGAAATATTATGATGGGAAAATGTAGTTCTGTTATGATTGTCTCAATATTCTCGGTAAATAGGAGAAATTATTGTTAGGTTGTTGTCCATACTAGGTATTAGCCATTAGTTTTTGATATTTGGCATTTTTGGAAATAATGCCTTATTGACAAAGCAAAATACATGAATAGGAATTCTTGGTGGTTTGAGGGGGTTGGAGAACGAATGTGTTAAGCTGTATTTCATGTAATGGAACCTCATAATGCTCCTCACATCATTGTATAGAAACTGTCAGTGGCATATTGCTCATTGTGTGTTGTTTCCTCATGTGCTTTATTAGCTTTGAAAGTGTGATGTTCATTGACTGTGCCAAAATTATTTTAGACAGTTCCCCAATTCCTGGATTGAAGACTTCTCACATACCATAATTCCCTTTATTTCTACCAGACACCTCTGAAGAGATCATCCAGAACAAGATAAATTAATAGCTTCCTGGACCTCCAAAGAAAAGCAAACAAATCCTAAAAATCCCTGTGACATACAGCCTGTGGATTCCTCCTCAAAGTCACAGCTTTTCCTCTTTCTAATTTTTAACCTGCTTTATTCATTTGTAGATACCACTCCACACATTTCTCTGGAAGTGGAGAGGGAAGAGTTAGTGAACCCGGAAGTAGGATTGCTGGATTATATGGTATTTCTATTTTTAATTTTTGGAGGAACCTCCATACACTTTTCCATAATGGCTACACGAAGTCACATTTCCACCAACAGTGTACAAGCGTTTCTTTTTCTCCAAATCATTGCCAGTACTTCTTACCTCTTGGTTTTTGATAATAGCTATTCTAACTAGTCCAAAGTGATACCTCATTGTGGCTTTGATTTGCAGTTCCCTGATGATTAGTAATGTTGAGCACCTTATTTCATATACCTGATGGCCATAAGTGGTGTTGGGAAAACTGGATACCCACATGCAAAAAAATGGAATTGACCCTTATCTTACACCATACACAAAAATCAACTAAAAATGGGTTAAAGATTTGAATGCAATACTTGAAACCATAAAACTCCTAGAAGAAAACAGAGCAAAAGCTCCTTGACGTTGGTCTTCCCAATGATATTTTGGATATGACACCAAAAGCTCAAGCAACAAATGCAAAAATAAACAAGTGGGTCTACATCGAAGTAAAACAAAAACAAAACAAAATCTGCACAGCAAAGGAAACAAAACAAAACAAAAAATTCAACCTACAGAATGGGAGAAAATACTTGCAAACCATCTATGTGGGGTTAATATCCAAAATATATTGATGCTAGGAACACATCCAACTTAACAGCAAAAACAAAAACAAAATTTTAAAAACCCAAAGTACCTGTTTCAAAAATGGGCAATGAACCCGAATACATATTTTTCCAAAGTAGTCATTAGTTTTATTAGACATCATTATCAAACTATCTCAATGTACTTGATAAAGGAAAATGTATATAGTGCTAAAATAGTTGTCCTCTCAGCTGGCATATAATTTTGCTTATTTATTTTGAAATACGAAGTAGGATTGTTAATTTTTCTATTAAATAAAACCAAAAATATCTATTTTAGTTATAATAAATACTTCATGATCTGTTTGGATAAAAATGTTTACTGAAAGAACATTCTAAATCTGAAAGATACTATATAACATTTTCTATGCATAGTTTTACTGGAGTCTGTTGAAAATTTTTGCCGGTTAATGTGATATAGACAACATAATAGATACACTAACTTATACTGCTTCACTTCTTCAAAGGTATTTTTCTTTCCAGCTAATAACTTCTGAGAAGAGAATTAAAAGTAGCTGAAGCATTGCTTATGTTTAAACATGTGGAGAGAGCAAGATTAAACATTTAATATTTATTGCCCACCTCTCCGATACATTTGTTTTGCTGTCAAGGGATTCTTCCTTCAGAGGAATTTGTGTTTTGACAATAGAGAATGGAAGAGATTAGGCTGTAAAGTATTGTCAACACTCCCACTGCTCCACTCTGCAATTTTTTTTAATTCAAAATATTCCCAAACAAATATTTTTAATAAAGAAAAATAATATATTATAATATAATGAAGTATCCCAGTGCCTTCATTAATTATTAAAGAAAGATTACCCTAAGACCAGATTCATCCCTGTGCCTGAAACAATCAAACAATAAAAAAGAAAAAAACACATTTACACACCCAGAGATATGACACTGGATCTGCTTAAAGAAGGGCAGTGATCTTTTAGAGAGAAAACAAAAGAGAGAGCCCTAAGACTGTCCTCACTTACTTACTTCCTAGAGAGTTTCCATGCAGTGGCACAGGGGAAGTGGACTCCTGACACTGAACAGACAAAGCCAAAGTTCTGGGGAGACAATGGTGGCCAAAGTTGGCAAGTCTGAGAGGACAGGTATTCAAAGAGAGAAATCTCTAGTGTCTGCTGATCAATAAAAACACAACTCGTAATTCAGAGGGCATTTGGTAAAGTAATCAAGAAAGTCTTACCTCTGGAGTAGGAATTAATTACCTTTAGACTGAGCATTGATCTGCACCCATCAAAAAAATATAAATGTAAAATCTGAAAGGATCAAACTGTTTCCAACTAAATTATCTGTGTTCCAGGAAAAAGCTGAAAAACAATATATATATATATATCTCAATACAAAAAGCCAGCATCTACAAAGATAAAAGCAACAAAACTACAGACAAACTAAAATTTCTCTAACAGATTCCTAAAGAGATCGACACCATTGTTCTGTAAGGATTTGGAGCAACAAGAACTCTCACAGCTTGATGGTAGGAATGTAAAACGCTTTAACAACTTCTCAGAACTCTTTGGCAGTTTCTCATAATGTTAAACACACATGTAAACTATGACCAACAACTTCACTGTTAGGTATTTACACCCCTTCCAACAAAATAAATTAAATAATATGTTTAGAAAAGAATCATATAATAACATACATGAATTTTTAATTTAAAATAGCCCCAAATTTGAAAATTTCTAAATGTCCATCCAAGGGAAGACAGGTAATCAAAGTGTGATATATTCATATAAGAGATTACCTTTCAGCAATGAAAAATTATGAGCTTCTAATAAACACAATGATGCAATGAAACCAGGCATAAATGAATATGTCCTGTCTAAAGTTCAAAAACAGGTAAAACTAATGTATGATAAGAAAGTGATTGCTTCTCTGATGAAGGTATTGCCTAGAAAGAAGCTTGAGAAAACTTTCTTAGGTCATATTAGTGTTTTTTTAATGAGGTAGAATTTACTTCAATAAAAATAAAGATACTAGCATGTATTCAAGGATTTATAACATATATCCTACCATAGGAAAATATGTTTTAAAAAAACACTCTTACAAAATGACAATTTAAATGAAATAAATTTGCAACCATTTGGAAATCTATTTGTTAGTTTTCTATAAAATTAATTATTCACCTACCCTGTTGCCCTAGATCCATAATTACTCCTAGGTACTTATTCAAGAGAAATGATGACTCATAACCACAGAAATATAATTATTTTTGCCCTATTATCTGGAAAATTTCTTCAATATCAAGTTTCAAATTTCTTATAGGTCATTTTAATTTGCCATCATATTAATTCCCAATATTTCTTTATAGTTTTCTCCAAGCATCTTTTTCTTTTTTTAAAAAAAACTAAAGTATAATTGACATGCACCTTTATTGTTCTGTTTTTTGGATATAAGTTTCTAGTAACACTCTGAAATGAATATTTTAAGCATTCTTTCTCCTCTAAATTGTTTGTTGTCTTTTTGTTTTGGACTCTCTTTGTGTTAGGTCTGTCTTCACCATTTGGTGCTCCATGCTTGTCTGCTTCTGTAAGAGTTTAATGGTAAAAACCTGGATTGAAGCTTACTTTTACAAGCTTCAGTGATCTGGTTCAGTTATTTAGTTGGGGGAATACCGTGTCAAAATCTGTTACCATTCTGTTTATCAGTCAGGGTTGAACCAGAGAGGTAGAACTAGTAGAAGACACATTATGAGGCTTATTGTTAAGGAATAGTCCAGGTAGACAAGAACATTATCCTTAGTGCAGACTGTGAGGAAGGGGAAGCTGGAACACTGGTGCAGACACTGAAGCTGCTGTCCACAGTGGGGATTTCTCCCTCCAGGGGAAGCTGGCTGTCTTTTTAAGGTCATTCATGTAATTAAATCAGACTCATCCAGATTATCTAATATGATGTCTTTTACTTAAAGTCAACCGATTATTGACTTTAATCAAATTTAAGAAACACCTTCAAAGCAACACCTAGATTAGTGTTTGAATAACTGGGAACTATAGCCTACCTAGACAAGTTGAAACAAGGAAAATATCACATTTAGATTCCTAGAAAAAAATAGTTATCATGACTGAATCCTTTTTATCCATTCATACTTGTCATTTTATGACTGATTTATAAAAGTAAGAGTAAAGATGCGGTGAAAAACAACATAATTAAAAACTGTAGTAGAAAATTTAAACACAGCACACCTAATTTTTTCCCCATACTTTTCTAGTTTGAAGATGTTTATAACCTAACTGGGCAACATCCTCTAAATTACTCAACTGGTGTGTGTGAAACTGGGACATATTCATCTTGTAAATACTGATTCCAGGATTCAAATATCTCTAATAAGTTCTAGCTTACCATTACCTTCCCCCACCTCAGTTTTATTGAGATATAATTAACATATAACATTGTGTAAGCTTAAAGTGTACAATGTGATGATTTTATACATTTCTGTGTTGTAAAATGATTGCCTCAATAAGGCTAGCTAACACATCCATTGCTCACATACTTACCATTCATTGGGGTTGTCAAAATTTTAAATAAGGCAAAAAATTTTTTTTGAAAAACAAGTATTTTACACATTTTGTCAAAACATTAATTCATAATGTTCTTTTTCTTTGAGTCCTAGATTTTCTCCAGCTTGAACAATTATTGGCATTATTAACTCTACTCCTACACTGAATAACTGATTAAAGACACATCATGAATCTATTTGAATGAATGTGAAAATGTTATTTTGAAAAACAGGGAGAAAGTTAATGAAGATATTTAAGCCAGAGAGTCCATTTATTGGATAATTCAGTCTCATTAATTAGATGACTCATTATTGGGTAGAGAGACTTTGAATTTTCTTAGTGGCTAGAAAACAAGAAAGCTCATGTTTATAACATCACTCTATTAAGAAACTCAAAGATTAGTTCATTGCTGTTCATCAAGTTAATATGACAAGAGCAGTAAGATAAAAATGAATGGCAGTCACTTCCTGGGTTGAAAGCAAAGAGATTTAATAAAAGAGAAAATCATTCTTACCCACTTGCTTAAAAACTGAGACCACATTTTTCATATTTTTTTGTTTACTGCATGCCAGTTCTTGAGAACTAATTATGAATGTCATTGTCTCAGAAGACTACAGTTTTATAAAAACTATAACTGACAAGCAGATAAATAAGCATAAAAATTGTAATAAAATACCATAAATATATATCTTAATGGAATACTTTAGAGTGAGTTTCAGCGAACTTTTTCTGTTAAGGGCCAGATAGTAAATATTTCAGGCTTTAACAGTCATGTAGTTTCTGTTACAACTATTCAATTATTCAACTCTGCATTATAGCATAAAAACATCCATAGACATTATGTAAATGAATGATCTGTGCCCCAATAGAATTTTATTTATAAACAAACTGAAATTTGAAATGTTATGTAATTTATGTCACAAACTATTTAAAAATTTTTAAAAATTACTTCAAACTCTGCAAGCATTATTACCTTGCTGGTTGTATAAATACCGTGGGCTGGAGACTGCTAATGCCTGCCTTAAAGAAACAAAATTATGTTATCAGTAAAACCTTTCCATGGGAAACAGTTTGAAATTAGAGTATCAATTATGACTAAGAGAGTTAAGTGAAAAGTCTTTCTAGCAAGATAGAGTGGGTTTTGCAGGGTATGTTTGTGAGAAAGAGTATATAATTTGGAAGAATTGCAAGTAATTTTGTGTGTGGGTATAGGGGGCAGATGTCAAGAGATGAGAATAGAGAATTCAGTTTGGGCTAAATTACAAATGCCTTTAGATCGTCCAAAGCGCTTATAACTTATTCCAATGGAAGTGACAAGACTTTATTGGGATTTAAAATAGGGAATAAAAGAATCAGATTTGGGCTTCCCTGGTGGCACAGTGGTTGAGAGTCTGCCTGCCAATGCAAGGGAAATGGGTTCGAGCCCTGGTCTGGGAGGATCCCACATGCCACAGAGCAACTAGGCCCGTGAGCCACAGCTACTGAGCCTTCGTGTCTGGAGCCTGTGCTCTGCAACGGAGAGGCCACAACAGTGAGAGGCCCACGCACCGCGATGAAGAGTGGCCACCGCTCGCCCTAGCACAGAAACGAAGACCCAGCACAGCCAAAAATAATAAATAAATTTTTTTAAAAAAAGGAATCATTTATATTTTTGTAAGTCTCACCTCAGATGCATAGTTTGGGAATACACCATAGACAAGACTGTAGACAGTGAGCTTAATTGGATAGTACATTTGATAGTGCAAGAGAAAACGTAAGGTGACCCAAACTACAGTAATAATATGGGTTCATTTATACATATATTTTTTCATGCCACTGAATGGAAAATTAAATATGTTGCAACGTGGCTTAGAGGTTAAATCCTTTATTATCAAGAAATAAAATTCATATTATACAATAAGATCAGTGAAAATAGCTAAATCCCCATGTACTCTCTTGACTGCTGTCAAGAGGTTAGCAACCCCATCAAGAGGTGGTCAGTTAAAACAGCAAGCTAAAGGGCTTCCCTGGTGGCGCAGCGGTTGAGAGTCCGCCTGCCGATGCAGGGGACACGGGTTCGTGCCCCGGTCCAGGAAGATCCCACATGCCACGGAGCGGCTGGGCCCGTGAGCCATGGCCGCTGAGCCTCCGCGTCCGGAGCCTGTGCTCTGCAACGGGAGAGGCCACAGCAGTGAGAGGCCCGCGTACCGCAAAAAACAAACAAACAAACAAACAAACAAACAAAAAAACAGCAAGCTAAAGTGGAAGTAATAATGTTATTTTAATCTCTGAGAGTATAAGAGACTAAACAGAAAAAAATCTCTGGTCTCCACTATGTTCCATTTTTCCCCATGGAACAGCTCTGGGCAAAGGTCAGGTGGATCAGCACAGGTGTGGAAATCTTCTCCCCACCTAGGAGTGATGAATGAAATGCTCCCCCTATTTTATAGACCTGGGGACTGGGGTGGGGGGGGGCTGGCAGAAGAAGAGGAAGGACTCTAGGAGTGGAAATATACAGAGCACCAAGTCAGAATGCAGAAAAATGTCCTCAGGTTTTCCCTTCCCCTCCTCCCCCCATGCCAGTAAGGAAGTCTGAGGAGGGGCACTTAGAAAAGACTTCTGCTAAGGGACTCCAGTCAGGAGGTCTCAGATGCAGGGACTTGGGCCAGGAATGGCTGATTTGCAGAAAAGGAAAGCTGGCCGTGGGTGGGCGGGGTCTGAGTCCTTGACTACAGCCCCTTCCAGAGACTGCAATGCATTGGCTGTGCATCCAGTCTGATGTTAGGGGAATATCTTTCCCCTTTGAGACCTGCTAGGTAAAGCCTCTATAATTTATTATGATCAGGCCTGAAATATCACACAGAGGATTTTGGCCTGGAGTTGAACTCTTCGAATGCCACCTAGATTTTCTGTCAAGTGGTAAAAGTTAATGAAGGATTAGAACTCCATTTTGACAAGACAAGAGTCAGATCATGAGGAATGAAATTTTGTTATGGAAACCTGGATAATTTAGTACAACATAGAGAAATGCAGGATGCGTAATGTAGAAAGAATGGCATGAATACCACTGAAATTTCCATGATCAGATATAAAATCAAGTATGTAAAAGATTCCTGCCTTTTCTTCCTTCCTGCAATGTCATGTCTGCATTTATTTACCATAATTTTCCCTCTAATGATTCCCTATAAGTTTGTTTTATTTTTTATTGAAGTATAGTTGATTTATAATATTGTGTTAGTTTCAGGTAAACAGCAAAGTGATTGTTATACATATATATATATTTTAATTCTTTTCCATTTTAGTATATTATAAGATATTGAATATGGCTCCTTGTGCTATGAGGCAAAACCTTGTTTATTTTATATACAGTAGTGTGCATCTGTTAATCCAATACTCCCAATTTATCCCTCTCCCACTTCCCCTTCGGTAACCATAAGCTTGTTTTCTATGTCTGTGAGTCTGTTTCTGTTTTGTAAATCACTTCATTTGTACTATATTTTAGATTCCACATATAAGTGATATCACATGGTATTTGTCTTCCTCTGTTTAACTTACATCACTTAGTATGATAACCTCTAGGTCCATCCATGTTGCTGCAAATGGCATTTAATTCTTTTTTACGGCTGAGTAATATATATATATACCACCTCTTCTTTATCCATTCATCTATCAATGGGCATTTAGGTTGCTTCCATGTCTTGGCTATTGTAAATAGTGCTGCTGTGAACATTGTGGTCCATGTATCTTTCAAATTAGGGCTTTCATCTTTTCTGGGTGTATGCCCAGGAGTGGGATTGCTGAATCATATGGTAACTCTGTTTTTAGTTTTTTAAGGAACCTCCAGACTGTTTTTGCAACCCTCCAACAGTGTAGGAGGGTTCTCTTTTTTCCACATCCTCCAGCATTTATTATTTGTACACTGCCTTTTGAATTCCTGCCTTTTCTTCCTTCCTGCAATGTCATGTATGCATTTTTTTTACCAGACTTTTCTGTCTGATTTTTCCCTATCATTTTTAGTGTATGTTGGTTTGGATAACTTTATAATTTATTATCTGATTTCAACAAATTAAGACATATTTGGGAATGGATCAGAAGGGGAGTGACCATCACAGTGACCTATTTTGGGGAGGACCAGTGCATTTTAATCTGTGCAAAATATAATTGAACTACGTTAGACTAATCAGGTACTAGATACATGATTAGTACATGTATCTAATCATGTACAAGCTATTAGTTGAATTATGTTAGACTAATCATGTACTGTTACTCTTTTGAAGTTAAAATTCAGAAAAGGCAGGTGCATGAATATTGAATAGTCTTGGAGGGGACTGTTCAGATATTTCAGATTGGCTTATTCAGACACATTCCAAATCTCTTGTAGTCTGGCTACGTACCTACTCAATTTGGAAAAGCTAAAGACTGTGTTCTCATTGTACTCCCTTACAGCTCAGATTTTCATATGACCTACTTTCTGTAAGAGGGGGAGATGCCTTTTTATTCTTTTTCCTGACAAACAAGGTAGCAGGGCCATTTACTTTTCTGTGGTAATAGTAACAAGGGAGCCAGTTTCTAGTCCCTAGCTTTGTGGCTGATGCCATTCAGTGTTGTTCAGAGATCTTTCAAGGCAGAGGTGCTATGATCATTGAGCCAGCAGTTGAGGCAGAAGTTTCTTGATGGTTACAGAAAAAATAAAACAAGCAACTCATGCAAGTTTGAGGTGAGTCTGTGGATACCTGGATGGAGGTGACTTGCACCAGCTGGGTGATCCCTCACTGACCATAGCAGCTTCATTTATGTCTATCTTCCCTATTTAAATAACAACACAACCATATCAGAAGCAGAGGGATCCCATAGATAAGGCTCTTGAAAATCATATAGCTACAGAGATCCAAGATACATGTTTAGTAGTTGGACATAATGCATTTTTTGGTAGCTGGATTTAACACATTTCTTGAGAAAAATAAATATACTCTAGAGAATGCAATTGTGATTTTTAATACAGAGGCAAAATTAGAGTCCAGATCTATCAGGAAGATGGCAGATGGTGTCTCATGCATTTCCTGCCTTGTAAATCAGTAATGTATGGAGCAGAGGTTATACGTCAACTAAAAATAAGTACACAAAAAATAGTAAATGATCACCAAAGTCTAAAGAGGAGGGAAGAAGAGGAAGATCACAAAAGGAAAGGGAAAAAGAAATGAGCTGGTATGAGAATGGACTATGTCATTTTTCCATAAGAGACATGAATGGAGGCTCCCAGAGGAAAGTCAAGACCAACAGTAAAGAGTGAAACAGAAGAAATATTTGTTTGTGTCATTAAATTGAAATGCAAACATTTAAACCTTCCAGCTTCAGCTTCAAAGTTGAGAAATAAAGAAATTTGCATCAGAAATTTTTATCTAGCTTTTATGAAGTGTGAAAGATAGAGAAACATTGCCTTTTAATGCAGTTTTCATGGAAGCCTATTTTTGATATACAATGTACCATAAGTTACATGAAATTGCATATTATTTTCTATGAAAATACTTGCTTAACTTACAGAAGTTTATTATTATTTGAACTAACCATTTTGCTTAGATTTTACATTAATGTGATAAAATTTGAAACTGTGGAAAAATAAGTAACAAAGTTAGCATGACATTAGAGCCAGCAGTTATGAAGGCGGTATTCTGAATCTCCAGCATCACCATCATGGCAAAAGGAGCAAGCTTCCGGCTATGCCATTGTTGTGATGAGCTCCAGGATTTCTTTAGAAGCTCTGCTCAGAAACTGCTCAAACCAGCCCTTCCAATAATGTGTAAGAACCTAATTCCATATGTCATGTTTTTGTTTGCTTATATTAGCAGTAGACTTATTATTATCTCTAGAACTAAAAATTGACTGATACATTAAGTATATTGATGAAATAAGTTGAATTTCTTTAAATAAATTGTTCCCTCTTAATGATAAGTTCATTTCTTGAAACCTTAAGCACAAATATACAAAAGTGAAAATATAATGCAATTAGAAAAAGGAAGCAGCTCTATAAACATTCCAGCTTTATAGAGTGAAATTGCGTATGGAATATAGTTCGTTTGTTTAGTCAAATATTTATAATGCATAATTAAAGAATCAGTGTTATTTGGAACACAATTTTAAACTTACTAAAGCGTAATTGAATTGTATAATCATATTAAATATAGAAGTAAATAGGATTAATGTTATCTTTATAATTACATTAACACAACGCACATCTGAATTTACACAATAATAAAAATGTTCTATATCTGGACTTTGGCAGTGAATACAAAACTATATACATTTGTCAAACTCATCAAATTGTCTGCAGAAAAATCAATAAATTTTGCACAAGTCAATTATACCTCAATAAATAGGGTTAAAATACAATCCAAATATTTGTACTAATCCACATTAATAAAAAACCCATGATATTTCACCATTATTACATAATTTATTATTTAGTTAGAATAAACAATGGAAGTATTATTTCATATTTTAATATTTGATTAGAATAAATAAAATCCTGTTTATCTCCTTTTAATTTATCACTCAGTTCAAGATGCTGTGAATAAAAAGCTACTATGCTGCAATTGTTTATGCCATTATATCATTAGATTTTACTTTTCTTGATGTTTATAAAAAGTAATTTTAATTAGAACATTGAGAACATTATTTGTAGAATATTGTTATTCTGCAATATTTGAGCATCATGATTGAACCAGTTCTCAAATATGACACCTGAAGTAATTATAAGCAAAGAGAATACCAGTCACCATGGCTCCCAGATGAAGCATGTTTCAGTATAAAATATGTAATGGACTCCTGGTTCAGACAGTATGCCACAGAGCCATTTTTTTCTTGTTCCTTCCTAGTATGCGTAACTACAAATTCTGGAAATGACACAAGACATAAACAAAGGAAAACCCTGAAAGGTGGTAAAAAAACGTGAACTACTTTGGGATACCAGGAGCTGGAGGAATAGCACATTAGCAAGGCATCTTGTTTGACTCCATCCGATAAGAAGGCTCCCAGACCTATTGTTTTCTGATCCCCCCAACCTAGCAAGAGAAAGCAGCCTAAGTTGGCTCCTTCTTCCCTTGTATCAATTAGGAGCCACTTATCAAGATACCCACCAATAATAACAGCTGGGAAAAGTGCTCTTCTTCTCTGCTATGCCCAAGCATCTTCTCTCTATTCAGAAACACCAAGGCAAGATTTACTCCACAGTGGTAGCCAGTGATGTAAATGCTGTTCTTATCCTTAATTTGCAAATAAGAAAACTGAGGTAAAGAGAGGATAAGGAATTTTCCAGTATCTTAACAGCAAGGAAATGATGAAGCCTGGATTCACCTCCAGTTAATCTGCCTCCAGAAATGGAGAAAATGCCTGAGTGGAGAGTGGTGTCACTGAAGGCAAAGGAAGAGGGTCTTCAGAAATGAAGGGAAAGAGAAGATACTTCAGTCATTTCAACAAAGATGGCTGGGATAGGGAACGAAATGTTACCTTTGGGATCAATAATAATGGTGCCATTGGTGACCTAGGCAAGGACATTCTATTGGAAGCCAGTTATTAGCTTAAGGTATGGGGATGAGGAAAGTAGTGTGTGTGTGGGGGGGTGTGTGTGTGCAGGCGTGTATGTGTTGTAAGAGTACAGAATTGAGTAAAGTTTAAATGCTGATAGAAGAATTCTAAAAGGGAGAGTTTGAAGACAGATGAATGAATGGCATAACTGATGTATGCAGGGCTCTGAAGAGTTTGGAGAGGATAATATTGCAACAGCATTGGTAGGATTAGGCATACAGGGAAAGAAGCACGTACATCTTGCCCATGGTGATATACCATGGCATTTGTTGGCCGTTACCATAAATAGAAACTTAATGACATTTCAATCAAAGAAGTAAAAAGGATTTTATTTTTAAATGAATAAACTCATACTGGTTAAAATATTCTCTTTATGTCTTAATATGGTGCTATAATAACCTTTCATAATTTGAAAAAAAAAAAGTTTTCTATCCTCCTCTGCATTGAAATGTACTGTATGCTAAATTGTGTCAATTTTTCCAAGGAAGTCGCTCAAGTTAAAGAAAATTAATTTGGAGTTTGAGTGTGAAGAGGATCAGAAGCCTGTTACTTATATAAGTAATAAAACTGTAATTAAATAAGTAAATTTTATCAGAATATACTTTAACTGATTTTTTAAATATAAAGTGCTGAGTTGTATATCACAGGCTTTTAGTTGGTAATCAATTTTTATGATATCTCAATTAGCTTATTTTTGTTTCATAACTAGATGAATTTAGAATTTAATTGCAGTTCTATAAAAGAACGGTTTGTACAATCCTCCATGGTGTTTACTCTGCTGCTAATGCAATATAATACTCAGGGTCAGAAAATTGATGCTAAGTCAAAAACTTTAGCTAAATTCTTAAGATAAATTTAATATTTACTCAGACCTCAAAAAGTATAATAACTTGAGCAAGTACCTAATATGTTATTCAGCAACAGAATAGCTGATTGAGCTATTGAGATAAATCTATCAATATAAGAGCTTGAAAGGATTTTAGCAATAAACTGTACAAACTTTTCATTTTCAGTATGAGAATATTGGCCTCCAATATCCTCACAGTTACAATAAAACTAGTGAAATAATAGAAATAAGGTTGAGACAATACATGTATTGTGACAGTGAGTCTAATGAAATTCCTATATTCATACTGACTCTTTTGAAACAGTCTACTGTAGCAACTATCTATTCACATTTATTTCTTTATAATCATGTCCTGAAGCATTGTAGCTGAAAATGATGACTTATTCAGTTGATTTCAAGAATGTTAGAGTTATGAAATTTTGATTAATTTTAAAAGGACCACTATGGCCATATTTTGGATATGTTATATCCTTCAAACATCTACATTTGGGAATATCATTGATACTGTACAGTCCAAGGCACCGTCTGTAAAGAGGTTCTATAAACTCACAGGTTTTCATCTTTTAGAAACAACCAAAAATCAGTTTAAAATTTTAAAATATTTTGTCTATGAGAAATATTAAATACAGAAAACATAAATGTAATGTTAAAATCACAAAGAATAGATATTTTATGTATTGTCACAACTTTATTTTTGTCTGTAATATATTAGTTTAAGTGATATTGTACAGATAATACCTCACAGACCAGCAAACATATTAGTATGTGTAATGAAGGGACATTATTGATTTTCAATGATTATTGTCATTTGACTGGAACATATGTAAAAGAGAAAAAACAGCTATGAACTAAACAAATAAATTAAACATTGGGTCGAATTTACAATTTGCTTTTTTATCCCCAAGTAAATCATCAGAATTGTTCATGATAGTTTCAAGTTAAAATATTTTTTGAAAAGTTTCCTGAGAGAAGCAGTAGCATGTTCTGATTGGATTGCAAATTTTCACTCCTTTCAACTAGACTAGCCAGATTCCTCAAGAAGTTATATTATGAGCTTTGTGATCATTCAGACTTAGGAAAGATGTGTGGTAGTAAGCCATTGTTCTGCTGAGATACAGATAAATAAAGGATAAATAAATAATTGAAGAGTTTGTGACAGCTGGGTGTCTGTAACAATTGAAGCAGGGGAAATCACACTGTGAAGCTTTGAACTAAAGCATCTTGTTCACATAAACTGACAGGGTAATGGAGAGGATTAAAAAGAAAGACAATACATATATTATAGCAAATGCTCGTCTATGGTACACAATTCACTAAGTGGGAATTTATTATTTATATTATTTACATGGGTTATTTGTAAGTTCCTTATGATCCTACTACAAACAATTTAGAAAAATTCACAATAGTCCTGGAGAGGGAATAACACTGTCATACATATCATGTTAAAAACCTTTGACTGTTGTTAAGTATTAAGCTTTCTGATACTCTTCCTTTGTACATCTTTTCTCCACTGAACAAGGAAATAGAAACAGAAATTTAAACCATTTGTCCTTCAGTCATATAATAGTATTGTAATTCTCATTCTGCAATAGGCTTAATAAGGCATCACTGAGGGAGAATGCTTTCGATTAGTCATATTCCATTATTTCAGACATTCATTTTCTTTCACCTCGCAAAAATCATATCATAAGTGCATTTTTAATATACCTGTAAAAATTGAATTATTTATCCAAAGCTTTGTATCATTCTGATAAATTAGATCATCAAGAAATAATTTTTATTTCACTTCCAATATAGGATGTCATATGAAGAACAATTCTGGGACTCAAAACTCTATGAATACCTATCTCTATATAAGTTAGGTAGCTTTCAAAATACATTTATAAGCTTTTAACCTATGGGCGTATGTTGTGTTCGTGTGTGTGTTTGAGTATGTATCCATTCTCAAATACATATTCTTATATATATGCATGCACACATTATATATTCTTAATATATATATTATCTACATAAACATATACACGAATATATGGACATATTATATTCCTCAAAAAAAAAAAAAAACACTCCAGGTATCAAAGACTCCTAAGAATATTCAGTAATAAATGATACTAAATTTTAAAGAAGAATTTATTGCATGCATGATTTATAAAAGACAATATAAAATATCATGTAAATTGCTATTGGGGAGATACTTTATTATGAAAAAGTCAGATAAAATTAAACTGTTAATGGTATAACAGACGCAATGGGCATATTGGTGTTTGCTATAAAATTACTTCACCTACTTTGGGTGTCTGAAAAATCTTTATAATAAAATGTTTAGAAGGAAGCACCATAAAAGTGTGTATAGTTCAGTGCATTTTTACAAAATAAATGCACTAACATAACCAACTCCCAAATCGAGGCATAAAACATCACCAGAATGAAACAAAAGCCCCTTCTACTCACTTTCAGTAACCAATTTCCTCAAAACTACAGGATGTATAAACCTAGAAATAGAATCACTGCATCACAGCTATGCATACTTTCACCTTTAATAAGTATTGACACTTAATTTTCCAAAGTGTGTGCACCAGAGTCACCACTACCACAAGGAAATGAGATTTCTGATTATTTCATATCCTTGTCTATACTTAATATTTTATTTTTTTTTTCACTTTAGGCATTCTGTTATAGGTGCAATGGTATTGTATTATGGTTTCAGTGTACATTTATTTAATAATAATATTGAGCACCTTTTCTTATTCTTATTACTAAGCTGGACATCCCTTAATATGGTCTCTTTGTGTATTTTGCTGATTATCAATTTGGATTGGCTTTCTTTCTTTTATGTCTTAAAAAAATTGATATATGAATGGGTTTTATTTGTTTGTTTGTTTTTTTGCGGTACGCGGGCCTCTCACTGTTGTGGCCTCTCCCGTTGCGGAACACAGGCTCCGGACGCGCAGGTTCAGTGGCCATGGCTCACAGGCAAAGCCGCTCCGCGGCATGTGGGCTCTTCGCAGACTGGGGCACGAACCCGTGTCCCCTGCATCGGCAGGCGGACTCTCAAGCACTGCGCCACCAGGGAAGCCCTATGGATTTTTTTTATATATTATAGTTTTTAGTCCATTGTCAGAAATATGTACTTCCTTGATCTTTTCTTGCTCTATGGGCTACATTTAATCTCAGGGTTTTCTTTTGATAACAAATAAATTATTCATTTCAATATATCCAAATCAATATTTTAGTAATCCTTAAGTAATTTTTGTGTCTAAGAAATGCCTGTCTATTCTAGGGTCATGATGGTAGTCTCATATATTTCTTTTCAAAGTTTTATAATTTTACCTTTCATATGAAGATATGCGAGAAATCTGAAATGTCCTTTTGTGTACTGCGATAGATAGAAGTTTTATATATTTTTTGAAATGAAGATTAGAAATTTTATATATTTTTTGAAATGAAGATTAAGTTAACAAGCTTCTTTTATTAAAATGTCCATCCTATCCTCTTTGCACTGTAGTGTCACATTTATCACAAATCAGGTGACCATATATATGTGGTCTTTTATTGGATTCCATTTCCTTGTTCTGTTTCTCTGATAGAAATTAGAGAATTTCTAAATTCACACTAATACCACACTGTCTTAATCACTATAGCTTTATGGGTCCTTGTTTATTTTTGATTTTTCATATTTCCGTAAAAATTTTAGAAATAAGTCAATTTACACACACACGTACACCTACCTAATCTCTAGATCAGATTGAGGAAAATTCATATATTTCCAACATAGGATCTCATAATCAGTGAATAGGATATAGCCTTCATTTATTTAGAATTTATTTACTTATCTCAACATTTAGTTGGAATTTGCAAGACAAAGCTCTTTCACATAATATATTTTTTAGACATTTTTTCTTTTTTGTCATTAAAAATGACTTTTTCCTTGTTTGTTGCTGGATTCCATTTGCAAGAATTTTTTGAGGTCATTTTGCATCTGTTTATAACAGAGTTGGAAGTGTGATTTTTTTTCTGTTTAATGATCTTTCAGTATCAAGTTTATGCTGGCCTAATTAAAAAGAGTAGGCACTTTCTGGCTTCTACTTAGAATGTAAAAAGCTAGTGTCGCTCTGACATTAAAAGTAAGTGGTAAAGAAAGATAATCTAAGACATCTTGAAGGCATTAGAGAGCCGAGACTGGAAAGCAAGCAACTAGCCTGAAATCTAAGAATAAACACACACTTTCAAGGAGACATATGAACACAAGTACTGCCTTACTTGGAGCAGAGCACCAGAAAAATTTGGGAGCTCTATAAAAGCAGATAAAAAATGTAATGAATTGCTCAAAACCTACTGTTAACTAAAGTGTATAGAATATCTGGAAGCCAGAGATTAAAGAAAAAAAATGGGTTTGCACAGACTTGCAGGCTCTTCTCCTCAGACAACAGCATGAAATTTTAAACCAAAACTATTCAGCTATATTAAGCAAAAGATAATCTCAGTATTGTTCGTGAAAATGGTCTGATTTGGTACTACCATAGAGCCAAAGTTATTGCTTCCCAGTGAATACATTAAGGGAAGTGTTTGATAGACTTATTTTATATTGTTGTGTTGAACAATTAAGAGGAGCTCTGAACCACAGAAATTTTGATTGCACAATAGTTATTTAATTATTTTTAATTACATTACATGGTTGAAATATTCAGTTACTTTTCTATGTTCTGGTTGTTTAATAGTCAAACAGTATCACAAGCTTTTATAGTGCATCAGTTAAGATGTCTTTGGATTCAAGAAACAGAAAGTGGGAATGAAATAAACAGGATAATATGTTTCATAAATTATAAGAAATATTTGTTGATTTAACGTTTTAATGTTTCTATTTTGGCATCTAAGCAATTCTTTTGACTTTACACTGCTACTTTTATAATGAGTCCTAAGCATCACATCCTCACATGACAATATTCAAAGGCAGTACAATAATAGCTTCTGTACTATGTCCTACTTGAACTGTTTTCTCAGAAACTCCACTGGATTTATCCTTAGGTGTTATTGGCTAGGCATGTGGCATAATCATGTCAATCCAATCATTGACAAGGGAACAGAAATGCCATTGTTGCCCTATACTAATTAGCATCTACCAGTTACCCAAAGCACAAATAAAATAATTATTCTTTTAGTGAGGAAGTAGAAGGAGGGTAAAGGCTGTTTTGTTAGCAGCCATGCAGGAATATTACTGTAAATTACAATTTATATGTGTAAAGATCTCACAATATAGTATTGCTCTAATGAGAAAGAACCCTATTCCTCTTCTGAAACCTTCCAGTCTTATTGCTAGTGTAGAATTGAAGCCAACCACATGCAGTTGGCTGAGTCGAGGCTAGTCTATTGGGAGGAGAACTGTGGGTAGCAAATGTGTGTAAATACTTATCTTGAAGGGAAAAAAAAACTCATTAAGTCATGGAAGAAAGTTTCTCCTTCTATGGATTCCATTGCCAAACACACATCGTTTTTAGGCATTTAAGGATGGTTTAAAATAAGAGGCTCATAAAATTGGTGAGATCTTTATCTCAGTGTCTTATATCTCCTTATTTCAATATACTAAGAATTAAACTTGACTTTGCTTAATAAGCATTTCAAATTTCAATGAGAGAGGATCAACTTAGACTAAAGAACTCCAATTCATTAATGGATAAATTTTAAAAATTGATAATTAGTTATTATAATTTGGCATTGATACTCAGGCAACATTAATTACAATGAGAATTGCATTAATTAATTGGTAATGAGTATTTCTTTATTAACATTATTTATATTGATTTCGCCAGTTATTTTCCGTTTTGATTTAAACATATATATATATATAAGAACAGGTGAAAGAGAAAAATACTTCCTAGTCTAGATTGTTATGAGAGTAAATAATGTAAAGCATAATAGAATATTCCAAAATATTATAAATCATAAGTGTCCAGAAAAAGGAAAAAAATTAATACAGAATGAAGTTTGGGAGAACATTCATAACCTTGAAAATGATTAAATATTGGATAGGTATAGACTCTAAAGGATGTTTATCATGCCAGGCAATGAAAACAGATTGAGAAGGGGTTCATATAAGGAATAACGCATGTGAGTAAGGAAAACTTCTTAACAAAAAAGAGGCTTTGTGTAAATAAGTAGTTACAATTGGAATTCTTTGAATACTGTTTAACTTTTATCAGCACAAAATTTATTTTTGAAATGTATGAATACGGAAATTAGATGAGAAATTACATTGGATTAGAAAGAGTTAAATGATTTTAATGTTTTTTCTTTTTTTGTTTGTTTGTTTGTTTGTTTGTTTTTGCTTTAAAGTAGAGAACAATTCGAATGCTAGCTGTATTCCAGTATTTGAATTACTATCATGTGGAAGAAAGATATCCCAGGAAAACTTAACCCAGTTTAATATAAAGACAGAACATCAGCAACAACAGATAAAAGATTATATCTAGCCATTAAAGGTTTAGGTAAATAAGAAATGTATTAAAAGGTTAGAAAGGTACTTTAACCCTTCAGAATGATTCTGACCTTGAGATTTTGTAATTACTTTGACTTTAGACACTTGAATCATTTGGGGAAGATAAATATGTTCTGCCTTTACCTATTTCACTCTGGCAACAATTGTCTTTTATTTATTTTTGTTTCCTTTTTCTGTCTGAATATTAATTTTCTTGATTGAGAACACAAAAACTATGAGTTAATTCATGCATAAGTTTTATTTTTTTTTATTTTATATTTTTAAAATTATGTCTTACCTTATTACTAATATTATTTAAATTTTATAAAATTTTTCTTGAATTTTCTTCAGATATATTCCTATATTTTACTTTTAAATAAATCTTGCACATATCATAAAATGTCACTTGTATAGTTCATGTTGTATACATTTCTGTATAGAAAGGATTGAAATTTTTTGTGTCCTGTATGAACATATAATAAAATTGTTCCAAAGACCTGGAAAAATAGGCATTTTTATTCTTATAGAAGACACATTTTTATAGAGTATATTATTTTAATATGATATATACATGCAATATTTACACTTAAACATAGGAGGAATCATATAGCCAATGTCTATCTGCCATGTGATTCAGTCTAATATATCAATGCATCTCCAGTAAATAATGTTTAGGTGATTTTGACTCGACTATTCCCTTATACTAATATATTGGGATGTGAATCTTTGTCTTAAACATTCCTCCATATTTCACATGTTAGTCTGTGTACTGAGTAAAGTCCACATCTCCTTTTTCTGAGGAGTAATATATTTAATTATGAATAATATTTTGTGGTACTGGCTACTGAAGTTTCTAGAGGCAGATCCCCCGGCTGTATACCATTTACTAGCTCTATTACTTCGGCAAGTTTCTCAGCTTCTCTGTGTCTCTGCTACTAACCATAAAGTAATTTAACTTTATTATCTACTATTGAGGAGTCCTCTGAGGAGAAAATGATTTAATTCCCATAAAGTTTTTAGAAGAGAGCCGAACAAGTACTCCTTAAATGTTAATGGTTAAGATTACCATCCTTTCTGTCTTGCTTTCATAGATAGCTGTCCTTTATAGATATAAGATAAAATGATCTCTGTGTAGCCCAGGCTACTCTACCTGATGCCCCAGGCCACTGCATCAGTCTCCAAACTCTGAGAAGAGATTTTGTTATTTCAAAAATATAGAGTCCAATATTTGACCCTTAAATATATATTTCTATGCTTCTTAATTTTCTCTTGCTACTCACCCTTTTCTTTCTGCCTAGGAGTTTGACAAATTTTTGAATATACTTTGAAACTTATACAATACTGTAAAACTGATAATAACTCTTGAGAGTATGCATCTTTTCTGCACAGCATTACTTAATGCTCTTACAAGATATCTTTTCTTTTTCAGCTTATATCTGGGGTGTTTACTCATCTACAGATAAAGATATACACTATGAAAGTATTCTTAAAAATCCTTACTATATAGCCTTAACTCAATTGAAGCAAGATTTCAATGCCCCAAAGTAACTTATTTATGACTGAGCTCAATTTAGCTGAAACTTATTTCTTGTTGGAATGAACTCAGTACTGCTAAGTAAGGGTAAAACAAAAAAATCTCTCCTTTAAAATTCTGATATTTTTAACCATTCTAAAATAATTTCATGAATCTCTTCTGTCCTCCTCTGAGAACTCTGGAAGTGATCTGAGTTCAGAACTACTGATCAAGTTTGGAATTATAAATCATCCTTGTTCAGAGCTTGTGGGCTGCTTAATTCATAAACATTCTTTGTCCATCCTGATATCCACAGAGCTCTCAAATCACTTAGTATGTTTCTAGCCATTGTCTATGTGCCTCTACTGTTGAAGCCCTTCATTACAGCATGGTCTTTGATGACCAGTTTCAAAAGTTCTTTGATTTCCTACGTTTCTCAATGATCTTTTAGGTACAGTAGACTGCACTCAGCCTATCTTTTGCACTCTTAGTAGGCTGGTTAATGTTTGAATGCTTCTTCTCACCACTTTGTGTATTTCAGTGTTCTCTAAGTCCATTCATAGTCTCTTTTCCAACACAGCTCCCTTAGGGCTTTCTCTATCACACTGGTCACAGACCCAATGTAGAGTTTCCCTGAAAGTAATGTGGTCTCCTAAAAGTTCTAGGTTAGTAGCTTCCAAGGTGGTGGGGAGGAAAAAAAGAGAGGAGGCAGCGTATGGTACCAGGGGAGCATTTGCAAATGTGTGAGGAATGCTTTCTGTTTGTCACAATGACTGGGGTGAATGTTAAAGATGGACCCCTGAAGCTAAAAATAGTCCTCCACAAAATGTCATTAACACCCACTTATGAAACACTCAAGGAATAACAGAAAATTTTTCTTATAGCTCTCAGATTAACTCTGTAGTAGGATCTACTGCTTGAACCTTTTCTTCTGCCCTAGACTTTGAGCCAGATGAGAATTTGACTCAGGAATCAAGTTATATCAACCCCAAATCTCTTGCTCCTGCAAATTTGCTGAATTATTTCTTTTAGCTTGAGGACTGGTTCATGGATAATTGTCTCAAGTTTGTTGTTTATGATTAAGTCTCATGCTTTTTTTGCCTGGACATTTCGTTCTTTTTTTTTTTTTTTTCTTTTTAATTGGGAACCTCATCTACTTTAGTAAAACAATATCTTTTCTCTCTCAAATACATGACATTTACCTTGATTAATCTTAAATTTTTTTACTCTAAGAAGTTCAATTTTGCTAAGGTTTAAAAAAAAAACACCACATTTTAAATGATGCAATTAGCTTATTTGTCCTAAGCAGGTTTCCCTGAGAAATGGGAGGTAAGATCTCAGTATAATAAGAAACACTGAAGAAAAGGAAAATCTGTTTACAATTTCCAAATTAAATTTGAAAGATTGATTTCTAATTGCATGTACATGAGACACTGATTTAATTTAATCAATGTGTAATATATTGAGTATGGTCTCTAACATTTCAGACCTAAGTAAGGTCCTTTTTTTAAGACTGTTTGATAGATAAAAAGATAAATGATGGATAAATGAAGAGATTGATACTATTTCCTCTTTATTATTTATGAGATATATTTTAAATTTTGGAGAATGTATAACATCCATTTAATCAATACCTCTATCAAGAAATGGTATATTTACACCAGAGGTCCCCTCATGCTCCTTTCCAATAAAACACCCTTTTCCCAATGCCTAATCAATCACTGCACTGATTTTTATTACCATAAATGAGTTTTGCCTCTTCTAGCATTTCATATAAATGTAATTATACATTATATACAGTTTATGTCTGACTTTATCCACTCAATCATTTTCTCAGTGTAATGCTTTTGACGTTCATGCATGTCCACATGAGTATTACTAGTTCATCATTTTAAATACTGAGTAATATTCTATTGTATGACTATCACACTTTATTCTCTTCTTCTTGATGGGTGTTTTATAAGTTTCTAGTTTCTTGCTATTTTGAACAAATCTGCTATGAAAATGCTTGTGCAAGACTTTTGTGGAGATATGTTTTCAGTTTTCTTGAATAAATACCCAGGACATAGCATTTGCTATGTCTCAGTGTAGCTATGTGTTTACTCATGGACAAAAATACCAACAATATTCCAGTTTCTTCATCTTCTCATCAATAGGTAGTGTAGTCACCTTTTCATATTAGTCATTCTTTTTTTTTTTTTTTTTTTTTTTGCGGTATGTGGACCTCTCACTGTTGTGGCCTCTCCCATTGCAGAGCACAGGCTCCAGACGCGCAGGCTCAGCGGCCACGGCTCATGGCCCTAGCCACTCCGTGGCATGTGGGCTCTTCCTGGACCGGGGCACGAACCCGTGTCCCCTGCATCGGCAGGGGGACTCTCAACCACTGCGCCACCAGGGAAGCCCTTCATATTAGTCATTCTTAATGGTATGTAAAGTAATCTTGCTATGGCTTGATTTGCATTTTATTGGAAAATAATATTGAGCAGTTACTCATGTTCCTGGAAATTTTTCTATGTGTAGGGGAGTGTGTGTGCCCTTGCATGTATGTGTTTCTGTGTGTTTGTGTATGTTTCAGATAGAGAGAGGGAACTCAAGTAATTTGGCCATTCTATTTTCTGTAGAAATTATTTGTATGTTCTGGATATAAGTCCTTTATCCTGTACATATTTGTATAGGATATCTAGTACATATTTGTACAGAATATCTAGTCTGACTTGCATATTTATTTCTTTGATAGTATCTTTTGAATAAGCAAATATTTTAATCTTAATGGATTTTAGTTTTTCAATTTTGTCTGTTGATTAATCCAGCTGTATATACACTTTGAAATTGAAAAGTCTGATTTCTTCCATTTTGTTTATTTCAACATTATTTTGGCTATTTTAGATCTTTTGCATATTCATACATATTTTAGAATCTGTCAGTTTTTATAAAAAATGAGTTGAACTTATGGATTGTTTGGGGAACTTATGATTGTATGGTTAGCATGTTAACCATATTGAATATTCCAATATATATTGAATAGCTTTTCATTTTTGTAGTTCTTTAATTTCAATAGTTTAGAGACTTTAGACATATACTATTAAGCTTCTGAAGCATTTTATAGTATTGAATGCTTTTGTAATCTGAATCAGTTTTATTTTTTAATCTTTGTTTTGGTTAGCATATAGAACTTTATTTTATTTTTGTATAATTCCTTTATATGCAGTGACATTGTTAATTTATTATTAGTTCTAATACTTTGGGTTAGACTCAGGATTTTCTCTGTGCAAAACTGCACCATCTATAGCAGAGATTCTTTCATCCTTCTAAATCATTAAATATTTGGATTGTTCTTTCCTTTATCATGGCTAAGACATGCAATACCTATTAAATAAAAGTAATGAGAAGAGGAATCTTCAACTTATTCCTAATCTCACAGAAAAAGCATTAGTATTTTGCCAATAAATATGATATTAGTTTCAGTTTTCCATAGATCTTTTTCATCAGATTGGATATGCTTGCTTCTATTTCTGTTTGCTGTGAGGTTTCATAATGAATAGCTGTTATATTATGTCAATGCTTTTTCTGCAGCTGTTGTTTTTAAGTCTATTAATATGGTGAATTGCATTGTCTGATTTCAAATGTTAACCCACTCATTATTTCTAAGAATCACTCATCTTGATTATAATATATTACTTTATATATTTCTGTATTTAATTACCAATAGTATGTTAATGTTTGGGCGTGATTTTATTTGTTTATTTTTGCATGCAGATTCCTGAAGGATAATTGTCTATGATTTTCTTTTTTTGTAATATCCTAATCTGCTCTTGCTATCAGGGTTATGGCTGCCCACTAAAATTAATTGGAAAGTGTTTCCTTTTCAGTTGTTACAAAGATTTTGTGTATTATTTATATTATTAATTCTTTAGATGTTTGGTAGAATTTACCAGTGAAACCATCCAGGCCTGCAGTTGTCTTTGTGTGAAGGTTTTTTATATAATTTTATTTTTTAAAAGAACAACTAGTGGCTTCCCTGGTGGCGCAGTGGTTGAGAGTCCGCCTGCCAATGCAGGGGACATGGGTTTGCGGCCCGGTCCGGGAAGATCCCACATGCCACGGAGCGGCTGGGCCCATGAGCCATGGCTGCTGAGCCTGCGCTTCCGGAGACTGTGCTCGGCAACGGGAGAGGCCGCAACAGTGAGAGGCCCACGTACCGCAGAAAAAAAAAAAAAAAGAACAACTAATTGTCAGTGGATTCTTGGAAGCTGTCAGAGTAGGAAGCACCAGAAATCCATTGGCCCACTCAATTACACTGGCAGAATCTGTCTAATATCACTGTTTTAGAACTCACTAGTTTTTTGAAGGCTTGTAACTTCCACAAGAAGGCTTAGTTGGTGAACTGCGGTTAATTTTGGTCAACGTTAGCTCTTAGTTCACCAATAGCTACCCATGCCCAATGCCTCACCCCCATGCAAGCAGCAGAGCAAGTTTTCCTGGAGCGGCATGCAAAGAAACAGAAAAGTATGTCCAGTTCAAAGACAAAAAGTAAAACAACAGAAACTTTCTCTAAGAAAGACATGCCAGATCTACCAAAGACTTTAAACAACTATCCTAAAGATGCTCAAAGAACTAGGGGAAGACATCACTGAAGTCAAGAAAACAATATATGAACAAAGTGATAATATCAATAAAAAGGTAGAGAATCTAAAAGAAAAAATTTGGAACTGAAAAGTAACTAAAATAACTAAAATGAAAATTTCAGTAGAGGGTTTCAAAAGTGGATTTGAGTAGGCAGAAGAAAGATTTAACACCATTAAAAAATTAACAAATTAGCTAATTTGGTTTATCCAGGTTGAGCAGAAATATTGGTAAAAAATATTAAATTCTAAAGTGGAACCAAAAAGAAACATAAAAAGTTTTAGATAGGAAAAACAAAGATTAACACCAAAAGAAAAAGAATTTGTTTGACATTATACCTCTCATGCAACAGCACATAGAGGACAATGGAATGACATTTAATGAATACTGAAATAGAAGACAATAGAGCACTTATACTAGTTCAGAGAGGTGGATTTTGGACATTTGGAAATTATAATTTGTACTACATCAGAGGTGATCTGCATATATAAACCCTTCCTTTCTGGGTGGGTCACTAACATGGTGAAGAAAATTGAGAGCACCACAAGCTCTACAATGTATGATGGAAATTTTCTTTTTCTGCTGATAAGCTGAAATATAATGAAACTATTTTGAAAAACAATGTAAATGAAAAGATATATTTAGAGGTCCTCCCCAGGTCGCGAGTGTAAAGCTAACATAGTACATACTGTATTTGCTTTATTTTGTGGTTTGGAAAGTAAGCTCTTATGGATTAACCCTTCTTTGTTGTTATTTGTACAGCATAAATTATTTGTGAAAATAGTTGTCTTTAAGGACACCAGTAAAATCAAAGACAATTATGTATTTAAATAAAATTTAAACTCTAGGAATTATACATTTTAGAAATGAATCTACTAAAGTACAGTTAATGACTAGAGCATGCCTGTGATAAGTATTCATATTCGCGATGTGTTATAAATTATCCAGCATTAATTAGATGGCCACTGCTAATTCAGAACAAAATTGAGAATCAGAGAAATGTGTTAGCAGCTTTCAGCTTCCATTTTTTTTTGGTTTTTTTTCTTTCTTTTTTTTCTTTTTTTTGTTTTTTTTTTTTGCGGTACACGGACCTCTCACTGTTGTGGCCTCTCCCATTGTGGAGCACAGGCTCTGGACGCGCAGGCTCAGCGGCCATGGCTCACGGGCCCAGCCGCTTCACGGCATGTGGGATCTTCCCAAACGGGGCACGAACTCGTGTCCCCTGCATCAGCAGGTGAACTCTCAACCACTGTGCCACCAGGAAAGCCCTTGGCTGTTTTTTGTTTGGTTTGGTTTTCCTTTCTTTGGACAAACCACCTCCCCTCTTAACCTGGTGCCAGTACCTGTTGATACCTAAGGTTTCTGAGGGCATTGATTCCTAAAGTGTGGTCCTTGGATCCTTGAAAGTCCTTGTTTTATAGGGGCCAGTGTTGGGATTTCACCAAGTCAAAACTATTTTTATAACACTACCAAGGCACGTTTCACCATTTTTACTATATTGGTTTTTTCACTGATGGTACAAAGCAATTAAGAGTAAAAGTGCTGGCACCTTAGCATGAATCAAAACAGGCACAGGACTATACCAATAATTATTGTACTTTTTACCTCCACACACACAAGAAAAAAAAGTTTAACCTCTATTAAAAAATCAGTAATATTTTAAATATTTTAAAATCACTGCCTTTACTTCTTTTTTTTTTTTTTTTTTCAGTACGCGGGCCTCTCACTGCTGTGGCCTCTCCCGTTGTGGAGCACAGGCTCCGGACGCGCAGGCTCAGCGGCCATGGCTCACAGGCCCAGCCGCTGCGCGGCATGTGGGATCCTCCCGGACCGGGGCACGAACCCATGTCCCCTGCATCGGCAAGCGGACTCTCAACCACTGCACCACCAGGGAAGCCCAAAATCACTGCCTTTAAAAAAATATATTTTTAATACTTCGTGTGCAGGTGTGAGAAGTATGCATAAAGCACTACTTGCATTTGCCCCTTCTTTCTAACAACCAAAGCCTTAAGACTAACATGTTCTCTGTGACTAACATACACTAAGAGCTTAATAAATATTCCTACAATTGATATTATTTATACTTTTAAACTGCTTGCATATATAAGGCACAGCATAATTCTAAAATTATACTGTCAGAAAGCTGCTTTCATCTATTTTGAACAAATGCTTCTTGTTCTCACCTCTGCATTCCATCACTGGCAGTTGTGTCTAGGCAGGATACACCTAGTGAATGTAAGCTTGACTTTGGGTTTCAGGGAACCCAACAGAGTCAGATGGAACAGAGCTCTAATCTTGGCAGTTGAAAAAGTGGGTAGCAGTGAAACTGGTTCTAAAGAATACTCAAACTGGCCATTGCTGGCTTGGAGAACAGAGACTGCTACTACTTAAAAATCAGAGCTGTATCTGGCAGCAAGCATAAATTGTGTCATGAATATCTGAAAAGAAAATAGAATTAAACCCCAGGTGACCTATCAGGCTCACCCAGGAAAATTAAGCAAAACAGTAGAAAAGTTGTTGCTAGTAGAATAAGCTTTGGAAGAGATAGATAACAAACTGAATAATAGAAGGAGGAAAAAGAGAAAGAAGAGGAAGAGGAAAAGTGGGAAGAAGATTGAGCATTTCCATTACTACATTACAACCAATATTTGTGGAATAAAAACATATTTTTACAATGTAATGTGTCCACATGCAATTATGCCAGTAGATGTTACTATTATGATCCACGTTAGTATTCCGAAAGATCAAGTGCAATAATAATACAAAATATAAAGATATAAAAATAATGACAAAAAGGATAAGGAAATTAAAGCAATGCAAAAACCTATGCAAAAAAATACAAAGGATGGACATCTGGACGTATAAAAAGATATGGTGGAAAACGGGGCTTTTCAGAAATAGTAGAAGCAATTTTATTTAACTTAAAAAGATTTTGAGTCAAAAGATTTAAAAGGCGAATTCAGTTTTAGCAGGGTTGAGCAGAAATACTGGTAAAAATGTTGAATTCTAAAATGGAAGCGAAAAACCATAAAAACTTCCAGGCAGGTAAAACAAAAGTTAACGTCAAAAGCAAGAGAATTAGTTTGACATTATACTTCTTGTGCAGCAACACACATAAGAAGATGGGATGGGGGAGGGGAAGAAAGGCAACCACCAAGGAATTTTCTAGTCAGGTAAGATATTACAAATCAAGATGAAATCAAGGTGAAATCACAAATCACAAATCAATATGAAAAAGTGTTATTTACTGATTTGCAAAATTTTAGTCTGTACCTATGGTGTATCCCATATGTATTGTCATTGATGGAGTCTGCAGTAGAGAATGAATTTAAGTTACGCCCATGCCGATATTTCAATCTCAATCTTCTATTTTTAACCTTCTCTTTTCTGGTGACTTTTAAAAAATTCCTATTCTATTTAGGAAATGTGTCTGATTGTGGATAACCAGTGTTGTCATCCAACCGACTAAATTGTATAGTTGCTACTATGTTAAGAATTCATCTTTGTTAAAGAGACAACTGCCATTTGGAAATACGTAAAGAAATAGCTATATAAATTTGAGTTAATGTTTTTTGTTAGGAGATAGAGGCTTCTGAATGGTCAACTGCAAGTGATTGGACTTATTTAAATGTTTGGGTGTGGATCCATGGAGAATGAAACACACAAAAACAATGAATTCAAAACATTTCCAGGGCAAATGCCTTACTAACAGAAAGGCAATTAAGCCATTTAAATATTTTTGAAGAGCATAAAATACTGATATATAGCATATGACATTATGTAAGCTACACTCTGCCATGAAATATACTCACACTTTGTCTTACAAAATTCATGAAATGGTTCATGTTATCATGTCTTTGCTCCTATGACCTCATAAACCAGTACTTTTTTGAAATCATTATTTAGTTAATGATTTCATACGATCTGGGAGAAAAGGAAACAACAGGAGGTTAGAACTGAGATTATATTCTGCCTAACAATCCAGAGCATTTTAAACTTAGACCATTGATTCATCAGTTTTAATTCTTAAAATTTCCAGAACCAAACACTATTAAGGTATTCAAATTTCAGAACTCTAAATGAAGTATTCTAGAAATGATTTTTATATTTAAGCCTTGAAGCTAAATGCATGCATAAATCTTTATTTTAATTAGAATAAAGTATTCCGACGTTAAACATGTGTGTATGTGTGTGTATATTTTAAATCACTATCACATTTAAGCCAGTGTGATGTGAGTGGGGAGGGAGCAGTTCAGATTAATCTGACCAAAACAAACCTTTTAGAATATATATTGATTTTCTACCTTCCAAAATACTTCCATAAATCATGATCATTGTGTGCAATTCCTATGTGCCCTTGTTTCTGCAAACTATAATCTAATCTTTTACCTCAAGCCTTAAGAAAAGAACATTTTTTCTTAACATTTCTTCCTACTTATGCATTTTGCTGAGTTCCTCTTTTTTTTTAATTTACCTACAATATTGCTAGCTGTACACATGGTGCTGACATCTCAAGGTCAACAAAATGAACTAATGAATAATAATACTTTTGTTCTCAGTGGGATTCTTGCCTATGAGTTTAGTAAACTAGGAAAAAATAAACTCTCAAGCACATCAAGTGTTTGCAAGCTTCTAAATGTGATTTCTGAAACGCTGTGGCCAAAATTACTTATGACTACAAACACTCTAAATTTATGACTTAAACTTTATATGGACCATCTTTACCTAGTATTTTCTATTTTCTGTATCCACAGGAACATCCTATATGATCTGACATTTGTATTCAGGATAAAACAAATTGATAAATGTTTTGTAATTTTCATTTCATATGAAATCAAGAGCAATATTATGCTGGCAATATTCAGGGAATGATTAGTCCTGTCTCATTTATATTTATTACTCTTCGATTTTGATAATTTTTCACATATTCTGATTATTCATTACCACTACTCACACAATTGATTGGCTATAATGAAAACTGTGAGCTCTACTCAAATGAAATAGCTCTTCTTCATAGGATTCATTGGAAAATAATAAAAATGTGACAGGTAAATATATTGGATAGGGGAGTGGAAGAAAATGGACTGGAACAGGACAATTGAAATGAAGAAAAAGAAAAATTAGGAAAGACTTTATTAGAAAAGATAAATGGACAAAAATAGCACATGTTAGCAAGAAAGAGATCTATGAATCAATTGTACCTTTGTATAGTGCTTCTTAATAATTTCTTCTCTTGAAACATGTTCTAAAGAATCTCCAAAATCAAAGAGTCCTTAATGGAATGCACCTTCACCGAAGGGTAGCAACTTGACACACTTCTTTCAGCAGAGTTTGAATTCTGTAATGGAAATATCATGACATTAACCAAAGGTGTTCACTAACTGATCTGAATTAAATAGATACAAACCAAAGGCAAGGTACCCTTAGGAATTTGAACATAGAATAATAATGGCCTAATTTATTCAGGGTATAAAGTGCAGCTTAAGTTCAGCAAAGCAATTATAATTTCTGTCTTGAAGAAATGTTTTATTTTAATCGTACCATCAGGTTATTTTTCTCATAATAATTGCTTACTATCCATTATCTATCTATCTATCCATCTCCCTATATTTTCACCCATAAACGTAAAAGGTGTTGTCACTTGAGATAAAAAAGTAAATCTAGATTACCATTTACTTCAGAGACTCTAAAACTACAAACTAAACTGATTAAACTCATTTTTAAATGAAATATATGCAAAAGTAGAAAATATTTTAAAAATAGTAAATATAAGACATGGTTAAGATCTAGAATTAAATGTAAAACTAGCACAAAGGAAGAGTCTAGTTATTTACCTCTGATTGGTTTGCAACCTTGGGATAATTTTTAATAGATCTAAAAATTCCTGAAGAATCTTTGTTCATCAGAATTTGGAAAAACAACTGCCTTTATTTTATTCCTATTTTTAATGACTATATCCTGAATAATGTGAAACAAGTAATTCATGTACCTGATTCAATTTCTAAGAACAGTAATATTCTTAAAATGTGTTTTTTAAATAATATGCAATGCATTGCTTTTCATAATTGTCAGAAGTGCTTCATTTATTTTTTTCCTCCTCTGTATCTAGTGAAGTTATGTTTGCCTTCACTAGATTCTTGGGAATAAAAAATGGTGTAGAGTTAACAGATATTCTTAAATGCTTACAATCAGAAAGAACGTATTGTACAGGTTAACTCAAAGTCTTTGAAAGTTTGATAACTATTAAAGTGGATTTTGAAGGTTATCAAATTTATTGAAAGCTTGATTTTATTTTGTTCATTTGAGTAAAGTACTCATTATAAATACAATTTAAGGTTAGAAATGGAAGTAATTTTGAAGATGTCTCATTTGTCCATTTTGAAGAATTGTTTGTACGTTTAACTTATTATGTTGCATCATCAATTTAACTCTATTTGGTCAAAAATAGATAAAGCTAGACATTAGTTAAAGTGGTAAAAGTAGATTCTATTCTGTAACTAATGATAGTAGGGAAAAGAGTTGAGCTTCATTCCAATTTGTGCAGAGGTGATTGGTGCTTTACAGGAGAGAAAGGGAGTGAGAAGGGAGCAAGGCTGGTTTCAGTATGATCAGTCAGGGTTGGTCAGAATACATGCACTTAGGCCAGCTGTATCTGTTGCTGGCAGTTATTGAAGTTAGGAGTTTATCCTGCCAGCGAGTCTGAGAGTCGGAGACCTTATCCTTCCTTTCCTGATAGATATTTCAAAGGAATGGCTCTCAGTTCCTTGAGAAAGACAATCCTTTATGGTAGGAGATACATACATATATTTCTCAAAGAAACAATGGTAGAATTTTTAAAACTGTAAGCTTTTTTAAAAATAAATGCTCTAGGAAAGGGAAATGTTGGCTGGAACAAATGTCAGATTCTTTGGGCAGCCTCGTGCTTTCTCGAGCAGGCATTTTAAAGGGAGCTGGGCTCCTCCTAGTGACAGGGTCTTAAGCTGTTAGAAGCTGTGCTAGAGTTTGGTCAAGTCTTGTAGTGCAGGGGTTCGGACAGAGTCCTCTGTGCCGAAGGTTCCTTGCAGTTCTCAAGTTAAAGCAGGCTTAACTGGTGGACTATAAAGAATTGGTACAGATGCATTGCTATCACATGCTTCTGCTAGGAAAGAGCTAGGGAAGAGCAGACCAAATAGAATTAAACAAATGGATTGATCTGTTCAACACAACAAAAAATCAGAACAAGAGGATATGTGAAAATTAATATAATTAATGGCAATATTAAAGAATTGATATAGACTGCATTTTTAGCAACCCCCCCACCATTCATATGTTGCAACAAATCCCCAATGTGAAGTTATTTGGAGGTGGGGCCTTGGGAAGGTGATTAAGTCATAAGCGTGGTGCAGTTATGAATGGGATTAATGCCCTAATAAAAGAGAACCCAAAGAGCTTCCTCACCCCTTCTGCCATGTGAGGACACAAATAAAATGGTTGTCTATGAAACAGGAGACAAGCTCTTACCAAACACTGAATTGGCCATGGCCTTGATATTTGACTTCTCAGCCTCCAGAACTGTGAGAAATAAATTTATTTTCATTACAAGCCACCCACCTGGTCTATGGCACTTTGTTAGTGCAACTCAATAGAACTAACACAAGCGTTAATCACTCAGATTAGAATATCTTATGAATTAGTTTCATGAAAAGTTATGAGAATTATTTACAAATTCAATAAATTTTACTCGATTCATAGCATGGATTATAAAATGGGAATAAAAATATACTAAAATATTAGTTCACATTTTGTAGGCCACCAGTTCCCATCACTAATGCCAGATTCAACAGACTAATTACAGTACCCTGCTTTTACACTAGGAGCATTAAATTGACCCAAAAATACTTCCTCTAATTGTTTATTTTTCTGACTATAGATATTTACCTGAATTTATTGAAATGAGATGTATAAGTTTGATGAGTTTTGACAAATGCATATTCCTGAGTGACCAGCATTAAAATTGTTTCTATCACCCCAAAAAGTTCCTTTATCAACTTTTGCTGTCAATCCCCAGACCAAGGCAATCACTGATGTTATATCTGTCACTATAAATTAGTTTTTCCTTTTTTAGATTTTCATAGAAATGAAATATTACATTATGTTCACTTGTGTGTCCATATCATTTTGAGCATCACACTGTTTTTGAGATAAACCTGTATGTTTGAATGTAGCAGTAATTTATTATTTATTACTACAGAGTATAATCTAATTGTGGGCATACAACAATTTGTTTATCCATTTACCTGTGAATATAATTTTGAGTTATTTTTAGTTTAGAGTGTTTATGAATAAAGCTTCCATGAATATTCGAGTATAAATTTTAATGTGGATTATTTTTTTTTGCTTTGTAAGAAAATTTTAACACTTTAAAGATATTGTTCCATTGTCTTATAGCTTGCATATGTCTGATGAAAAATTGCATTCAGTAAAATTTTTATAATTTTTTTCTTTATATATGTCTATATGTTTTCTCTTATCTGTCTTTAAGATTTTTCTCTTTATTATTGATTTTCAGCAATGTGATTAAAATGGTTCTTAGTGTGTTATCTTTGTTCTTATCCTGCTATAGTTCTTTATTGCCTTCATGGCCCACAATTACACATCTGTTAATTAGACTGCTCTCTATTTTACCCCTAGTCATGGAATCAGAATCTCTGTTCTTTTTTTTTTCTTTCCTAGTACTGTGTGTGTGTGTGTGTGTGTGTGTGTGTGTGTGTGTGTCAGTTTGGATAATTTCTGTTGCTTTGTCATCAAGTTGACTGATCCTTTCTTCTATGGTAACTGTTAATTCCAGCCAGAATTTTTTTTTAATTCCAAATATTGTTCTTTTCACCTCTTTTAAACAAGAAGTTATATGTGGTTCTTAATTTTGATGAGATATAGGACACTGAGTATTTGGTATTGTTGAATGTTGAGTTTTACTGCCTTCCTTTAAAGAGGTTTGAAACATGAACTTCAACAATTTGAGGCTTGTTTTTAAGATTTATTAGGACTGGTCTAGAGTAACCTATAATCCAAGAACACTTCAGTCCTACTATTAAATTGTGACCCTACTCAGGCCTGTACTGACTATTCCAGGAAGATTGTTACTGTGCCTAGCTGGAACTCAAATTATGGCTCAATTTTCTGTGGGTTCTGTGCATTTTTGAGTTTGTAACACCCTTGTCATTATTCTTCACTCTGTGCATTCATACCTCATCATTCAGCACATATATCAAGACAACCCCCTTTGCAGATTTCTGCAGCTGTTTCTCTGTGTAGATCCCTTCTCTTTGCTACTCTGCTTGCAAATTCTAGCCATTGTTTCCTCCTTGATCTTAAATCTCTATCGTCTTAACTCAGCAAGTTCTAGTGCTCTGATTGGTACACCTCAATCCAGATAGAAGCTCAAAGCAGAAGCTAAGGGCATCTCTTAGCTCTCTTATTTTTATCCCTTTTCTCAGGGATTATAGTCCTGTGCTCTTGTCGTCAATGTCTAAAAGCCACTTCTTTTCATTCAGTTTACAGGTGTTTATGATGGGAACACAAGTTTGATTCCAGTTACTCCTTTATCTTAGCTGGAAATGTGTATTGTGTACATAGATAGATACAGATGTACATATAGATATAGGTATCCGTATCTATATAATAGCTTTATTTTTGAGGCAAATAAAATTGATCATTAATACATTTAAAATTATTTTATCATTAGAAAACTATTTCATTCTTATTTAACTTGTATATAAATATATAATATCTGAAACACACACATATCTAAAATACAATAAGTAAAATTTTCTATCATGTGTATCAGAAAAGTGATGGCAGCACTTTTCAAAAAGTTTAATGATTTTTTTCAACCATGTAATTGTTTAAAGATGATACAACTAAGAATTATTACAGACCATAAGTAAGAATGTTATCTTTTATGTATGACAACATATTCTTTTTACACAGACTGTATATTTAATCTCCATTTTAGTAAACATCTGATATTTTAAAAGGGTGTTATAGTTTGAAATATTTTGAGCAATAAATCACCAGTGCCTTTCATGAAGAATAAAAGCTTTCTCATAGAAAACATATCAGTTTGAGAAATGCATTACTGTTGGTTTGGTGATATTTGTTCTACTCATCTGCATGGAGATGTGCTTATGATACTTTTCTGGACACAGTTTTTGTAATGGCTCCAGGTTATCGTATCATAGAACACCTGTTTTTGTATTTGTTATCACACATCCTCCATACATGTCTAGCAAAAAGAAGTTGAGCAGAAGCAAACATAGATTAATAGCTAGTTGCTGTAATGCACTTCATAACCTCGGATCTTTCTCTGTTTAACCCCATCTTGTCATTATAATTCGCCATAATATTTCTAAAACTCTGCTTTCTGCTGTTTTTTTTTTTTCCTGCAGCTGCATAAGCAGGTGCAGGTTTGTAATAGTGAATCAGTGTAATTGACCTGATTGATCATAATTCTAAGATTCTCTCTCTGAATTCACCAAAAACTACTGGGTAAATATAGAGCAAAGGATATTTTATTGACACAGTAGACCCTAATAGCGGTCTATCTTTTAAAAATACAACTGAGGTTTTCATTCTGTAAGTGCATCTTTCCCCTTGCTTTGAAATGAGAAATACCATATCATTTTGTTTTCTGCTGCACATTGGCTACAATCCTTAAAGTTTTCAGGCAAAGCAGAATAAATCATTCAGACACGTAATATTCACAAGCATGGCAGTTTAAGTAAAATTAGGACTATTCCTTTTAATTCAAATTCCTGATAGATTTTTTTTTTGAAACCAGGTGTACAAAAGGGCAGGAAAATGTAACATAGATATGCCTATTTAAATAAATTGGGCTGCCTGTCTTCTGGAAACTTTTTTGAAGGTTCAAATACATGCAGGGAAGGTATGCTTTAATGTCCAGTTGTCTTTTCTATCTAACAAGGTGTATCCAAAATAACCTTTTATTTGGCTATATCTCTTATAACAAGAAATGGGGACGAATATAAAGGAAGTAGGTCTGACTAACATGAAACAAAAAGGAAGGAAACTTTGTGGCATCTTTATGTAAAAGGTCGTAGGGGAAGGTAATATAATCTTGAATAACCAACAAACTTTCCTAGGTGATAAGACGGTGCATAAGGGTAGAAGAGAAAGTCATGTCTTTAACATATATCAGATTTAAAGAGACAAGTGCTAATAGTCAGATAATCTGTGTAGTTGACATTTGAACTGATTAAAACTATCTCATGTCAAAACTTACTATTGCTTTATATAATTCAAAATATAGCCATATCCAAAGCAGTCTTTCAAAGTCCATAATATACAAAATGCACAAGTATATATATACTTGATATCTAACCTGTTTTAGATATTCTGTTAAGTCTAATGAACCAGTTTATTTATATTTGAAGCAAAGTTATAACGCAAACCTTTAAACGTTGTGAACATTTAATTGAGGCCATTACTCTCTGGTGAGCAAGACTGAACATTTGAAATACTCTTTTTAAGTTTTTATTTTATATTGGAGTGTAGTTGATTAACAATGTTGTGTTAGTTTCAGGTGTACAACAAAGTGATTCAGTTACTATACATATACATGTATCTATTCTTTTTCAAATTATTTTCCCATTTGGGTTGTTATATAATATTGAGCAGAGTTCCCTGTGCTATACTATAGATCCTTGTTGGTTATCCATTTTAAATATAGCAGTGTTTACTGTCAATCCCAAACTCCCTAACTATCCCTTCTTTGGTTGAGTCCACACTTCCAGGCTGATGGGTGTGGCTAGGAAAAATAAAAGTTAAATAAGAAAATGCATATTAAAATAGATACATCTAAATTTAGCGACATACGGCAATCAAAATTCTAAGATGGCCTCATGTTTCTTGTCTCCTGGTATTCATAAATTTCTATAGTAACCATCCCTTGATTGTGGGAAGGGCCTGTAACTTTCATCTAACCAGTAGAAGAATACAGTAAATTGAAGAGTTTTTGCAGATGTAATTATGGTCCCTATTCAGTTGACTTCATGCTAATAAAAAGGAATAACATCTGGAGTAGTCTGTCCTAGTTAAGTGAGACTTGTAAAAAGAGGGTCAGAGGCAAGAGACCTGAAGCGATAGACTCCCTCTCTTTCTCCATTACTGGCTTCAAGTAACTAAGTTGATATGCATTCTGTGACCACAATGAATTCTGCAGAGAACCTAAAGGAGCTTAAAAGTGGACACTTCCTTAAACAAATCTAAAGATGAGAATGAAGCCTGTACAACACTTTGATTATAGTTTGGTGAGATGGTGAGCACAGAACCTAATGAAGTTGTGCTTGGAGAAATGACCAATAAAAATTGTAGCACAGAACCTAATGAAGTTGTGCTTGGAGCAATGACCAATAAAAATTGTAAGATAAAAACATTGTGTTGTTATAAGTCTCTACTGTATAATAACATATATATGTGTGTGTGTGTATATACACACACACACACACACACACACACATATACCTACACATATATACAATACTTTATATATGTGTGTGTACGTATATATGTATATGTGTGTGTATATATGTATATATATATACATATTACAATACAATGTTACCAAAAAAAAAAAAAAAAACACATAATGTATGAGTCTCTCTGTATGAAATGTCCAGAATAGGAAAACATTTAGACAGAAAGTAGATTGGTGGTTGTCTAGGGCTTGGGGAGTTGGAGAGTGGAGAATGACTGATAATGGACATGGAGCTTCATTTTGGGGTGACAAAAGTGTTCTAAAAGTGAAGTAACATGATAGTTGCCTAACAATGTGGGTATACTGAAAATCATTTCTTTATATACTTTAAAAGAGTAAGCTGAAACATTGAATTATAACTCAATAAAACATTTTGAAATATGAAAAAGAAATGGACATATATCTGTTTTTCTCTTTTTTACTTACTTTACTCTGTATGACAGTCTCTAGGTCCATCCATGTCTCTACAAATGACCCAATTTCATTCTTTTTTATGGATGAGTAGTATTCCATTGTATATACATGCCACATCTTCTTTATTCAGTCGTCCATCGATGGGCATTTAGCTTGCTTTCATGACCTATTGTAAATAGTGCTTCAGTGAACATTATGGTGCATGTGTCTTTCTGAATTATGGTTTTCTCTGGGTATATGCCCAGTAGTCGTATTGCTGGGTTATATAGTAATTCTATTTTTAGTTTTTTAAGGAACAGCCATACTGTTCTCCATAGTGCTGTATCAATTTACATTCCCACCAACAGTGCAAACATTGGACACCAAGGGGGGAAAGCAGGGGGATAGGGGTGGTGGTGGGATTAATTGGGAGATTGGGATTGACATATATACACTAATATGTATAAAATAGATAACTAATAAAAGCATGCTGTATAAAAATAATTAATAAAATAAAATTCAAATAAAAAAAGAAATGGACATATAAAAGTTGAGGAAATTAATGTATGGCAGAACTACAAGGAATGTTAAAGAAAGTTCTTTCTGTGGAAGGAAAATTATATATTCAGAGACTTGGTTCTACACACAAAAAAATGAAGAGCATTGGAAGTGGAATAATTGATAGTACAATAACAACTGTATTTTTATTCTTAATTACTCTAAAAGTTAACTCTTTAAAAAATAAAAATAAATAAAAGTGAAATGAATGACAAAGAAAACAAGAATGGGAGGGAGTACTACAGCATATACTGTTACACTACACATGAAACAGTTGAATATTTCTTAAAGGCAATTATATTATTTTCAAATGGACTTTGTAAGTCTAGGAAAGCTACTATATAGAACCAATAAAGCAGATAAAATACAAGTATATAAGTGCACAATTGAATTCATAGAAAGAAAAAAATGAAATAAAAATAGAGGAAGCATAAAACAATGCTTAGAGGGAAATTTATATCATTAAATGCTTCCATTAGAAAAGCAAGGTCTAAAATCAAGTAATTAGAACTCCACCATAAGAAATTTGGGGAGGGAAAGTAAAGAAATACAAAACATGTTGAATAAGGAAATGATAGTAAAAAATTAGAATGAAATAAATAAAATTGGAAAAAACAAAAGATAACTTTTTGAAAATATCAAAATAATCGTTACACCTCTAGCGATGCTGACCAAGAAAGAAACAGAAAAAGATAGAATAAAAAAACTTGTCAATATGAAGAATGAAAGAAGTAACATCATTACTGATAATGTTAATTATGTGTAAAAAAAAAAAAACCTATACCAATAAATTTGGCAACCTAGATGAAATGGACCAATTCCTTAAAAGACCTAAACTACCAAAACTCAGTCAAGAAGAAATAGATATAGATAACTTTATTAGTCCTGCATTAATTAAACAAACATTTTCTTTTGTTGTTTAAAAACCTTCCAAAAAAGAAAACACCAGGGCCAGAAAGTTTCACTGATAAATTCTAAAAATCTCTTAAGAGAGAAGTCATATGAATACTTCACAATCTGATCCAGAAAAATAGACAAAGGTGGAACACTTCCCAATACATTCTATGATGCCAGCATTACACTAATACCAAAAGTAGACAAAGGTATTACAAGGAAAAAACTATAGACCAATATCTTTCATAAATACACACACACACACACGTACATGCTCGAATACATAAATGCAGTCTCAACAGCAACAGATGCAGACTGTAGCAGAGGAGTTTAACTATATGATAGAAAGATGAGAGATGATGATAGATCGATGAATAGATAGGTGATAGATAGATAGATAGATAGATAGATAGATAGGAGACATATAGATAGATTGCTTGATACAGAGAATTCAAGCTATCTTAGAAAGTTGGAATAAAAGAGCTGACTTAAGTACTTTAGCAACAATATTTTTTATTAGAAACTCTAATATTAAAGACAAAAAAATTGTATGTACACACTGTACTCTAGTTAGTAAATTTCTTTCTTACAGGAGTACAGGTTAGCAACTCTAAAACTACTTTGCATTTATGCAGTCTCTAAATTTGGTTTCAGAGTTAAATGGAATGATCTTTCATCTTATTCTCAGCTTTAATCAAGTATAAATCAATAATCACATTTTGACAAAAATTAACTTTAAGAAATTTCTTGAAAATAGATTCTGAATTTGTTTAATAGAGAAGAAAAAGGCACCACATGCTTTAAATATAATATGGCGGGATTTCATCAACCACTGCTCAGGGAACCTCCAGACATTAATATGGAATGTTAAATCTGGTTGACAGCAATTTTAGAGGCTGCTGAAAAGTCACTGGGTAATGAGCTATTTGTTAAACATGGTCTCATATTAAAGTCACTGGGCTAGTTATAGAAAGACAAATATTTATGTGTGTATTTAATTTAAAACTGGCCCTCATTTCTGAGAAATCTAACCTATTATTAAAACAAAATTGACAAACAGGGAAAAATATATAAAATATTAATATTTTCAGTTGCTTAAAGCTAAAGCTATTTGGATTATGACACAAGATGTATAGCAAACAGTGTGAGTAATAGAACCAAACTGCAGATATATAAAATGAGATTAGGTTTTTCGTTATGATTATATCACTAATCATATTTATTATACACCTAGGGCAATCATTCTTAAAACACACCTCTAATTTGAGAATATGCGCTATACAGGCTTTATGGTGCTATCAGCATCTTTGTTTTATAAGCCTGTTGCCTCATTCTGAAACCAAATTGCTTTGACAAGATTAAAAGAAAGATCAGTAATTTCTAGGAAGAGCTAACTGATATTTAACTAAGAATATTTTCCATATTAAATGTTGCAATTGTGACTCACCACAATAATAATGTGTTATATATATATGGTGCAGTTTAACTGGAGGAAAATGAAATAATCAAGAAATGATTTTTCCCTTCAGCCATAAAGAAAATACCTAAAAGTAATATCTAAAACTACATATAAAATGAATTATCTAATAGAAGTTAAATATTTTAAAAGTTTAAATAAAATCATAATAAGCTGTTACCTTTTTTAGAGCTGGGGATAACCTTACCTGCTTATCATTTACTTGTACATCTAAACACAGCCTTTAGTAACATATGTGACTGTTTCTAGAACCTGATTTCATCCCAGCTTCTTATTTAGTGATCACAATGTATTATGTATATATACATACTTGGTTACAAGTAATAATTTGGCAAAAGAAAATTGCTAATACTTCAATGGTGAATAAATGTCACCTTCACTAGGATATACACAACTAATGAAGAGATGCATTTTTAGTTATCATATGCAGACATTAAGCAGAGGACTGGAAAGCATGCCGTAAATACATGGTGCTGTAGAACACATTCTTATTATTATCTAACATAAAATTATATTTTACTACAATTCATATTGTTAAATGTGCAATAAAGAGAAAGTCAATATTCCTTTTACCACTTGGTCTACTTTTATGTTTTTTTTTAATTTTATTGAGCTATTCATCGACAGCATTTTTAACACCCCAATAACTCACTTCTGCATGTAAGAAAATGTTATGAATAGAGAGGAAGCTAAGAGATACTTGCATTTTGGGTTGTTTCAAAGTCATCACCCCCGAAACTAAAATACAGAATAACAAATACATAGTTACCCAAAGATTGCACTTCTTGGTTGTTCAAATAAATCAGGTTTTTCAAATAAGTCAGGTGGCGTGGGGAGGTTGGATATATCATAGTACACTGAGACAGGGCTTCCACATGCAGGCCGGAATGAACTTCCTTTTACTGCTTTTGACCTAGGATTATCTATGTATTTAAAAATAAATATTTCCAGATACATGAAAATATTCATTTAAATTTTATTGGTACTGCCTTGTTTCCAACCCCTCAAATTAGAGCATGAAAATAAATAAGAAAAATGAAAAAAATCAGATTTAGGTGTATAGGCACTAAATTTTCCTTTTTCAGGCAAATACATCCAAACAATTGGAATTTTTAATGAATTTGCAATGATAAGTCACTTTGTACATGGAATTGTAGCTGCTTTACTTTTCTATTATCCAAAGACCATAATATATATAGAAGGAAGCTAATGGTTATAGACCAATTTTTATTTGACTGCTTTATTATGAGTGTGTAGACTTTATAAAAATAGAAATTCCATTTACCTGTGAGTTGCACAGAGCAGAAAAAGTTATTTGAATAGAGAAGGTTATGTTTTTTTGTTTGTTTGTTTTTTGATTTTTTTGTTTGAAGGTGTGATGGTTTTATAATTCATGAGGCATCAAAGCTTCTCTTTCTGTTGCCCCATTCTTAGCACATTTCTTAAAGTTTTGTTGGCTGCTGTAGTGAACTATCAAAAAATACATCATGGCTGAAACATGGTACAAGTAAATGTATTATTTATTAAAAGTCCAATGTAGGTTTGTTGGAGGGTTCTCATTCAAGGCATGACCTAAACACACAGGATTCTTTATCCTCCTGGAGGACATAGAAGTGATGTGCCTCACTTCTACCCACGTTCATTATATGTCTGCTGAATGTGCAAAAACAAACACACAAAAATCATGATGATAAATATATAGGCTAAATAAACACAGTAAAATTCTGAGATATTAACACAAGTTCATACCTCTGCTGCACACACAAATTTATAAAGATTGCCTGAAGTCCTTTTTTAGGTTCAGTCATCATCAAGGATGTTTTCTATTCTCTACTGACAAGGGAAAGTAAATGTAGCAGAAATCAAAGTGAAAAGAATTTTTTTTAAAGTTAATAAACTAAATTAACTGAGTTTCAAAATGAGAGAAAAATTGGGTTTAGGGGGCTAACTTGATAGGAAAATTTCTGTATGAGATGTAAGAACTTGGGCTGTTCAATTTCAAAAAGCAGACCTTAAAAGTTTATTTTCTTATAAATAAGTAATACAATAGCTAAAGAACCAGATGACCCAGTTGACTTATAATAAGTTGTTTTGGAGGAATGAATAGAAGCATTATTAGAAAAAGAGAGATATGTTTAGTTGCTTAGTGAGAACATAAATAAATGCTCTGGTTCCCCCTGCCGTTCCCCAAATGCCTTGCATCTCCTCTACTTCCAAATGGAGCATCCAAATTGTCCATAGCACATCCTGTTTTAGAGCCACTGACATGTCAGAAAGGTAGTGAAAATATAAAGCAGTAATAAATGAAGAGATAGGATGAGTTTGTTCCTATTGTGGGAGATGGAGAATATCTTTGTACCAAAGGACTCTATGACTTAATGTTATGTTATAGACTGTTCTCCCTCCAAAAATTCTATGTCAGGTAAGGAAGAATTAGGACAAAATAAGTGAACACATTAAGAACTGGAAAAAAAAAAAAAAACTGATTTTACCTTAAAATGGCTAACTTATAATTTAAGATATGAAAATGGGAGTTTTTGCTACAATAAGGTAAATTTCAGAGAAATAAAGATTATTACAGTTCTTTATCTCCAAGTTCATGTAACTGCAAGACTTTTGCTTACTAGTTCATGCAGTTAACTTTTAAATTATTATCTTTAATAACATATACTCTGTATTAGTCTGCTTCAGCTGCCATAACAAAATACCACAGGTTTGTTGGCTCAAACAACAGAAAATTATCTTCTCACAGTTCTGGATGCTAGAAGTTCAAGACCAAGGTGCTGTTAGTCTGGGTTGTAGATGGCCACCTTCTTTCTGTGTCCTTATATGGCCATTTCTCTGTGCATGCATGGAGAAAGAGATCTTTGGTATCTCTTCATCTTCTTATAAAGACACCAATGTATATAGTATTCAGACCCCACCCCATGACCTTATTTAACCTTCACTGTCTCCCTAAAGATCGAATCTCCAAATGTGATCCCATTGGGAGTTAGGGCTTCAGCATACAAATTGAGGTGGGGAAGATCAGAATTCAGTCCATAAGAATACTCCCAAGATTTTAAAAGTAAATTCTGAAAAAACAAAATATTGCCTAATACTATTTCACTCAGAATCAACTGCTCTGAATATTTGCTCACACCTCATATTAAGATTTATGGTACATTTAAATGTCAGTGAGTCAAGATAACTGACTGAAAATGAAATTTCAATTGTAGATTTATTGTAATTAGTAACATAATAAAATATAATAATGATTGCTTCTGTGAGGATTTCAAATAAAATTAAACTTTCTTTACAGATACAGTAACCATTGTTATAAAATATAAATGCTGGAATATATCTGTATATGTTGCATTAAAATGATTTAGGTGATACATTTAGAACGTATAATGCTATTTCCTTCCAGAAGTCTACTTTGCAGTGTTTCTCCCATTTTTGTTCCTTTTGAGTAGCTCTTGGAAACCATTATGTCACTCCTTTTTGAGTTTTATTCACTAACTTGTGGACAATATTTAATGACCAAGTCTAAAGAACAGATAGATGAAAAAGCCCACTTAACCAATGAAGATCTGCATTTCAGAGAATTTCCTTCTTTGAATTCTGAGTGTCTTTGTCAGGTTCATAGTGCTTTTAAGAAATATTTAAGTTGCTACTATTCTTCTGAAGTTCAAAATATACTCAGTGGCTATCAGCCCACTGATGTACTTTTCTTTCAGTATATAAGCATTTGAATTGTTCTTTTTAAAAAATCTTTTATTTTTTAAATATTTTTTATACAGCAGGTTCTTATTAGTTATCTATTTTATATGTATTAGTGTATATCTGTCAGTCCCAATCTCCCAATTCACCCCACCACCACGACCCCCCTTACCCCAGCTTATGCCGCTTGGTGTCCATACATTTGTTCTCTACATCTGTGTCTCTGTTTCTGCCTTGGAAACCGGTTCATCTGTACCATTTTTCTAGATTCCACATATATGTGTTAATATATGATATTTGTTTTTCTCTTTCTGACTTACTTCACTCAGTATGACAGTCTCTAGGTCCATCCACATCTCTACAAATGACCCAGTTTCGTTCCTTTTTATGGCTAATATTCCATTGTATACATGTACCACATCTTTATCCATTCGTCTGTCAATGGGCATTTAGGTTGCTTCCATGACCTGCCTATTGTAAATAGTGCTTCAATGAACATTGGGGTTCATGTGTCTTTTTGAATTGTAGTTTTCTCTGGGTATATGCCCAGTAGTGGGATTGCTAGGTCATAGAATTACCATTCTACTTTTAATTTTTTAAGGAACTTCCATACTGTTCTCCATAGTGGCTGTATCAATTTACATTCCCACCAACAGTGCAAGAGGGTTCCCTTTTCTCCACACCCTCTCCAGCAATTGTTTTTTGTAGATTTTCTGATGATGCCCATTCTAACTGGTGTGAGGTGATACCTCAATGCAGTTTTTATTTGCATTTCTCTAATAATTAGTGATGTTGAGCAGCTTTTCATGTGCCTCTTGATCATCTGTATATCTTCTTTGGAGAAATGTCTATTGTTCTTTCTGGATTTTGATTTTACATTTAAAGACAAGCAATAATTATCATTACAATGCACAAAGTATGCCACGTCTTCAATATCCAAATACAAGGAAAGTGAAAGATCCTATAGGACTGGGAGGCTAAATTGGCATAAAGCCATAGCCAGAGGACAAGGTATAGAAACAAATCATCAAGTATAACACAATAGAGGTGACATTGGGGTTACTGATTTTTGTAAAATCTTTTTAAGAGCCTACCTATTCAATATATTATAAAAAAACAACTTTTTAAGTTGAAATTGGTACTTACAATGCTTAGACTATAAGCTATGACTACAGAATTTACAAATAGCAGCTTGTTCATAGTGATGTTGTTTAATCTTACTCAGTTCCAAAGGAAAGAGAAGAATTGTTTCAGTCTGACTGAATGGTTGGAGAACAAGCATATTGTTAGACTTTGAAAATTTGCAACTAAACATTGAATTACTTTGTGGTTGAGAATCGTTCTGTATGTAGTGATAGTCACCCCATCTTAATGCCAGCAGAAGGGAAAGCATGCCTTCACATCTAATTTGGATCTTAGCTTGTTCTATTTCTTACTATAAAAACATCAATTAAGAAACAAAAAACAATTTTTATTGTGAACATCACATATAATGGAAAATTATAATACAACTTGCTGATTAAAAATGGAATGAATGGGGCCTCCCTGGTGGCGCAGTGGTTGGGAGTCCGCCTGCCGATGCAGGGGATACGGGTTCGTGCCCCGGTCTGGGGGGATCCCATGTGCCGCGGAGCGGCTGGGCCCGTGAGCCATGGCCGCTGGGCCTGCGCGTCCGGAGCCTGTGCTCCGCAATGGGAGGGGCCGCAGCGGTGAGAGGCCCGCGTACCGCAAAAAAAAAAAAAAAAAAAAAAAAAAAAAAAAAAAAAAAAAAATGGAATGAATGAAATGGCATTATGATTTTTGAGCACAAATTAAAGTCGTATAAATGAAGATGAATGGAAGCCACAATACTGACAATAACATAACAATTAGTAATTCTGAAAGCCTATTCCAATTATGTACTATATTTTTAATCAAGCAAGGTATTTGAGCCAATGAGCAAAAAAGTGTTATAATATGAAAATTAAAACCATTACATATAGAAAAGCACTTCTTGAAGTGGAATCTATTTTAAAATTTGAATCACCATGGACTCCAATTAACCAGAAGAAATGTTGCTAAACCATTTCCCTCAACTATTATAATTTTCTAGTTGAAAACCAAGACTGATTTAGTGAATATTATATATTTAATATCCTTCAAGTTACATGAGGATTGCAACATGCATATGAAAATGTTTTCTGAATTTCCATACCAATTAAGAGAAAGCAACCTTAGAGATAGAGTGCTGACTATATATATCACTTAACTGCCTTATCAGTTCATAGGGTGTTAAAATTGTATGTTCAGAAACTAAAATAAGAAAATAGTATAGGTTTAAAAAGAACAGAAAGTAGATATCCAACTTGAAAAAAAATTGTATATTTAAATTTTCTTGGCCAGGTTCATGATACATTTGAAACAAAATATTACAGTACATATTCTCTCTGACTAAAGCTTATAAATATACCACTATAACTTATTTTTTTCTTAACCTTTAGATAGAGGATGAGTTTCGAAAATATATCCGAACATTTTAACATAGTTAAAAAGACATGATTCTGTAAAAGAAGTGTCATTTTTATTCTCACAGTTCATTCTCAAGGGAGAACACAGCAGTGATCACTCTGGTAGAATAAAGAAGCTTTAACTATTGCTTTACTTAAGTATGTTATCTCCTTCAAATCACAGACCATTAGGAAATAAAATTTAAAAGCTATGTCGTTGATAAAATATCCTAACACTATTGTGGTAGGCTGAATATCGGCCCTCCAAAGAGGCCCATGTCCTCATCCCCAGAACCTATGAATATGTTACCTAATATGGAAAGACAGACTTTGCAGAGGTGAATAAGTTAAAGATCTTGAAATGGGGAGATTATCCTCCTGATGGGTCCTACATGTAATCATGAGTGACCTTATAACAAGAAGGCAAAAACGTCAATGAAAGAGAAAGCAATTTGCCAACAAAAACAAAGATTAGACTGATGTGGCCAGGAGTCAAAGAAGGTAGCAGTCCCTAGAAGCTGGAAGAGGCAAGGGACCTCCAGAAGGAACCAGCTTGCCGACATCTTGAGTTTAGCCCCTTGGGACTCATTTTGGACTTCTGACTTCCAGAACTGTAGTGTAATAAATTTGGGTTATTTTAAATCAGGAAGTTTTGAATGTGATTTGGCACAGCAGCAATAGAAGACTACTACAGCAATAGATACAATTTTATATCTCTTTGGAAATTTACTAATCAAACACATTTAATCTGTCTTCAGATGCAACCAATGGCATAACATATGTGAAATGTTTCTGATAACTGTATATTATTAACTAATACTAAATACTATTAAAATGAATAGTTTTTGCTGATACAATAAGCAGTAGTTAAAATGTTCACCTCAGTGCACAACTCCAGGTGCAAGATTGACATAATATTTCGTAAAAGTGGTGCTTCTTGAAGTGGCACAATGGAATATCCTTACAGACGCTCATCACCCTACTGTCTCCAAGCAGCAGATTTAATGTTTTAGTTTCCCAATTCCTTGTACCAAGTTTTGTATTTGTGGTGTCATACCAACTGCAAATAACAGCAAATCTAATTCACCCTGGATTAAACAATAAGGATATTTTTATCTATCATAAGTTGGAAGGCAGTTACTCAATGTGTCATCAAGAAATCTGATTCTTGCTTCCTCTCCTCTCTGCTGTCCACAATGACAGCTATATGCTAAGGCCGTGTCATCTTGTCATCATAATATGGTAAATAGTAAATATAAATAGTAAAATAAATAGTAAAATAGACTATATTTTTCTTTGTTTCATGAACAGTATATAAACGAGAGTAACCTCACATACTAATAGAAGTCTTTCCTTTGAGTCTGAGTCTACTTAGGTTACATGCAAACTCTTAAAGCAACTACTCTTTTTAAAAGCAGTCATACATTGTGTTTGAATTAAACCTGGTTCCTGAACCAAATATTATCAAAAAGGCATTAACATGGTTATCACAGGCTTATCTAATTCTGCACCTGGAACTGAGGTTGCCAGCTCTGAGACCTATGGGCTGCTTAGAGGAAGAGTGATTATCTGCCCAACATTTTTATGTAATGAAGGCAAGGGAAAGGAGGAATGGATGTTGAAAACAAGTATATGGTTCACTAAAATAGGCTCAAACTGAGATTTCCTCAAAAAGCCTTTTCTTATCCCCTTCTCGCCTACGTAGAACTGCAAATACTTTATTCCCCTTAAATTTTGACTAATACCTCATTCCTGATCTTATGCATGCATCTATTCCAGGTTCTTGTCTTGTAGTACAAGTCCCCTTACATGTGCATAGATGTCACACCCTCATCACATTGTCCTTTAGAGAATTGGGTCATGGGGAACAGCCAATAAGATACCCAGTAAGTAAATAATTGATTTGTCCCATGATCCAGAAACCTTGTGTTTCCTGTCAAGATAAATACATTAATTAATTAGTTAACACTTTTAGAGACAAAAATGAGATATAGCTACAAAAATATGACCTTCTCAAAAAGAAAAGATTAGTGCCCTGTGGGTCAATGTAAATAGGTAGTTGATATGTTGAAAAGTGTTTGATCAGTTGGAAAATACATTTTCTCCACTCTGTTGTCTATAAGGGAGAATTGGGATGTCGGTTGAAGGCCAATGAACAGAAGGTAGGGTTGAAACAAGAAGCTGAATAGTGCATTTGTTTTTTGCTCTTTCCTCCAAGCAGCAGGAAACAAATCCAGGAGTCCTGAGAGCCAGTGGAGCTTTGGTGAACCAACTCATTTTTCAGAAGTAGAGACATTTTCCATGTGTCCCTTTATTCCTTGTTTTGCTTCTACCCTGATCTCAGGAGATTTAAGGATTGGGGCTGAGACCAAAGTCTGCACCCAAGGAAGACTGAATGTCACACAATCATCCAAATATGTTGAAACTTCAGGGATAGGAGGGATTCAAAAGTTTATAGTTCTGTTGGAAACAGCCAACACATGGCTCTGCCCACATGTGGGCACAGAAATGGATGATGGTGCCATGGAATGTAGGGTGAAATCCTGATAGTATAGAAATCATGGTGAGAGGCAGATGGAAAGAGTCCTTGAGCCCAGGCACTACCTAGGTACTGGAAAGTGAACAGGTGCATAGGCAAAGAGGAAAAAATATATCTGTGGCTGCTACAGCCATGTCCATAATTTGCCTCCAAACCTTCTCCCCCAAGCTCCAGTACTTTCCAGCCCCTATGTGGGATATAAAAGCATCTCCTGGGAACTCTGAATGTAACCTTAGGAATGCTGAACTTAACCTATAGGGTAGAGCAAAACTTGCAGTGAAGAAACATAAAAGAGGTTTAAATGACTTTATATTGTTTGGTGCTTCTACATATGAATGTATGATAAGAATCGATATTGGTTGTTATATGCCTGTAATTTCCCATCTCATAAGTAACAAAAGGAACATTCTGACAGGTGGAAAGCTGGAGATAGATAAGTGAGTCAATGGGACAAACTCACCTGCCTTTTGCCACCAATAGGTTTGTTAGAATTTAGCATGAGCTTCAGTCAATTTGTTGGAAACTTTGGGTGCTGGGAATAGAACAGATTTCTGTGGTGGTAATTTTTGCGAATTGGAAACTTCTGCAAAAAGAGTATTCATCCACAGGGATGAAGCACTTATTGGCAGGTAACTTTGGGTGATTTGGACTTGGGGTAAAAGGGCTACTAAACACATCCTTTTATGACATGCACCTTGTGAATGAGCTCCTGTTAAATTGGAAGCCTCAGCCATAGAAGCCTGGTGACTGGGTTTTTGAGTCAAGTTGAAGTCTATGGCTAAGAAGCTAGAAAAGGCCCCCAAAACATGTGGTCTAGAGAGGATTGTGGCCAACCTATCCCCACCAGCTTCTTGGCTTTACAGGAGAAAGTGACAGTAATCCCTTTGAGGGGAGAAGATGACATGGCAGGGAGGAAGGAATTATCTCTTTTTCTACTGTCTGATACAAAGACAAAGCTGCTGGCTGTTTTGGAATCCTTGACTCACAGAATTTCCATTAAATGGCAGGGCCTGAATGACTGATATTTAGCTAAGCTGAAAACCAATCGTGAATGCTATAGTTATTTTTGCCTCAGTACCGCATATTCCATACTGAAAGCAGACCTGGTCATTCTGCTCAGGGTACAGAGCTCACACTCTGAGACTTGAACTGATCAAGAACACTCTTTTTGGGGAGACATGGCTATGGAAATGGATCGTGAGTGTGGGTTGAACTGTCTGGGTCAGTTATGTAGACGCACTTGACAAGGGTTTGTTTTCTGATGAGACGAACTGAAATTTAGGTACTGATAGGGTCACTTTGTTTCAGAGGGAGGGGCAATAACTTCAAGTCAGACTTAACGACTTCTACCAAAGATACCCCGTTTATCTCTAGGTTGAATAGGCCATATTGTACATATTGCATGAAGTGTGCCCCCAACTTCTCCTGGCACATTAACTAAATTCATAGACTCAAAATTAAGGAAAAATGATCACATTGATTAAAGTCCATGTATCATCTTGTTTGATGATGAATAAATACTAACAAGGTCCTTTGAGAGCCACCTTATCCTATTTAAATTTATCACCAGAAATAGCTATTTTGCATTAGTAATGTTGATCAAACATACTGAAACTAAACATTTACATAAAAAATTGTTTCTTGGGCTTCCCTGGTGGCACAGTGGTTGAGAATCTGCCTGCTAATGCAGGGGACACGGGTTCAAGCCCTGGTCTGGGAGGATCCCACATGCCACGGAGCTACTAGGCCCATGAGCCACAAGTACTGAGCCTGCGCGTCTGGAGCCTCTGCTCCGCAACGAGAGGCCGTGATAGTGAGAGGCCTGCGCACCGTGATGAAGAGTGGCCCCCGCTTGCCACAACTAGAGAAAGCCCTCACACAGAAGCAAAGACCCAACACAGCAAAATAAATAAATTAATAAACTCCTACCCCCAAAATCTAAAAAAAACAAAAAAATTGTTTCTTTTCTTCTTTCTCTTATGTAACATGTTGTTTATATCAATAGGCAATTGACCTGCCATTGTTTTTATTCACCATGATTATGGATTGAATGTTCATGCACCACCCCCCGCCCCTGCCATTCATATGTTGAAGCCTGTAGATTGGAGAAAAATGCACAGTGTAAGAGCAGCGAATTTCAGTTTTATTCAAGGATCTTACTGAGGACTATAGCCCAGGAGACAGGCTCTCAGATGCTCTGAGGAACTGCTCCAAAGAGGTGGGAGAGGAGACAGTATATACATATATGTGATTTTTTTGGCTGGGAAATACATGTAGTCAGGCATACATCTTGGTAAAAGATTACCACTAATCACAAAAACAGACATCTTAAGTTAATGATTTTAGTGTTTCTCTATGTATGAGAAGATTCAAACATCCAAGGTCCTTGACATTCTTCTTTAATATGCATCTTAACTATTTATGGGCCATATATCCAAAACACTGAATGTTTCATTATGTTTTTCTACATCCTGAATTCCCCTCAGGGTGCACTGTCCATGGGTGACTGCAGTAGGTTGCTATTTAATCCCTGTATAACTGGATGAAGAGTGATGCTTTTTGTTCTTTTTGTTTACAAGCCCTTCCCCCAACATGATGGTGTTTGGAGGTGGGGTTTTGGGGAGATAAATTAGGTTTAGATGAGATCATGAGAGTAGGGCCCCATGGTGGGATTAATGCCCTTATAAGAAGAGGAAGAGAGATCAGAGCTGTCACTCTCACTCGTTGCAGGAAGAAAGAAGAGCTCATGTGAGCACACACTGTTATGATGACCACCTACTAAGCCAAAAGAAGCTTTGAATGAAAGCTACTTTGCTGACACCTTGATTTTGGACTTCCCAGTCTCCAGAACTGTGAGAAATAAATTTTTATCATTTCTATACTATCATTTTTATGGTATTTTGTTATGGCAGTCCAGGCTAACTAAGACAGTTATTGATTGCCATAATCTCATCTTCCGCTGTCTTTTCCTCTCCACTGACGACAACTGTTCCAATAAGAGCAATATCAGTTCACAATAACTGGACAGGGATTTTTATATGGAGGGTATTCACATCTAAATCAGGTTACATTATTCAGATTATAGAGTTAATAATGTAACCACAAAATTGATTCAAGTTCTTGATAATTTTGCGGAAGTATTATATATGTATTTTCACCATTACCGAACTCAGGTCTGGCTGCTTGCTGCTCGAAAGTTAATACAAATGTTGGTTGGAAAGGAAACGTTGCTTTATTCAGGAGGCCAGTAACCTGGTGAGAAGGTGGACTCATGTCCAAAAGCCAATTCCCCACTGCTGATCAGGGGGCAAGAGCTTTTAAATGGGTGTTTCAGGGATCTATAGGCAGAGGGAGGGGGCTATGTGTAGAACAGCACAATCAGTGCTGACAGTCATCTTGAAATTGATTATGCAGTGGTCTGATTAGCATCATCTTGATTGTTTGAAGTACAGTTAATCAGCTCCAGGGTTAGTTTGTTCCAATTAACATGAGGACAGTTCTTAGAATTGTGTAAGGTGGAGCAGCTTATGTCATGGCTACAGTGTGGTCATTTAGTTAACTTCATCCACCTGGTGGGGGTGTCAGTATATTCAAAACAGCTCAAAGGGTGTGGCTCAGAATATTGTCTATAGCCCTTGAGGAGGAACCAAATGTCCTTGACTTTGTTTATGTAATTATTTGGTCTTGTTTGACTACTTTCCTTTGCTTCTGCATTTTCTCACTTCTCTGACTAAATTTATTCTTTGACTAAAGTTTTTTTACAGACAAGAGGCAGGTGGACAACATGGGATGGGGTTCTGTCCCTGGAAGGCCCCATAGGGTCTTGCTCAGTTTTATCACTATTCAGAAAATTTTGGCTTTATAGTTCTAGCATTATGCTTCAAAAGGACAAGGTTCTAAAGTCATAATAGCTTTAAGCTGGGACTTCCCTAGTGGTCCAGTGGTTAAGACTTCACCTTCCAATACAGTGGGTGCTTGTTCGATCCCTGGTTGGGGAGCTAAGATTCCCACATGCCTTGTGACCAAAAAACCAAAACATAAAACAGAAGCAATATTGTAACAAATTCAATAAAGACTTAAAAATAATATTAGCTATATAAGCTCTTTTGAAGTGTTTTGGGAAGTTTGCTTCTTTGTAGGTTTGTTGTTAAAATGTAAGTTC